>NW_017728886.1:59508179-59553532 GCF_001723895.1 Crocodylus porosus
CGCGCCGCCTGGGCTCCCGGGGTGGCGGGGCTGAGTCAAAGGAGATTTTTCTGGCCGTCTCTGGAGCTTTATCCATCGCCTTTTTCAGTGTAATCGGGGCCGTTTTAGAGTTTCGGGGGGGGGTGTGGGGGGGTCCTTGAAGAAGTGACCAGGCTGAGGCCCAACATGGAGGATAAGGGGGGAGGGGAGGTGGGGGATGGGCTGGGTGCAGTCAAACAATACGTTTATCTTTAGGCTTAAATATTTCACTCCTCTATTGGCCCTGTCAGCATCCCAGTCCTAATGCTTGCAAACTTCAAGATCAGGTGGCAGCCTTGGGGCTGCTTGCACACACTCTGCAGTGGATGTCTTGACTTATATAGAAGGATTCTGGGGGACTCTGGCTACTTGTTTCACTCTTGCAGAACTGCTGCCAGCAAAAAATCTCTCTTTTGCAACTTGCAAATGCTTGCAGTTATGTCTTCTGGTTAACTGCTCCAATCTGAGTTCTTATGATGCTGGGTTCAAGAATATAAGGCATCCTGGTGGTCCTCAGCTTCCTCTGAAACATCCCTGTGCCTCAGAACATCCTGTAAAAAGGACATTTTTTAACCATGGGTGCAAGTGCAGGTTTTATGTCACTAGTTTCACCATGTGGTCTTGGGTTACA
Organism: Crocodylus porosus; assembly: GCF_001723895.1. Lineage (NCBI taxonomy): Eukaryota > Metazoa > Chordata > Crocodylia > Crocodylidae > Crocodylus > Crocodylus porosus. The sequence continues at coordinate 59,508,829 of NW_017728886.1, forward strand.
CCAGACAAAGTAACAGCCTAGTTTTGTTCTGGATGAATCCACACTTGAATGTCATATGCAGTGAACACATGGGGGTTGGAAAAAGGACCATGCTTGTATTGAGATGCCTTTCTCTGAGTAATGTAAACTTCCTTTTAATTGTCATGCATTTTTCTAGTAAAAGCTCTGCAAGTCTGCAATAAAAATGGCCTCCAATAAAACTACATTGGTAAGTTCATGCACACCTAAAATATTTAAGGATTTAACCAACATATTTTTTTTTTCAAAATTATAACTTGGCATCTCCATGTAAAAGATACATCCACATCTCCCCTCCCCAGCATTATTCTGACTAAAATCTCAGATCCAGAAAGTAAGGCTATGAGAAAGGACATTGAGTTTGACTTTAAAAATCTGCCATTTAATGAGATGCATTAAATTTTTTTAAAGGAGGACTCTACTCCATTTCAGCTGTCCAGTTGTCAACCAGAATAATAGTTAACCATTACCAGAAAACACTGAATTTTTTTAGCCTTCTTTCAGCACACCATATAATCCATTGCACATGTAAAAATAGCACGTAATTTTTCACTAGGAGTTTGGAACAAACTGCCAAAATCAAGCAATTTCTGAAATTAAATACCAATATAGAAAGATAAGGCAATGGGGCATAGCTAGGGTTGCCACTGAAATTGTTTAATTGAACAACAAATCACTTCCATTTCGTAACTGTGGAGGTTACCAAATGTCTACTTCACCTGGACAGTTTTCATGGTGGAATTGTGTGTTCAATTTACATGAAACTCTATATCAAACGATGGACCACAAACTTGGAATTTAGGGCAAGCGGATGTCTCAGCAGTTCTGATGTCCACTCAGCAAATGGCAGGACATGTTTGCAAAGGATAAAAGTGCATAAGCCTAGTGTTAAATATACCCAATAAGGGAAAAAGACAAACAGATCTATGTCCTTTGGAAAAGGAACAATTATGTCTGTTGTGGGAAAAAAATATGCTGTTAAGCTTATTACTACGTAGTTGACTATATTTTAGGTAAACTTGTAAATGCTTGCATCATCTTTTAAGTGCTGTGGTTTACTTACTCTAAGGAGTATTGCAACCGGATTCCAGTCAAAATGCTTACAAATACTTAAGCTAAAGTTCTACATTTTCAGGTAGATACCAGTTCCCCAAATCCTTAACTTCAATAATGTGGTGTTAGATCTAAACACGCGAGGGGAAAGAGACCCTTTTTTCCTGACACTTGTATATATCTAAACCCCCTATTGCAATGTTACCTCAATGTTATAATCTTTCACTTTTATACAATGAAAAGGTGAGTGATTATATACTGAAGAAGGTACGTGTGTCTTCTGTGAATTTTGAATATGAAAAAATGCAGGTTCACTTTATTTGAATATGCTTAGGTTTTGGTGTAAAATGATGGGACCTAGAAGAGGTCAGATAGTTCTAGAGACATTTCTTCCTGTTGATTTCAAATGTCGCGTGTTTTTGTAGGTTGAGATGTGTATTACAGCATGCAACCACAGAACATGCCGAAATTTGAACTGAATAAGCAATTTTTTTGTGGGCCATATGGTATAAAATACACATTACAGAATTTAAAGAAGGTCAAGAAGAAAAGTTTGAAGATCTATGCGTCTATGGAGACGTACATAAATCTGTTAACATCCGATAAAGATTTCCAAATACTTACTTTTCTCATGCACTTGCTTCAAGTGTTTTGTTTTAGAAGTCTAGAAGATTTGATTCTTAAATTATAAGAGCAAGAAGAAGAATCATTTTCAGAGAATGGAGGGATGGGGAGATTTAGCCCGAAGAAGAACTTCTTTCAAGAAATTATATGCACTTGTATGTCATATTTACAATAGCCTTGTCCAACATAACAATATGGTTACTGTTACAGAGCTATGAGCATCCTGCTGCACTTTCATCTCTATCATTTTTTATTTCTTCTCTTTTTCACTAGTTTTCATGTCTGTCTTTTCCTTCTGTGAGAGAGGCTAGACATCCCTATTTTATTTCTCTTTGTTTCAGTCATAGGTTACGTTCTTTGGAGGCCAAGTAATTAGGTTGGATCACTTTAGACATGATTTCTGCATTCAGACATGCCCAGAACGTGCAAGGCAGTGCAAACATTTCTCATTTGAAGCTAGCTTCTTTAAACAGCACCTGATTTGCCCAAAAAGCCTAAATACCACACTTTTTTTGTATATTCACACTTAAACTCACTATTTCAAGTCTTCACTTTCCTGTTTTATTTTGCTATACATACATTTAGGTTGTAGATGTGCTAAGTAGATATCCAAAATTGCTGATGTTAGAGGAAAGTTGATGTAAAGGAACACAAAGATCAGTGCCTTTTGGAAAGAAGGCACTAATAACTTTAGTATTTTCATTTATAGATGGTAGAAACGTGACTTTCTATCTGACAGACTTGATAGCATCCCGTACTTAAAAAAGAAAAAACACCATGGAACAAAACCCTGGAAAGTATATAAAGCTTAATTAGTTTCATACCTGCTTCATTGCGTTCTCAGTATCTGCGTTAGTTACAGATAGCATAGCACTACGAGTAAAACTATAACAACAGTCCTGGGTGTTTTGTTGGAAATCAGGTAAGAAAACAGTGCTGTCAGTCTTAAAGAAGTTTCTCACAGGACTGCAGTGTGGGAGCTGAACTGCTATGTTACTGCCATTTTGAATACTCACTCAGCAAGAACATTTCCAAAATGGCAACCAAAATGTTGTATTTGGTCTCATGGAGCCCAAGGTGCTTAATGTGACAGTATTATAGACTTGTTTGGAGCCTTTTAAGGTTGTAAATGGGGAAATTTTGAAAAAAATACCATGTCCTTCTACATTTAATTGGGCCTTATTAAACTGGGAATGCTTGAGGATGATGTGGATGTAATTAATTTTAAGAGTTTAAATGATGCTATACAGTGTATCTTATGTAACATAAATTATCTAAAGTTTTAATTAGTAAAATTTTACATGTTACACATATTTAAGTGTAGCTGTTGTAGGATTGTACAGTTATGTAACATCTGAATGCAAGTTGAGTTGGTACATGGGTAAGGATGTTTGGGATCTGCAGTTGTGGAATGCTACTTGGTCTGTGTCCTATGGAGAGCAGTTGTCTGCTGGGTATCTAACTTGATATGGCAACATGTCCTGAATTTTTATTTTTGGAGGGCGGGTTAATATTTAATCATTTTCAACTTTCTTTTCAAGCCAGAGTAGCATCCCCTTTCTGTTCTATGCCTCTCCCTTAACATTGTCATTCTTTGTATTTGTTCTTATGCTGTTCCTTTTGCACTGCCTTTTTGTGAGTGATAGTTATTTACTAGAATCTCTTGTTAATCGTCTAGGTGTTTGGCACTTGGGAAGGAGTGAAATGAGAATGAAATCCAGAGGGGAGAGGTGGTGTTGACTGCATAGACAAAAATATTTTGCCTCGTTAAGATGTAACACTGACCACTAGTATCTTAAGAAACTTCCAAAAATCTTCAAATTACCTTCCCTGGTTCACTAATCTTATAGGCATTTGAGCTGCGTATAGCATGAATAAGTTCATAAGTTCTTTTTCTAGTGAAGACATTTGGGCCTTGTCCATTTAAGTAACTATATGAAGCAAATTAATGGTAATAATCATGTATGCTTCTGAACTTCTTTTGTAGCACAAGATGGGAAAGAAACAGAATGGCAAAGGTAAAAAAGTTGAAGAGGCAGAGCCTGAAGAATTTGTTGTGGAAAAAGTCTTGGACAGACGTGTCGTAAATGGGAAGGTTGAATACTACTTGAAATGGAAAGGATTTACAGAGTAAGGCATTCCCAACGTGTATATCTTTGGATAGTATCTAAAATTTAGTAGGCAGACAAGGTTCTTTGGGAAAATCCAATATCTTATATTAGGCCAACTCAGATACTTGGAAACATTCTTCTTTGCAAGCTTTCGGGTACAAGTACCCTTTGTCAGGCTGAGAAGAGTCTGCAGTTGGTCTTTGCTCTTCCTGGATGGAATAATAAGCCAGAGGCTGGTATGCATGTTAGAGAGCCAGTCGGTGAAAATGTAAATTGGGGTAGTCTGTGGGTGAGAGACGGGTGGGGAGGGGAATAAATGTAGCTAGTAAATAGTAGAGAGGTGACTGGCTTTCTTGCGTGTACACTAGCTTCTGGCTTCTTTATTATTCGATCCAGGAAGAACACAGCCTAACTGCAGATACTTCCTCAGCCTGATGAAAGGTACTTGTACCTGAAAGCTTGCAAAGAAGAATTTTTCCAAGTATTTGAGTTGGTCTAATAAAAGATATTGGATTTATCCAAAGAACCTTGTGTGCCTTTGTCCTTAGATCAACACGGCTACAACCTATGCCCCTAAAATTTAGTAGGTACCTTTTGTTGTCCTTCCTATCAATGCAAGAGTAAATATGACATTATTCTAAATGAAAATGTTATTTAAACTTCTAATGAAGAGGGATGTACTGCACACTGAAGTCCCTTCTGATATTCGTTACACTTGTGCAAGCACTAGCACTTTAAAAGTTTTCTGACAGATGTTCATTTTAAGGCATGATGGGATCTAAGCTGTGATTCCAGTAATCATGCCGATTACCTTGCCAGCAGTGGTTTTTATAGGTCCCTGTGAGCTGGGACATGTAAAGACCCTTAATGCCATTAAGCTGGAGAACACGCATGGTTTTCTAGGTCCTGGGGTCCCCAACATGTTCGCTCCCTCCCCCAATAAAGGAGGGGGGTTGAAGGGGCAGGGTTGGTAGCAGCGGGGAGCCCAGTGCTCCTAGCCACTTGCTCTGCCCAGGTCTCAGCCAGAGCAGGAGCCAAAATCCCATAGAGCCCAGCCTGGACCAGCCCCTGCATCATCAGAGCAGGGGCCAAACTTCCACAGAGGCCAGGCCAGGCTTTGTGGGAGTTTGGCTCCTGTGTGATTAGGGCAGGGGTGAAATACCTGTGCAGCCTGGCCTGGCCCAGCACCTGCATGATTAGGGCATGGGCCAAACTCCTGTGGAGGCCAGACTGGGCTCTGCATGAGTTTGGCCCCTGCCCCAGCTGGGACATGGGCAGATCAAGCGGCCAGCAGCACCAGACTCCCTATTGCTACTAGCCCTGCCCTCCAACCCCTCTGCGTGATTGGGGCTGGGACCAAACTCCCACAGAGCCTGACCCAGCCTGGCCCCTCTATCTTTGGGGCAGGGGCAAAGCTCCTGTGGAGCCTGGCCTGGCCTCTGTGTGACTGGGGCCTGAACCAAGCTCCCAGGGAGCCTGACCTAGCCTAGCCCCTGCCTCATCAGGGCAGGCTTCTGCAGAGCTTGGCCTCTGCCCCATTTGGGACCTGGGCAGAGCGAGGGCACCAGCAGCGCACTGGGCTCCCAGCCACTACAAGCCCTGCCCTTCCAACCCTTGCTCCCAGCACAGTCCCAGCTCCTACAACAGCCACTTTGTGCGTGCGCATGGGTATAAAGGTATGTTTTATTGATTTACGGATCCTTTTTATGTTACTAAATTGTCTGCCCCTCACACCTCACTTTTGTGTGATCCTGAAAATTTCAGTGGATAAGAATGAAATGTTTAAAGGTAAATGTCAATTTTAACCATCAAAATTTAAAAAAAAATCTAATTCTGCCAAGTCTCTCTCTCTCTCTCTCTCTCTCTCTCTCTCTCTCTCTCTCTCTCTCTATATATATATATATATACACACATAGATAAATAGATAGATAGATAACGGTAACGTGTATGTGTGTGTATATTTATCTATAGATAACGGTAACGTGTGTGTGTGTGTGTGTGTATATATATATAACCTGTGAATCCCTACAGAAGACTTGCAAAATGTCACCACTTGAGAGCAGGTCATGCTTTAGCTGGAAATAAAGCAATTTGTTGTATATAGCTGGTCTAGCTTTTGAACATACACAGTTCTGTGCACATTCACATTATCTTAAGAAGTCATATTATGACTTCATTCTATTTCCTAGAGCAGGGGTTGGCAGTGTTTTTGGGCAGAGTGCAAAAAAGCACCCACAACCTTGACTTATAAGATGCTGGCGTGCCAGGGCAGATGGGAGGGAAGCCACAAGGGGCCCAATCCTTGTCATGACAGCATAGCCCCAGCCCCTCCATACTCTGCCATCTGCTCCAAGGCACACATGCTAAGCAAAATTTCATAGATTCATAAACATTAGGGCTGGAAGGGACCTCAGAAGATCATTGAGTCCAGCCCCCTGCCCCAGGGGCAGGAAGTCAGCTGGGGTCACAGGATCCCAGCAAGATAAATGTCCAATTGACTCCTAAAGGAATCCAGAGCAAGTGCTTGCACCACTTCTAGCGGCAGTCAGTTCCAGGTCTTAGGTCTGTTCCAGGTCTTCACATGCCATGCTCTGGCACCCATGCCAGGGGTTGCCTACTAGGACTGTGCAAAGCTTCAGTCCCCAATTTGATTTGGCAGAGGTTCAGCCTAGTTCAGTGGTCGAATCTCCAAATTGAATCAGGAGACGCTTTAATCTCTCCGAATTGAATTGGAACCCTCTGAATTGATTCGGAGAGATTCAGAAAGATTTGGCGATATAGACACAGCTTTAAATGTTTTTTTACATGCCTCAATGTACCAAGCGGCTTGTGAATGGTGCGATGGTGGAGCTTCCCACAGGAGCATTGGGGGCTCCCCAGCACGCTTGGTAGCAGACCCAGGAGTGGACCAGAAGCACTTCCGGTCCACTTCCGGGTCCACAAGGAAGCATGCCCTTGGCTGGGTGACTGGTGCCTCCTGGGTCTGGAGGGGCGCTGGGGGGGGCTGCTGCGCACTCAGCAGTGAACCTGGAAGTAGACTGGAAGTAATGGAGGGGCACCGGGGGGTGGGGCCTGCGCTCCTGTGGGATACTCCATCCACCCCAACATGGCAGCATTCGTGAGCCACACCTGGTACCTTGAAGTATGTAGGAAAAAACCACTTAAAGCTGTGTCTGTGGCCAAATCACTGATTCTCCAAATCGGCATTCCATCTTCTGATTCAGATTCAGATGAATCAAACTGGGGACAGTGATTGAAATCCACTAATCAAATCACTGTCCCCAGTTTGGGCCGAATTGAATAGAGCCTATTTTGCACATCCCTATTGCCTACCCCTCTCTTAGAGTTTATATCATGTCAGAATGTATGGAACGGTAACCTGTGTAGTCTGGATATTTACAGGATCTGCCTGATGATAGGAAAGCATCTTTCAGTAACTGGAAATGTCTTGGAGATTCAGTCTTTGGGTGGTGTTCAGTGCTGTTTAAGCAGTTGGTGTCTAGGGACTTCTGAGTTGGCACTTAACTGATGGGGAGAAGCAGTTAATACACTTGAAGTTAAGTAACAGAGCTGAGCATACACATAGTTACCTAATTTGTTTGCATGGTTTTATGTCCAGGTTTTTCCAAGGTGTTTAAGTAAAAGTGAACATATTTAAATGCAGTAGCCAGGGTTTTTTTTTAAAGCCTTCGGTCATCTTATAGGAGCAAATATGGCTGCTTGATTTGTATCTTCAGTTTGAACTGCAGTTGGTCCATTGCAGTAATGGAGTCTTTCATGAACTTTCATGTATGTTTCATACTTTCATCTGTTTCAGTGCGGACAACACATGGGAACCTGAAGAAAACTTAGATTGTCCAGAGTTAATTGAAGCTTTTCTAAACTCTCAGAAAGCTGGTAAAGAAAAAACTGATGGTGCCAAAAGAAAATCTTTATCAGATAGTGAGTCTGATGACAGTAAATCAAAGAAAAAAAGGGATTCTGTAAGTATATGTTCTTGTGCTAAATATATTTTTCTTTATAATTTTTAAGGTGCCAGGCCAGAGCAGTAGATCAGTAAGTCTTCGTTGCCTACAAGGAACAACATTGGTTTAGAATGATTAGTTAAAAACAGAATAAGAAAACACCAGGAACCATGTGATGTGTAGTGTTTAACAAGCATAATATTGGCAAAAGAAAAGGCTCAGTCTTTTTGGATGTGTCAACACAGTGAGTTAAAGGAAGTCAGTTGGCATCATTCATTTAGTCTTTTCACAGGTCTACAAAAGCTAAATAATTATGGATCAAAAGTGGCTTAAAAGATAAAATGAAAAGGGGGTTAAATGATCAATTTGCATCGTGACAGAAAGTTAACAGTGGGGAATCCCAAGGTTCTAAACTAAGGTATCATGCTTTGAAACAAATGGTAGGATTGCAAAAATTGCAGGTTATGCAGGTCATTTAGTTCATTCAGTTAGGTCCAGCAAGATCTAAACAGTTCAGGTAAATGGACAGCATGGCAACAGTAAGTGAAGTGTTGATGTATGCAAAATAGGGTATTTGTAGTGGCTGGAGAAATTAAAATCCCTACAAGCTTTTAAATTGGATGTAATGATTCAGAAAGGACTTGGGTGTCATTGTAGACAGCTCAGTAGAGACGTACAGCTGTTTTCAGAAAGCTAAGAAGTTCTGACAGGAGTGGCCACAGCATCAGGTAAGGTAGAAAGCAGAGCCACAGATCAGGGCCAGGGTAGGGAGAAGAAGGCAGAGCAGCAGATTGGATAGAGAAAAGGAATCAGTGGCATTTAGGGCCTAGCTTGTGGCACACCTGCCTTAAAGGTTTGCCCCCATTTCTCTTAAGACATAAGGACCAGCTGATGGGTGATGTAAAGAATATTATAATGACTGCATAGTTCTGTCGTGTGGTCGGTTTTGCAACATTACAACGTTCAGAAAAGGGTAGCAGGAATAATCAGAACTGAGTGCCTTGGGTTTAATTGGTTTCAGGTTTGTATCTTGCTTTCTGTGAAGAAATGGTTTCTAGCTCAAAAAAAATAGTGATGCTCCTAAATTCAGGAAGTAGTTGCCAATTACTTTGCCCACTGGTAAGAAGTGGCTGAACTAAGGAGCTGAGATGTGAAAGTCATGGAACGTTGCATTTACTATAGCAAGATGCTACTTGCTTTATTTACATGTTTTTTCAAGGCAAATGTTTGTAATAAATACTTTTCTTTACTAAATAACACTCATGAAATGGTTTGTCTGATGTGTAGCCATGAGAGAAGAAATTTTGGTGTGATCTAATCTTTAATTCAGCACATTAAGCAAGTGTCATTTAGCATAAACTTTAAACTAAATATGACTTTTTTTAATAGGTTGATAAACCAAGAGGGTTTGCAAGGGGTCTTGATCCTGAGCGAATAATTGGAGCAACAGATAGCAGTGGAGAACTTATGTTTCTTATGAAGTGGTAAGTGATTTACAGCTGTGATTCGACGTGTTTAAGCTAGTGAAATAGCAATCACTCTTGGAATGAAATATGAACATTAATAGTATATTTTAGTTTTTTTGTGTAGTTTTTTTGTTTGCTTTGTTTTGATAGTAATATGGTTGTTTGCTATATGGAATACTTACTCTAAATGTAACTAACACTGCATTTGAGAGGACCTGTCCTGAACAAATAATAAAAATAAAATTGACCAATGAAATATTAGTAATAAAAAAATAGACCAGGATACTGTGTATGTGTGAGGAGGAGAGGATGTGTGTATAGGAATGATAGCTTTTTATAACTTCTGTGGTAAAGACTTTGCGGAATGACCAGAAAAAATACTAGTCTATCACTTGGCACGTTGAGACCATTAAAGATCGGTTCTTTAGAAGGTTCTTCCTTTTCATTTTACTCTAAAGTCTTAGATAGAAATATTCCAAGTGTTGCATTCATACTATAAAATGCAGAAACAGATCGTTCTGCAATAATAAAATGGAAGAAATGAAGTTCTAATCTTTCTTTTAGTTATTCTGCTTTGTAGCTAGTTACTTCATAACTTATTACAGATAGCAAACATGTATGCAAACTTTGTAGGTACATAACAGGCATGTAAAAACAACATAAGCTTTAAAAGCACAAGAGTCGGAACCACTTCGGTCTCGCATGTTTGGTTTTGTTGTCCTTCACCCTACCGACCTGCTTGGCTACAGTCTGTGAGGTAGTTTCACTACATTACGTTTAAGTTGCATTGAGTTGATATGTTAAAGTCATTCTGTGCAAGTCTGGCAGTCAAAGTCTGATGCTGCCTGAAGTTTAATCATATAATTAAAGAATAATACATTGTCAAATGCATAAAGTACATTGTTGTATAGTCATTTTTTCTCCATATATGTTCTCTTTTCTGTTTGAGATGCTTTTTAGGAAAATGTTTCTGTAAAACACCCAAGTTGGTAGAGAATGGGGACAATGTTTAATTAAATTAATGACTCAAAATTATTAACTAGTTAATATCCTTTTAAGTGTTTGAGCTGTGGAAGGAAAGCTGCTGAATTTAAATTTGTGGCTTTACTTTCTGGCATCCATTAATTCTTATTATAATACCAAGTTCAAGTACATCTTTTCTAGTACTTGTCAACTATTTTATAAAAGTCAGGATTTTTTTTTTCCCTTTCTATAATAGGAAAGACTCGGATGAGGCAGATTTGGTACTGGCCAAAGAAGCCAATGTGAAGTGTCCTCAGATTGTAATCGCTTTTTATGAAGAACGACTAACTTGGCATTCATGTCCGGAAGATGAAGCACAATAATTGTTTGCATTGCTTTTTTATATATATGAATATTGAAACCTGATTTTGATTTTATTTGATTTATTAGCAATGTCAGAAGCGTACATTCTAATGAAAATCAAGTTTGATATTTTTTGGAGTAGTGTGTTTTGCATCAACAGCAAGTAAATAAAGGCTTTCTGCAACTTCATTTATCACAGGAGAGCATTTGATACTACTACTTCCTCCACATTAGGTAACAGCTTTTATAAACCTTCATAAACCTCCATAGTTATTACTGAGTCATAACAAATGTTTAAACAAAAACTTACCAATGTTTTGTAGTCTTCTATATTATTGATGTGCATGTATCTTCTTTATCTCTAGCTAGCCCCTTTAAACTTGTAGAACCATTCTTTTTAGTATTTGGGATTACTTGGTCTGGAAGAGGCCAGATGAAAACTAACTTTGTAGTAATTTGAATGTTATCAGACTGTATATTGTTTACTTTATTGTAAATACTGGTGAACAGTGGTCAATAAAATAGTTTTATATTCTTCCTTTATACTGACAGGAACTGACTTTTTTGGAACTGGTATAATTAGGGACCTACCTAATTTGTAGGTGCTGCTTCCTGATTTTGCAGGCAGAATGTGTGCCCGGGCAGCCATTTTACTGGCAGAGCGTGGCGCCCCCTCACCCCCCCATATCCCTGACTGGCTGAGGAACCCTGGTGGCTCTGCCCTGTGCCACTGATTAGCTGTGAGGGCTGTGTCACACTGCCCTGCCCTGGTTGCCAGTTGGTGGATGGGTGGGGCCATATGACAGATAGCCATTGCAGCCAATGGAGGAGAGAAGGCAGCCATCTTGTCGGCAGTCCTTCAGCCAAGCAGTCCATCCTCCCTCTTCTCCACCCCAGTAGGCTTCCACAGTGTGCTGAGGACTGCTGGCTCCCTCTGGGGAGCCAGTGATTTATTTTTGGTAATTTTTTTTTCTTTTCCCCATGGGCATTGCCCAGATTTTGTGAAATCTGTGAAACTGTGAATTCGGTAGGTCCCTAGGTATAATGTTCTTGAAGTTACAGCAAAAGTTAGTGTTTCAGTGCATAAAAGTGTCAGAGAATAGATTTTTATCCCCTTTTCTTGTTAAACAAATGCTGAGTATTGTGGAGGTGTAGTGTTTCATATATAATCAAGTGTTTTCCTGAGCAAGATACCAAGTCCTGAAATGAGAAACTAAGCAGGGAGGGTTTCCCATTGGCTGGTTAGAGCTGGATAATGGTTTTTCTCACTTCCAAAGGCTGCCATCCTTTTTCCAACTCCTTTCTCCTGTTTCAGCACTCTTCTACCATATTTTCAATCATCTATATTCAGTGTATTCAAGCCCCACCTATATGTGTTCTCTGAAGAACCACTCTGTATGCACATCAGTATATTCCTACTACTTCCTTTTTGGTCCCTTTCCACATTTACCTGTTTCTTATACCAGGCTGTCTCCTGAAAGCACAAGTAGTCATTAAGCTTCCCTGAGCCAGCTTGGTTTCTCTCTTTGTATGGGAACAGTGGGAAATAGTGGTCATTCTTGTCTGAGTGTGCCACCTCACTGACTAAAGGGGAAAGGTTTCATGTATTCTTTGGACCAAAGGTAACCTTTGTTTGGCTTTCACCTTACTGAGGAAAAATGGGAAACAGCGGCCATTTTGAAAACGCAGGCTTTTTTGCTTTATTTACTTGGAAACTCTTCTAGTTTTTGCTGGAGTAAATTTAAAGGTTATGAAAGATTTTTTATTGATTTTAAGCAAAAGGCTATTTGTACCAAACTCCTTACCATTTTGATGTAGACCATAGGTGAAAATGTACCATAGATTGGTTTTAGACAGGTTGAATTTCAAATCCTTTCTCCTCCTTATGAAAAGATAAAGAGCTACACAGAATATAAATTAGTAAAACTAACATCATAGCAAAATGCCACCTGTGCCGCTTGTATTATGATATCCCAAATCAAACTGTTGATTAAGTTTCAACCATAATTTATGTGAAATAATTACCAGGACATTGAAACAAGGCCCAGCATAATTTAAAAGACTTCAGGCATTATACTGAAGAGAAGGATCCTGGTGATACAGTGGGCTGTAAGCTGAACATGAGCCAACTGTGTGCTGTTTTGTGCGCACCAAAAAAGCAGCAGCCAACAGCATGCTGGTTTGTACTAAAGGGTACTGCTTGCAAGTCAAGGGAAGGGATTCTTCCCCTCTAGCATTGGTGAGGCCTCACCTGGAGTACAGCATCTAGTTTTGGGCTACTGTGGACAGATAGAAAAAGAGTTCAGTGCAGAGCAATAAAAAAAATTATCAGAAACCAGGAAGGATGACTTATGGGGAAAGGCTGAAAGTACTAAGATTATTTAGTCTGTAGAAGAGAAGACAAATGGAATTTGATAATTAGAGGATTAGAGATGGGCTTTTCTCTGTAGGCATAGAGGACAGGACTAGGAGCAGTGGCTTCACACTGAAGCAGGGAAAATTTAGGTTGGAGATTAGGAGAAACTTTCTGACTATAAGGGAGGTCAAGGATTGGAACAGGATATGTAGAGAAATGGTGGAATCTGTGTTCTTAAACATTTTCAGGAGCAGGTTGGACAGATGTTTAGCTCCAGGGTTTTAATTTGAGACAATCCTGCTTTGAGGTAGTAGTTGGACTAAACGACCTTGTAAGGTCCTTTCCAACTCTGCCTACCTATGATCCTCAACTATCTTTCTTTCTTTGGAAATACCTTGGAGAAGAAACAAGTCTTTATGGTATGCATACCACTAGTGGTAGGCAGACAACCTGTCATTGTTAACAGATTTATTATAATTACTTTATATGACAAAAAATTGCTGGAGGTACTTATGGTTGTATTGTTTTAAATTGGTGGTGTACAGTCTGTCAGTTTGGGAACCACTAGAATATTATGAAAGTCACTAAATGGGTTCTGATGAATTAAGTATGAAAAGAACCAAATGTGTGTTTAAAGGGCTTTTTTTGGATTTGTTTTTGTTCTCTTACCTAGGTGGTCACACAGGTGTTTTTCTTTTTATTTATTTTTTTAATAAAAAAAATAAAATAAGCCTGGACTTAATTCTAACTTTAGGAGTTAGGAGGCATTTACATCAGTGTACACATAGTGTGTTAACATTTAAATAAAACTTAATATCGCTGTGGTTATGCTAATCCTTTAAATTGTATTTCTATTCTGTAATATGCTTCCATGCAAATCTTTAGCACTTTGTCGTTTTTTCATTTGTTTTTGTTCCTTCTGTCACAGATGGTTGAGATCCTGCTGGTGGAGACTTGCCTGACTGCTCTGAGGGGATCCATTCACTGAATCCCATGTGATCATACAGTGTTGTGTCTGGGGAAAGTTTAGGTTCTTTCCTGGTTCTGGGCAGTGGGGGGCCCCCTGCTCTTATTGGCACTAGTTTCAGAATATAGCCATCTGCCCTAGCCCTGATTGGGCCTCTTGCCCATTTTCAAGATTCCTGCCAGGATCCAAGTGTTTTGCTTCACTGTTTTGGTCCTTACCTGATTGCTTTAATGTAGGGGTGTCAGACTAACCCCAGTCCTCCAGGCTGCTCCCACTGTGTTTATGTCCAGATGTAGCCTATGAAGAACCTTGTGGATTAGATCTGGACCACAGACCAGATACAGACATGGCAGCAGTGCAATGTCCAGATGTTAACACAGCTGTCAGTGACCCCTTGCTGCTGACATGCATCCCCCATGGGGCTCCATAGCCCAGACTTCAGTGGCAGGCCCTGCCTCTGAATTTTCTGCTCCTCTGGGGCCAGATGAATTCCCACACCTCAGATGACATAGCTTTGCAGGCCAAATCTGGCTCTCAGGTCATATGTTTGACATGTCTTATTGTTTAACACACACACACACAATATATAGGCTTCTGAAATACCAAATATAAGAAGTAAAGATCTGGGCAGAAATAGTAAACTTACATGCATTTCCCTGCCTCAGTTTCATCACTGTTTTGGAGGGTTTCCTAGGCTGGGTTCAGGCTTCTCTCATGTTCAGGATCCTTCTATAGGTCATGGTTTGTCTTTGGATCAGGGAGAATATCCATCATAGCTCACCACCTCTGACCTCGATACTGTTGGACTTGTATTAAAATCTAGTCAAATATTTAATTATCAAGCAAGCTGCTTTGACTTAAAATAATTTTGTTATTTTTTTGTTTTACAATCCTTCCTAGCAAGATATTGATCCTCGCTGGTCAATAACCATTACAATAGGTGGATTTGATTCCATGCCGAGCTTTCCTATGAAATTACATATTATTATTTCTACCCAGGAAGACATGCTGCCCGTATTTTAAGCAGATACACAATTCAGCAAACATATGTTTATTCATTCTTAATTCTATTTTTTATATTTTATGATTGATCAGTAGACCATGATAACTGACATAGGATCATAGAGAACATAGAACTGGAAGAGACTTCATGAGGTCATTAGTCCCGTTCCCCGCTTAGAGCAGGATGACTCTAAATTAAACCATCCTGGTCAAGTGTCTGTCTTGCCAACTTGAAAATTTTGCAACCACCCAAGGTAGCCCGTTCAAGTGTTTGGGATAAAATTCCTCAGATCCCATTGTATGTCTGCTGGCACTTGAAGAATCCAACATTGGGGAGCAGCTCCCTCATACTGGGTTGTCCACATGCCCTTTAAACTTGCTTGCATATGGGGACTTAGGATCAGGAAGAGATTTCCTGATCCCAGGTTCCCCATACACCCAGACTTCTAAAAGGCACACATGCAGCCCAGTTGCTCGTGTTCCCTCTAAACTGCAGCACATGAGGATCTCCATATCTGGGAAGCAACTTCTCCTGTGCCCTGAACACCAGGAACTAAGTGGGTGTATGGGAGAGCAGCTCCCTGCATGCCCTTTAAATGAAGTGATTTGCCACACATTAAAATTATTGTGAGATGCTTCCACATCAGAAAGTAGTTGCTGATTTTAGCAGGGAACTTCTTTGAAGCAGATGTGCCTAACTCCCCATCAAAAGTAAACTTGCTGATCAGCAAGCACTTAATGTGACCCAGCCATTCCTTAATAATAAATGCAAACCCTCTCAACAGATCTTTACTGCCACAACAATCAACATTCTCCACAACAAAACCATGGATCATGTGTGTGTCTGTCCCAGAATGTGGTATACCTTATTCAGTGCACTAAATGACCACATGGTGACTTAAGTGGGCAAAAACAGACAAAAACTATGCACTAGACTCATCAAAAAAGATAAGATGGAGACACTAGAACACAGGTAGGAGAACGTTTTTCACAGAGGATTAACTCCCTGTTTGACTTCACAGATCTTGTGTTCAATCCAACATAGGAATAGAAATTCATCAGTCTATTGGATACTAAGTACCAGAGACTTAACGTAGACAATGACTTCATGGTTCATTATAGTCTGCCTGATGCTTGCTAACCTCTGCACTTATGAATGACCCTCCTGGGCAATCTTTTACACAGCTTTTTTGTTCTATTTGCTACTTAGCTCGGCTGCCCTTGCAGAGGCCTGATGAAAGGTAATGTGGTATCTGAAAACTTTCCTGTCTATCCCAGCCATGCAGTTGGGCCAATTAAAGATATCACTCAAAAGAATTCTTGCTTCTGTGTTTTATATATGCCTCTTTATGTATTACAGGGGCTGCATGCCAGTTGCAGGAACCCCCCTCCCCACTGCATTGTACCACCTGCATCTCCCACTCCCATACTGTGCTATGCCATACCATACCATGCTTTCCTGAGTTCTCATGAGCCAGGACAGGGGCAGGTGGTGGAATCAGGAGGAGGGAGAGGGAGTCTGAAGACTCCAATAGCAACAGCAGGAACATGATGGGGAGAGGTTACCAGGCTGATATCCCACAAGTTAACCTCTTGGGGACTGAATGTGGCCCATGGGGTTCTCAGTTGGACATCCCTGCTGTAACCCAATTATTTGATGTGAATATACTGACTGACTTGAACATTTCTTTATTTTTATCTCTGCATCACTGAATAAGCTGGTCATTCATGGATAGCCCAAGATACAATAATTGCTGGATTTAAACATCTAAGCTAGTATGTTAATGTACCTCAAATACTATATTGTTCCAATTATAATTCAACCTTGCATGTATGACACTGTATTTTCTGGATCCGTTTTACAAAACAGCTTGGTCCCTGAATGTAAGTTGATAATTACAGATAAAGTCTTTGATTGGTTATGGCCCTTATAGAAGCTCACAGGAGAATCAAATAAACATAGGAAGACCCAAGGAGTTAAATACATTAAAGATGCTAAATAAAAGCCCTGGAAAACTTTCTGACTTGGTATTTTTATTGCAGAGAGAAATATTTCAAATACAAAAGTCAAAGACTGTTGGGACCATAATTATAGGTTGACTGCAAATAAAGTGTAATTTTTATGGTTCTTTTGAAGGAAATAAAAAAGGTAGACTTAGAACAATACAGTATAGTTATTGATTTAAAAGTTCAAGTTTCAAAAGCTTCTAGCCAAATAATTGTGATGATTCAGTAGATGGCGCTCTACTTTAGGGCCATAGAATTTTCTGTTCTTGGAGCTCAGTTGTTTCTGTCTCCAGTAGGTGGAGTATCAATACACTTACTGACTAATGCGAAAGGCTTGAATAAAGTATAAAATGGAATAAGCCACAGGGTTTTTATCACATAAATCTGTGCTGTATCTCCTTATACAACAGAATAAGATGTATTGAGAATTTGCAGATTCTTGGTTTCACTTGCAGTGCATCAACCCATAAAATGCTGTAACATGGATGACTTCTAGGACCTGTAGACCTGCTCACAGTCAGACTTCACAGAAAGCAAGTCTCTATAGTGCATTGCTCTTCCCCCTTAGGCAGATAGAAAGCTTGGAGATATAAAAGGGAAACATCCACACATACTTTGTTCTGTGAGGAAAATAGAGAACCCTGTCCTGTGAAGAACTACTAACATTTCTCCCCATCCCCAAAATAAAATCACTGTTAGAATGGTTCCATGCTTTACTGAAGGTAACAGCACCCTTTCATCTGAATCCTGATACAGGATTGCTTCTCTTCTTCCCCAAACTCAGCAATAACACAGAAACTAGATTTCCCACTCTGAATTGTGTAAAGATGCCATGAATCTCTTGAATTAACTACTTAGGAGAACAGATTCTAGAACTGCCACATCCAGATCCATTCTTTCTAATTGTATAAAGCTTCGAGTCAAAGGAATTTGTGTTCAGTTAAGCAAAGTTTTCTCAGTGTTTTCAAAGCCTTGATGTGAGACAAGTAGCTGTGTCATGGGTGTCATGCAAATCAACCATCTAGAATACTATTTCAAGTATGTGTCAGTGTGAGACCCAGTGTAGTTGCGCATTCCACCCTATGCATGTGAGACTGGAATCTTTTTTGAGCAGCAGCAGTGTCTCTCATGGCCATGCATGTGCCCTGTTCCTCTTTCTCCTTCCATCAGGGCATAAAGGCCGGGTACATTATATTTTTACCAGTATACGTGATCAGAAACCAGACTCTTAGAACAGAAGTTCAGCACACACAAACTGATTTTAAAATGGCCCCTATTCCCCCCTGGCAAATGTATGTTCTGTTCACTACTGATCTAAACTACACCACTTACAGAAAATCACATGAGTGAGATCAATTCCACCTCAGGCTTTTTTTAAATATTTGTACCTAGCCAAAGAACTGAGACCATGCCTCAGTTCCCTTGTAACATCTGTGAAGTAAAATGGAAACTTGATAGTGTTGGACCTTCTGTTTCTTCTCAACTCTTCCATTTTAATATTTACCAGTTTCTTTGGAGAAGAAATTCTTCATCCAATGATTTAAAAAATGGGCATTAAAAAATAATACAGTAATCACCTATAAAGCCTATACAATGAGGGGAGGCACCTCTGCCATCATGGCAGCATCTAAACTTTATTGCCTAGGCAGTTGGCAGTTAACTCTTCTGCCTCGCGAAAGGATGCATCTCTGACATCCTTGATCTGTTGTGTTTTCCCTTCCTGTACCCAAAAATCAAGAAAGACAAGGCCCAAATTATATTTACTTGAGCATTCAATGAAAGTCATGTTTGAATCTGAAGAGGTGAGAACCAGAACTGAGGAAGCTATCCATGGCAAGTTATTCAGCACCTATGCCGTGTACTTCCTAGTTCAAACAGGGAGAAGAGGACATAGAAACATCATCAAAGTCACTGACTCCAGGTTGCCTGCTGTTGATCAGTTTGGCACTGGACTATTAGCTTTAGACTTGGTGCTGATAACATAGGCAGCAACTCCAAGGTACACAACCTGTAAGAAGAGAAATCTTCCAACCCCCAATAGATTTCAAGGGTTGGGGACACAGCACCAATTGGGATGAAGCTTCAGAAGAATGCAGCAATGGCACAAAGTTTTATGACAAGTCCTGTACTGGTCCTAATCAACCACCCCTCCCTCTCTGATACTGAAATATATAACAATAAAAGAACTGTCCTCCCCTCTCATTTTGGACCTAGGATAGATATCAGCAAAGGCACCCATGGCACCAGCAGTGCCAGGCCTTCAAGCAACAGGTCTAGGACCAGCAGTTCCAGAGATATATTTCTCATCACTTCTCTAGTCAGGCCTTCTCTCCTACATCAAGTAGCAACCCTCCTCAGTCTAGCGAGGAAAGACCCTTGAGGAAGTTCCAAAGTGCAACAGGGCACTGTTTGTCAATTATTCTTTTAATGATTCTACATCTGGGAAATCACAGGCATCTAGATTTGCACAGACAATGAAAGAGGAGATGAGAAATTTTCTGGTAATTTTCATTTTCCAAGTGTAGTATGCTCATCCAAGTTTCCAACCTTCAAGATTACTGATATGGCTTATTACATTTCAGACTTGGTGATAGTACATGTTTAGTTCCCAGTTCTTCAAGTGAGAGTTTTGAGGTCTCAGAACTCTAATATATTTTTAGTAAACAACACTATATGACTTGCTTATGAAGACCCATGGCAGCTTCGGACACCTGTGAGACCTTTGTAAGCGGGGACTGACATCACTAACAGATTAAAATAATAGCATGCACACTCTCTGCCACAAAGGAATAGTATCAACTATGTGAGCTAATGCAGAAAAACAGGAAAAAAAATATGCATAGAAAACTTTCTGAGGGGTTTTTTTTTTTGCCTAATGACATTTGTCAAATTGTGTGGCATAACCTATATGTTGAACCTAGCAATCTTCTCGTGAGGCCTGTTTTTCTGGTTCCCTGACCTCTACCATCACTGTCATTCTTCACAGAGTCCTCAAATTTTATTTTTTTAAATACATGCATAACAATGAGCATAATGCATGATCTTCCATTAAACCTCCACCTTCTATATTCCCTCTCTTTGCGACTGTTTGCTGTAGCTGGGTCTAATTTGTTGATGTAACTACAGCAGGAAACCTTCCTAACACAGAGCAAGTTATACTTGCTGCTGGTCCTTCTTCTATCCAGCTACCATAGTTACAGATTTTTCCATTATTAGGCACGTAATATGGTCTGGTCTCTTGCCCAACAATGTCTTCTACTGTGCAGTTTCTCCAGGACACAGCAGACTAACAGGTGCATTCATGATCAGTGTTTGACTGCAGTCACATGTACCTTGGTCTTCTGAATAAGTCCACCTCTGCATATTATCTTTTAAGGTGCTGACTCTTGTTCAAAGGCAATTTAAACATCTTCAGACTGACCAGTCCTTCTCTGTGCCTGCAGGGACAGATTCAGTGATGTCTGTGCATTTTGGTGCCCTCGTTAAGTGTGATGAGCTGTGCAAGCTAGATTTCCAATTATGCAGCCATTGCTGACTTTAAGGAGTTCCCTTGAGGCAAGAAAGCTTTTCCATGATCTCAAGTGGCTAACAGCTGCATTTGGCCACATAGTATATGCTTGGTGTCTTTGACCTGTCATGATTATTCCACTCTTCTGGAGTCCAGTGGATAGATTCCAGCAAGCACATAAAGGTATTCTCACTAGTTGGTTTTAGACATAAAGAGTAAGCTATACATATACAGTATATGCTATACAGTATATACAGTATGAGGCACCTTTACACCAGTATAGCCATGTCAATGCTAAAAGCTGTACTAATATAACGATTTCAGTAAAAAATTAACCCCCCTAAATATAAAATAAATATGTTATTTATATTGTAAATCATTATATAATAACCCCATTTTTCCCCAGGGAAAGAACAGTAGCCTTTACAATTGTGTTAAGTACTCAAGTTACTTGTCAGCCAGGCAGCCAAGCAGCCAATCAAGGTAAGAAACAACGACAAGCCCCTGTGTGGTGCTATATAATTAACAAAATACTAATAATAAACATTTATAGAAACTTTAAGGATGCTTTAAGAATGGGTAGATATGTCTACTGTGTTGAATAATTATAGCTTAATATGCTATGCTGAAGAGATTCTTATTCAGAAGGGCACTTGTAGAATAAATTTACAGCTTCCTTTTCTTCAAACTAGTAGATATCATCCTACTAGATATCAGATTGTATGTAGAATTATAGTTATCCAAGAACAACAGGATTTATAAAACTGGATTTTTTAATGTAAAAAAAAAAAACCCTAATAAGATTTTTTCAAAATATAAGACAAATGTCTTTCATGATGCCTTTATAAACTATAAAAAAAAGGAAAATAGGATACAAACCTTTTTTTTCCCACTGCACCTTTAAGGATGCGTGTACATGGGCATTTCGTGTGAAAAAGGAATTTGGATTCTGAAGCTTTTGTTCCAGTTCAGGGTATCTTAAAAGACCTGTTTATTCTGTTTCCTAGTCTAAACTCCTTCCAGTATTCTTACAAGCAAGAACAAACCAAGGCCAGAAGTGTCATGCTTCTGGTAATTTTAGATACAGGATTATCTGTTAAAAAGTTTGATGGAATTTGTAACTTGTGGTTAGCAATACTTAAATATTATCCAGTTGCTTTTTCTTCCTGCTCCTTTATATATTTCTGGAAAAAGGGATAAGAAATACATTAGGATGTGAGCAAGGAATAAACGAAATATGCTCAGCTAATTTAACACTTCCTTGTAAACAAAAAGCAACAACAGGCTGTTTGCCAAATGCAAAAGGACAATATAGTAGAGGGAAAATGGTTGTTTGCAGCCACTGAAAAGGACAAAGCAGTAAAATTATTTGACAACATCCCTTTGAATAAATCAAATTGCTATATTCTCCTCTTTTCAGATATTTTTTACAATCCTCATTATATAGTATCTGAATGCCTTCAGGAACTGCATCAGACAATGTGAGTATAATTACTGCTTGTATTGCTGTAGTACCTAAATGCATCATTCATGGACTACGGCCACATTGTGTTAGATTCTCTAGAAATTAAGACTAATGAATGGTATTAACATTTTAATTATTGTGTACATATTCACTTGGTAATCTTAAAGTGTGAGTATTCTACTTCTGCAATGCTGGCTAATCTTTCCTACTGCCAAACCCAAAAATGAGGCTGCAAAGCTTCTGAGGACATCACCAAGTGCCACTGCCAAGAGTGTTAGTGGCTGTCAGACTACCCCTAGGGTAATGCCCCAGCCTCATTTCCAGCTTTGGTACATGTAGAACAGCAGTGGATGGGTAAGACAGGTTTTTGGCAACACCATCAATACTGCCCTGGAAGCAGCATAGACATAATCTGACTGTACCCAGTGGCATAAATCTACATCTGCTGTAAATAGCATGGAGGTAAGCTAATTAGGTCTGTCACTCAGCAATCCTACTCAGCTCACGTTAAACACTGTATAGACATAGCTATGCTGTAGTGCTCTTAGGTTATGAAGGGACTCAGATGGAGCACCTCAATATGCATGAGGTCATCACCAATTAGGCATGGGAAGTTTACCATGTAAATATGGTGGAAAGTGACTTTATTTTGGAATAAATACTCTGAAAGTTATTCTATGTGGCAGTGTGAACAGTTAGCCAGTCTCACAGAAGCAATAAATGAACATCCTAAAATTAACATGTAAATATAACAGCAGTTAGTTAAAATGTAAGAAATTCTCCTTAGGCCAGTGTGTTAGATGACTGAGGGTGAAAATGTCACCAGCTGTTCTACACCATTTGTACTGGTGCACGCTTGAGATAATGTCACAAAAACCTTTTGTGTGCATCATAACCACACAAAAACTGTGTCTCTGGTGTTGCCAGATGTCTGACAAAAATAACACCAAAATTACAGTAAGTTTAAAGCTGCTTCCTCTATGCAAACTTTAAACGTACCTACAAAATCACCTCACACCACTTTCTTCTTCTGTCAACCCCCAACTTCCCCCTTCTGACTCTACTTTTCTCTCTCAGTCACAGTTAATTTACCCTCCTCTTTCAGTCTGTGCATCCTTCTCCCACACTATACTTTTAATTCTCATATCTACCACATCCTCCATAAGCTCATACTTCAGACACAACATGATTTGAGCTTCTTGCTTAGTTAGAAGCTGCAGCTATTTCTACCTTTCTCACTCCTGCCACAGCCCAGTGGCTCCTGCTCTGAGCCCCCTTGAGAGAGCATGCCCTGACTAGAGGGCAGGTAGGAAGCCTGACTGATTGATAAGAGAAGGAAGAGAGGGGATTTGAAACAAAAAGTAGATCAATTTGAGCCCCATTTGCTGGTAGATGGTCAAACACCCATGGCTGAGCAGCTGATGGTTTGAGAACAGAACATAGAAGTGGGAATCACTGATGACTAGGACATGGTATTTAGAGTACAGCTGTATAAACAAAGTCAGTGCTGAGAAGTAACTCTGAGCAGGAGGAGATAGCCTGAGAAGAAAAAAACATGTCTTATCAGACATGCTTTTTTCTGGAGACATGCTTTTGAAGTTCTTTTTAGGACTGAAAGGTTTTCCAAAAAACTGTGCGCGGTTTGTGACAGCCAAAGAAGGGCAGCAGCTTTGCTATCAGAGGGAGTCAAAACTATGCTGGATTGGAAAGCAAGGCCAGCGCAGATTGTGAAGCCTGCAGCCCAGGAAGTATATGGTTGAAGCAGTGCCATTAGAGTTGTAAGGGTCTATCAAAGGAAAGAGCAGGGCCCAGCCAAAGTTTGTGAGAGCATAGAAAGCCAGGAATTCACAGCTTGAAAGGTATGTGAAGCAGAATCAGTGACTTGTGGCCCAGGAGGGGCCAGAAGAGACTGAAACCAGATGGGTCTAGAGGCTCAGAGTGAAGCTGAGAGAGAGGGAGGGAGAGAGAGAGAGAGAGAGAGAGAGAGAGAGAGAGAGAGAGAGAGAGAGATCAGTCTGATGAGAGGTCTGACAGCCTGAAAGGCTCTGAGTATCAGTGGTGCTAGAGAGCCAAGGGTCTGCAGACCAGACGAGGTGAGTGTTAGCAGGGCCAGGTGCCAAGTTCTCACTGGCTTAGGAGCAGTGTCCACTCCAGAGTGGAGTCAAAGTCTTGGAGACACAGCTGGAGACCCAGCGGGTCCAGGAGTTCGTGACCCAGGGGGTCTGGAAGAACCCTGAAAGACTAAGTGGTTTGGCAATCCAAGGGTGGAGTCAAAAGGGGATGATTTATTCAGCAACCTGAGAATTGAGGGGAAGGTGGAGAGAGTGACCATGAGTTGATCACTTTCTCTATTCACCGCAAAGGTGGCAAGTCAGTGAGCAATATGGAAGTCCTTGACTTTGGAAAGACCAACTTCCACAAGCTTAGGAAGCTAGTTGTTCAAGCCTTGAGAAACCACAATCTGGCAGGGAGAAATATCCATGATGAATGGTCACTCCTCAAGAATGCAGTCCTGGAAGCACAAGGGAAATCCATTGCAATCCACAGAAAAAGTAGCAAAAGGGCTGGTCAACCCTCTTGGCTCAATAGGGAAGCTTATAAAGGATGGAAGATGGGAAACTTCACTAAAGAGGAATACCCACGCTGGCCCAGACCTGAAGGGAGCAAACTAGGAAAGCCAAGGCTGAAATGAAGCTCAAACTGGCCACTCAAATTAAGGACAACCAAAAGTCTGTCTTTAAATATGGGAAGTTGGAAAAATAACAAGGGTAACATTGGACACTTACTAAACCAGGTGGGGCAGCTGCTAACCGACACTCAGGAAAAAGCCGGTCTTCTTAATGACTACTTTGTGTCGGTCTTCCATCAGCCCAGTGGGATCACTCTGACTGACAAAAGGCAAGATCACCAGGGGAAGGATGAACCTGCACCCACCATTACCACTGATTTTGTAAAGGAGCATCTTAAGAGGCTGGACATCCACAAATCAGCTGGCCCAGATGGAATGCACCTAAGTGTGCTAAAGAAACTAGCTAACATTATAGCACAGCCTATGGCGAGGATTTTCGAGAACTTGTGGTGCTCAGGCGAGATGCCTGACAATTGGAAGAGGGCCAATGTGATGCCTATCTTCAAGACAGTGAGAAGGGAAGATCCAGGGAACTACAGGCCAATTAGCTTGACCTCAATCCCTGAAAGATCCTGGAAAAAATCATTAAGAAAACCATTACCAACAGCCTAACAAAAGGTAATATTCTGAGAGAGAGCCAACACGGCTTCATAGCAAGTGGATCTTGTCTGACCAACCTGATCTCCTTCTATGACCAGGTGATGCATCACTTGGACAAGGAGAAGAGATGGATATCATATTCTTGGACTTCAAGAAAGCCTTTGACCTGGTGTCCCATGATGTCCTCATGGAAAAATTAGGGAATTGCAGCCTAGACAATTTCATGGTCCGATGCCTGGGGAACTGGCTCTGTGGACAGACCCAGAGAGTGATAGTTGATGGAACCAAATCAGCTTGGTGCACTATAACCAGTGGTGTCCCTCAGGGCTCCATTCTTGTACCTGTACTCTTCAATGTGTTTATAAATTATCTGGACTTGTGTGTTACAAGCGGACTGGCTAAACTTGCTGATGACACCAAACTATGGGGAAGTGCAGCCCGCCCAGAGGATAGGCTGGCAATCCAGGCCAACCTCAACAGGCTTACAAGGTAGCTGGATCAAAACCTCATGGCATTCAATACCAAGAAATGCAAGGTGCTGTACCTTGGAAGGGAGAACCCACACTGCATATATAGCATTGGCAGCGCTAGACTAGCTAGCACTGCATCTAAAAAAGACTTGGGGGTCATGATTGACCACAAGATGAACATGAGCCACCAATTTGTTGCTGCAGCCGGCAAAGCAAACAAAACTCTGGCTTGCATCTTCCGATGCATCTCAAACAAGACCCAGGAAGTCATCTTCCCACTTTACTCAGCCTTGGTGAGACCACAGCTGGAATACTGTGTCCAGTTCTGGGCTCTGCAATTCAGAAAGGATGTGGAGAAGCTCGAGAGAGTCCAGAGGAGAGCCACACAAATGATTAGAGGACAAGAGGGCAGGCTTTATGAGGAGAGGCTGAGAGGCACTCTTCAGCCTGATGAAGTATAGGCTCAGGGGTGACTTGGTGGCAGCCTATAAGTATATAAGGGGTGTACACCAGGAACTGGGAGAACGACTGTTCATCAAAGCACCCCATGGGAAGGCTAGGTCCAACCGTCATGAGTTCTTGGAAGACCTTTTTAGGCTGGTCATTTACTGTCCAAGTCCCCAGGGCCTGGAATAAACTCCCCCCAGAGTTAGTGCAAGCAGCTACTCTGGATTCCTTTAAGAAACACTTGGATGACTAGCTTGCTGGGATCATTTGACCCCTGCTGACTGCCTGCCCTTTGGGCAGGGGGATGGACCTGATGATCTTGCGAGGTCCCTTCTAGCCCTAATGTCTATGAAATTCTGCACTGCAGTGTTATAATGAGGAAATGACTGGAATCCAGGTCCTTTCATAGCATATGAGTATGAAGGAGCACAAAACAGTCTTATAGGAAAGTTTGTGTGATTTACAAGTATATTCCATAGCTCACTTTGTAGTCATCTGAGTTAGTCCTTATGTTTCCAGTCTCCTTTCCACCCTGAAAAATGTCTGCAAGCCATGTTTTTATGGAAACATATATCACATATGGTAGTTCCAATTCAGCATGATAATGCAACAATATAAAGAGCTGAATGAGGAAGAAGAGAAATAACATTAAAATCCTGTAAATGCTGAAAATATTTTGAAAGTGGCATGGAAGAACAATTGCTCCAAGTAAAAAAAGTTCTTTTCTTAAAAGCATTGCAAGGGTTTCTGTTTCCTCAAATGGCTTAAATCACTGAGAAGATGGAGGAGTTTTACATTTGAGCTTTGGGCTTGTGCACTCTGCAGTGATACAGTTAAAGAAGTACAACTCTGTTAGCATGGATTCAGTCATACCTTTAAAATATACTTTATACTTGACTCTGTTTACACTTAAAGTTCTTTACTGCTATGGGAATATGGATATATAATACCAATAAAACATTATTAATATGGATGCAGCTCTCCCAGCAGAGCTCCATTTTGTACTGATATATTAAAAGCCTGTGACCAAGACATACTACACTCAACAAGAGCAGTTTTGAGGGTGAAGTGTATCTACAACAGAGATGTTTGCCAACATAGTTATGCTGGTTCAGCATCACCTTTTTTAATCCTTCTGACCAGCAAATTGTGTTAACAGAAATCTAATACATAGACTTGGCCCTAGTATACCTTTTTGCACATACTCCAGTAGAAGAGAAATGCTTTGTTGTTATAGTATACTGGTTTTCCTATGCTCGTTTTTCTATATCCTCCTAAGGATTGCAACCTTGACATGGTGAAGAGGTTTGTGTGCTACCAGTGACATCAAGAGATGCCATCTGGAGTTTCTCATCATCACAAACTCCCTATTCTGTCAAAGCAACAAATGGAAATCATGGATGCACCCCTGCTCAAAACACTGGCACCTAACTGACTAAGTCACAGTGTGTGTCCAGAATTGTCAGAGCTATAACCAGTGCAGATGACTGCTGGACAGATCATTATTTGGTATGTTCTGTTATGTCCATTTGTATCACCCCAAAACAATGTAAACAAAAGAAGCAACCAAAGAGGTTCAGTATCCAGTGCTTGAAAGCCCCTGCAGTGAGAAAGCTTTAGTAAGAAACTCTCTGATCTCCCTGATGATCTTGATACCACTGATAACTGGGAGAACCTCAAGAAAAGCATCTATGAGGTGTGTGAAAAATCTCTAGCCTTCTCCACAAAGAAATATCAAAACTGGTTCAATGAGAAAGATAGAGAAATTCAAGCTCTCATTGATAGAAAAAGGAGAGCCTTCAATGACTTCATTAAAGCTAAGACCCAGAGGAACATTTCAAAGCAAAAAAAAACAAACTGTGGAAGGACAAAGCAAAAGAGATACAAAAGTTTGCCAACAGTCATGACGTGTAGTTTTCACGTCTTCCGAGTAACCAAAGCTATCTGAGGTCCAAAGATGGAGCAACACTCTTATAGACAGCTCCACCATCAATGCATGGTGGAAAGAACATTTTCAAGAGCTTCCAAACTGAGATTCTAATGTTGAAGGTAATACCACTGAAGCCATTCCATAATACCCCATTGCAAATCCACCAACTTATTAAGAGACCTTTAAAGTCATTAAGCAGACAATGAAGCATGTGGTCCTGATGAAATACCAGCTGAAATTTAAAAGCATGATGGAAAAAAGCTCTCTCACCAATTATATGCTATTATTCTGAAAATCTGGAAACACGAACAGATTCCAAGTAATTTGAAAGATGCCAGAATCATAACCATATTCTAGAAAGGCGATAGATTAGATTATGGCAATTACTGTGGTATTGCACTCCTGTCCATAGCTGAGAAGATCCTTGCTTGCATTTTCCTCAATAGACTCACTCTTCTTGCTGAGAAGATTCTACCCAAGTCCCAGTGTGATTTCAAACCACTCACAGGTACAATAGATATGATCTTTGTTGCTGGATAGCTACAGAAATGCCATGAGCAATACCAAGATTTTTACATGGCCTTCATTGACCTGACTAAGTACTTTGATCCAATCAACAAAGAGGTCCTATGGAAGATCCTGATGAGATTTGGATGCCTGCGAAAATGTGTTACCATCATCAAACTTCTTCATGATGACATGATAGCAATTGTCCCAAGCAATGGCTCAGAAATGAATCCTTTCACTATTAGAACTGGAGTCAAGCAAGGATGCATGATTGCACCAACACTTTTTTCCATCTCTATCATAGCTATTCCACATCTCATTCCTGATAGACTTCTATCTCAAGTCAGGCTCCAGTATTGCATGGGCAGGAATCTCTTTAACGTCAGATGGTTACATTCCAAATCCAAGACTTAGAGGAGATTTAACAGCAGCCTTCATCTACCTGAAGGGTGGTTTGAAAGATGATAGAGCTAGACTGTTCTCAGTGGCGGCAGATGACAGAGCAAGGAGCAAAAATGGTCTCAAGTTGCAGCAAGGGAATTTTAAGTTAGATATTAGGAAGATTTTTCTTACTAGGAGGCTAGTAAAACACTGGAACAGATTACCCAGAAAGGTGGTGGAATCTCCATCCTTGGAGGTTTTTAAGACCTGGCTAGACAAAGTTTTGGCTGGGATGATCTAGTTGGGGATAGTCCTGCTTTGAGCAGGGGGTTGGCCTAGATCAGTTTCTCAACCTGTGGGGTTTCTCATCCTGTGGGGAGTTTCTCAACCTCTGAGGATACGCGAGACACAGCCAGGGGGTTCGCGGGTGCGGAAAACCCCCACAGCAAGGGGACGCTGCTGCTCCCCCTGCTGCTGCCAGGTTCATGTTCAGCCGCTTGCCCCCACCCCCAAGCCAACCAAAGGCTGCTGCAGGAGGAGGAGGATGAGCACACAGATACCCACACACTCCCTGCCAACAGGCAGGTAAGTTTTCTTTTTATTTATCCTGCCTAGGCTTTGGCAGGGAGACGCAGACTGAGACCCCCCAGAGTGCAGGAGGGGCAGGTCACTGCCCCGCTCCCTCCTGCACTGTGGGGTTTGGCCTCATGACCTGGCCCACCGGAGGCCCAGTTCACTGCTGGTGGGAGGGCTGGCAGTGGCACCAGGCTCTTCCCGGCTCTTGGGGCAGGCTGCAGTGAGGGGAGGGGAGCTGCTGCCTGCCCCATCAGTGCCGCTGCTGCTGAACACAGGCAAAAGCCCTGTGCTGCCACCAGCCCCAGCCTGTAGCCAGCTTGGGCTCTGGGGCAGCTGCAGCAGGCAGCAGTCAGGCTGCAAACAGCTGCACTGGGCTCCGCAGCCCCAGCATAAGCTTCATGCTGATGTGCACGTGCATCCATGACTGCACATGCACCTCTGAGGCACACATGCAGTTGCCACCAGCATGGAGCTGATGCCGGGGCTGGAGCCCGGTGCAGCTGTTTGCAGCCTGCTTGCTGCAGCTGCCCCAGAGCCCAGCTGGCTACAAACAGCTGTGCTTGGCTCTGGAGCCCTGTCATTAGCTCTGTGCTGGGGGCGACTGCATGTGCGCCTCAGAACAGAGAGTGGGGATAAACCCGCTTTGTGCTTTGAGGCGCGCATGCAGTTGCCGGCATGGAGCTGATGCTGGGGCTGCGGAGCCCAGTGCCGCTGTTTGCAACCTCCCTGCTGCAGCTGCCCAGAGCCCAGGCTGCCTCAGGGCCCCCTGCACTGTCTGCTCAGAGCTGCAGGATGCTGGAGCCTGGAACAGCTCCTTTGCAGCCCCCTGGTTGGAGCCAGCCCAGGCTCTGGGTAGCTGCTGCCAGACACAGAGCCTGGGCTGCTTACAGCAGGGCTTGCAGCCTCCCAGCCGCCTGCTGGGAACAGCCCAGACTCCACGGCTGGCAGCACCTGCCTAGAGCCTGAGCTGGCAGTGGAGTGCCAAGCAAACTGGCCTCGCTTGCCATGCTTGGCACACATGTTCCAAGGGTTGCCGACCCCTACCCTACAGACTTACCATGCCAAGCAAAATGACCTCGCATGCCATGCTCGGCACGTGTGCCCTGGGGGTTGCCGACACCTGCCCTACAGACTTACCTCACCACACTGCGGGCCTCTACTTCTCCCCATCACCTCAACCCCTGCTGCAGTGGCCCCGGAAGCAGCTGACACCACCTGTCTGCACCACAATTACGGTTGCTACCTTTTCCCTCTCTCTCCCCCTTTCTCTGTCTCTCTCACTCTCTTTTCCTCTCTCTCTTCTTGCTTTTGCCCTCTTTCCCTGTCTCTCTCACCCCTTCCTCCTTTCAAAACAATGGCAAAAAATGTGGTGTGCTGTTCATTGCTCAGCCCTTTAAATTCTCCAGGATTAATTTGGTGTGCCACACTTTGTGCAACACTGGGTTCAGCCCTCCTAGCTTTGGCCAACATCACCTGTAGCCCAGGTACATTCTTGAACACTCCTGGTGTAAAAGGTAGCAACCCTACCTACACCAGATCAGACATCTGTCATATCACCTTATATACATAGCCCTTCTTCCAACATATGGCACACAGTCTGTAAATATAAAATCCCCATGAAAATTGAGTGTTGGGGTATTTATTAAAATTTTCAGAAGTTAGGGGGTACTTGCTACTTAAAAGGTTGAGAAACACTGGCCTAGATGACCTCCTGAGGTCCCTTCCAGCCCTAATTTTCTATGATTTCCACAACTTGGGTAGCCACTTTTCCCAAAAAATAAATAAAGATGGTGATATTCAACACTGGATAAAATCTCCCAATGCTGTCTTTAGACATCTCCAAAATCGTGTCTTTGATAATCATGACATCAGGACCCAAAACAAACTTCTTGTCTACCATGCTATTGCCATTCCTACCTTCTGTATGAGTGTGAAACTTGGATGACATCAGAAACATCTGAAAGCCTTGGAATGTTACCATCAGCAATGTTTTCAGAAAATTGTCAGTCAACTGGAAGGAGAGAAGAAACACAAGTGTTCTGGCTCAAGCAAACACCACCAGCAAAAAAGACATGTTTATATGGCATCAGCTTCTTTGGATAATACATGTCATAATAATACCTGGCAACTAGCTCCTAAGTGGTCCTAGGCTCCCAACACACTGATGCTCACCGCCCCTGAGGTGGGCAAAAGAAGAGATTTAAGGAGATCTTGAAAGCCAATCTAAAGAAATGCCTGGGAGACTCAAGCACTGAATTCATCCCCAGTGATGATGTACAACAAAGCATTAGTTCACTATGGGGGTGGATAAATAAGAGATACAAAGGGAAAGAGCTGTGACCTGACATCACCAGGATCACATCTTTCTCCTGGAACTATTTTCCATGTCTGCAGTAGAACATGCAGATCTCAGATTAGCCTTTTCAGTTGTTTCCAGACTCACCCATGACTTCCCTATTCCCTGGAAGACTGTCATCCTCATATCAAGGGGCTGCTGCCCCCATCACTGCTTGATAAAACACTTGTCAGGTAAATACAGTTGTTCCAATATGAGGTACTATAAGTCAGTACTGTGTCACAAATCAGCCCCACATCCTCTGCAAGTGCCACTCTGATCCCTTTCCCCTACCTTACCTGATGCTCTGCTTCCTGCTCCCTGCCCTACCTTCCACTGTGCTGCCTGTCTCCTCCCTAATCTCCTGCCTTCGACACACAGAGGTTGCTTATGTCCCTTGTAGCACCCATGCTGCAGTTTAGCCACCCCTGCTATAAGTCACCCCTAGTCAGGTATAGCTATGTCCCACTATGACATTTACTAGCATACCTATGTTGGTTAAAGAAAATAATCACACTCTAACCTATATAAATACACAAAAATTTTGGCACTTAGAAGTGTAGTAGGTTGGGACTATACTAAAAAATTTTACAAGTATACTAGCAAGGTGCTCCTCATGTGGCATTATGGATGTCACTAATATTTGCAATGCCATGCTTCTACTAACGTAGCTTATACCTGCTCTGTTCTAAAACTGAAATAAGATATACTGGCAAAAGCACAGTTTTGCCTGTGTAACTTTGTTTACACTAGTGGCTTCTGTATTGGTCACAAATTAAACCTCTTTATCTCTGCAGCCAACAGGCTATGCCAGGAAACGTTTGTAGAGTACACCTGGTTTAGACAGGGTTTACTGGAAGATTGTCAGGCTCATCTAGTGAAGACATGGCTCCCCAATGAAATGATCTCTCCCAGCAAAAGGACGTTTTTGTGTGTATAACTGTATGTACACTGGCTGACAAAGCTATGCAAGGAAAGGGTGTAATTTCTCTAATCCCCTTTTCCCCCCAGGTTACTTAGGTATGATAAGTGGTATGAAATTAAGAGTCACTATTTCTACCACTATTCCTGCAATACATATTCAAAAGGATCCAGAGGGATGACTGAAAATGAGTCAACCCTGTTTTTATTTATTAGGACCTGATCCTGAGTAAAGCCAGACATTTGCCTAAAACTCTAGTCTTCAAAGATTTACATCTTTATGACCCTGGTACTAGTGTCATTGGTTTTGATGGGGCTACTCATGGGAATAAAATTAAGCTCCTTCGGTATGTTTTGCAAAATCAGCGTGGACTACTTATTTATAAATTTCTCATCCCTGTAGTGTGTGGGTCCTATTACCTATGTTTATAATTATCCCAAATCCCTCTAGAAGGAGAAATTTACCTCCCAGCCCCTTCTTGACAAAACAGTCACAAGCCCTCCAGGACTATAACATAGGTGATGTTTATTTTATTGCATGCAGATGTGGCCATTTTGCAACTAAGTACTTAGGAAAAGTTATGCTGGACTTTCATCCCAGAACTGACAAGACTGGGACTGCAAAGTGTATAAATTCTCCAGCGAAGAATGCTGAGCACCATAGCCTAGCATTCATATTAGCTGTGCTGAACCTTTTGAAACACCTGCTATACCAGCATGCAGGGGGGAAACAGGCATTTAGGCAGCAAGGTTCCTGTAGTGGTTCTAGACTCAAGGTACCCTTTGGAAATGCCAGGTCCTAGCTGTCACTCATTATTTGACTATAGAAAATTAACAGAGCAAATCTTCTGTTGTGAAGAACCCTGAAAGACCACAGCAGGTCAGCATATTGTTGACATTGTGGGTGTTTTTAAGCTGTCCTGGGTGTTTTTCAGCCTTCTTCAGATTTTGATTGGGGTATGCCAGTACTCCTCTGGGACCAAAGCCAGAGGTTCCTGGCTAGACAGTTTTCCCCTTCTGCTCAGGGTCAGACCAATCACCATATTTGGGGTCAGGAAGAATTTTTACCCCACAGTCATATTGGTATGGATTGTGAGGGGTTTTGCCTTCCTATGTAGGGGGAAGGGCTTGCATCCTGGGATCTTTTGAGTGTAGATTAACAACCTTTTTATAGAACCAGGACATTGGCTGCTGTGGCCCCCTGCTTTTCCTGTGGCAGGTTAGGGCATTATGTCTTGTCTCAGGGTTGGTGACACTTTTACGAACAGTTTAAATGATGGGTTGTATAGGACCTTTTTATTATTAATATATTTTGCGTTCCAGGTCAAATCAGCCAAATCAGTTTTAAATCATATCGATTGAGTAGAACTCATTTGTTCCAAAAACCGTATCGACTGGGCAGGCAGAACTCAGTTGTTTTAAACACCATGTATGGCATCCTTCATCCCAGGCTCTCACCCTTGCTTCAAATATTCCCAAATCCATTGGCAGGCACCCTACTGCAGGCCCAAGCTCAGAGGTCTAGGGATTCAGATGTCCCTATATGATCTTAGCCAGAACTGGATTAACTCTTTAGTGAGCCCTAGGCAAACAAACTCATGGGCCCCTACCAGTGGTGGCATGTAGAGAGTGCACAGGAGTTCATATGCACCCCTTGAGAGCTCCAGTGCAGCCCTGTCAGGCTGTGCTCCCTGTTTAGCCAGCGGGCAGGGGGGCAGGCGGGAGCACCAGTGCCCCCCTGTGAGCGCTGGCCAGGGAGCAGGGCTGCCAGCAAAAGCGGCCATGTCACTTCCGGAAATGGCCACAGCACTTCCAGATGCAGCATGGCTGCTTTTTGGTGAGCGAGATCTGCCGCAGGGACCCCTCCACCCCAGCCGGTGAGACCGGCCACAGAAGGACCGCCCTGCCCTCCTGGTTGCTGACTCAAGAGGCACCAGTCACCCATGGTCCCTACTCTCTCTCTCACTCTAAATGCACACGCACACTGGTAGGCTGGGGAAGTGTTGGATTGAGCCAGGTGCTGCCTCCAAGCCCAGGCAGCCCCTGGCCTGCTAGCCACCTGCCCAGGGGGTACTGCTGCCACAGAGAGAAGGACCTTGACACTGGGCAGCCCTAGGCATGTGTCTAGTTTGTCTATGCATTAATCTAGCCCTGATCTTAGCCCACAAGTCACCAAGACACTTGATCTGAGCCAAAATGGATTGTATAGGATGGTTTGGATAGGGATGATGCTGGGGTTGGACTTTGTAAAGGTCCTTTCCAGCCCAACTTCTCTATGATTTCTGTGAT
This sequence comes from Crocodylus porosus, assembly GCF_001723895.1. Taxonomy (NCBI): domain Eukaryota; kingdom Metazoa; phylum Chordata; order Crocodylia; family Crocodylidae; genus Crocodylus; species Crocodylus porosus. The sequence continues at coordinate 59,543,782 of NW_017728886.1, forward strand.
TGTCTTGTGAATGGTGTGTAGGCGTTTGCAGGCCTAGCATTGCTCCTTGTGTGCAGCACTCCACAGCACTGCTAACAGGATCTCGCAGCACCCTGACTGAGACTCAGTTCCAGGTGGAGGAGTTCTGCACCCTAGATGCAGGGCCTTCACCTCTTCTACTGTCTCCTGGCCCATTATGCCAGCCTTATCATCGGGAATCCTGGTTTTCTCTAATAAAAATCCCTAATTTTCAGCTAAAAAATGAACCCCAAATACACACACACACACACACACACACGTACTCACACAGGTACTCCTCACTTAACATCACCCTGGTTAAGGTTGCTTCATTATTACATTGCTGATCTATCAGAGAACATACTCATTTAAAGTTGTGCAATGTTTGGTTATAACATTGTTTGGCTGCCGCCTGCTAGTAGGTAAGTACTGTGACATAACTGGATTCACTTAACATTGTTTAGCTTAAAATCACATTTTTCAAGAACATAACTACCACGTTAAGTGAGGAGTAGCTCTGTGTGTGTGTGTGTGTGTGTATGCGTGTGTATATATACACATATATACATATATACACACACAGTGTATATCTATACACACACGTTTCCTTCACTTTATGCTGTGTACATGTGTTCCTGGAAAACTCTGCATAACTTGAATTCCCATAAAGGGAACCCACTTTACAATGTAACAAATAGAGATAAGTTTCAAGACCTCGACTGTACTGACCCCCAGACCCATTTCTGCTACTCCCTCACCAACAACAGACAATACACACAAGCACAGGACACTGTCATAATGGGGGTGGTAACTACAGAAATACGTGTTGCATACAATGAGCACACAGATCAACACAGGCGACTATATTTTGGTGCCCGGCACTCCCACCATCACTCCCAAAATGCGCCGCACAAGGCAGCTGGCCGTGGGCTTCCACCACATGGATCCCATAAGAGTGAATTTACCTCGTTTATAGTGAAGTTTTGGTATAAAAAAGGTCATCGCATAAGAGCGAATTCGCACATAGAGAACCTGCATAAAGTGAGGGAAACCTGCATGTGGATTTGGGGTTACTTTTTTTTAAACATACAGGATAGCTAGATAGATAGAGCACTGTATCTATCTATCTGGCTGTGTATGTGTGTGTAGATAGTGCCATTTCTATCTATCTATATAGATATTAGTGGAGTTTCATTTTGATCACGGAAAAAATGTGGATTTGGGGTTACTTTTTTTTAAACATACAGGATAGCTAGATAGATAGAGCACTGTATCTATCTATCTGGCTGTGTATGTGTGTGTAGATAGTGCCATTTCTATCTATCTATATAGATATTAGTGGAGTTTCATTTTGATCACGGAAAAAATGTGGATTTGGGGTTACTTTTTTTAATCCGAAAATCGGGATTTGTTTTTTGTTTTTTTTTGGCCCCAGCGCAGCCGGCAGTACCGGGCGCCCGCCCGCACGCCCGCCCTGCTGCGGCTGCGGCAGGTCAGGGACTCGCAGCGACTCCTGCGCCGCACCGGGAGATGGCGGCTGCGGGGACCGCGCTCCGCCCGCGCTGAAGTGCAGCTCCTCCCTCACCGCGTCACAGGAGCGCCGGGGCCGGGCCGGGGCTGGGTGAGCTAGAGGCTGTACTCGCTGAGCCTGTGCTGAGGAGCCGGTGAGGGACTGTTCAGCTGCTGTGAGTACCGGGGCCGGCGCCGGGCGTGTGTCCCCGCGGCTCTTCTGAGGCTCCCTGGTCGCTCGGGCTCCCCGGGCAGGGGTCTCCATTCCCGCCTCCCGCCCCGCGGAGGGGAGCGGGCGCCGAGATCCTCCCTTGTCCCCAGCCTGGCCCGGGAGTGGCCCGGGGAGGACACATCTGGAGCATCCGCTCTGCCCCGGTGAGGCCCTGTGGCTCTGAAGTGGCCGGACCGGTAGCGCCCCTGTCTGGGGGCCGCTGCACTCCCAGCTGCGGGCATGGCAGCCACCGCCGCGCTGCCACCCGAGAGGAATGTACCGGGGGCATCAAAGACGCCCCTTCGGCCCCCCCGTAATTAGATCCTGTCCGTGGGGAGTGAGAAGAGAGGCATCTATGTATGTGTTCACCTTTTGCCCTGCTAGGGTGTTATTCGTGGAGGGGCCAATTGAATTCCACCCTCCCACAGCTTCCGGGGGTAGGTGGGGTGGGGGTTAGGTATTGGGGGAGTCAAGTGGCCTAACCTTCACTTGTGCCCCCTGCTTTGTTCCCTTGTCGCCGGCCCCCCCATCTGCTCCCCACTTGTGGTACCTACCCCCTTACCACCTGCCCCATAGCCCCTTTGCCCCTGCCACCTGTGTTCCCCCAGTGCCTCCCCCTGTGGTGCTTGCAACCCCCAATGCCTGCCCTCCTTGGCATTTGCCCACCCTCCCTCACACTTGGCTTCCTCTGGTGCCTGTCTCCTCTTTGCCATTTATCCTCAGTCAGGGGTCTGGCCCTGCTGTAGCCTGGGGCGGTGGAGCACATGGTGTCTCCAGCCCCTTTCTGGTTTGGCAGCAGTGGTTGCAGCTCAAGCCCTGGGACCAGAGCTGGAGCTGCAACAGTCACCTGTTCCCCACCTTGTACTCGATTCCAAGACAAGGAATTTTTTTTTCCCTCCCCGTGTTGAATGGTGGGGGGGCACCTTGTGTTGGATCCAAGGAAATAGGGTAATTGTCAAAATTAAGTCAGTTGCATGGTTCACATCATAGCCTAGTATTCTGGCCTCAAGCCTTATGTCCATGCTGGCAATTTTAGATAACTCTCCCGACATTGTACATGCAATGATAAGAGCAAAAGGGTAATTTGGTAGTGAGTACTTGCTACTAATCCATGTGAGGAAGGAACCTCTTAGCCACTGATGGGTATTACTGCTCTTATCTGTACAGTTTTATCAGTGCATGTGCAGTGGGCAGATTATTTTAAATAAAACCACAGACACAGCTGGAAGAGACTGAACAAAATGTCACATTTGGCATAATTACTGAATTGTAATTATAATAAGATTTGGTCTTTTTAGTGCGGGCAAAGCCAAGCCTTATTATAACAGTTAAGGCACTACCCTGTATAAACACCTCTGTTGGGAGGTTCAGGTGTATCTTCATTGGGGATTTGCATTCCCTGTTGCAGCAGGTTGGACTTCTGGCTAACTGGAGTGAGGGGAATGTAGGATTTTGTGTCAGAAAACTTAGTGGGTGAGTGCCAGGTAAGCTTAGGTGCCTAAGTCCAGTTGAAATCAATGGCAGCTTGGCACCCAACCTACTTCGGTACTTTTGAAAATTCCTTTTGGCACCTACCTGCATTTTTATGTACCTAAACCCTTGTGAAAAATCTAGCACTGCATCTTTCATGTTTTTAAAATTAGTAGATTTCAGCCTCTCGCCTCTTTTCTTTCCTTTTCAGTTAAACAGCAATACAAGTTCCTAGTTGCTTTTGCAACTTGGAACTTGTCCAAATCAAAAATAGTCATACTGAATCTACTATCTAAAGAGAAATCAAAAAGAAGGCAAAAACCGTATGTTATAGACATGCTAGGACTTGCCACATTGTAAAGACTGAAAATAATGTACATAACACAGTGAGTGATGTTGTTTTAAACATATTTTAAAGTTTCATATGGCTTCAAGGCTAGGAGCTGAAATTACACACAAACTGGTATAAGTGATTGGAAACCAGGTCAAATCTGTAACACAGAAGTTCAGTGCACATAAACTACTTTCAAAATGGCCAAAACTAGATGAAGATAAACTTGGAGGGCTGCAGTATCAGACTTAAAGATTTAGGTTAAATTGGTTTATTGAACTTCTGTCCCAGATCCCCTCCAGATTCAGATCCCCTCCAGATTCAAATTAACTCAGTCCCCCAGTATCCCAGGATGGTTTGCATCTCCCTGCAACCCCCTCTCCCCCCCCACAGGGTGGGCAAGCTAGCCTTGGCCCAAGCTGTCTGCTCTAGTGGAGCAAGGAGGCAAGCTCTAGAACAGGGGTGGGCAAAATATGGCCCATGGGCCAGATGCAGCCCGTGAGGCCATTCTATCTGGCCCGTGGGGCCCCTAAAAAAATGTTGAAAATTAACATTTATCTGTCCTTGGTTCCTGTCAAAAATGACAGGAACTAGGGGCAGTAGGACCCAGGGGAATCCTTGGCAGGCTCTTGCAACAGCAGGGCCCACCCAGCCCCCCCCCAGCTGGAAGCCCCAGGAGGGGCTTCTGGTCTGGGATCACCTGGCTGCCCTGGCATGGGAAGCTCAGGTAAGGGCTGGGGTGGGGGAAGGGCAGGGGAGAAGCCGGTGCAGAGCATGGGGAAAAGTGGCCCCTCCCCTGCCCTGTGGCCCACACTCCCTGCTGCAGTTGCTCACAGCCTGCGTGGAGCTGTCCTGAGCAGGCACAAGCAGCCCCACCTGGGTTGCGAGCAACTGCAGCAGGAAGCATGGGCCAGGGGGCGGGAGAGGGGCTGATTTGCCCCTGCACTCAGCACCAGCTTGTAATCCAGCCCTGTGCCAGCTCTAGGCTTGCCCATCGGGGTGGCGCCGTGGTGGCAGCAGCTGTGGCCCCCCTGCTTGCTGCCCTGGGCAGCGTTTGCTGCTGCTGCCCATCTGGAGTTCGTGCCATGGTAGGCTGCGATGAGGCTGCCACCACTGCTTCTGGGCTGCCCACCGCGAGGCGGGTTACAAGCTGGTGCTGAGTGCCGGGGGGAAAAGTGGCCCCTCCCCGGCTCCGTGCCTGGCGCCCCGTGCTGTAGTTACTCGCAGCCGGCATGGGGCTGCCTGTGCCTGCTCAGGACAGCACCTTGTGGGCTGTGAGTGGCTGCAGCAGGGAGCGCTGGCCATGGGGCGGGGGAAGAGCTGCTTTTCCCTGCGCTCTGCTCCAGCTCCTTCCCTGCCAGCAAGCAGGGGGTCGTGGCTATGTGCTGCCCCCGGCCTGTACTGCGGGGCTGGGTGGCGCTGGGAGTGAGCGGGAGCGGGAGCACAGGGCCCACACCGGTGTCCCAGGGCCAGTACCAGCAGGGTCCCTGCCAGCAGGGGCTCTATGGAGCCGGGCCAGTTCCCTGCTCTCCCTGCTGGTGCAGCCCAACCCAGCTACGCAGACCCCTGTCAGCCTGCACCCCACTTTGGGCCCCACTGGTACTGGCCCTGAGACATTGGTCCCAAGATGGTGACGAGGGGGCGGGGCACTTGTCAAGGTGCGGGGCGACCCATGCGGCCCTCAACAGCTTGCCAAAACTGGGTAAGTGGCCTCCGCTCAAAATAATTGCCTGCCCCTGCTCTAGTATCCCCCAGCATTTGGCCTGGGCCACTGCAGGCATGTGGTTGCATTTCTGGAATCAAAAGTGAATTTCTATTCACTTGCTTATCAGTTCATTCTACAAAGCTTAGACTAACTTGCAAAGATTGAATTGATTCAGCTTTGGTCTTTTTTGACTGTCTGTACTTAGCCCAAAAATTAAAGAAGTCGACTTCAAATTTGTATAAAGTAGCAACTTTTAATCATTGCAACTCAAGAAGGACTTCTTGATGCAGCGTATTTATATTTATTTAAATACATTACAATTTAGGTTTTAAGATGGATTTTCATTATTTCAAAGGGTAGAATAATTTAGTTGTAATAAAATACGTTACTTATTCACTTTTGTTTAGCTTTGTCCACTTGAAAGCAGAGATCAGAATAACAAAAGTATTTTCCCCTTTTGCTAGACTCTATTTTTATTGCCATAACACCCAGAGCCTGTCATGGACCAACTTTTTATGGTCCTTGCCCTAAGGAGTTTGGGAGGAGAAGATATAATATAGCTATAGAAGAAAATATGTTCATCGCTTACTATAACTTAGTCTCCCCTCCATAAGTGTTTTATCTCAGCATACAGGTTTCTGATATCTCTTTTTGGTTTTTTTTTAAACAAATATGTTCATTTATATACATTCATAAAACTATTATTTACTGGTCTGTCACTTTGTTGTCAGTCCAGTACTGAGCAATCATAGTAATTGTTTTTCTTTATCTATGGCATATTGTATGGCTATAGATAAATGGCATATTGTATTTTAAGGGTTCATAAGTCTGAAATTTTCTTCTGTGAGAGTTTTAGGTGGCTGGCATCTGCTAAATTACTAGTTAGAGATTTATGTTTGTATGTGAATTCAAAAGAGCAGTTCCCAGCTTTTAGATGTTAAAGGACTGCTATCCAAAGCAGAATGTTTTGAGATTGAATCAGCTGCAATTATGAAGGGTCTGTTTTAACAAAATAATTTAAATAGGGTGAGTTGTTTCCCCCTTAATATACTCTGCCTTCTGACTTCAGACTAACTTCGTTAATTCGTTCTGTCTTCCAGGGCTTGAGGGCAATATTCCAGGGCAATGTGTAAAAGCTAGCTTGTGGAATAATATTATTTCACTGTAGACCTTGTGGTTCATTAAATATAGCTCTATTCCTTCTCTTTAGATATTCTTTTCCATGGCCCATCCTTGCTTTACTCTGAGGCATGACTAGGTGAATACTACTTTTGCCAATCAGAGTTTCTCTCTCAGAGCTGGTCTATACCAGAAAATTGTCTTAAATGACAAAAGGGATCGTTCTTGGGCATTCCCTCTTGCTTGCCTTTTTAGCCTTTTGGCTAGGGGCAAGCAAGACTGGGGCAAGTGTAGCCAGGCTTGGGGCTTGCACGTAGAATGCCTGTCATGGATTTGGAAGCATCTGAAGCCCCAGACTGAAAAGTGTGGGAGGTAGGATCCTTCCCAGTGGTAGAGCCACACAGACTTGCATGATTGAGCTCTGCTTAGTTGAAATTTGGAACTTAATTCAGAACTGATTTGGCCTTGGAAACAATTTTTTTTTTAAAACATCATCATTTACAGTATCAGGGGAGGGTGTTGGAGCTTGCTCTGGCTTCTCTGAGTGCCAGCCTATTATTGCAGTACTTCCAGGCCCTCCTGGTGAAGCAACTGCCCTTTTTTTAAGGGATGGATACACGCACGCATGTACATACACACACAAAAAAGGTTCCCATGAGCACGTTTGCCCGATGTGGGCCATGTGTTTTATAGTTGTGCTTAGAGTGTTGGCTTTATTTAGTCAGTTGTATAGTTGATTTCCATTATTGAGCATGTGCTGCTTTTGGCATCAGTTTAATGATAGACAATGTATTTAATGCAGTTTTCTTTTATACCGATGTAAGACAAAGAGCTTCCTCACACAGATTGGTGGAGGGAGACCTTGTTTTATATTAGAGTAAATACAGTGTGTCTGTCTGCAGTTCGGTTATCATGTACAACTATTATTCCAAGGTAGGCAGACAAGGTTCTTGGGTATATCTGATATCTTTTATTAGACCAGCTAATAGATTTACCCAAAGAACCTTGTCTGCCTATGTCAGGGGTGTCCAAACTTTTTGAATGTGGGGCCAGATCATGAACTTTTTATCACCCAGTCGGCTGGTAAGCCATATTCAAAGACTTCACAGGAAGTGGTATCACATCAGGAAGTGATGTCACATAACCTTTGACACCAATGAAGTTGCAGGAAGTGACAATGAAATGGGTCTCGAAATGTGGTTTAAAATCCAAAATAAAAACAATATAAAAGCAACAATGAAATAATACCAACCCCTTGACTAAAATAAACACTTTTGCTTCTACTCACTTCTCAATGAATGAAAGAAGCATAATTCAGGCTTGCCTTGGGACACCTGGGCGTACAGCACCAGGCAGAGGAAGCCATGGAGGAGCAGCTGGCTGTTGGCCTCTAGCAGCAGCAGTGAGGAGGAGGAGGAGGAGGGGGAGAAGCAGTGCCTTAGGACGCTGCCAGCATCGGGGACGAGGAGCCCAGTCTTCACACACAGCCACGCGCACGCAGCCTGCCTCCCTCCTCGCCCCCGTGTCCCATGGAGGTGTGACTTGGTGCTTCGTCACAAGTGCACTCATGCGTGTGGCACCCGTGTGGGCTCCTCAGCATCCCGCCCAGGGACACAGCCCTGCTGACAGCCGGGCAGCCATGTTTCACGCTTGTGTGCTCATCCCCACACTGGACCGCACCGTGCCACCCTGCCTCACCCCGCGCTGCCCCTTCCCTGCTGATGCAGTGTGGACTGCCCCTGGCCCAAGGCTTAAAGGACCCAGCCTGGAGCCAGCAAAAAAAAAGGGGGCTTCCTTTGCCCGGGCGGGGGGAGGTGGAGGAGGCGGAGGCGGAGGCGGAGGAAGTGGAGGCGGTGCAGCGAGCCTGGGCCGGCTCCATGCACTCACATGAGGACCTGTGAGCCAGGCAAGGGGCAGCGTCCAGCTGCAACTTCTCTGCCCGCTGCCGGGAAAATGAACCATGAAGGTGAGCATGGAGTGGGGCAAGTGTGGGGGCCCCGGGATGATGCCTCCTTTTCCCCAGCCACAGCCCTGAGAGGCAGAGCCAGGTGCAAGCGGCGATTTAGCGTGGGGGAAGTTGACCAGGGAGGGTCTAGGGGGGTTTCGTCCCCGCTCCCCTTGCCCCGCGTGTGCCCGACTGGGCTCTGTTCACCGCCCGCGGTGCTGGCTAAGGCAGGCTCTGCCTGGGACCGCCCTGCACCGCACCGATGACCCGTGCTTTCGCTGCCGGCTACTCCTCTTCCCACATAAACTACATTGGCCATGTTAAGCTGACGCGGTGCGTGTGGGAACCTTGTCCCTTCCCCAGGCCTTCAGCAGCCATTGGGAAGCTGCTGAGGGGCTGGGGGAGGGACAAGGGGTGAGAATGAAAGTAAACAGCGTTTACTTCCGTTTCGCGTCACAGCACCACGGGCCACAGAAAATGGCTGTATGTTGGACAAACCTGGCCTATGTCTTTAGACCAACACGGCTACCACCTACACCCCTGTTCCAGGGTAGTGCATTCATACTACTTTGTTAGGCTGGCTAAGCTGTTTCCTTCTGGGATCATTGCTTCTATACAGTGCTGCATTTTTTTTCTGAGTTAAGTGCACACGTTCTGAGCAGACATTTGATGGTGCAATGCTCTGTTGCTAGGTGCTAAGCATTCTTGGTTTTTTCTCACTGTGTATTGTGAAATACCTACTAAAAGCCACTAGAACTGTTGGAATTCTAAGACTCAGGATCAAATTAAGTACTTTTTCTCATTTCATCCCATCATTAATTACCTGGACATCTGCTGGGAGGAACAGTCAGCCAGGTTGGACCGTTCCAGGAGGTTCCTGGCCGAGATACAGGACCTCCACTTAATTCAGGAGGTGCACAGTCCCACCAGAGGAGATGCCCTGTTGGACCTGATCCTGGCCACAGGCGACGACCTGATAAGGGGCCTCCAGGTCCTTGACCACCTGGGCGATAGCGATCATTGCTTGCTGGAGTTTACCATCCAGTGCAGGGTGTCAAGGGCCAGCAGCAAGGCAGTAGCCCTAGACTTCAAGAGGGCCAACTTCAACGAGATGAGGAGATTAGTGGGAGAGGCACTGGGGTTCTCAAGGGCAGGGGAATTCAGTGCCCAAGATGAGTGGTCGTTCCTTAAGGAGACGATACTCAGGGCCCAAGGGGTGACCATCCCAACAAAAAGCAAGGGGGGCAGGAGTGCCCAAAAGCCCCCCTGGCTCACCAAGGGCATTCGGGAATGCCTGATCGCCAAAAAAGCGGTGTACACCCGGTGGAAGGAGGGTGCTATCTCCAAAGAGGAGTATACCTCCTCTGCTCGGGCCTGTAGGGGGGCTGTCAGGAAAGCTAAGGCGGACATAGAGCTAGGACTTGCATCCAAAATCAAAGATAACAAAAAGTCCTTTTTCAAATA
>NW_017728886.1:59554775-59565972 GCF_001723895.1 Crocodylus porosus
CCCTGGGGGTCTTTAAGAGGAGGCTTGATGCCTACCTAGCTGGGAACATTTGAGCCCAGTTTTTTTTTCTCCTGCCCTGCCAGGGGGTCGGACTTGAAGATCTATAAGGTCCCTTCCGACCTTACTTCTATGATTCTATGATTCATCCCTTATTGTTTTGGAAGCCAGCAGCGTTTTCTAATTAACAAAGAGTAAACACTGTTGAGGTTACTGATTCTGACAGTCATTAATCTGAACAGGTACATGTATTAGCAATTGTGCAGCTAAATAGATGCAGTCTTGGATGATTTGACAGACAGCAATAGTTGGTGACATGGGACTACTGGCATGGGAGAAGGCAGCTGAAACCTAGCAGTATTCTGCATGAAGATTCACTTGGTGAGTCCTCCCTTCTGGACTTTTCTATCTAGCACTGGCTTGTAGCACAGGATAGGCCTGTAAGTGCAGGGTGAGTGCAAGTGATGCCGGAACTTCAGGATGACATCAACTGCTTTCTTAGAAATCTATGCAGAATGTACCCTACAGATGCAATGATGAAATTCTTACATAGAGTTTTCCTTGGCATGAAGTCTTGGACCACTACATGGAAGTTTAATATTAGTAGAAGAGCTGGCAGGGCTGCTGCTATAGGTGGTGTGTTTCTATCAAATAGAAGCTGGTTCCTTTTAAGAACTGTGAGTATCATCTTAATTCTTTCTCTGGTTATCTGACAGTGAGATACCACAAACTCCTATGTTTATATCACGTATCTTTGTAATTTTTCCATATTTGGGGGAAAAAAGGAAACATTTCTTCAACAGGTTGATTTTTCTTTTTTTTATTAAAGATTGTTAAGAGTTGCTCTGAATGTGGACTGTTAAAAACAGTCCTGGCCCACTTGCAATAACCAGGGGAGGACAGGTGACAAATTCAGTTTGTTACATCTCTGCAATGTCACATGACTAATTTCCTGTGTGCATGTGGCATGTATAACACGCACAGGCTCTTAGTTTTGTAGTCTATGAAAGGTGACACATTAGTTAATTTAAGATTAGTTATTTTCTTTTCCCTACCTTAGCCTATTTAACCTATTTTTATCTCAGGAAAATAATTCCTCCACTTGGGTTTTTCCGGATTTTAAAACATTAAGAAAAACAATAAGCAAGGCATTCCTAGCTTCTGGGCAGAGCAACTCTTAACAGTGATAGCTAAATCCTGCTCATCTTACTCAAAATAGCCCCAATAAAGATAAATGGAAACTTGTGTAAGCAGGATGAAGAGTATTTAGCTCTGAACCTGTCTATTAAGGTATTTACTTGCCCTGATCAACAGTGTCTGAACAGAGTGGATGTTTTTCTGGACTATTTTGAACAAATAGTTACCTATAGAGGGGACTGGGCTCAATGTTCCAGGAAGCGCCTTCCAGGGCTTTGTCCTTACTTGTCCTAGCTAAGAACAAACAAACTGTTTTTAGGTTGTGGAGATCATATCAGAAGTTCTCTTGACTTACTCTGAGTGAGATAATGAGCAAGGTGTTGTTTATGCCAGGTAGATTGAAGGAAATTCTGTGCTTCAATATTTTGTTTTTTTTTTCTGGGTTAAAGAAGTGAGGGGTGGGGTTGAGTTCTGCCTACCTGAGAGTTGACTACCGCAGCACGTTCATTCTTAGGTGGTCTAGATCATGGGTCAGCAACCCCCTGACCAGCATGCCAAAGCATGGCATGCAAAGGCATTTTGCTCCTCACGTGTGCCTTGGGGCAGATGGTGGGGAAGGGGCAGGGTCTGCTTGGCCACAACATGGACTAGGCCCCTTGTAGCTTCCCTGCTATCCACACCCAACATGCCAACATCTTACAAGTCAAGGTTGTGGGTGTTTTTGACATTTGACCAAAAAAATTGCTGTACCCTGGTCTAGATGTAGAAGGGGATGAGAAGGAGAGAGGGACAAATTGAGTAAATTATGGGAAAAATTCTGTGACCTTTTATATACCTATACAGGCAACCAGTTTTTGAAATCTAACTTCCTTCTGCTCTTTTGCTTCAAGGTCCAAATTCCAGGTCATCTTCTCTGTATGCACAATAACAATAATTATGTTATGATTTGGTGCCTATTAAAGGTTTATTGTTTTAAATTGTGCAATAGAAGGTTATGTTTTTGGATTAGTCATAACTTTGGTATTTGCTGTAGCAAACTATTGACCATCTACTGCGAGTGGAAGGCTTCCTTGTATCACCCATATTTTATTTGGACAAGGAAGAAAGAATCAGGTGGAAGTTAGTTGCTTATTCCCAGTTCTTTATTCCTGGTTCCCGGTTCCTTTTTCAGAGCTAATCTAGACCCAATAAAAGCTTGTTATTAATAAATTACACATCCTAAATGGAGATCATTGTATTAGCTATGCATATGTATTAATTATTATGTAAAATAATATCCATGAACTACTCATGGCCCCGGCGGTTGGGGGGACACGGCAGCAGCGGGAGTCTGGCAGTGGAAGTATGGCGGTGGTAAGCAGGGGAGCTCCTGCAGATGCCTCTGGCACTGTCAGCAGTGGTGGGGGGTGGCGGTGGGGGGAGGGACAGGTGGTGCATGCCCACAAAAGGTTGGCAACCACCCACAGCTGCCACTGGGAGTGGTGGTGGCAGCAAGCGGAGATTGTGGACTGCCCGCAGGCGCCGCTGTCTGTGTTGGCAGCAGGGTGCTGAGTGGCCACCACCCACAGGCACCACCAGTAGTGTTGGTGGAGCCTTTTTGTAGGGGGTGCACTGCCATGCTCAGGGGGTACATATGCACCCACGTGTACCCCCCATGTTTCGCCCCGATAATATCCCACATCAAGTACAGAGCCCTAAATGAAGGTCAGAATTGGATGGGATTATGGGGCAAAATACTTCTTGGGCCACCCCAAACTTCCTGTCGATGCCACTGGGGGACTGTCCCAAAGAACCCTGACCACAGGGCCGCCCAGCCCAAAGCACTAACCAACTAACAGCCCCCATGCCCACTATATTAAGTATAATGGTTTGAATAAGGAACTCGCTTTTGGGCTGGAATTATGGCTAGAAATTCTGCTTGGCCCACCCATCAGAATACCTCTGCACCACTGGAGGGCTCTACCAAACACCTCTGACCAGAGTCTTGCCTGGCACAAAGTGTGGTTGGGCCACACCAAGCTGACAGCTGGCAGACTCCTTGCCATTGTGCTAAGTATATGGACCCGAATAAGGGGCTGGATTTTGGCCTGGGATTATAGCTAGAAATCCTTCTTGGGCCACCCCACGCCATGCCTCTGTGGCACTGGGGGACTCTCCTGGACATCTCTGGACAGAGACTTGCCTGGGCTAAAGTGAAATTTGGCCATGCCAGGCTGCCAACTGACAGCCCCCCATACCCACTGTACTGAGTGCATAGGCTTGAATAAGGAATTGGCTTTTGAACTGTGATAATAGCTAAAAATCCTTTTTGGGCCACCCTGTGGCACACGTCTGTGCCACCGGGGAACTTTCCTGGATATCTCTGATTAGAGGCTTGCCCAGTCCAAAATGTGGTTTGGCCATGCCAGAGTGTCAGCGAACAGCACCACAGCCCCTGTGCTAAGTATATGGACCTGAATAAGGAAGTGGATATTGGGCTGGGATTCTAGCAACAATTCCTTCTTTGGCCACACCACGCCATGCCTCTGTGGTGCTGCAGGACTCTCTTGGACATTTCGGGCCAGAGACTTCCCCAGCCCAAAGCGCAGTTTGGCTGTGCCAGGCTGCCTAACCACAGTGCAAAGTATATGGACCTGTATAAGGAACTGGATTTTGGGCTGGGATAATACCCAGAAATCCTTCTTGGGCCACCCCAGACCATGTCTCTGTGCCAGTGGGGGATGTTCCTGGACATCTCTGACGAGAGACTTGCCTGGCCCAAAGCGCAGTTTGGCCATGCCAGGCTGCCAACTGACAGCACCCCAGCCACTGTACTAAGTATATGGAACCGAATAAGGAACTGGATTTTGACTGGGATTATAGCTACAAATGCTTCTTGGGCAACCCCACGCCATTCCTCTGTGGCCATGAGGGACAGTCCTGGATGTCTCTGACCTAAAGGCTTGCTTGGCCCAAAGCACTGTTTGGTTGTGACAGGCTGACTACTGACAGCACCCCAGCCACAGTGCAAAGTATATGGACCCGTATAAGGAACTGGAATTTGGGCTGGGATCATAGCTAGAAATCTTTCTTGGGTCATCCCATGTCATGCCTCTGTGGCACTGGGGGATTCTCCTCCACATTGCTGAGGACAGATTTGCCTGGCCCGAAGCTCAGCTTCGACGTGCCAGGCTGCCAACTGACAGCACCCCAGCCACTGTGCTAAGTACATGAACGCGAATAAGGAACTGGAATTTGGGCTGGGAATATGGCTACAAACACTGTGTAGAGATGTCCAGAAGAGTCCCCTGTGCCACAGAAACATTGTATGGGGTGGCCCAACAAGGATTTCTGCATATAATCCCAGGCCAAAATCCAGTTCCTTATTCAGGTCTATAAGCTTAGCACAGAGGCTGGGCTGCTGTAAGTAGGTAGCCTGGCACAGCCAAATTGTGCTTTGGGCCAGACAAGTCTGTAGTGAGATGTCCAGAAAAGTCCCCCAGTGCTATGGAGGCATGGCATGGGGTGGCCCAAGAATGATTTGTAGCTATTATCTCAGCTCAAATTCCAGTTGCTTTTTGGTCCATATACTTAGCACAGTGGCTGGGAGAGTGGTGCTAGCTGGCAGTCTGGCACGTCCAAAATGCCCTTTGGGCTGGGCAAGTCTCTGGCCAGAGATGTCCACAAGAGTCCCCCAGTAGCAAAGAGACATGGTCTGGGGTAGCCTAAAAAGCACTTGTAGCTACAATCCCAGCCCCAAATCCAGTTCATTATTTGGGTCCATATACTTAGCACAGTGGCTGTGGTGCTGTTAGTTGGCACCCTGGCACAGCCAAACCACATTTTGGACTGGGCAAGTCTCCAGTAAGAGATGTCCAGGAGAGTTCCCTGGTGGTACAGAGGTGTGCCATGGGGTGGCCTAAGAAGGATTTCTAGCTATAATCCCAGCTCAAAAACCAATTCCCTATTCAAGCCTATGCATTTGGTACAGTGGTAATGTGGGGCTGTCACTTGGCACCCCGGTGTGGCCAAACTGCACGTTAGGCTGGGCAAGTCCCTGGTCAGAGATATCCAGGACTGTCCCCCAGTGCTAAAGAGGCACAGCATGGGGTGGTCCAAGAAGGATTTCTAGCTATAATCCCAGCCCAAAATCCCATTTGTTATTCAGGTGCAGATATTTAGCACAGTGTCAGAGGGGGGTGGTGTCAGTTGGCAGTCTGGCACGGCCAAATGGCGCTTTGGGTCCGGTAAATCTCTGGTCAGAGATGTCCAGCAGAGTGCCCCGGTGGCACAAAGATGTGGTCTGGGGTGGCCCAAGAAGGATTTATGGGTATAATCCCAGCCCAAATTCCAGTTCCATATTTAGTTCCATATACTTAGCACACAGGACGGGGTGCTGTCAGTTGGCAACCTGGCACGGCCAAACCATGCTTTAGGTCGGGCATATCTCTGGTTGGAGATGTGCAGGACAGTCCCCCGGTAGCACAGAAGCATGGCATGGGAGGGTCCAAAATGGATTTCTAGCTATAATCCCAGACCAAATTCCAGTTCATTATTTGTGTCCATATACTTAGCACAATGCAAGGGTTCTGCCAGTTGTCAGCTTTGCGCTGGGCAAGACTCTGGTAAAATACGTCTGGTAGAGCCCTCCGGTGGTGCAGAGGTATTCTGATGGGTGGCCCAAGCAGAATTTCTAGCCATACTCCCAGCCCAAAAGTGAGTTCCTTATTCAAACCATTATATTTAGTATAGTGGGCATGGGGGCTGTTAGTTGGCAGCCTGGCACGGCCAAACCATACTTTGGGCTGGGCGGCACGGTGGTCAGGGTTTTTTGGGACAATCCCCCAGTGGCATCGACAGGAAGTTTGGGGTGGCCAAAGAAGTGTTTTGCCCTATAATCCCATCCTAATCTGACCTTCATTTATGGCTCTGTACTTGATGTGGTACATTATCTTGTATATTAATTAGTACATATGCATAGCTAATGAAATGCTCTGTCTTTAGCATGTGTAATTCATTAATAACAAGCTTTTATTGGGTCTAGATTAGCTCTGAAAAAGGAACCGGGAACTAGGAATATGGAATAAGGAACTGGGAATAAGGAACCAACTTTAGCCTCATGAAGAAAGAGATGTAAATTTAGCAATGAAGAGAAGGGACTACTTCCCTGGGGACAGAAAATACATGTAAAACCTATACATATTCTTCAGTCTTGTCTATGAAATGCATTTTAGCAATGTCAGCATCCCTGGCATGGATGTGACATGTTGGTCATCCACCCGCACAAGTGATTGCAACAGTGCACAATCATTCATTGTGCCATTGTGATTGCTTGTTTTAAGATAGGCTAAATATTCTAACCTTATCCGTGTTAGGAAAAAATGGTGCCATTCTGCCTTGCAGTCCATCCGTTTATTGTTGCAAGGGATGATGACTGTAGGATTGTTTTGGGTTAAATCAACAGGACTTTTGGGAAAACCAGAAGAGAGTAGGAAAAGTAGTTGGCCAAGGAGAAAATTGACTCAACCAATCTCCCTCCCGTTCCTAGAGTTGAAGCTGTCTTTGGGGAGCAGGGTAAAATCCTCTATGTTAGAGAGAAAGGACTTCTGTCATAAAAGGTGACTTCCTCTTTAGGATTTCTTGGGAAGCCATTTGTGAGGACAGTTGGAGACCCAGATATGTTGAGGTGCCTGAGACAGTTAGGCTTTCCTAGATTTCCAGTAGGGTAATGCGAGCATTTAGATATGCATGTAGGCCTAAGTAAAAGAATGGACTTCATTCCTTTCTTTAAGATTAATAAAATTTATTATGACCTTCTGGTCACTGATAACTTCTCATTTTTAATTTGTAGCATGTTTCACCTGGGCTTTCTTCATTTTAAGAACAGCAGCCTGTCAGATCTCAAGTCTTTGAAACCCTTCAAAGCCCTGTCTGCAGTGTGGGATTTTCCCTAGTGAGCAGCAATCTGGCCTTTGGGTTAATAGTTGACTAGTCCTCAATTGCTTGTGAAATAGAAGCCCATAATCTATATCCAGAGTGATACAGATACTGGGAATAGCATCCAAAATAGCCATTCTCTTGCTTTCTGTTACGCTCTAACTTTTCCCCTAAAAGCCCAGCTAGGCTTGATAATAAATACTTTGCAAATCTTCATCTTGCTGAGCTCTACTTCATTCTCTCTACACTTTAAAGCTGATAGCTGGTAGTAGCCAGTTTATAAATTACATAGACTGTGGAGCTTCTAGAGATAACAATGCTCCCCTCCCAGTTCTCCCTCTAATCAAACCTTATCTTAATACTAACTACAATAGCTGCAGTCTCTTGAGGTACATCAACATGTTCTGGTTGTACTGACGAGTAATCCTTTCTTTAGTGTCTTCTGTTCCTCCTGTAGACATTACCGCTGGGGGGTTTTACTACATAGGTCAGGGGTAGGCAACGTTTTTTGGCTGGAGTGCTGAAAAAAACCATAATGCCTACCTTGGAATGTGCCGGAGTGCCAGCATACCAGAAAAACAAAATGAGGGCAGGGGGTACATGGCAGGATGCCCTGCTTGTTCCCCTTGCCCCTCCCAAGCCACTGCCCCCCAGCTCTGCTGCCCTTTGTCCCCCACCCAAACCCCCTGCCTCCCAGCCCTGCTCATGCCCCTGCCCCTGCCCCCCAACCCATGCTCCGTGGCTATCAGCAGCTACCCCAAAGCCTGGCTGGCTACAGCCAGGAGTTGCTGCCTCCCCACAGTTGCTGCCTCTCCACCCCTGCCCTGGCTGCGGCCCCAGCTGTATCCCAGCCCCAGACCCGGCCCCAGGGAGGCAGCAGATAGCAGCGATGCTCCCTACTGTGCTCCCCTCGCCACCACCTCTGCACAGCAATGTGTGGAACCTGGCATGGCAGAAAACAGCAGGCGGTGCAGAAAGCTGTCTGCCGCTCTGAGCTCCCCGCTGCCCTGGCCACACTTCACCTGCAGGAGGGGGCAGCAGCAAGGGGCACAATCCTACGTGCTGCCCATGCTGTTCCTGTGCGCACAGGGGAAGTGTGACCCGGGCAGCGCAGAGCTTGCAGCAGCAGGCAGCTTCCCTGTGCGGGCCCTCTGTGTGCTGCTGCTCTGGGTCGCACACCCTGTGCTCTGGAGGGGCCTGCACTCTGGAGGTTCATCCCTTTTTGCCATAATGGACAAGTCCAACCTGCACTTGTTTGCATTCTTGCTTTCTCCCCTTCTCCTAGAGGTGGCAGGAATGCAGCTGTGCGGTCATAGTGCTTCTTTTGGCACCTTTTGAAGGTTCTCCCAACTTGTGGGAGGCATTCAATGGTAACCCAGGAGTTAGCACCACCGTTGTAGGAGGGAGGGTACTGTGCAAAAGTCTCCCCATCAGAAGCTGCGCTGGTGCATACTCAAGACCGGTAATGGATGTGTTCCTCAGATGGATTAAAGCCAGATATAGATCAGAGCCTGCAGAGTCTTCTTAAACATTGATTTGATGGTCTGAACTGTGCATTCAGCCTGACCATCAGATTCTAGGAAACCTGGGCTTGAATGGGTGATCGTTATGCCCTGGTCAGTCACAAATTGTTTCATCATGTGACTTGCAAATGGCAGGTGATCACGGATAGTTTCTTTAGATATGCCATGGTGAACAAACACAGACTTCATTTTGGCTACTACCATGCCAGCTCTTTTGTCTGGCAGGTGCAATGTGTTAGGGTACTTGGAGTAATAGTTGACTATGATCAAATAAGACTGTCCCTCTAGGTCAAAAATGTCCACTGCCAGTTTTAGCCAAGGCAGGTCTGGGATCTCGTGTGAGATCCTGGGCTCTTTCTGATTCCCGGGTTGGAGCTCTGGGCAAGGTGCACAATTCGCAATCCATTGCTCGATGTGGGCTTTCATTTTAGGCCAATACGTGATTTGTCGAGCTTGCACTTTTGACCTTTGTATACCTTGAAAGGACAAGTGAAGCAACGTCAACATATTGGTCCTCACACCAATTGGAATGATTCTTTTTGGCTCAATCACAAGCAAATTATCCTAAATCCGGATTTGGGTTCTGAAAGGCCAGTAGGGCTTTAATTCAGGTTTGACTTGTTTTTGCCTGCTTGGCCATCCATTAAGATGCGGTGCTGTAAGGGCCTGTAGTTCCTTGCCATACTTCATGCGTTCCTAGCGCTGCTGGAGTAACTGGTCACTGAGTGGCTCTGTTTCCGTCAATCCGTGAATCACTGTTTTTGAGTGGAAAAGATCAGGTTCAGGAAGAGGAGTGAGAGTTGTGGCTCTAGAAAGTGTCAGCCACTAACATCTTTGCCTTTGGTACAGTGAAGAGGAAATTGGCTCAAACCTTCAAAAATGTTTGGGTATAGTTTGAGGTCGGCCTTGGTTGTAGGTGCTGTCAGAGCCATGTCATGGACACTCGACTGATAAGGTCTAAGATGGAGCAGTATTGGTGGGTCACTGCTGTCTGTTATATAAAAAGTTAAATCAGATTTATTAGCACCAGATTTGCCATGTGAAATGATTGCACCTTGTGGTTTGATGCACGCACCGCCAAATGCAACCTATGTAACGTGAGCTGGAGTCTTCCTTACTTTGCCTTGCAAAGCGTTTGCTACAGCTGCTGGGATACTGTTTGCTCCTGCTCCAGTATCTAATTTAAAACCAACTGGCAAGCCAGCAATCATGACTGTGCTATACCAGGCATTCTGGTTATCAAAGGTCTGAGAGTGCTGCTTTGGAGACAATGTGCCCATATGTCGGGTACTCCTTTTGCAGATGTTCAAGCCTCTCTCTTGGATTAGCACATTTTTGCAAAGTGGTTCACTCCTGAGCATTTGTAACAAGTTTCTCCAAAATCTGGGCAGGACCAAGGCTTGTGTGTGCTTCCACACCTTCTGTAAACTCTGCCTTTGTTAGTTTGATTACCCACCTGTGGAGCAAACTTCAATGATGGCTTGCTTTGTTTTTGCCAAGTGCTCTGGCAGCTATGCTTTTGCTCAACTGTATGCAAGCTTGCTTCTGCAAACTTAACTGGGGCCTGAGCACTTAATGAGAGCCTTTGCTCTACAGATCTCCACAGCCTGTGCTAGGGCAAGGGAGAGATTTTCCAGCATTTCTTTGAGTTTGCAGTCAGTTAGGCTGAACACAATTTTGTCCCTCAACATAACATCCTCAGCAAGTCCAAATTCACTATACTGTGCTCTGCTTCTGAGCTCTATAACAAAATCATCTATTCCTGCAGCCTCATGGTTATGTAAATTGCCAGAACTGATACCTTTCAAAGACAGGGTTCTTTCTGGGTTTGCAGTAGTTTTTGAACGTTGCAAGCATCTCTGTAAGGGTTTGTTATTAGGGTCTTCAAACACCCCTTGCACGTTGTTGTAAATTTCTAGGGCTTTATCTCCAATGCAGTGAAGCATGACTCCTGGCAGCCCCGGGCAAACTTTTAGTATTGGGCCCCCATTTGCCAGAGATAATGATAATAAAAATTGGACAACAGAAAAAAAATAACCATTTTTGGGCTCCCTTTCTGTCCAGGCCCCAGGTGACTGCCCAGTTCACCATACCTGTGTCTGGCCCTATTTATAACATATATTGAAATTAAGAGTTGCTATCTGATTAGACCCATGATAAAGATGGGTTCTAAATTGTCTAGAGGTCTGCTGTAGAACAGCAGAAATATGACTGAGAAAAGATACGAAACTGAAATAGGAAAGCTAGTTAAAACTGTGTGTATGGTATTAAAATATATAGTACATGTAAGAAGTGTTAGACTGACATAACTGGAGATTAATAGCATCTCTTCAATAAACACAGGTAATAGCTCTTTAGCTATTGGTATTCAGTCTTTTCCATAATTTCCCTCCAAACACTTTTCTTTTAAAAGTCTCCAAGGTCCACATCTTTGGTGTCTGTACTGAAGCTAGTTCTGATATGAACAAAGACCTCCATACTGATGCATAAAGCGGTTCGTTTCTCTGGAGGCCACCAAAATCACAGACACACACTCATTAGATGGCACAAAAGGTGTATTTGTAAATAGGGTCAGAGCAGAGTCAAAAACTCAGATTACTCTGAACCCACCAAGGAATTTTGCA
>NW_017728886.1:59566147-59569676 GCF_001723895.1 Crocodylus porosus
CTGTGATTTAGTATAAGAAAAGCTGTGGCAAGGCTGGGAAAGGAACAAAGTCCTTGGCAGTGTTTCTTTCTTATCGGGTGCAAGATGCAAGCTGTGCATTTCTAACAATATTCCATTTCTAACAATACTGTTTTGGGACTGGGTGCCTCCAGTTTTCACATGCACAGTACTTTGTAATGAATTTCCAGGGGAAAAAAGTGCAGTTCATTTTCTTCAGATGTTTGCTGCAACTCCAGCATGGTTTTGAGTTTGTCTGTGAATAATAAATGATAGTTCTGCCGTAGCCCATATATTCCAATTAAAGAATTAATAGTAATGTGATTAGTTCAGCCTTATAAACTGGCTCATTTTATAAACTTAAGTACATTTATATACCTACATTAAAAAAATTAAATTGGACACTAAAGAGCTGTGCTTGATAAATTAGTGAAGATGTTTCCCATTTCCTCAGATGGAACATCTGATCTATACACCTCACTGATCTGTGATACTTTATAAATAGCCCTGAGCCTATGGCAGAAGTGATAATCACTTCCAGAAAGCAGCTCATGAGACCCTGTATTCTCTGTACATTACCTCTGACTCCTTCCAATAAGTAAGGAGTCAGAGGGAATACATATCGAGTATCATTCTGTTAAATACCATTATCTGAGAAATGCCCAAATCAGTTGTCCTTTTGTTGATTTTATTCTTTTTTAACTATATTCCTTTCCTTTTCTTCCTTTCTTTCCCACATACTTATATTTTCTTTACTAAGGTCCATATAAGATCCTACATTCTGGAACCTAGTGAACTCAGTATGCATTTGTGAGTTCTAGATGTTGTTTGTAATCCATATACTATACAGTTTAACTTTTTATAGATTGTAAAAACATTCTGAAGACAGTTCGTATTTTAGGAGCTCAAAATGACTTCTTTTTCACCTTTTAAGTTTTGAACTCTAGCAAAAAGGAAAATAGCATACTTTTTTGCTTGTTTAAATACTTTTAGAAGTGTAATTGTCATTACTCTCTCACATGAAACCCTCAAAGGAATATTTCATGCAAAATAAATAATAGCAGCAGCAACTCTGAAAAGGTTTGAGGGCTTTACTTGCGTGTTGATAGAATTTTTCAAATATCAGTGTTTGAAAGTGAATGCTAATCCATCCAAAGGTGGATGATTAGTTGTTGAACAGAAGATCGATCATCTTATATTGTTTGAGTCACAAATTTTTATTGTACAATAATTCCAGAATAGAAGAATGCAGTAGGAGGTGCCACCAGCTAACAAATGTCTATCATACAGGCTAAGTACAGACAGTCAAAAAGCCTGAGGCTGAATTGATTCAGTTTTTGCAGGTTAGTCTAAACAGCAGAGATTAAACTGAAGCAGAAGTGAACAGACAGTTATAGCCACATGCCTGCAGTGGTTCAGGCCAGAAGCTCAGGGGCACTAAAGCATGGCTGTCTTGGCACATAGCCAGCATGGGCTGTGTGTTTGCTTCTTCTTCCTGCTGCCCCTCAGGTTGCTGGGATTTGCAGTCCATAATCACAACAGCAGGACTCAGCAGGGTTGCTTATTACTTCCTCTTCCGGCTTCAGGTGCCTCTGGGATTTGTAATCCACAGTCGCAGCCAGCAGTAAGTGCGAGTGTGGGAAGGGTGTTTAACCCCTTTCCCTGGCCTCAGACCCCAGCTGGGATTTGCCTGTGGGGGTCAGTCCCCCCTCCTCTGCAGACTAGGCTGGATATCCAGCCGGGTATGACTCCCTGCCCCCTTGTCAGCCAGCCCTCACTGCTCTAGCTAGGGAGCCAGAGGGGCAGAGCCAGCACTGCTCTCAGGAGCAGACAGGACAGCTCAGCCCAGCCCAGGGCTGGAAAGCCAGCGGGGGACTGTGATTTAACCTGAACCAGGAAGGAGTCTGGGACAGAAGTTTCATAATTCAAAAAGGATGTGGAGAAGCTTGAGAGAGTCCAGAGGAGAGCCATGCGCATGATCAGAGGTCAGGAAAACAGATCTTACGATGATAGGCTGAGAGACATGGGACTCTTTAGCCTGGAAAAGCGTAGGCTCAGGGGTGATCTGATGGCCACCTATTAGTTTATCAGGGGTGACCACCAGGATCTGGGGGAATGTTTGTTCACCAGAGCGCCCCAAGGGATGACTAGGTCGAACGGTCACAAACTCCTGCAAGACCGTTTCAGGCTGGACATAAGGAAGAATTTCTTTACTGTCTGAGCCCCCAAGGTCTGGAACAGTCTGCCAGCGGAGGTGGTTCAAGCACCTACATTGAACACCTTCAAGAGTAAATTGGATGCTTATCTTGCTGGGATCCTATGACCCCAGCTGACTTCCTGCCCTTTGGGCAGGGGGCTGGACTCGGTGATCTCCTGAGGTCCCTTCTAGCCCTGATGTCTATGAAATCTATGAACTCTATGAAACCGATTTGAGCCAGATGAGTTAATTCTGATACTATACTCAACCAGGTTTATCTTAAAACAGTTTCAGCCATTTTGGAACTGGTTTATGTGCACTAAGGTTCTGTTCTGTTACAGGTTTAAACCAGTTTCTGATTATTTAAACCTGTTTATGTGTAACTTCTGTCCCTAGACACAATGTTAGTGCAACCTTAGCTTTTGGGAAGATCAAAAGAGTTCTTATTTGTATTCCATATTCTTTAGCTACTTGTATATATAGAGCTGGTCTTTGAGGTCCCTGGCAATCTTTACTCTTATGATTAACGATAACTAGTAACTCTTCCACATAGTGAAGGAATTGAAGGAATTAATGAGTTGATAAAATGAGAAACCAACCACACAAGTGTTCCTCGTTAAATGAGTTGTGGGGATATCAGGATTTGTGGGGCAAGGAAGTTAATCAGCAGGGCTTGTCTCTGCCTAACTGGGTGTGGTGGGGGAGGATTAAACTCCTTGGCAGGGGGAGTTGGCCTCCCTGGATGGGAGTCTTGCTAACCCCCAACTGGATTGCAAGGTTCCTGTTGGCATGATTGGGATTGATCCTCAATGCCAAGAATTGCATGTCCTGCCATGCATGTGTGGCATACCAGGATGCATGATTGTTGGGACTGGGGATCAGATCCTATTGCACCATTACTTACATTTTGCTAGGTTGTGAGTTGCTGAGTTTGGATGGAGTGCGTGAGCAAAAAACAATTGGTTCTTTGCTCAAAGCAGGCCTGAGTCAACGTAGTGGTAGTTTTTGCATATATAGCATTGCTTTATGTTAAACTCACCCCCAGCCAGACCCAGATCCTAGGGGCTACTCCTGAGCCAGGTCAGTGGGGCCCCATTCAAGTGGCAGTGTGGGTCCAGGGGGCATGTGGCTGCATGGAGCCACATTCAGGCACCATTGGGTAGAGCCAGGGTCATTCACTGGCAGGGAGCCAGGGATGTGTCGTGGCCCAGGGCTCCATGCAGCTACACAGAGCTGTGGTTGGGCAACATAGTTTCATAGTTTCATAGTAGCTAGAGTCGGAAGGGACCTAGGTAGATCATCTAGTCCGACCCCCTGCCTTGGCAGGAAAGAGCA
>NW_017728886.1:59569776-59593218 GCF_001723895.1 Crocodylus porosus
CAGAGTTGAGCCAAGGGTGTGTAGTGGTGTGGACCTGGATGTCACTATGGGTGCATGCCTCTATCTCCATGCCTGCCTGGCCAAAGCTCTGCATTGCTGCACACACCAGGTCCTTGTTGGCACATGTCCCACACTCCACAGTGCCTGAACACCGCTCTGTGGCATCACATACCCTTGGTCTTGCACTGCCATGTACCCCTGGCATTGCCAACCAGCCAGAGTTCCATACAGCTGCACAGCTTCAGCTCCATGCTGTTGCCTGGAGGTACAGAGCTCTGGCCAGCATGCCAGAAGCATGCTGTAGCGTGGAGCTGAGGCTGTGCACTTCTGGTAGTTTACCAGACTACTGATGGGCTGAATACAATGGTTCCATGGGCGGAATCTGGCTTGTGGGCTGTATGTTTTATGCCCCAGCTTTACATTTAGCTATTGTTGGTAATGTAAGGTAGTTGTTAGATACCCAATTAATAGCAAAGCATTTAATTTTGAAGATACAAGCCTAGTCCTAAGAATTTTCAAGGTACGAAATGTAAGGGCACTTTTCCATGTGCTCTGGGGGGGACGGCACTGTAATGAGAACTGCTCCTAAAACCGCTCTAATTAAGCGTCTCGTGTATTAGCATTCCTGCTCTTCAAAATGGCGGTGGGGGCGCTTGAACTAAAGTTTGTCAAGTGCCCCCAGTACTATTTTGAAGCACGGGGATGTTGAGACTGCTGGTGCGTGGTAATTACCACACTCCAGCAGACTCAATTAATCCAGTCTGCTGTTACGCATGTTGGAGCAGGCTCCAGGATCATGTACAGGCACTAAGCATCTGGACTGGGATCTCTCCAAGAGAGTGTGTCAGCTTTGGACCTTGCTTTTGGAACTGTCTTATTCAGGCAAATTGCGAGGCCTGTTTGTTTCCCACAACTGTAAGAGACTGGGAAGTCTTTTGTAAATCTCAAATTAGTTTTTGCTGCTGGTTTTTGTGGGGAGTTGATTAATTGTTAAAAGTTGTATATTTATTAATTGTCAAGTGGCACCTAGAGCAGCGATTCTCAATCAGGGTGCCTTGAGATCCTTTTAAGGGGGGAGGGCTCGCACAATATTAACACTGTCAGAGGTACACGACAAACCCAGAGATTTCTAATTATTTTTGAAGCTATGGATTTCTTTCTAATCTGTGGTGGTCTTTACGTTCTTTGCAACAGAAAAATTGCTCTTAAAAAATTACTAAAAGCTAAGAGCTGACATTTTTTGAGGTGTGCTGTGAATCTAGCAAGGGCTGCCTTGAGTTTAGAAAGGTTGAGAACCATTGACCTAAAGCGAGGGTCTAGGTACTCCTATATAATGGATGCCCACTTGAATTCTAAATATATTTAAAGCAAGAAAAATGAAACAGAAACAAAGCCTTCCATTTTAAATCAATAGGGTTTTTTTTCCTCCCACGTTAGAAACCATTTATCAAAGCTGCTGTTCTGCCACTGTCTCTCTTGATTCTTCTTCCCAGCACCTGAACCCATTCTCTTTTGTGCCCTACTGTATTGTTTGAAACTCTCTATAATGAGGAAAAGAATTAGCAGCCTTCTTCTTTTAATGAGGAAGAGTATTAGCTTTCTGCTCTTTTTTCTGCAGGCCATTTTTCTCTCCAACATCTGTGAGGTGGGTTTTTTTTAGAGGATGTTTGCTTAAGTAAACATTTGAAAGGCTGATCTGCTTCATTGACTCATGTGCCTGCTAGAAAATTAGAAGCTAATTCCTGTATCTAGTTACAAAGAAGAATTACAGATGTGTTTAGTAAGTGGCTAAACTTTTATAGATACAGTCTGGGCCCAACTGAAGTCAATAGGAATGTGGCTAATTTCAATTATGAAAGAATCTTGCCGTACAAGAAGCAGCTGTCTTGATAGCCCAAATACGTAATTTGTGAAATAGGAAGAGCAATTTGCTATTTGACAGTAAGATATATTTTTAAAATTGAGGCAAGATTAAGTATCTAAAGTTTCTAAAATGTAAAAGCAATTACTGTAAAATTAATTAGTAATAGTATTTGTATTACAGGAGTCTGGGAAGTTTCAGTTTGTTTCTCATGAACTCAAATGCCAAGAGCTTAGGTTTGCTTTGTAAAGTTGTAAAGTCAGAGCATTTGACTTTATGTGATTTTTTTTCTCTTCATTTCAGATTAGTTTTTCTGGTAATAATATATTAGTGTATGCAGTGAAAGAGCAAAAGTACTCTTGTAAATCTGTTGTTGACTTAAAGATGTCTAATTCCTTAATGTTGTAGGATGGGTATCAGCTACCTACCTTTCAGGACCCGGGGCCAAATTAATGGAACTCAGTCTGAAAGTGGGCTTCTAGTTCCTCTGCCTGCCACTGAAATGCTGCTGAAGTTCTGGCGTTATGGGCCAGGTAAAATCGCTTGGTGGGCTGTTATTGTCAACCCCTGTTTTAGGGGGATTTTTGTAGGTGCCAAAATGTTGAATTATTGTCAATGCTGAAGTACCAAGGGTGTACCACCTTGCATTGTAACTTCCTAGTCTTGCAAACAAATCTTTGGCTCCACTTCCAGTCCGGTTAGTCCACTTATTTAAACCTGAGTTTAAAAAGTAGACTGAGGAAGGAAGGGCTTTCTCAGGTTTGAGGTTTTTTGAAGTCTAAATTATAAACTACTTGTCAGGAATCTGGTCTTGGAGTAGGGAATGAATGCCTATCGGAACAACTCCAGAGCACCATAAAATAAATCTCACCAATTTCTTTGCCAGGGGAAGGTTCACTTTTTTGGCTATTTGTTTTCTCTAATATAAACACATGGTAGTGTGTACCTGTTTATGTAGGTGTAAAATCCAACCCGTGTCACCTAAACACTACATTGTACATGCAGCTTCCCCTGCCTTAAGTAAGGATGTGAGGGGAAAAAATAAGTGTGCATGACAAAATCTAGTCCTATTTCTTAACACTATTTTCAATTTGTTCTGATATTATGGGGAAGAGGGTCATATATAAGACTAAAATATAATTCAGCCTACTGATCTAACCAACAGAAAACTGAGGAAGGCATTTAGTAACATTTTTCACCATGTTTCTTACTGCCACCTTTATTACTTGGAAAATGTTGCCCTTGTTCTCATCTTAAACAATTAAGCCATTTCAGCTTAATGAAATAATGTACATTTTTCTCTCAGTTGAGTTGGACACATTGGTAGGCAGTTAAATGTGTTACTTTGTCTGCTTTAAGGACAACTTTTTTCCTTGAGAATGGTACAATACAGTTTTCTATGCAGATGCTAAATCATGCTCTTGTATGTTCTGTGTCCACCACATCTTACAGAGAATATTTTTGAAATGTTATTGAAAATGTATTTTATCTCTCTCTGCTTTATTAATATGAATCCAGTTATACAGGACTCAGAGAGGTAAAGGGTCTTTTCTTCCTGAAAACTAGAATTGAAATAATTAATTGTAATTTTCAAGGGAAACTTGTATGTGGACATTCTTATTTTGTGGTAAGTGGGTTCTGAGCTCGACGTGACTTGAGTCAGTCTAAAAAAAAAATCAATGTGTATCAAACTAGGGAATTCATTCCAAAACAGGCTACTAATCTAACAAAGGCTTGTGCACATGATTTAAATTTGTACCATGATATAGTCCCATTGGAATCTACTGAGTGTATGTGGTAGTTAAAGAAGGATGTAGGTTGTATCAGAATTAAGAATGTTTGCATGCAGATTTGTAACTGCATAATTAAAGTATAATTAATTATTACATGCAGTTCATTATTTTGGCTTCAACTTTTACATAGATAAGGTCAAATAAATGTCAAGTACTTATAAAAATGAACATAAGTATATTTCTTAGACACACATACATCACAACTTTACAGTCTGATAGCTCAAGAGATTCCAGATTTAGATGCAAATTCTGAGCACTCCATTTGGAAGCGGGAAGTCTACCTTCTCAAATGGTATAGGCTCCTAGTTTTGTACTTTAAGGGTGGGAGACTTGGACTTTAAATTAAACCTTTCACTAGGGTACAACTAAATGTTGCCCACTGCAGGCCTTCTTCAGTCTGTGTAATTCTCAGAAGGTAAATTGGTGGTGAAAGGAGGACACCTGTATCTTTTTTCTGGATTTTTTGGAGGAAGGAGATGGCTAATACTTTGGAGGTAATTTAGACTTAACTTTTTTAGACTGCTCAGGAAGTTGGAATATCATTCTGGAAGAGATTTGCTGCTGAGTGGAGTGTTGGTAAGTTAGTCAGAGATGCATGATACATGGCACATCCATGTGGTTATGGCAGGGTGCTTGGCATGCACTTGTCAATTTAAGAGAAGGCTGAGGGAAAAGAAGCTTGCAGGTGTGACAAGGGCCAATTAAGGAGACACATGACCAGAAGGGGGCTGGGCTTGAGCCATATAAATCCAGGGCCTGAGCTGGTGTGGCAGTCTAGCCCTGGAAGCCAGCAAGAGAGGAGCTTCTGGCAGCAGGGCTACTGGAAAAACAGCTAAACTGGGGTAAGGAGCAGAGAGCCCGGGAACAGGGTGGAGAGGCCCAGAGGCTTGGGAGCAAGGCCAGAGCCCGGAAACAGCCCAGGTCTAGGAACAAATAGACCTGGAAACGGGTGGGTGAGCCCATAGCTTGGAGAGGGGCAGCAGAGAGTGGAGGGTCAGGATGCCTGAAGCCCAGTTAGCAAATAGAGCAGAGCCCATAGAAGGGCAGAGTGTGGGGCCCAGAGAGCAGCATGTGTCCTCAGGGCCAGAGAGCCCAGGGGTCTGGAGCTCCAAAAGGAGAGAGCATAGTAGGGCCAAGGGAGCCCTAAGGTCTCAACTGGCCTAGGAGCGGGGGCAGGACCGGGCAAATTCCAGTCCATGGGTCGGATCGGGCCCACCATGTACTCCATTTCCGAGCAGCCCTTGCCCATGTTGCTCCAGCTGGTTTCCTTGGAGACCCCAGGAGTGGTGTGGCTGTGACAGTGTGGCCCCAGGGTCTCCATGGAGACAGGCCCAAGCAGTGCTGGCAGGGCATGTGGCTGGGTGGGGAGCTGCTCCAGGCCCAGGGCTGGGATCTTGCAGCAGTGACCACATGGGCCAGAGCCAAGCCAGAGATGTGATCTGCTCCCAGCTCTGGCTCATGCTGTCACCACGACAAGATCCTGGCCCCGGCCTTGGAGCAGCTCCCCACCCAGCCACATGCCCTGCCAAACTGCTCGGACCATTCTCCATGGAGACCCCATTGCTGCACTGTCATGGCCCTGCTGCTCCTAGAGTCTCCATGGAAACCAAATGGAGTGATACAGGCAGGGGCTGCTGGGAAATGAAGTCCAGCCAGCAGCCAGATCTGCCA
This sequence comes from Crocodylus porosus, assembly GCF_001723895.1. Lineage (NCBI taxonomy): Eukaryota > Metazoa > Chordata > Crocodylia > Crocodylidae > Crocodylus > Crocodylus porosus. Next base: position 59,575,102 of record NW_017728886.1, read on the forward strand.
TGATGCCCACCCCTGGTTTTGGGGGACCAAAGGTCAGGGACCACTGCTGGAGACTGCTGGGGCCAGGGAGCCTGGACGTCTGAATTGGCCTAGGAGTGAGGCCAGGGTCTAGGGAGACCATAGGTCAAGGACCGCAGCCAGAAACCGAGAGGACCAAGGAACCTATAGCCTAGGAGGGGTAAAGACGGGCTCAGAGTCCGTAGCCCAGGAAGGGCATGTGTCAGCATGGTATCTACAAAGTATTGGTGTGGGTACTGGGGGAGGATGGAGCCCATGTAATAATTAGCCATTAAGGCAATGACTATGGACACCTGCAATCTTAAGAGTGAGATCAGGCTTGGGAAACCCTGGAACAGTCCCCCTTTCCTTAAAAGTTAATAACATCAAGGCTTGGTGGGCAAGTGAAGGGGAGAGTGCCTAAAGGGATCCAGGTTGACAAGGATTGAGCGGCCACTAGGGAGCATTGTGACTACCTTTGGGAGGAGCACTTGCTACAGCGGCAAATTTATTTTCAAATGAGCATCATTTCCCCGATAGGTAGTATGTGCATGTACATGCGTATAAACCAGCCTGCCTTTTCAGGGATGGTTCTCTATCCTGAATCCATTCACTGCTTTATTTAACTTGAAAGGATGCTTAGGAAACAAAGGAAAACAATAAAACAAACAGAAAACCCCCTGAGTACTCACAATGGGTTTAAATTGGGGTTGGCAGCATTTTTGGATGAGTGCCAAAAAATCCCTGCAACCTGGAATTTAAAGATGTTGGTGTGCCAAGGGCAGACAGTGGGGGAGCTGCGAGCGGCCTAACCCTTGTCATGGCAGCATAGCCCTGGCCCCTTCCCCACCATGCTCCCCAAGGCACGTGTGCAGCTGCTTCCAGCAGTGAGCCAGGCCATTGCTCTAGACCCCACGAGCAGCCTCATGGCTGCCTGCTGCAAGCCGCCCAGGCTCTGGCTGGATCACCACCTCCATGCGTAAGGGAGAGGGAGCTTCTCCAGGGTCTGGTTGTCTTCTCTGGAGGGCTTGTCCAGGCAGCAGCTGGAGGAGCCTTCAGTGTTCCTCCCTCCCTTGATTGCAAGGCATCAACTGAGCAGAGGCAAGGCACACAAAAAATGGCATGAGCTGAGAGTGGGGATTTGCAGTCACTTCCCCTCACAGAATGAAGGTTTACAATCCAAAGCCACCATTTAAATTAATGCAACCCCCTCTCTACCCCACCCCACCCCAAACCCCAGATGCACAGGGGCAGCATGTTGGGAGGGGAGGGAAAAATAAGGGAGAGCTGCTGCTGTCATGGGCACTGCTTGACGTGACTTGAGCATGGGGCATCCCCCCAAGGGAAGCCCGTGCAGTGGGCACGTAATCCCCACTGCAGAGAAATGGCAGGGGAGCAAGACTGGGCTGCACAAATAGCCTGGGCTGCTCACAGCAGGCAGCCACAAACCTGCAAGCGGGCTGCGCTGGAGTCCAGAGCCCCCAGCCCGCTTGTTGCTGGCAGCAGCTGCACATGCACCTTGGAGAATGGTGGGAAGGGGCTGGGACTGCACTTCCCCTGGCCCCTTTCCCACCTGCCATGTGTCCCAAGGTGCACATACAGCCACTACCACTATGGAGCCCACGTTGCTGGCAGCAGGTGGCAGGCAGGCTGCAAATGGCTGTACTGGAGTTCAGACCCCTGGCCCAGATCCATGGTGGCAGTGGCTGCACATATACCTCAGGCATCATGCCTTGGATAGCACAACCCTGGCCTCTTTCCCACTGTGAGCCCCAGAACATGGTTGTAAAGAAGTCCTCCTATGATACAATGGATTGAACAGCATACTAGCTTTCAGTGCAGCTGAAATGTATAGATTATCTATATATATTTGTATGAGATAATGAATTGGCATAAACTGTGCTCTAGGTTAACTATAGCACAATTCTGTAAATTCACAAGAAGGGGGAAAACGTCTCACATCACCATTTAAACATTTTTGTTTGCACAAAAATTACTGGCATTTTATCTGCCTTGAAAAGAGTTAGAGGTAGTCTATACCATGGTTAGAAGTGGGTGAGTGAAATCTTATTTATTACTTGTCATGGAACCTGCACTGCTACCTGACTCTTGTTTGTATGATTTCAGCTGTAGCATGGGGAGGATCTTGCTGCCCCACTAGTACAGTAAGATTGGGCATATTATGGTTTGATTCACTAAGTAACGCTTCAGACACTTAGGAAACAAGCTATCCCAATGAGCTTTGTACTTTCTTTTTGTTTCTTATTTCAGGTAGACATGAAATCCTAGTGAAATGTTATGCAAAGAAAGTGGATAAGGCAGATACACATTTTGCATTCAGTTTATGGTGGGTGAAACAGGGGTAAGCCATCAAGAGCTGTTCTCACTGCTTGGCATCTGCTGGCAGGAACAACTACTATACAGTACACTCTAGTCCAGGGGTTGTCAACCAGGGGTATACGTACCCCTGGGGGTACTTGGGAAGGCCCCAGGGGGTACGTGACAGCAGTGCGGAGAAGTGGGAGGCACTTCCGGTTTCGCTGCTGGCACATCTGGTTTCGCCACTGCATGCGGGGGACACTCCCCCCCGCTCATCGATTGGCTGCTGGGGGACCTCTCCCCCTCCACCCTCCCTGCTCATCGACCAGCCGGGGGACTCCCTGCTTCTTCACCAGCTGCCAGGGATACACTAACCAAAAAAGGTTGAAAACCCCTGCTCTAGTTCCTCCAACCCCCAAATACAGTCATACAGGACTAATGCTGGATCTTCGAAAAGGCACAGACAGCCGCCACACTGAAACATGGGACTGGAAAGACCACTTGGGTCAAGGTGTCCAGTCCTTGCATTTTCAAAGAGTCCTAAAAATCATCCACTCCACCCCTTGCATACACCAGAGTCCTCAGACCATCTAGCTTAAAGTTTCTAAGTACCATCAGGAGCACTAAAGCACCCCAGTCAAAGCTCTTTCCTTTACCTGTGGCCAATGTTTGCACGCCTTCAGAGAAAGACACCCCCTGCCCACCCCACCAAGAAACCACTAAAGGAGACAGAAAGGGATAAAAATCTGTCCTGGCCTCTTCAGGCAGCTGGCAGAAACTATGACGCGTGGGATTACCAGACACCATCCACACAGTTACATCACAAGCCCTACAGGGGATTACAGACACTTTATTTTTGTGTATCACGTGTACTGTTCCCATAAAGGACTAGTCTGTGCTAGAGGAATCCCCAGGAAGAGACATGCACGGTGCTTCTGGTAGAAGCAGGTCAGAGTATTTTTCTCACTATGAATCTAAATGTTGCTGTTAATTTATACAGAAACTGGCGCTTTTTTATCTGAATCATAAGGTTCTAAGTGGAAGTCCAGAACAGCAATTTTATTTTCCCAGGGACCGACCACAAGTGGTAACCACCAGTACCACACCACAGCATGTTGAGCCTGCCCTGACTCTTCTGTTTATTGCATGACAGGAAACATGCATATCCTTTAACTCCTACATAGCTAACACATTTATCCATTTTGTTTTTCAGATTGATTATTTTTGTATGTACTTTTAAAGATGACGCCAAAACATGAAAAACAAGTAAGTAACATTTTAACTTTATTAGAGAGGGAGCCAGGATTGATGACAGATGTGCATAACATTTTACTGTGCAAAGGATCTACAGACTGAGAACTTGGAAAATCATTAGATAAGAGCCTGTTGCTGTTGTTGGGTAGCTATAATGGCTGTATGACTTTGTATGAAAAAGAGGATGCATTTTTTCCCACTGTTTCATATTACATAGAGAAGTTATGGAATCTCCCTCTTTGGAAACTTTCAGAAGTAGGCTCTGACACTTGGCTGGGATGATTTAGTCAGGGATGATCCTGTCTTGAGCACAGGGCTGGACTAGATGACCTTTAGAGGTCCCTTGCAGCCCTGCTTTCATATGATCCTATGTAGCTTTACTAAGTATCTTTGTGCATGCACGCGCATGCATGCGTGCACCCCCCCCCTTCTGCATTGGGCACACAAACACACACATTGGGCACACAAACACCCCCCCACCGCATTGGGATGAGAAATCAGGTTGAAGAGTTTAGGGGAAAATTATGAAGGCCAATGAAATTTCTAGGGGGTCTGACTCAATATTTTGGCAGTAGGAATTTCACTGGTGTTCAGGAGTTTGGGAAATATTTTGCTACAGAACTGGTGTCTATAGCTGTGATTCTCAGTCAGGGTGCTGTGGCACCCTGGGATGCCGTGAGATCCAAGGGTGCCACGCAATGTTAGCACAGATAGATGTGCAAACATGATTCACAATATAAAGCCAGTAATTTCAAATACGAATCCATACTGTTAAAAACATTCTGACATTGTGGTCTCTATAAGATCTTTGCAATAGAAAATCACTTTAGTTTTTTTCTGCACTCAAAAAACAAGTGAAAGTTTAGAGCTAGTATTTTCTGATGGGTGCCTTAAGTTTAGCCAGGGGAGCCTTGAGCCTGAAAAAGTTGAGAACCACTGATCTATAGAACCTATTATATTTCTGCACAAGTCCTTAGCGTCCTAGGTTAGAATGAACTTTCTTTAGGTCAAGGAAAAGCAGAAGTAACATATTCCTCATGAGAGAACACCAAGTGCCTTTTCCTTAGTTGTGTTCCCTTTGCTGAACACTCACCAAGTTGTCCCAGGGTCGGAGTACATGAGGTACTGTCCCTTTCCTTGGCCTCTCTAACAGAATTCCTGGGCAAAGGAAATGTTATACTTTCATGGAAATGGGACCGCACAGCTCAGCTGTCCTTGACCCAAGCAGATCTGTGAGTCCCCTTATAGTTTAAGGGGACTGATGCCAGTCTTGGGGATGCTGTGAGTTCAGTTCACCTGACAGGTGAAACTCACGGACAGGCTTTGTCTATAACACAGTAGGTTTTTAGTTAGCACAAGAGAGAGACAGATCCAGACACAATAGTAAACACACCTGTATGCATTTTCATACTTCACTTTCTTCACTAGTTTGGATTCATTGGCTTAGATCTCAGTTCCTATTTCAAGTCACAGTTCTTGTCTGCATTGTGAAGTCAGTGCCTCTTTTCTCCCTCTGTACCCAAACAACCTCCTCTGATATTACCTGGTCTATATGTTTAGACAGAACTACTCTGCTACAAATGCATGTCCCTTTGATCTTCTTTCCTAGCCAAAGCTTCCTGTTCTCCCAGAAGCCTGAGTACTTGTTCTTTTGTGAATCCATTTTAACCTCCTGCTTTCTCTTTCCCAATAAAACCTCCAAACTGGGAATCAATACCAGAGATTGGTGAATTGTGCAGCCATAATGACAACTATGTGGCATCCTAACTAGTAGAATAATTTCTGCACCCACCAATAGATAGAAATGAAACAATAGTTCCTGTGATTACAAACCTGTATTTTAGTTATATAATAAATGGTGTTTTACATGCTGTTTGCTTTCCTCTTTCTAACGTGCTTCTGTGAAATGCATTTAAAAGGAATGCCACTCCCATGTGTATTGCTGAAGACTTACCAAAGAGTAATTGCTGGAGTAATTATTCTCTTGTGGGTGTTTTAAAATTTCCTTCTGCTGGACAGTATTAGAGAGCGGGGGGCATTTTTCTTTTATGTGGCCAAAACAGGGTTATCTACATGGCATATATTTTTAGTTATTAATAATATGCATAAATGTTATATTAAGTTGATTAATTTAAATAATAATACCGGTGATGAATGCAACTTTAGATTTCAATCATTCTTTCAATTTAAGTTGCAGAAAGTAACACTAACAGAAGGATGGAAATTAAGCAACATACACATATTTATATTTAAGCACTGCCTGGGTCTGCTCTAAACATTGTAGGCCTTCTAACAATCGAATATATTAGGCTATATTTTTTAAATATATATAGCTTGTGTTCCTAGGAAATGTATGTACCAAATCTACTTTAAAAACTGTATTAAATCAACATGTTCTCATTGTTATTGTAACCAATAAAAATACATGTTTCTTTAAAAAACAAAAAATATATACAATGGAAAGTTGATAAAAATCAATTATTTAAATTGGGCTTTTCACTTGTGGAGTTTCTTGTTTGCTTGAGAGCAAGGTGAATTTCTTTAAATCAGCAAGTGAAAAGCCCAATTTAAATGACTGATTTTTATCAACTTTCCCATTGTGTATATTTTTTGTTTTTTAAAGAAACATGTATTTTTATTGGTTGCAATAATGAGAACATGTTGATTTAATACAGTTTTTACAGTAGATTTGGTACATACATTTCCTAGGTACACAAACTATGTATATTTAAAAAAAAAAGCCTAATATGTTAGATTGCTAGAAGCCCTACATTGTAGTGTGCTATAAAATGGTGAAAAATATATTTCTTATTCACTAAATGATTAACTTGTTGCTTATATTTGTATTGAGCTCTATTAAGATAGCAACTTGCATTTAATTATTAAACACAAAAACAATGCTTCAGATTTATTTAATGTTTTGGATACAGAAACTTTTGTTATCAAAATGTAGTGCGCATTTACAACTAACAAATTTATTTAATGCTAGTATTAACTGTTACAGTAGTAGAATTATGAACTATGGTTAGAGAATTAAACCAGTTATTTTAGGTCTCCCCAAGGAAAATTTTCTAAAAGGCCTAGGTGAAAGTCATTTAAGCTTAAGTTCTTACTTGCATAATTCTCTTGAAAATTCTCCTTAAAATGGTCCTTTCTTTTGCACACACTGCTCCAAACTCTGTTCCCTTTCCCTCCTCACACACAAGAAATTAACAGTAAATCAAGCCGCCTTCTCTCTATGACAACCTACCATGCTCTTCACCCTGTCCTCCACCCTGCCCCCCCCTGAAAAAGACCCAACAAAACAGATTAAAACCCTAAACCCTTCCCCGTAACAATCCATGATATCTGCTATTGTAACCCCCTGGACTTGTATGCTGAAGTATTTTAGCTTTGAGACATGGATAGAGCACTTCAGAAGTGCTGTACATGCGCAAAAGGACCAAGCAATGCCATTTAACTGAAATACCCAGAACCCTTAAGAAGTAGGGGTTGGTAGTTACTGAGCAGATGGTTGCTTTTCCTTGAGCTGGAGAATAAGCCTCCATTCTGGGTGCAGAATCATAAATATTGTAATTTGAGAGCTGAGTTAATCAGGTAGAGAGAATAGTTTGATACTATGCAGGTAGGCTCAGTTGATAATCCTGGTCAAGGAGTACTCATGATGGTGTATATCCATAAAATTCTACAAGTTCCAATACCTGTGATGACTTTACTGATTCTTTGCACCCAGTAGCGTAGACCCAACATCCCTTGCAGGGTCAAGCCCCTAATACATGAAAGATTTCATAGATTTCATAGACATTAGGGCTGAAAGGGACCTGGCTTGATCATCGGGTCCAGCCCTCTGCCCAAAGGGCAGGCAGTCAGCAGGATTGTGCCATATTTTTAAAACTTGACCTCAAAAGGTAGATTTTCCCTCTCATTCTTAAATAGAAGAAATCAGCCTTTAACTTCAGAATTTTTAGTAGAGGCTCATTGATTCAACACAATATTTTATTTAAATTATTTTAATAAATTACGTTACATTTATATCTTAGGCTATATTATATTACATTCAAATTTCATTTTAAGCTGGTTTATTTTTACAAAGGAAAGCTTAATTATAATTTAAATAAAAATTAAAAATCTATGTAAATTTAAAAATCCAGGTTTTTTGGCTTAAAAATAATCATGGATTTTTATTCACCCTGCCTAACAGCGACTTCAGCGTAAAATGGGGAAATAGATTATTGTTTTGTCTGATTTTTTTTTTTCTTTTAACTTGCAGCCTGGCTCTCTCAGGTTGGGATCAGAGAAGGCTATGTCTGCACCACTTCTGGATTGCAACAAGGAATGTTGCATGATATTCTGGCTTCATGTGTGCTAACCCCTAAAACAGATGTAATATAGCTGCCCTAGAGTGCTGCTGGATGTATGCTGATAAGCACACCTGAGACTGAAAGCATATTTGCAAAACTCCAGTGCTCCGCTAGATTGGCTATATGACACTCTGTTTCAGGATTCAGTATACATAGAGTGCTTTCCTGTGGCACTCCCTGTTGGAATCTGGAAGCAGTGAAGACATACTTAGAGAGTTGGCTTGGGTTCTTTATGGCCTATCAGCAAGTATAAAGACTTTGCAGGCCAAATCTGGTCCTTGCTCATACCTGAAGTGTGATAATGGCTTCTGTGTGTTTGACCAGGTGTAGCCACATACCATCATGTCATTATTTTTGTTTTTACTGTGATGGAAATTAGGAGTCTAACTCAGAGACCAGGTTCCCATTGTGCTAGGTGCCGTACAAGCAAAGAAAGCTGTTCTTTGCCCCAAAGTGCATATAGTGTCCCAGATTGGGGGTTGCTAACCTATGACCCATGGGCTGAATCCAGCCATTGGCTCTGACTCGCAGGTGTGGGGCTTCAGCAGCAGGGGGCTTTGGCTCCACACGTTGTCCTCATGCCACTGCATGCCCTAGCGCTCACTCCCCCAACCTGTGTCTGATCCAGGATGGGTTCTGGCTTGCAATCAGAAATGGTTGCTCACTCCTACTCCAGATCAGAAGAGTTTGAATCTTGCCAACTTCCTTCTCTTCTGCCACCCGTGGAGCAAGGCTAATAGAAAACTTGGGGTGGAGGTTTTCCTAGAGCAGTCACAGATGTAGATGTGCTGACCATGAAGTTCTGTTCCTACTAGAACTCAAGGATATTTCAGTAAAAAGTTCTTTTAAAATGAATGTATTGCTCTATTTGCTTACACAGTTTTAAGTTTCAGTTGTAATGTATAGATATGTATCTGAGTGAAAATTAATTTAATTGTCCAAACTAAATCAACTCTTGCATATACAGACTGTAAAACCCAAACCATAGAAAAAATATTTTTCAGTTGGCGGGGAAAAAAATCAGGCAGTTTTTCTGTATGATTCTTTTAAGATGAATGCTTATTATACTCCACCCTTTATTATGACTCACATCCTGAAATACCATGCTGATATAGTTTTTTTGTATGGAGTGGCTTGCCTATTGAGTTTATTTTAATGATGTATTAATAACATTCAGAATAATAATAGGGTTGGGTGGGGGAATATTAGAATTTACCTACTTCAGCCATCTGCACAGATGAGGATTTACTGTTCCTAAATCATCCCCAAAAGATGTCCATCCAGCTTCCTCTTGAAAACCTTTAATGAATGAGTTTCCACAGTTTCCATGGGCAGCTTGTTACAACATCCTACTGTTCTCAGAGTTAGGAACTTTTTCCTGAGACTGAATATAAATATGCTTTGCTCTAATTTAAACCTTTTGTCCTGTCCTTTGTACAAGGGAGAACAGCATTTCTCAGTCTTCTTCATGGTAGCCTTTCACATATTGGAGAATATGACGTGCATCTCTGCCTCACCTTAATTTTTTTTCTAAACTGCAGGTGGCAGGCCTGGCAGTGGCGAGGGAGAAGTGGCTGCTTTTTCTCTGTGCCCGGCAGCAGCTTCTGCCCGGCTGCTGCCATTGCTCATCATGGGTGGGCTGGTCCGGAGTAGGCACAGGGTGGCCCGGGACTGCGGCTGTACACATGGGTCCTGGCTGGTCTGGAGTTGCTCCACTCCAGTCAGGGCTAGTCCAGAGCGGGTGCAGAGTGGACTGAGCCAAGGTCAGGGCTGGGGGCTGAACGCATGGGTCTCTGCCAGTCTCCATGGGGCCACGGTCTGGCAGCAGCAACTGCTGGAAGGAACCACTCCCCCCTGGGTTACTTAGGAATGGGGACTTGGAGCTTCTTGGGTGGCAGGATGCGCCACAGGCTGGATGGTGCCTGGGCCAGGTGGGACCAAAGGACCTGCCAAAGGCCAGACAAATTATCTCCAAAGGCTGGATCCGGTCCGTGGACTGTATTTTGCCCACCCCTGGGCTAGATGCACAAAAGGATTGAGGTACCAAAATCCTGCCTAGCTGCCCCTGTAAACACCTACACCCAAAATAGATCTATAAAATTCCAACTCAGCTGCTACCAAAATTTGACTCTGAATAAATTATGCAACTGATTAGAAGTTTATCAGTACAGGTAAGGTGTACATGGCACAAAAGATCTAGTCCTGGGCATGATAAAACTGCTCAGTTCTTGACAGTGTTAAATAGCTAACCATGGATATTGAATTTAATGAATAATTTAAGTTAATGACTAAGCCCATACCTAACTAAGCCTCATGAGGATCTACAAAATAGTAGTTCCTCACCCGTCTCACCTACTAGGCCTGATTCAGTTAGGTGCTTCTAGAGCAAATCTGTTGTACCAGGCCTAACAGAAAATGTGGTGGAAGGAAAAGATGCCTCCTTTTATCCTGTATCTCCCATGGTTAGAGGGGGCACTTACTTAGGATAGGAGAGATCCAGGTTCAATTCTGTTTCCTGCCTGAGGGGATTTGAAACTTTATCTCCTACCTTACATGTGAAAAAGGTAGGCCATAGGACATTCTGTCAGGCCGTAAGGCATCCTAGGGTGAGATCCTGCCAGTTCTTTCTCCTGAAATTGTTCCACGTTGTGTGGAAGAATTAAACTTGCAATAAGATTAGTGAATTATAAAATTAATGAATTATGTCACAAAAAGCTTGGTTTTAAAGGAGTGGGGTAACTACCTAGCCTTTTTGCTATCTTTCAAAGTTATAGGACTAGCTATGCCTTTGACCTCTTTCTGGTATCATGCACCCCGAAGTTATCAGGTCTCAAGGCTTCTCCATGTTCCCACATGTAGATTTGGCTTTAATCAGCTATATTTCCAGGCAATTATTTATCTGGAGTAATTGCACTGCCTTCCTGTTTTGTTTTATTTTTTTCCGCCCTAACAGCCCTGCTACTGAACTAAAACAACATGCATTCAGTAAATGTTCCCATAAACTGTTATAACCATGCAGAAACTATTCTAATCACTTGACCACATACACTGTTATTGTTTATAAATTATTATAGATCAGCTCTATCGCCTTCACTGTCTTATTCTAATGACAGCAAAGTGACAGGAAGTTATTTTTTTTTGGTCAGGAACTTTGTGGAAAATGACTAGATTGGAGGGGCTGAATAATTGGATTTGTAATAGTTGTGGTTTGGGGCATTCTAAAACATGAGGTTGTCACCTGATGATTCCCAGAACACAATGATTTGAAGCAGTCACAACTAAGTAAATGAAGTAAATGGCTAAGCATTGTGAAATTATTCCCCCCCCCACAGTAGTTTTTTCCCCATTTTAAAAATAGTTGGTTTTTGGCAGATTTCCTACTTTACCATTATATGTGTTTAAAAAAAAAAATCTCTTCATGCTACTTATGCCTTCTCCAAAAGCTGGAAAAGTTATTATGCCTGTGTATGAAGCAGCTATGACTTCTCTTTATATTCCAGGCTATTTCTGCTTGCTTTTCCTGACATATTAGTTAGTTCTGCAGAACTGTTTCAGGTGGGAGAGAGTAAGCTAGTGTCTATTCATCAGTCACCGTCTACAGAATTTTTAACTAAGTTCTGCTGGTAGAACTTGTATTGCTGGTAATGGTGCTTGAGCCAGAAAACCTTGAGATTGACCATCCCAGGCTAAATTGGGATGTTAGCTATGAAAGAGGAAAGTATTTTTGCTTGTTAATGTAGCTAGTTTTTTTTTGCTGAGTTGCAGAAAGAAAATAAATATGTAACCTCCTGACACCAATACTTTGTTATGTTTGTACATAGCTTGTGGCGAAGCCCTGTTATGTAGGGTTTCCAGATATTACTACCTAAGCAATAGCAAATATTCTTTTAAGAGAACTGCAGTACTTGAAGCCTTTATTTTGGAGGTCTCTATGATTTACTAATCACAAGATGGCCTCTGGGTCACCCACATGGACATCCTGCCAGATAGATTTAAATTGTAACATGCAGGTTTTGTGGCAGTGTAGGATTGGTTAGTTATGCTGGTACAAATCTTAGTACAGTAGAGTGCAGTCACTTTGCAGGATTAAATACTTTACCTGTCCCCCCTGAAGTTGAGGGCTTGTGAATTAGGTGGGAAGGGAAGGTGGGTAAGGAGGGTTAGAGCTACAACAAATACCTGTGAGGAACTTTTGATGATTTCTGGCTGATCAGAGAAGCAGCAGCCTTTGAAGAAAAAGCCAGAACGAACAACTGAGCATCTTATCCCTAATTTGGAAATATGTTGTGAATTAGGTGGGTTGCACACCGCCTAGATACCAATGTTCCAGGTTCTGCTGTCAGACACAGTTATATGGGAATAAGCTCTAATGGCAAAAAGACTAATTATTATGGGATATCTGTATCTACACTGTGGGATTTACTACTGCATCAGCTATAGCAGCGTAGTTAAACCAGTGCAGCTTTCTAGTACAGACAAACCCTAGGAGTTGAAAGAGGGCAACATTAAAAGCATTAATGACCACATCAAGACCAATACATTAGACACCTGGACAGAATTTAGCAGACTTAAACAGAATTTAGGCCTCTAGGTAAAAATAAATAAATTCTAGACTAACTCCTCTTCAGCAGTCTTAAGATTCTTTAGACACTTAAATTCATTCAGCACTTACATTCTGACCTGAACACATTCCTAGGCAACTAAACTTAGGTTTCTGAGCACACACAGAAGTGCCCCAGATCTTGCAATTAGGTGATTAACTCCTACCTAAACTGCACTGCAATCCAGGAAAGAGATTCATAGTGGTTATGTCCCCAGAAATACCTGATCTGTTAGGCATGCCAAGAGTGCCTATCTCATACTGACACAATGTAGTACAGTATAAGACTTAGCACACATGGCCAATCGTTACTAGGAAAACATGGCAGGAAGAAGAGGTTAGGTGGTGGAGCCAGAGAGAACAAGCAAGAGGTAGTGTGTTTCTGTGGCTCAGGAGAGTGGCTTTGAGTCTCAGCTGCCAGAGCTCTTTACACATTACATTAAATAGTTATTAGATTAAAAAAGCAGAAATAACCTTGATACCATGATTGGAAATGAGGACTTGACCCTCCCAATGGATGTGTCCTCATCACTGAGGTGTGGAATCATACTCACTATTGCTTGTTTTTCTGAGCTCATGACTCTTGCATTTCTTTCTGTTTAGTGGCCCAGCTTCAGCAGGAAGTATGGAGAATGCCTGTAGTCAGAATGTTACATAGTGTGGGAGCTTGGACATTCTCCTGGGAGATGTCAAAGTGAGACCCCCTCCAACCGAGTAGGTCCTAGAAGCCAGGTCTCTTGCTTCCTGGGTGAATGCTCTGCCCATGAAACTGGTGTGCAAAAGGTGGGCACCAGTGATAGCAGCAGTAGCCACTACTGCCACTTTTGGGCATCTACCCTCAGTGGAAGCCTAGATGTCAACCAGATAGAAGTGCCTAATGTGCAGCCCTGTGTCAGGTACTTAAGCATCAAGGAAGAGGCAGGAGTTCAAATACCCTGTGTTAGTGCTTCCTTTTGGTTCTCTTTAGCTGATCACCCTTTGCTCTAAATCCCCTTCTCAAAGCTGCTAAACACTCCCCATTTACTGTATATGTATCTTGGGTTCCTAACCACTCTGTTTGAATCACCTTCCAGGCACCTCTTCTTAGACTTCAGAATTCCTGAAATGTAGGAGCCTGCAAGACTGATCTTGATCTGGCTCTTAGTTGCTAGGGCAGGGGAACTTACTTGACAATAAAAGTGGTAGTGGTTTAGTATTTCCTTGGCTCAAAACAGCAATAAGGGAAACTTCAACCGAGCTTGGGAAATGCTGTACATTTTGTCTTCTTCCAATTACTCAACACTTGTTTTGCTTCTCTCTTGTCTCACCACTTTCAGTATGTCTCCATCTACATACACAGTGCAGTATAGAAGCATCTGTGCTAGCTTTGAATGAGAACATTATTCTGAGTTCAGCACCATGCTAATGTGGCTGTGCTACTTCTGATATGAAACTTGCTCAAGCGTCTCTACTTGGCCATCCCTTCTTTTGTGCAGACATACACGTAGGTATAAGAGAGTATGATGGGCATCTAATATGAATAAAGGAAAGGGTCAGGCTACAAAACAGGCCTTGCAACACTTTCACTATGAGAGCATTAGCTTTCCATGGGAAGGGAGGGCTGTGGGTTGTCCTGATGGAGTTACTTTTCTTTTAGCTACCTGAAGCAATTCATTTGAGGTTGGGGAAAGAAAGCAGACAGCTTTGGGGATTGAGCATTGTACAAGATTATGTGGCTGTAGGATAGAGGAGAAAGGTATATAAAAGATCACAGGAAATCCTCAAACAAGAGAAGACAGAAACAAAAACTATGGAACAGAAAACCTAGACGGAGAAGAGCAAAAGGTAGATATGAAGAGCAAGTTATGTTAAGTGTGACTGGGTCAGAATGGGGATGAAAATACAGTAGAGACTTGGAAACTGACAGGAGGAAAACTTCCCTCAGATACCCTTTGCTTAGCATAACAAGTACATCCATTTTGGAGGGAGAAACCCCACATCTTTTTATATATACCTTTTCGGTCTAAAACTCTGGTTACCCCTCAGTGGTAACCAGTTTACAAATTAAAGGTCAGCCAGCACTTCACCTAATGGCAATTACTGTAGCTCCATTGACTATGATAGAACTATGTGAGTTTATCCTATTTAAGGGTCAGTCCCCAAAGATAAAGGAGGTGCTCTGTGTTTAGCCATCTATGCCTATGAAAGTAAGTGGAAATCACTACGAAATCAAGATACTAATGTTTTTTGAACACTATGCACTGGTGTAAAAAGCTATACAAGATGCATGGAAGTGGAAGATTGGGCCCTAAGTGTTTCTCTGGTGCTGAAAGAGGCAATAGAATCCCTGGGGAAAAAAAATTATTTCATACATTAAATTATTACATCCTGACTACATGTTCCCCTGCCACTGCTGATACAAAAATGCCTTTTGTGCTTGCGTTCTTGTTTAACTGTTTAAAAGTTTGCTGTCAGGGGTTTATGAACTGGAGTGTGGAGGGATTTCCATTTGAAATACAAGCAATACTTCTGGGTAGTTGTGGTTTGGGCTTAGGGAGAAGTATTCTTGAGTGCTTTCTGTTTCAATGCTTTTGGTTTGTGAAAAATATTATTTATTCTGCAAATAACATTAAGTTATTGAGAACACCAGACTAGATTCTCAGCAGAATAAATCGGTTTAACTCTGGCATAGTTAATGGACCCATCCCATTTATGACAGTTGACTGTCTGGCCCCTCTGTATGCAAACAGCAATTTGTCTAAATCTATGGCTGCTTTTTTAACAATGAATCTTTCTAAAACAGGGGTGACCAATATCTGGCCTGTGGAGCCATGTCACCTGGCTGCAGCAATGAACACCGCCCCCATTCATTTTACTACTAAATGTTTGGATTTGTGGGGAGCCCTGTGGGCCAGATCTGTGATGAGAAGCCATGCTATCTGGCCCACAGGCAGCCTTTGTAGCCAAACACTTGGTGGGCCAGGTGATACAGCTGCAGTCTCCAGATCTGGCCAGCAGACTGGCCCCAAGCCACCCATCTGGCCCATCATTGTTCTAAAATAATGTCATTGGTCAGTGACTCTGCCTCTACTCCTAGAGTTTCCCACAGAACTGATGTAATCTTCCTTTGGTCTCAAGGAAAACAAGTATGGCTCTCAGTGATTTATCTCAAAGCATTTCTGAAGTATTTATTTGCTTCTCTGGAGGGCACTGGCCATGATCAAGTTTTCAACCTAACACAGTCTTTGCATCTGTTTTAATAAATTAGTGTGGATGCAGTGGTACCGGTATGGATTTATTGCAGTTCAGTCTGTTGTGGTACAGTAGCTTACATCAGTATGGTTGTGTGCACACACAGGGGGAGAACTGCACAGACTTAATTAAGCCATTGCCTAAACTATGTGCACACAAACCCTAATGTATTTTATGTATCCTGCCAAGATTGTCTTATGGTCTGATGCTGTCCTTTGGGCGAGGTACAGACATTACATTTTTACCAGCATAAGTTATCAGAAACCAGTCTATACCTGTAACAGATCAGACATTTGGCACACACAGACTGGTTTAAAAATGGCAGAACCCAGGCTAAGACTTGCCCCCCACCATCAAAGGGTGAACGTGTGTTCTGTTCACTACTAATCTAAAGTATGCAGCTTACAGAAAACCACTTAGATCGATTCTGCCTTGGCTTGTTGAATGTCTGTACCTGGTAGGTCTCTGCTAAGTTTCAGTCCCTGATTTGATGCTACGGAGATGTGACTGAATCTCTGAATCTGAATCGAATCAGAGGACCCTTTAATCTCTCCAAATCAAATCAGAACCCTCCAAATCCATTTGGAGAGTTTTAGGAAGATTCAGCAATTCGGACATAGACACAACTTTACATTTTTTTTTACATACCTCTAGGTAGCAGCTTGTGAATGCTGTGATGCTGGGATGCATGGAGTGTCCCACAGGAGCACAGGAGGCTCCCAGCGTGCTCCACAGCAGACCCAGAAGTGGACCAGAAGCACTTCCAGTCCGATTCTGGGTCTGGCAGAGAGCACGCAGGGGAGCCCCCGTGCTCTGGTGCCTCCTGGGTCTGAGGGGGCACCCAGGGTCCTTCCGCAGCCAGTCGCTGAGTCAGAGGGTAAGGGGGGGCCTCGCAGTGTGCTCCCCGGCAGACCCAGAAGTGGACCAAAAGTACTTGCGGTCCACTTCTGGGTTCGCCACCGATCATGCAGGGGGGCCCCCGCACTCCTGCGGGATGCTCCATCCACCCCAGCATTGCAGTGTTCATGAGCCATGCCTGGCACCTTGAGGTATGTAGAAAAAACATTTAAAGCTGTATCTATGGCTTAATCACTGATTCTCTGAATTGGTATTGAATCTTCAGATTTGGCTGAATCAAATTAGGGATAGTGATCTGAATCAACTAATTGAATCCGAATTGAATAGGGCCCGCTTCACCCACCCCTAGTACCTAGCCATAATGGAATGATTTGATTAAGCAGTTGTCCTCCAATAGTTGAACTTGAACAGATTATTGAATTACTGTGCAAGTATTGGGCTTCACTCTCAGTGGTGCGTCCAATATTTCTGTTTTAAAGAAACTATTTCTACTTCAATGTTCTCAGATATATCAGGTTCCTCAGCATGACATACGATTTCCCAGAGATGATAGTGGAAATGTTAACATATAGCTGTATTCCTCCAGTCTGCCAGAAGGTAAGGTAGAGATGCACCTTTATATACTGACTCTATCTGTGATGCATAATCTTTCATGACCCCAAGCTCACTTCATCAGGTGCTAGGCAGCTCTGATTCAGTTAGACTATAAGCTGCATCTCCACCCTGCCTTCTGCCTGACTTCAGCCTAACTTGGCTAATTATCTGCTGACAGTCTGAATTATTAGCCATATAAATTTATTTAATAGTAGTGTTTAAAGGCCTCAGTCTTGATTAAAACCCCATTATACTAGGCACAGTTAGGATCTGTTCGGTGTGCCAGCACAAATGAGCTGGGGAAAGGAAGGGAGCATATGGAAGCTCTTTTCTCCTTTGGACCAAGGCATTTCCTAAAGAGCTTGTACATTCCCCTCATGTAGATAGGTGAAGAAGGGCAAGAGACCTTTGACACTGCTGCTTTCCAGGATGTCCAGTTTTGGGGGCTCAGGAAACTAAAGCTACTAAAGATAGACAATGACCTGGTACAACTTCCTCCTTCCGTAGAATAGAAGAGATTGGGAGGGAAACAGTGACTCCCCAAAGCGAAATCTATTTTATTTTATGTTATTGCTCTGGAGAACTTGTTAGACCATATTCGGCTGCCACTACCCATGCAAGCTTGTTCTCTCATTCTCTGCAGTATAGTACATAGCACCTTGCCCAACCTAAAACTTGAAGAACTTTATTCTGGATTGGGCTATTAACAGGGATCTGAACTTTTCATTTGCCATGGCAAAATGCAGTAAAATGTGGATTTTTCATTTTAAGGAGAAAAACGCAGATTTTCTCTTTTCAAGCAGCAGGGATGGTGGTGTAGAGTTGTGCCCCCACTGCTGATGGGTGGGCGGGGGGGTACCTCATGGCGTTGTGGGGCTCCCACCCCACTCTGCCTGCCGCACC
>NW_017728886.1:59593318-59596753 GCF_001723895.1 Crocodylus porosus
GGTACCTCATGGCGTTGTGGGGCTCCCACCCCACTCTGCCTGCCGCACCAGGTCTTGCCCACCGCACGCAGGCCCTGGGTAGAGAGCAGCAGGGAGAGCTCTGAGTGCACAACTGCCAGCCCACATCCGTGCCCCTGCCATTGGCTCCATTTCAGTTGTGCCACTTGTGGGGCATGGGGAGCTAAGCTCCATGCTCCACTCTGGCCGCAGCAGCTACTGCTTCCCACAGGCAACATCTGAGGCTTGGGTGCTGCTGGGAGGGGCAAGGGGCTGCAGACCTGGGTCCCTGGCCCCCTCCAGCAGGTCTGGGAGCAGGGGGAAGGCAAAGGGCTTTGGGTCAAGAGTGAGAGACACTGCTTGGGTTAGGGGGGACCTGTGGGTTGGGAGTGAGGGGCAGGGGCAGTGTCACAAAGCCAGTGGGAGGGACAGCCGCAGCCAGACCCACATCCTGGTAAGCAAAGGGGACAGGGAGCTCTGATTTTCCAGGATAAAAAGCCCAAAATGAAACACGAACATTTATAGATATTTAGAATGTATTTATTATAGTGATTGAGGCACTGGTAGGCTTTCAAATTGCTTTAAAATTTGTAAATTTATCAATAAAACATTGTGTTCAACTGTGTGTGTGTGTGCGTGTATATATCTATAGATATATATATAAAAATAACAGCGTTTCATTTTAATCATGGAAAAACATGGATTTTGGGGTTTTTAATCAGGTAATTTGCAATTTTATCAGAGAATTCATGATTTTTAAACAGAGAAAATCAGGATCCCTGGTAATTACCAGTTTGTCCATAGAAAAGAGATAACCCTTGCCTCCATTTAGAGCATTTATTTTGGAGATCATTATTCCTGAAGTATTCATTTCAAAGAAAAACTGCATGAAGACTGTGGAAGGAAATACAGATACAGTACCCACTAAAATATTGTATGTAGGTATTCCATACTACAGTGGTTTTGCAAAGCCTCCTTTTATTTCATGAAATTTATTGACACTTGAAAAATAACTGCATAATTTTATTTTAAATCTCTGATGTCCAGTCAGAGAATCAGTTTCTGATCATTGAATTCACCAAATGCCCATTGAAAAAGTATTTGCAAATTTACAGTATTTTCTCATTTGAAAATTTCCACATATAGCTGCTAACTGTTTGGTAAGGAGTTTCCTGGACATGTGATAGAGCTGAGATGATTCACTGCTTTTTGCTTCTCCTTTAAAAGGGTTGCAACATTCGATAAACTTGCAGTTCAGCTTTTACATTGAACGCTGTTGTTTGTAAAGAAGCAGAATAATTGAAGAATCTTTCAAGCTCTGTTCTTGCTCTAAAATTAATTGCTTGATTATTATGCGCTTACAGGAATTTGTAACTGTCTTGGTACGAGACCCAAGGATACAGAAAGAAGACTCCTGGCATTCATATATAAACTATGAGATATTCATTCATGTAAGTATTAATAGAGTGAAAAAGCTTTGTGTTTCTGCAGCACCGTCCATAATGACTATTAACATTTGACAAATATTATTGAAATGAGCCTTGGAACACCACACTTCTGGGAGGTACAAAAGTATGATTCTCCTTCCATGGATGGGTAAACAAAAGAACAGATTTGCTGCTTGACTTTGGCCAAGTCATTCATGTCACATTGGCTCTCATTTGTGTGCTCAGCAACCAATATCCTTTATGTTTCTAACTCTTAAACAGAGAACTCTTGTGGCAAACATGGTATGCTTGGGGGGTCTTATTATAATAAGAAAAAAACATTGGGCATCGAGTTCCTGTTTATGCAGCTTTCTTTTCAACTAAACACCCATTATTTGCTTCTTAAATAAGATTCTTGACATTCTATTTACCAAGTTAAGGTATGTGGCTGCTGTGATAGTATATATTTTCAATCTGTCTTGATATTTATATTGTGCCTAGTTCAGTGCTACCTCGATAGGTCAAGTGATTGTTTTAAAGATTTATAATTTTCATGTACCACATCTGAATAAGAATACATTTGGAATTATACCATTATATCCTAATTCTGCCATGTATTTAATTATTTTTTGTTGATTTGTATTCGATGGGAATACTTTTCTTGTGTGAAATGTTACAGAGACTATAATAATGTATATAAACTAATTGAGATGGAGGACTTTGGTGTCTGAATGGCATTTTGCAAATATAATCAAATACTTAGGTGAAAGTTTGAAAGCACAGTGCTGACATGACTGGCACAAGACTAAATGCTCATGCTTTCTGAGGGTGGGGGTAACTTAATCTCCATGATGAAAACAAATATTCAGATGCTTGGTAACAAAGCATCCAGCCTGACAAATGCTTATTCCCCAGAAAGAAATGCAGTACTCAAGACCTCTTGGTTCAGAGATGATACCTTTTATTAGACCAACTAAGACATCTCAAAAAATTATCTTTCTTTGCAAGCTTTCAGGCAGATGCATCCTTGCAAAGAAAGATATATTTTTTGCAATTTCTAAGTTGGTCTAATAAAAAGTATCATCTCTAAACCAAGAAGTCTAGAGTTTTGCATTTCTTTTTGTCTCAGACCAACATAGCTACCAAATACACCCCTACTCCCCAGAAAAGAATGAGAAGCGGTTGAAACTTGAAATTTCCTCTTTCCAGAAGACTTGACATTTTTTAATTTGGCTTAGTTCTGATTTAAAACATAGTCCATTCTTTTTAAGTGATGTGGGAAATGGAAATTGTGTATATTTGTAATTTGTAGCTGTGTATGGTGTTTCATGGATTTGTGTTTCTGAAGAGAAAATATGTCCCTTGGCACCTCAGCATCTGCTGACTGACGGTGATATGAATTAATTTCACCATTGGTATTCAGTCCTGGGGAGCAGTGGATCTGACAAGAATTGTTAATTGTTGGGAATACCTCATGTTTGGGGATCCCAAGTCTGCAAGGCTTCTGACTCTCAAGGCTGTCCAATTCTTAGAGTAATTAGCTCCATGTTGATGAGAACTGGGTATCTGTGGGAGTCAGTCGGCCAGGAAGTCTGGAAGGCCAGAGCTCCCTGGTTTGGGGATATCCAGGTTCTTGGTGTCCTGCTGCAGAGCAGGCTACATTCTGGCAGCCTGGGGACCAGCTGCCCAAGAATAGGGGATCTGAGGAGTCCGCTGTCCAGAGGCAGTCTGAATGGTGTGGGCTGTGCTAGATCTGCTGACCTTGCTGGGCTGCTGAGAAGCCAGGTGAGCAAATTGATAGGAAAACAGGCAAAATGGGAAAATGTTTCTTTGAATGAATTGGCATCTTCTGATGAGAAAAAAGCATCTTTCTGCTGGAAAATTTCTTATTAGCTCTAGCAGCAATAAGCACTCATACTAGTCCCTGCAATTTAGTGAGGATATGTTTGGAAGAAGCACATCTAGGATAAAAGTTTTGAAGATAATAGATAGAGCTGGTTATATATATATA
>NW_017728886.1:59596903-59613231 GCF_001723895.1 Crocodylus porosus
TATATAAAAATCAGTTTCCTGTTGGAATTTTTTTCTGATAAACTTCAGTATGCTGTAACTGAGACTTGAACCTTGGTCGTCTCTTGTTTTCAAAACAAAATTATAGGAAATTTGTTCCCTGAAATGTAAAGATCTCGTACTGGCCTGGTGTAGGATACAACTATTTGCATTGCTCTTCTATGAAACTGCATTGACATTTGTCCCTTAGTTTTCAGGAATTTAATTGTTTTTCCTCCAATATCAAACCTGTGCTGTTTTTTTCAGTCTAAATGACTTGCAAAGTAAACTGAGTCTCTTTTCCCAATAGACAAATAGCATGTGTTTTACAAGGAAAACATCATGTGTTAGGCGACGCTTTCGAGAATTTGTATGGCTGCGGCAGAGGCTTCAGAGTAATGCTGTGTTAATGTGAGTAGCCTTTTTCATATTGTCTTTTGCCACTAAATACAGGTTTCTTGTCTGTTCTTTAACTTTGCTTTTAGAGAATCATAAAAACTAAGTTAAATAAGGCTAGTTAGACCATATTCTGTAGTCCCTTTCCCTGCATGAGTTCATTCTCTACCATATATGTATATGAGTGCTTTGCATGGTCTAAAATTAAATGTTTAATAGATGAGGCCTAACACACCCCAAAATTATAAAGTGTTATGTGCAAAGTTTGGGGCTATGCTGAAGTCACTAAGCTGACTATTGAAATATTTAATGAACTACTAAGGCAAGTTTTGCAGCCCAGACTCAGTTAAAAAACCCCAAAAAACCATGAATGAGCTGGGGTAAGAACAGAAGGTGCAAATTGTGGAAACAAAAATGGAAGGAAGATCTAAGAAGGCAGCAATAGAGATGAATGGCTGAAATGAAGGACAGAGCTCAGATTCATCCAGCCATGGCTAGACTACTGCTGGCATCCTAGCCAGTTTAAAGTTAGGTTTGGTGTATCTATGCTACACTATACTATACAATGCCATGATATTTTCAGCTTTTTTTCCTCCCCTCTATTTAGTTAGGGACTGGCTTTGGTTTGACTATGTCCAAATAGAAGGAGAGGGGGTGCCTGTCATTAAAATGATGTTCCTAAAATTAGATTATTTCAGTTTTGCCAACTTTGAAGATTTTGTCCTAATCTTTGGTATATTTTCTCAGATCCCCAGTTCGGGAAGCTAGGGAATTACACAAGCATTTTAGCAGTCATTCTTTTAAAAAAGTAAATTTTAGCCCTCATGGTTGCTGAGCAAAGCTCAAAACTTTGACCCTGAAAGTTTTAAAACTAAACAAACACAAAAATAACACTTTGCTTTTAAAGAAAATTCTAATTTGTAAACCCATCTCTTGCTTTGTTGGGACTTGACGCACCTTTTGAATGCTTGGGGTTGGCAATGCTGTCATTTACTTAAACAATCTTTCTAAGCCCTTTTTATTTTCATAGATTTCATAGACATTATTTTAATTATTATTACTTTTTTTTAAAGACAATTACCTGAACTTCCATCTAAAACGCCCTTTTTTAATATGAATAACCCTCAGCATGTAGATCATCGTCGACAGGGCCTTCAAGAATTTCTTGAGAAGTAAGTACAGTATCTTTTAGAAGTGTTGACTTTGTACTATTCAATGATGTCATTCTTTTGCATTTTTTAGTGCAGCTCATCTCTTGTACATGAGAGCCATCTTGTGGCTTGCCTTATGAAATGCACTTTTAGATTTACCCTTCTCATTTTCATTTGCTTGCCTGTTGCAAGAGAATTTCTGTTTAAGCTTTGTGCATATCACTGGTTTGATGATAACTGTGATACAACAGTGAGTTTTGTTGTAAGTACTGTTGTAAGTATTGAAGTATTTAAATTATTTCATGGTTTTATTGGGGTTTAAAATCCAGCCATGGTGAAAACTTTGATTGACCAGCAACAAAGAAAAAAAGTAATAGGCCCCCTGCTGCTCTCTTTTTGTTGGTGGGGAATCCAGCAATTAAGTTTTCTCACAAACAGGTAAGTGCTGGGGTTAGGGAAGCTCTGCAGTGGGGAATCTTATTAGACATGTTTTTCACTAATTCTATCTTCCACATAACGTATGGGTCTCCTAATGTAATTTAAACAAAGCTGTCTCTAACAGCTGAAATAATTTTTACTGCTATGCCAGTTAGTTTTCTTCCCGTAGTCATTACTAAACTTATAGTCAGTGCTTACCTTTGCCTATATCAAATCTTCCACCTGTACCAATACAATTTTACCTGAAGTAGTACTACCGCTGATACCAACTTTCTTGTGTAAATTACCCTAGTGCAGACATGGCCTGTAAGGAGATGGGGCCTGTCCCTTGTATGGGACCTTAAGTTTGAAAATACTGTATAAAAGGTTAGTGTGAATGAGCCAAAAGATTTTTTTTTAAGTGGTCTTCTGGGCTAGGCTGTAACCAGAATTAAAATTTGAACAGGATATTAATTGAGTACTTAGACTATAAGGACATTTTTTTTACATGCTCTGGGAGATGGTGCCGGGTGCTTTAGTTAGCAAGTTGTAATAATTAAAAGCAATGTGCAGTGTGTGTATCAGCATCCCCATGTGTCTTCACACTGAAAAGATTGTGGCAGGGTGCTTTGAACTAAAGCTCATTGAACGTATTTTATTTCAGAGCACCCCGCTGCCATTTTTTCAGTACAGGGATGCTGATGCATGTGACACGGAAGGCTGCTGCAGCACATCAATTTCCGTGCTCCAGCAGACTCAGTTAATCGAGTCTGCTCTGACATTCTGGATTTCCAGCACATAAGAGGAGGCTCCCTGAACATCTGTAGGAGCCGTAAGGTACTACCCTGCCCTACTTTATGCCTAACATGGTTTAAGGAGGTTAAGTGAAACATGAACTGCTAATTCTTAGCTGAACTCAAAAGGACAGGTTAAAGGTCTGAAACTCTGCCCTACCCTCTGCCTGATTTCAGACTACCGTGGTCAACCACCTTTCTTAAACCATGTTAGAAACTTCTTTTTGCCAGCAGGAATGCTTGTAGCATAGTTATCTGTTTACTTTTTTACAGTTCTTAATATTTTCTGCTAGTGCGATGACTGAGCGTTTGTGGTTGTAGTGATGGAAGCATTGCTGAAATCAGGCTGTGACCAGCTTCCTGTTTTTATTAACCATTGTTTTTTGTATACAGTATTTCCTCTGAGCATGATTTGAAGCCAAGGGGGTTAGAATCCTAGCCTTCTATTGACTTCAACATGTACCAGCACGGTAGCTTTATCAGTAATAAAAAGATGGGAAATTTTTAAAATTTCCCGTGCTTTGTGGCACCTGAGTGCAGTCATGCTGGGTATATCTACATGAGATGCTAAATGATCAGTAGATTAATTCTACTGTGCATTAGTCATTGTGGTAAAAAGCTATTGTGCAGCAGAATTAGTATACTGAGCATTAGTGTCACTAAAAAGGCATGCACCAACACTACTGTGGAGTAGTGCCAGTTACTGCACATTTAGTTAGTACCTGTTATTATAGGTACTAAACTCAGCGTGCAGTAACTACAGTGCATTAATGCACATGTAGACATGTCCGATGGTTCTCTGGTCAATGTGCTGTATAGCTTTGTGCTTAATCCTTTGCTATCATTTTCGGATGGGCTGAAGGAGATCTGTCTTAGTATGTTTAATAATTGAGGGCAGGGATCAGTGACCCCTTTTAACTACATTTTAGCAAAAGTCGTGTCTGCCCCTGCTAGAGTTGTGTGTAGCAGTTCTTGGCAGCAAGGTCAGTTGACACGGTGTGGCTTGAGTACACTAATCCCACCACATTTGGTGGGCTTAACATTCAGACAGCTCCTGATCTGGGAACACAGAGTCAGGACAAAGCTTGTGGGCACTGACGTATCCATGTTCGAGTTCTCCACCCTTTTCTGTGCCATACTGTGGAGTACTGTGTTTCCAGAAGCATGCTGTCATTTTTTAAAATGAAATGTTGAGAAATGGTGCTGAACACCATTGGGCCTCTGAATTTTATTACAGGAAAAATGATTTCTATCTAGGGGTTGTGCCTCCACAAGTCTGCAGGTGTAAGAGAGAGAGAGGTTTCCCTTAAAAGAGGTCAACTTCCCAGCTTTTTGAACACCTTGAGGTTAACTGGATGTTGTGAGAATGGAAAATGACAGCATGCTGAGTATTTCAACCCCATACCATTACTCCAAGAATATTAAGATGAGTATTGTACACCAAAGTTTTAGAAGACGGATTTGTTCTTTGATGTAGCAGTTTGAATGTTTGCTCTTGGATGCTGCATGAAATGTAGCACCCTTTTCTCAGCTCTGGGTAATGCTTGGAGGGTTGTTTTGGTGAGTTGGTTTGGTGTCTGTGTGCACTATTATTGCCCTCTGCTGGCTGGAATGTCAGGCATGTTTCTGTTCCTAGAAATGTTCTCTTAGTTCAGCAACCTAGTTTACCTTTATCTGTGAGCTTGAGGGGGTGGTTCCTTTTCTTGGAACCAAGGTTTATTAAATCTTTCTCTGAGGTTGCATTTTATGTGACTTGCTGACAAGTGTGTTAAATTGCATAATACCAGTGTGAAGTCACTGCTGACTTTGCACTATGAGAAACACTGTGATTGTTAGAGATGAAGTGTGGTTAATCTGAGACCTTTCTAATTCCTTTGCCTATTTTTTTAAGCATTTGGCATCATTTTATTCTGTGGATTGAAATTCTGTGCCCAACACTTTCTACACCACTGGTTCTTCAGCAGCTCCAGGGGTTGGACAGGCCATGTAGCCCTGAGGGGAAAGAACCTCCTAGGAAACAGTAAGGTAGAACTTAGGCAGGCATCCATCCCTCATCATTTCTAATGCAACAGTCTGGTACCATGGATGACCTGAGGAGCAGGGATTCCCTATTATCCAGGATTGGGTGGAGTCAGTCTAGAAGAAATTGACAGGGGCTTTAAAATCCAAAACAATAAAAGTGAGCAGTTAGCCAGAATGAGGATAGATTTCTTCCAGGCAGAACAACACACTGTCCTGGCATTAGCTTATGGGAGTGGACAGAATAGGGATCCAAACCCACATTGTCAGTCAGGCTGAGGAACCTGGGTCATAGACACAGAAATAGAAGGACCCCCTCAAAATCCAGAACCCTTCAATCCCTTATTGGTCTATTGTAATATTTTGATATACTTCCAAATTAAATTGAAGCAGAAGTCTCCGTTAACTTTCAATGAGTCTTTGACTCCCCAGTGTCAAGGGCTCTTGAAAATCTCATCAGGTGCTTTTGAAAATCTCAGCTTCCCCACCTCTGCATCTTTTCTGTTTGTCTTCTCCATCCACCTCTTTTTGTGAGGAGGCTACTTGAGCAAATCCCACAGCACTAGCAGAAGAGAGAGAGAGCAGAGCACTTGTGCTGGAAGTAGGGGGAGGAAAAGAAGCTCATTTGTGTGAGTTGCCTGGCCCTACTATGCAGGGCATCTGTGTTTCTTATTACTGTATAAACCAAGGCAAGGGTTTGGCTTTCAATTTCAGACAAAAATAAAGCATAATAGTGTATTTGTTTTTATTTGGGTTTAGATCAGGGTATCAAACTCACTCTGAGATGGTGCATGCTGCATGCAGGGAAAGCCAGTCTAGACCCATATGCAGGAACCCCGGCTGGATGGGCAAGATCCAGCCCATAGGCCATATCTTTGACACCTCTGGTTAGATTAATCTGATTTCATCATATATTCGTAGCAAAAAATATTATCTTACAGATAATTATCATTTTGAATTATCAAAGAACAGTAAAACTCGGTTCTTGTCATTTGCGTAATTTAAGTTTTGAATTTAATGTTTCAAAACTGTACTTGTATTAGCCATGTATCAGTTTGGTTACAATTCCTTTCTTGGAATAAGGAAAACTACATTTCCACTTGGAAACTTTCCTGAAGATGCTATTTTTTCATGCTTATGAATGTTTCTTTAAATTAATTCAAGAAGCATGTTAAAATGGAGAGAAAAAGATCAAGAAATGTATCGACACAAAATTTTATAAATCCTCTTCTCCCTCGTCATTTTTCTGCACAAAATTTAATATGGAGGTCAAAAACCTTCTTAGAACAAGGATTTGCATGTTTGTTTATTTTAACTGTACATTTAGTTCCCCAAACTAGTTAAATTTAAGTTGCGGACAATTATATCATTACAGCTACAGCCTTTAGTAACTATAATTGGAGGCATTCTCTCAGAAAAGTTTGGCTTAAGAAGAGAGTGTAAGTATCTACTGCTAATACCCATTAGTGTGACTACTGATGCTTAATATTTCAGTTAGCCATTACATGCTTACTATGACAGTTTATGACAAAATTAACAAGCAGACTGATTTAAAGATTCAGTCCAGTGCTGATTTCCCAAATTGAGTCCTGCTTTCATCTCCTTACCATGTATGTGTAAAAATTGTGAATAATTTCATTGGGCCAGACACAATGTTGCCTTGCACCTAATCATTTTCAGTAGTGCAGAGTGGGTGTAAAACATTGCCATTGTGTGTGTAGTGCTTTGCACTCTGAATTGGTATGTGGTCACATGAGATTCTGAGCATGAGTGGATTGAACTGATTGGCTTTGATCAGTCTAATTATATAAGATTTACTAGGATAAGTGACAGAAGCAGAATCAGGCTCTGTCTTTGTATTAGAGGACTTGTGAAAAGAGTTTCAAAGTAGTTCATACTTGAATATGGAATGTCATGTAGTGTGGTGTGGTGTCTAACCCTTCATTTCTGTTTACTATTTTTTAGTTAAATTCTCTCTCAAATTCTTGCCTTTTGCGTGCTGCATTCTAACTTGCTTGTTTCAGTAACGTCTTCTTTTTTTTAAAGAAAGTATGACAAGATTCACTCTATTTTTAAGGGGTGGTAACTGAGTTCTGTTTACACTGGGCTGTTTTCCCCTTTCTGTATTTGAATCTTGAGTGAATGTTCGATAGGGGGCACCAGAACACAGGCTGTGATCAGTTGTTTCTGGAATATTTTATTTTTTCTCTCTCCCATTATATGATGTAAATAGGCAGAGTAAATTTGTTGAAAACGAAATCAGAGTGTTAACCTTCCACACGCATAGAAGTGTACATCTGTCATTGTATTAGGTTACAGTAGATACAGGAAATCTTTAGTTAGGATTAAGTTGTACTGTTCAGCCATATGTTATTCTCCTGCAGCAGAACTGTATATAATATATCTAATAAAATCATGTTGAAGAAAACCAGATTTTGGCCTCTGTCCAAATAAGACAAAACATATGTTTTTGTCTTTTGTAAATGTTCTTGTTTTAACTGGGGGAGAGGGCATATTCCTTTTATATCCTACAGCATGTCTTAAAGCTACCTGCTTTTGTTGCTATTTCATGTTCTCTTTCTGCAGACATCTAGATATCAAAAATATTTACTGAAACTGCTTATAAAGATTCTCATAACCACAAATAAAAAAGGTTTGATTGTCTCAGATTCAAATCTAGGGCCTGACCCAACAAACCAGTACTCATGTAGGTATTCCTTGTGCAAGTGAGCTGATGCATGGCATGAGTGAGACTTTATTGTGGGAAGAATGACTACTTGCATGAATAAATATTTGTAGGTTAGGGATTCCAGTTCTGCTCTAGAGATGCAGAGGAAAAATCTTGCTTTTTAAATGTCTAGTCATTATTATTATTTTTAGTCTCTGCTAAAACACCCTCATTTGGTGTTACCATATTTTGCCTCTCCCATGCCCTTCTACCTTCTTTTTTGTTTATTCTGCATGTCATGTCTTGCTGTTTAGATTGTAAAATGTTTGGAGCAATCATTTTGTATTTATTTGTACAGTACCTAGCACAGCGAAGCCACAGCCCTGAGTACTACCATATTATTGATATTTAATGATAGCATTAACTTTTGGTGACAAAGCATGCATGTACTTTTTCAAAGGAAAGAATATTTTGAACATGAAAACATGAGGCTAGAAATTAATCGCACATATAGTTTATTTTTCATTTTGATTGCTTTTTAATTACATCCTTCAAGCAATGTAACTTGCTGGTAGCAGAATAAAAAAGGCAAAAGTTGTTATCCCTTAATTAAAGGGTAGAAGAGAAGTTTCAAGGGCATAAACTATGTGAAGAGTGCTCATATATCTGCTTACAAGCCAGCTTTGCAAAGCATATAAATGTTTTTTGCCCCTCAGAGATGTTCGTTAAACTAATCAGAGATAGTACATCTTTCTCTCTAATTCTTCCTTTCAGTGTCTCTTCACTTGTTTAACCTCCAGGTGGCACTATTAAGCAGAAAAGAAAATTACTGTGAAATAATGAGTCCAATGTAAAGTAAAATTGGAAATTGAATTATAGCTGCAGAAAAAGGACAGTAGCCTTGAGGTCCTGATCAACCTGTACTCTTATCACTTTTGTTTGCTGTTCCCATGTGTTAGGTTACCAGCAAGTTAATAACAGTGCTTCAGCAGTTCAAGGTTTAGTAGAATTGCACTGGACATGAAATAAAGCTAAAATGAATTTGTGTCCAATATCATTGACATTAGTGCTCATTACTTCTGTGGTGTAATGCCTCAAACCATCTAAAATCAATTTTAAAGATTACCCATTATTTTATAAAGAAAATAAAATACATTTCAAACAGCAACAAAGCTGTAAGTATAGTGTAATCTCATGAGCAGTTAGTTACTTGTGTGTTAGCTGAGTGGCAGGAAACTACTGAAGGTACAGAACAAGAAAATCTGCAGGGAAACTAAAACCAGTGTACAATGAATTTAGTAGGCCAGCTTTTATGATACTTCTCTGAATATGAAATGCATAAGTCAAACCTGCAAAAATGTGAATTTCTTCATGGTCACATTTGTAAATCTGGAAAGCAAACTAAGATTTATTTAAAGGGAAAAAAGAATGAGTTTACTCCTACAAGTGCTTACACTGAAAAACTGGATTTATTGTGCGGTATGATTCTTTTTCTTTTTGTCATGATGTTTGTCTTATTTCTTGTTTGGGATTTTACGTTTACCAAGAGTCTGTGCTGAAATCCCTTTTCTGTGGCCTGTGAATGATGGCTTTTCAAACTGTATTCATGAAGCTGCTGTTGTTGAGAAAAAAGGGAGGTGTGGGTTTAAGTTCTGTGTTGTTGCGTGCAACTGCATGGCTTCTTTGGGGACACTGAGAAGTTATTTTAAATGTATTGTGCATTAATATGTTGTAGGCATGAATGTTAAGAAGATAAATTATGATTGGTGGTTATTTTTAAGTAAACTAGGAGGGGTTTATAGGAGTAAAAAGCTGGCTTTTACCAGAGTTTTTAAAATGATTTTATCTTAGCACATAGCTAAAGCTAGTCACTATTAGAACTGTACCATCTTAAATAGAATCCCATGTCAAGTATAGGAGAAAATTATGGCCACATTTTCATCACTGCAAATGCTTAAATTGAATTATTTTGTGTATAAGTACTGTTTTCGCTCGATCTGAGCCTTCAAGAGGCTGATACTACACATGAAGTTATATCCCAAATTTACAATTATGTTTCTGCTCGTGTATTTTGCTTTGCAATTTTATAGGCTTTAACTGAAAGTCAGAAATCTTTTACACCTTTTTACATTAAATACTATTGGAATGTTTTCTATAATAGACAATAGTTTTCAGTCTACTTATATCTTAAAATGTTGCAGTTCAAGCGTGTGTCTAGTGTTGTGAAATACGAATAACCAGTCTACAATAATTTTATTTTAATTGGAGAATTTTTATAATACACTTGGTTTGGGGCTTTTTTGGTCTTCATCCATGCTTATGTTAATGTTATCGCTTGTATCCCATTGTACAGTGGTAAATCTAATAATTAAAGGGAAGCATATTAATAAATAAAGGTAATCTAAATATTAGTAAGTAGGAAAATGTCCCCTAATATCTTAATCTTGCTTTGAAATATTTTAGTAATTTTTGTATTCAACATTAATCATTAGCAAAATAAATGTTTTGCTAATGTTGAGCATTTCCATTAGATTCAATAGGAGTAGTCACATCAGTAAAGTTATACACACTCAAAACATTTGACAGGATCTGGCCCTTATTGTCTCCTGCTAATCATGTTAGATTAGGCATATTGTACGGTTCCCTTCTTTCTTAAAATATTGCATATTCAGAGGAGCAACAAGGATGCTCAGATTTCAATCCTTGTGGAGTAAACTGACTCTGACTTTCCATATTTCTTGAATGTTGTACTCTGATTACACACTATTCATGAACTAAAATAGTTTATGCTGAATGTATTTGACCACTTATTTTTATAAATATAAAGGCTAAGATGAGGGGTTTTGTCTGAGCTTCATGAAAACATTTTAACATCACATTTGTCAATGTGGCTCAATGGCATTTTTATTCTACTTTTATATAAAAATTTGTAGAAGTGTAAAATATGTTGGCTGAGATTCAAAAACATTCTACTACTCATGGGTATTTCAAAGTACAGGTATTTCCAAACTACTCCCTCAAATGAAATGGGTGAATGATAATGTTAGAGCATTTTAATATTTTCAAAATATAGAAAGTTCTTGAGTAGACATTTCCAAAGTGTATATGCTTTCACACTCCTTTAAAAGCATTAATTGATCCACATGCTAATAACAGATAGTTAAATGGAAGAAATGTCCTTGAAGTTATTCATATAACAGATGTTTTTAATTATTTGCTTCATGTTTTTACTCACCTAAAATTCCAAATAATACAATAAGAAAGTAGCATATACCCAGTCATTTTAGTATGTCCAGTACTGACTTGGGATTAATTTAAAGCATTTGAAAACATGACAACATTGAGAGATTGTTCTGGTAAAACAGTTGAGTATAATATATACATTTATGTGGGTTGTTTTTTTTTTCTTTTTAAAGGATCCTACAAAATGCCTTATTGCTTTCAGACAGTAGGCTTCACCTCTTCTTACAGACTCAGCTAAACCCAGAAGATATCGAGGCTTGTGTATCTGGACAGACAAAATATTCTGTGGCTGATGCGATTCTTAAGTTTGCCTCTCTACATCGACGTTTTCCTATTGAAGATGGAGAGAGGAAAAAAGGAAAAATTGATGCAGATTCAGATTCAGAGAGGTTACTTCCTTACTTTCTTACGTTCTGAAATTTTATATATATATATATACACACATGCATATACACACACTTCACTTTTTTTGTTGATGTAATACTAAGATAATGAAAAAATTAATTGACTGAGATTTTATTGAGCTGTGACAGCTCATCATAGAAGTCTTCACACACACCTCCACACTGAATTAATGAATGCAGTAGAAATTCAATTATCTGCATTCTGATTATGTGAATTTCATTTAGTCAGACTTGAATTATTCGCGTTTAAATTATCTTGCTAAAAAAATATCCAACTGCACTCCAAATGGCTAATTAAAAGTCCAAATTTCCTGTCTCTCTTTGTGACTGGAGATAATTAAAGTTCTCCTCTGTTACTCAGGCTTTGAGTGTGTTGTGAAAACCAATTTCCTCTTTTTATTTTTTTTTCTTTCCCCTTTTCTGCAGTTCATCCTCAGGGCTTGGACACAGTAGTGATGACAGCATTTCACATGGATGCAAAGCAAGCCCAGCTTCTGAAGAATCCTGAAAAATCATTTGTATATTGCCATCCTAAATACAGACAGAATGGCTCATATTACATTTGCTAGCTACATCTACATGTATTTATGTAAACACAGTTTGCAATAACATGTACCTAAAAAGATAACTGTTCTTTCTCAGGTTTTTAACATACTGTGATAATGTTCGTTGGTTGTTTTTTTTTTTTATCAGAGTTGCATGTTACTTATCATATTTAAATTTATACAGCCATTAGAATCTCAACCAATATTAGGATAGTGATGCTTTGTGGCAAAATATGGCTGATAAAATATTTCCCTTGATTATATGTTTTAGATCTTAAAAATAATTATATTTTATTTACTTAATTTAAAAGTTAAGTATGTCAAATTAAATATACTCAAAGCACCTTTTGCAGTTTATATCAGAGATGTTTCACTTCAAACAGTCATTTGACATTGATGAAATTATATATGCCACATGGCATTAACTTTTTAAGGTAGCATGGCAACATAAGCGAACAATAACTGTACAAGGGATACGCTACTGACAATTTGAGATGGATAGTATCTTCCTCTAGTCTTGCTCCAGTGCATGGAAAACTTGCTTTTATCATGCACAAGAACTAGAGGCCAAAAGTTTCAAGCACAGTTACTTAAGTCAGGCATGTGAATAACAGTGACATGATTTTCAGGGGTGTTTGACACCCTCAGTTCACATGAAAGATGGTGGGAGTTCTGAAGGTTCACTCCCAGTAAAAGTCACGGGTGAAATTTTGTTACCATTGGCAGAATTTCCCATTGGCTTCTCTGGGGTCAGGATTTTGCCCTAAGTGGTCAGCTTTTAGGCAGCTGTTTCAAACTATTAGTGAAGGTTCTGTATTTAATGTTTTAAAGGAAGTGCAGTCATCTCTCCAGTAAGTTGATAATCACATAATTATAACAGTACAAATGCAGACCTCTGTGAAGTCTTTGGGTACAAACTGGAATATCTAGAACCACTGATTTCACCTTTACTATAGTAAATGCATTGGAACATTGATTTTTTTTCACAAATGAAAGGCAGGGCTTAACACTTATTAACCACAAACATTTTTTTAAACTGAGTATCTGCTGTGCTCTATATGTTCACAGTAATAGAGAGGTGTCACCCTAAGTCTGTCAGTAGAACTTGTTTCAGTGTTTTGGTGTATTTATATTTTATGTTTCTTAACTGCTACTGAAAAGAAGCCACTGGTTTTGATTCTGTTCCCAATGAAATAATGGCAAAACTCTCGTTGACTAAAGGGCTTCAGGTTCAGGCCCAATATAGAGTTTTGCCTCTGAAGGATACTTTGGCTAGTATCAGGAAAGAGATATTTTTACCCTGTGCATTAAAGAGGAAAAATAAATGTTATTAAATGGTCAACTAATAAAAGTTAGTGTAGACATGTGTGGGCCTGTTCTTAAAGTATCCAGCTGGGAATCTGTGAAATTTCAGAATGTGTGTTTTAATAGCCTAAGGATAACATCACTTAGGTAACTACTTTGAACCACTGTTTTCTGTTGATGGTAGCACTTTTAAAAGATAGATATCTAAGTTTCTTTTAGACCAGTTTTATTGAATTGCACAAATGTATCTAGTCACCATCTCTGCTTGGCTGCAGAAGAGTATTTTCATGCGGTGATAACATTTAATTAAAGCAACAAGTTATCACTACAAACTAACTAGAAGAAAGCTGTTATTGCTAATTGGTGACTTTCATTTGATTTAACTTTTTCTTGTTTCTTTTACCTCATCGATAGACTTGGTATTTAGCAAATAGTGAAAAATAATGTGATATGCAAAAACTGGAATAATGTACCTTGGAAAGGGAATTAGATAACTTCTTTATTTTCTTTACTACACTTCTCGCTCGTGTATGTGTGTGTTTTGGGGGGCTCTTTTGTTTTTTAACATTTAGCTAGATCATTTAATGCACTTTACACTGTGTACTCTGCTAACTTGTAATCTAAATACGTATCTAATATTACAACAAATTTAAGAGGTGGAGGAATCCTGTAGCTATTTTTAATTCAGGGAGCTTCTCTTTTGTGTACTAAAGTTTTCAAAGCGCCTGTATATCAGTAATACTTGGATTTGTAATAACTGTATGTTATTAGCTTTTATCTCACTCAGTACATTTCTATACTATAAAATCCGTTCCATTATTTTCTTCCTGCTCTTTGTGGAAGTTAATGAAGAATGTTGTTCTTTTCAAAGTTGTTGGTATACCATATATTAGTGAAATTTTTCATGTTAAATGTTAATGAAGAATATTTTCTGTTTGTGTTTGCTTAGTATATTTCAAAATACTGTAAGCAAGTGTTTTAGGAAATTGTCCTAATTTTGTGAAATTTAATATAAAATTTGTAATTGTCTTTATTTGTTTACAACTTTGAGTTAGTAATTTTAGCACTGTATTAAATATTGTTTTATTTCAAGAAGAAACTCTTACCAGTGTTTTCTTTAGTTTGTTGTGACTAAGCAATATTTCAGTTTAATTTTGAAATAGATGTGATTTATAATTATATTGATTCCCCACTTGCAGATGCAGAATTCTTCTTTAATTGATTTTTGCTGAGATTTACCCTTTATAATATAACCTCTCTGTATCTAAAAAACCCTTTTATATAAAAGAACATTTGCAAGTAACAAATAGAGCAAAATATCATTTTTATCTCCTATTTACACTTGATGTAAATGTAAGATTAAAAAAATCCCATTTCCTACTTTTTTTGTTCTTTGTCATTACTTTATATTACTTAGTATAATTTACTCTTTCTTCTTTAAATTAACTTTTTTGTTTGCTATGGGTTTTTGAGCATTATGTAAACAAACAAAATCTTAGTAGTTTACACTTTTATATATTAATACACATGTACCATCAGAGTAATGTAAATTTGTAGTCAACAACCTGTTACTTGCAATGCCACTAAAATGAAGATAACAAAAATCCCCTGTTAAAAGGAAACTGTTCATTTAATAACAGTTTACTTTTTATAAACATTGAATATTTAGCCACTTGGCTTTCTTCATTCTCCCAACACATAACATTTCAAAATTCTGTGCCCAATATTTTTTTGTATTGACACTTTTATCAATATGCTAAAGATAATTTTTCAGGAATATATTAAAAAGTATCTGCATTTATATTTGTTGACATATTCTGCTGTAAAATTCAAGAAGCACATAGCAGCATTTTCAAGAAACGGATAAAATAAAAGCCTGGTTTAAGTAGATGCTCTTATAAGTAGGATCAATAACAATGATCACTGTTTACCCCGAAAGGGTTTTTTGTCACTACTTTCTACGCTGCTGAATCCTTCTTTGTAAGTGCAAAAATGTAAATCAATATTTCCAGTATAAAGACTATGATTCTCCTCATGAAAGGCCTAAATGATTAAAGAAAAAACAAGAATCTTCCCTTTAAAATATTCCTTAACATACTCAGTTTTACTTTGTTTCCCTAAATAAATCATATTTTTAAATTAAACTGAATTATCTTTCATAACAGAAACCAAAAATACCCCTTTTGATTTGGAATATTTAGAGTTCATGTATATGTATGTATAATTATATATATAATGTTATATCTATCATACATATACATAACACTGATTTACAGCTTTGCTATTTTATTGTATATTTGTTTGTCAAAAGTTTTAAAATAACAGTTCCTTGTTGATATAGCAACTCTCTGGTCTAGGTCTGCAATTACAATATACACTACTTAAAATTAAAATGATTATCTACAGTTTGGCAGCAAATACAAAAAGGAGGAAAACTCTTGCAAGCTCGGAGACAAAACTGAGCACATTTCCTGCAGATCCACTTTTAAAAAGCTGCAAAGAAAAACTTCACCAACTCAAACAGACTTCCCAGAACCTTGCAATCTCTCTTTGTAGCTGTCCCTCAGTACCAGCTTCCCCTTGCCTACATACTGGTCCTGCCTGCGAAGCTCTCACCAACTGCTGGAAGCTGCAAAACTTTTGCTAATTGTTAGGACCGCAGTTCCACCAGCTTTGACATTTGCCACCAATTGATTTAGCAGCACAAGCTCCTCTGGTGCCTGAGTCTTGCCTTGCCTTGGCTTTCACCACAGGCCAGGCTGACGCTTTTAAACTGCATCTTTCCTCCCTTGATTTTGTTTTTTGGTTTTTTTTGTTTTCCTAACTTTTGTCCATTCCACTCACTAACCATCTGGCTCCATGCTAAGAGGAAAACAGTTACTACCAGAAGTGCCTAGTCATCATCAGCCCCCCTAAAGTCTCCTGCCTCTGCTCCTAGAGGCAACACTGGCACCACTTGCAGTTGAGTTTTGCTAGTTTCTTACCTCAGGGCCTTCATCCTCTCTTCCCCCCCACCCCACTTGCTGTAGTTTTTCCTGCAGCTGCAAGCAGAGACTGACTGTGTGTGCAGGGGGCTCTCTCTGCAGCTCGCTCCCTCCCTCCCTCCCCGCCTGTGAGTGTGTGTCTGTGTGTGTGTGTGTGTGTGTGCGCGCGCGCGTGTGTGTGCGCGCGTGTGTTCCCGGCGCCTCCATGCGCCCAGGCGCTGCCGGGGGCTGTTTGTCAGGTACAGAAGCCAGGCGGCCTTGATCCGGTAACTCGTAGCAACCGCAACCCATGGCAACGGCAGGGGAAAGGAAGAAAAAAAAAAAAAGAGGGGGGAAATACAAAGCCAAGGGGGCGGGAATCAGTCATTTGCAGCTCATCCCCCCCAAACCTTCATGCTTGAGGGT
>NW_017728886.1:59613841-59667838 GCF_001723895.1 Crocodylus porosus
GCCAGCAGCTCCAGCAAGCTGTTCCCCAACCCCTCTTAAAAACCTACTAAATCTCCCCGGTGGGTGACAGGGCCCTTCTGTTTTCTATGGGAATTTTCCCAAGAGGCGGAGATTATAGAATATTTACCAGACACAGAAAACCTAATGGTTTTATTGCTTCCCACCCCCCCTTCCTTTTTTTTTTTCTTCCCAACTCCCTCCCTTTCAAGCCCAGCCAGCCTCCCAAGGCCGGGGGGCACATCAGCCAGGGAAGGAGAGCGATGGCTGTGAAAAGTCTAGCCAGATGCCCTTTCCCGGTGTGCGCTGGTCAAGTGTTGCTGGCCGGGGCCTGAGGCGGCGCCTTTCCGTGGGTCCCACTCTGCCAGCCCCAGCCCCCCCCCTTCTCCCCATGGCACAACAGCGCCAAGCTCTTTAATTTAATTTTTTTTTCTCTTTAACAAAAGCAATTACAGAAAAGTGCAAATCTAACGTGTGACATTTCCCACTTGGCGGTGGCAGGCAGGCTGTGCTTAAATGGGGGCCTTTCTGCGGAACAACAAGAGCCAAAAGGCCTTATGTCATGGAGTAATGTAAGACACAATCTTGCCTGAAAATGCACAATGAATCGGGAAGGATTTATGTAATTAATTGACCAGTCTTAACCTGTTATCGTGATGTAAGGAATTTGGAACTCATTAATTTGGGCCCTGACAGATTTCATATTAGAGCTGGCAAATATGGATTGAGCCTCTTATTCTTGTAGCAGCTGGAATTTCCATGACAGTGAGGATTAGTGAAGAAGACCTATTGCTGGAGTCAAACTGCCTCTTTTGTAATCAGCAGCCCTGCTCTGCTTTAAAGGGATAATGGGAAAGAAAAAAAAAAGAGTGAGCCTGTGTGCATGTGGGGAAGGGGGGGGAGGATATTATTCTGGTGATGTAGGTAGGAAGGGTGATTTTGCTTGCTCTGCTAATATTTAGATGGAGCCCAGGCATTCAGCATCTGAAGGAAAACTGGTTGCAATTAGGTGAGTGCAGTTATCATGAGGTAAAGAGGGTAGGGAGAGGGCCATAGTCCCAACCCAGAGCTTCGTGGCCTTGTCAAAGTTTGAGGCTTAAAAAGTGAGGAGGCCTCTGTGGATCATGTTGTGTATGAGCACAGGGAGCCTAAGAGTCAGAGATTACTAAAGGAGATTCTATTTTTATGATGACAAAAGGGAGTTGGGATAATGTTTTAATTGTAAGAGAGCGCACCGGGGTAACTCATAATTGTGTAATGGAGCCTGGCCTTCTCTGGAGCACACTTACTATCTCTTAAACAGGTTTCCTTGGTGGGTTACATGCCATCCTGTACAAAGATAATGAAGCCTTTGAGATCATCTGTAATTTAATCTGTGTCCCGGTCACACTGTACATTAATTATGAACCCACCTCTCAGGAGGGAGGGAAGGCATGTAAACTAGACTCAAGTCCTGCCTTGTCTATGGATTTCCCCAGTAACCTTGGCTAGTCACAATCATTCCATGCCTCAGTTTCCCAGTTGGAAAATGGAAGACTATACTACTCTCTCTTCAATACTTAGAGGCTGTTTCTTACTATATACGTGTGCTCTCTCCATTGTCATTTTTGGGCACTACCATTATAATAGTAAGATATCCTGACTGTAAAGAAATGTCCTTAGAACATTTTTCTTTCCTCCTCAATTTGTAAACTACTGCACTGAAGATAGACAAAGTCCTCAGAAGCACCATTAAATGTTTAATGAGACCCCCATCAATTTAAAACTCACATTTCTTCCTGTAAAGTTATGTACTGCTGTAACATGTATAATCTACTGAATAAGGTTAGAGGAGAAAAAAAGATTGCTTCCTTTTCTTCCTTTTTGGTTTTTCAAGTTTTCGTGTCTTGTGCGCTTGATGCGTTTAGTACCTTGTAATATGACCTTGATTGAGTCCATTTGTGAGCTTCCTTTTGTGTTTGTGTAGGTCTTCCACACAATAACAAAGGAGGAAACATATTTTAAATGGGCAAATATGACTATAAGCGCAGCATTTGACAAAGGTACTCCAGAGCAGATATGGTACCAAAGTATATTAAACTGTAAGCTCTTTGAGGAGGGCTTGTTGGGATAGTCTTGCACAATGGTGGCCTTTAAGCTGCTGTCATAAATGTCAGATAATCATACAGATAGTAGTTTTAACTATTGCTTTGATTAAAAAAGACCAGATTACAAGTTGATCATGCCCCTTGAAAGTATATCTTTTTCTCATTGCTTCCTGATGAGTTAATCTTAACATATGCTATAGAGATCACATTTCCTCAAAGGTAGAGAGTCATTTATCTTTCACAATTTTGCATGGACCTGTCCCAACAATCGCCTCAGATTCTGTATTTGCTTTGCTTAGTGATCAAGAGCAGCAAACCACTAAGGTTATACTGTAACTAAACATTTCCCCCAAATGTTCCTCTTGTTAAATGTTGATCAAGCATAACTAAATTCCTTGTTAAATTAAATGTGCTGACATATGTTCAAGCTTAACATTGTTTAAAAAACACCAAAACCAAGCATTTTTAAGGTTTTATTTGTAGGTACTGTGTTTATAACTATTTTCACCCTCTTTGATTTCTTTTATGTGAATATAGTCAGAATAATTCACATTATTTTCCTAATGCTACCCATTACTTCGGGTGGTTGCTAAATGGAACTTAGTGGTTATAAACAGTAGCAAAAGTACAGGATTTTTATAAGTGATAGTTAAGCCCCCCCAAAAATCACCTGGCATAAAAACTTTAAGGTCAAGTTCTTATTTTGTTTTAAGATTGTTAACATACAAAGGACAGCAAAAACTGTGTAAGTTAATTAAGTCTTCTAAACTTAACTTCCAAACAAATTCATCTTTGCTTCAGATATATTATAGCCAGAGAATACAAATATATATATGCCCACAGTTATAATTTGTGCGGAAAGGGTAATACAAATACGAGTATAGAACTGGTTAGGGAACATAGGATGAAATCCTGGGTTAATTCAAGTCAGAGACAAAACTTTTATTGGTTTTAATTGGACTGGGATTTTGTTTACATTATGGATTGTCACCCTTTTGTTAGAGTCATCTTGTACATCATTTGCAGGGGAGTCGAAAAGGTCTGTTTCCTCAGGGTAAAACTCGCTTTCTTGTTTGAACAAAGAGGTAGCCTGTTTGAATGAAGTTAATTTTTGCATGTAAATAGACAAAAGTTTGTTTTGAAGTGAGGGACATTTTCAAAAAATGAGCTTCTAATGCAAGGAAAATGTATTTTTATTTGTGCACTGATTATTAGATGAACTGTTGATTATTTATGATTGTAATCCACATTCATCTAAAATCACGCAGAAGAAACTAATTGGTTCATAGAGCTTTGATAAGCAAAAACCCACTTTGTTGGATGTATGATCAAATGGACCAATCATAGTACCTGACAAAAAAGTAGGTTGTAATGAAGTGGCATACTTAAAGGTGCTACTTTTTCTTTAGGTCCTCAGTTCTTGAATGTATAATAATAAATAGTAATAATAATAAATCAACCTATAGACAACATTCTCTTTCTCAAGCAGTGTTGAAGGGATATTGTAGTAGTTATGGTCCAGGAAGAATGATCTGCATTCAAAGGCCTGTCTAAGTCTGTCCCAACCATGGAGTTGGTGCAATAAAATATGTCACCCACAAAAATCCTTGCCTCTTATATACTCATTTTCATTTTTTCTTATATTT
The DNA here is from genome assembly GCF_001723895.1 of Crocodylus porosus. Classification (NCBI taxonomy): domain Eukaryota; kingdom Metazoa; phylum Chordata; order Crocodylia; family Crocodylidae; genus Crocodylus; species Crocodylus porosus. The sequence goes on from NW_017728886.1 coordinate 59,617,572, forward strand.
CTAGATTCAGATTATACATAGCTACAATTTTAAAAGTTTTCTGATTGATTCCGACTACAACACAGACACTCAGAGTGAGACAGTCTGGGCATATCTCCTGAAGAATACACAGGAAAGCAAATTCAGGCCACAGGAGTTGGGGACAGATGAAAGAGGAGAAGATCCAAAAAGATGCAATGTAAGATGCATATAAAATAAGATGTATATAAAATAAGACTTGAGAAAAATGTAGTATTGCAGAAGAGATGGTGATGGACAGTATTTTGTGGAGAATGAGGATTTGAAAAGTGAACCCTTCTCCCAGTGGCAGTCATGTATGGAAAAAGGTGATCACAGGAAAGTAGGGCTGGAAGGGACCTCACAAGGTCATCTAGTCCAGCTACATTCTCAAGACAGGATCACCCCTGTCTAAACCATCCCAGCCAAGTATCTGTTCAGCCTGCTCTTGAAAATGTCCAGGGACTGAGATACCACAATTTTTCTAGGTAGGCTGTTCCAGTGCTTAACCACCCTTATAGCCAGAAAGATCCTTCTAATCTCCAAACAAAATTTTCTCTGCTGCAGCTTGAATCTGTTGCTCCTAGTCCTGTCCCCTATAGCTACATCGAAAATATATGATGATTAGATATTTGGAAAGATAGCCCCAAAACCATAGGTACTGACTCTGTGAGTGCTCCAGCTCCAGCACCCACCCACCGAAAAAATTAGCAGGTGCTCAGCACCCATGAGCCACAGTGGGCAAGGCAGGTTGAAGTAACATGCTGCCTCTTCTGGTATACATGGGGCTCAGCATGGGAACACATAATAAAGCACCTCCTGGCAAAAATCAAAGTCAGCTCCTATGTCCAAAACAACTGTAATAGCACAGTACCCCACATATAGCAGTTACTTGGTTGCACAATAGAAGGCAAGAAAATTAATTATATGGACTGTTTGTGTTAATCTTCCCTATTATTACCATTACTTGCCAACTTGACTAATGGGTGATGCAAGGTGATGAGTTTTTTCCAAAACTCTGGCCCCCCATTGTGGGTGCTGATTGCTTTGTAAATGTGATAACATGAGTCTCGGGTTTTTATGCCCAACTTGAAGTCCTTGTTTTTCAGAGAACATCAAGCACCTGCCCTGGGAGAACTGGGCTTCTTAAGTGCATCTCAACATAGTTATTCAGAAGTGAAGGCACAAAGAATCAGCAATCATAATTGTTAAAAAAAAAAAAAAAAGCAGCTAAAGTATTTTTCAGGCTGTGGCATCCAGAATGGAGATTTTTGGTTTTTTTGGGGGAGGAGGGCAGCATGCTCATCTGGCTGATTTTAGTGTCAGAGGCAAGAAGAGGGAGGTAATTAGAGTAGCTTGTACATACTGGTTAAATGGGCAGCATTGACAGAATTTTCTTTTAGGGACGCATGTAGCAGTGTTGTAGTCTTGTTAATATCAATTGGTGTTATCATTGAAATTGGTGCCTGAGAAAGCAGGATTGGTGTTGATTAACAACTGTAGAAAAGGTATTGATTTTAGCCCGATCCTGTAGTCTTTACCCATTTGAATAGTCCTTACTTATGTGGGAAGTCCTATTAAAACTCTCAGGACTACTTGCCTAAGTAAGGATTAGTTGCATAAGTAAGGGTTGCAGGATCAGGTCTTAGATTTGGTTGTAATAAACCTGAGCTGCATTATGCTGTAAATTTGTAGGCAAAATCCTCCTGCACATAGGAATTCAGTTTCTCAGAAGTTGCACTAATATAGCCATATATTACTACTTTTCCATAAGAAAACCAGGTCTTGAAAATGGCCCAAATTTAACCTTTAGAATTTTAGATCTATAAAAGGTTGTAGCATATGCCAACCAATTTAACTAATACATTGAACATTTGTTGAAATCCAGATTTGGGCCTCACACATGCTTCTGAAGTAAAAATGTTGTAAATGGCTTATATTTAAAAGCAAAGCAAAATATTATTGCTTATTTTGTACATACACATTTTCATGAAATTACCTAGACTAAGAGTACACTGAGAATGAGAGGTTTTTGTCTCCCATTGCTATGGGACCATAGCACAGTGGCCATTAAATAATTATAAAGAAAAACATATTTTCATGTCCAATATTTAAGGCCCATTTCTTCAACGTTTACTCATGAACAGTCTATGCTCCTATGACTAAGACACATGAGAAATTTTATTGGATTAGTCCTAATTTTGAATTGTTGCCATAAAGCAAGAAAGGTTTTTGATCATTAGCTAAAAACTGTGCTAGGGAGCATAAAGAAAATCTGACAGTCCAGGAACCATAGCTAATTTCTTTGTGCCTAACCACCCAGTGCAACCAGGGGCTGCATCTGATGGCCTCAGATGCTCTGTCTTCTATAGCTGGTCTGCTAAAAGATATCACTCACAACAATCCTTCCTCTTGCATACCTACCCACTTATCTTTTCCAGGCTAATCACAGTGGCATCTGAACTATTCTCCACCTTCTCCAAGACTCAGTTGTGAGAGGTCCCTTCTTTTCCTTCCCCAAACCTATCTCCATTGGCATAGTAATTTTTGTATGTTAGTCTTTCCCTATTTGTTCCTCACCTGTTCAGTGCTAGCATTCTTGTACATTGTCTTCGAAAGATAGTGAGATTCAATAATTATTCTATTTTTTTCTGGTAACTATAAGCCAGCCACTGAGAAATCTCTGCCCCTGCACTCAAAAGTCTCCTTCTCATCACTTGGCAGTTCCATTGTTCCTGATAATTGCAACTATTTTGAGTAGGTCCTGGTAACAAAGGAGAATGGTAGTCTCAGGGCTAGCTTTGATATGTGCCATTTAGGATTTGGGTGCTTGAGCCTGCAGGGTACTGAGTGTTCCAGGCCTATCTAGCACAGCAAACATTGGCTTAGCATATTCTTAAGTGACTTGCTGAATCAGGGCCAGAGCACTCAGCATTTTTCTGGATTGAGCCCATAATGATCAGCCCAAAATTGCTTGGGTTGGGAGATTCAATACAACATGCAAAGAGTGCTGAGGACAAGTGCTTTCATTGACCTATGTTGGTTAGCCAGTTGCCTGTCACACTGTGCACCACCAGAAGTTTTTCTGAGGTCACTAAGGCAGGAGGTCAGAAATGTGTGGAGACAGGAGCCTTTTAAGGTTAGGTATAATCATTTTGCTACCTGGAAGGAGGTGGGGTTTTTTGCAGGTCACTCTTTTTGTGCATCTAGGAAGAGTGAAGAATATGGAAAGACCCTCAAGATTGTGTCCTCTTGATGAATGCAATACTGACAGCCAGTTGTAGGTGAGGTTATGGTTCTGGACAGTCCTGCAAATCTTCTTCCTATTCTACTTCATTTGGCTTTGGTTCAGCTTTCACCAACTGTCCTTCAAAGCTGTGCTATTCTGGAGACAGCTGGGATGTAGGAGTGTCTGGGATCTAGGTGTTGTCTGCTTATTTGTGGAACTTCAATGCATGATGTTTCACAATCCTCAACAAAAGATGACTTTCCAGAGCTCTCCTGTTCGGTTGGTAGGTATTAGTAGCATATGGCTGTAAAAACTTGAAGTGGAGGGAGATAAAGGACTTTTACTTGTCTATGATCATATGCCAAGAGCCAAATCTTTCTTGCCCTCCTTTCAAGATGAACACCCTAGGGGTCAAAAGGTAAGAGAGGCCTGAGATGTGCCAAGATTATGTTCAGTGAGAGCTGAAGTTGCTTAGCTGTTCCCAGGAGACCCTTAGCATCTTGCAGGGTCAGTTGCATAAATTGTAAGTTCTCCAGGGCAAAGACCTTGCCCTCATCTTTGTCTGTGCAACACACATTTGGTGCTACGTACTGCAAATAATAAATAACAACTTTAGATACTTGCTGGACACGGGATTATGAGCTGATTCTCCCTCCTGATTAATTTCCTGTTCCAAGATGCCAACTGTGCAGTTTTACCAGAATATGTCAGTAGCTGGTATGACTACCTCTGCTACTTCCCTTTACACTATACAGCATTAACTGTTAGGGTACTGTCATCTGCCTTATACAACATACTTTACAGCACAGAGGAAGAATTTTAATAAGACCTCTGAAGAGCTTGCTGCCACTTTTAGTGGAAAGGTTTCCTACAAAGGGAGTGCAGTGAAACTCCCAAGAGACAGAAGGAGAAAACACTCCCACCGAGAAGAGCCTGTGTCATCCCATTTTATTGTCTATATGTCACTACAACATTCACATGATTCTGACAAGCTGCTCTTTTCTGCTGTAGCTAGTGCTGCTTAATGTCATTTTCTTGGTTGAACATCTTTATTTCAGACTTGTTACAAGGTATTAACTAGTTTCTAGGTTTCTACAAGTTAGCTATTTGTTTCTTTGAATAACATTCTCCTTTCCCTTTCATATTAAGGTAAGTCAAACATTCACTAGTTCACATTTGTCTTTGTAGCATGACACAGAAGAAAATTCTCTGAGGCTTATCTCCATCCAGGTTAATAATTTAGGACACATATAAATGAGCTGCACAGGCAAATGAGATAGCACTCATTTTCAGTGAGTTACAAACAAATTTAGCCAAACGTTTAAGAGAATGATCCTCAACCAGGGTGCCATGGCACTCTGGGGTGCGTTGGCGTTCTGTCAAGGATGGTATGGGGTGCCGCACAATATTAGCATTGTTAGGTGTGCAAACACAATTCACAGGATAAACTGAGAAGTTTCAAATATGCATACCATAATGTTACAAACATTCTGACCTGTTGTAAACTTTCTGAGTTCTTTGCAATAGAATAATTGCTTTTTATTTTTATGTCGTAAACAATGAGTGACAACTATGAGCTAGCATTTTCTGAGGGGTGCTTTGGGTCTAATGACAGGTGAATTGCTTCTGACAAGGGGTGCCTTGAATATATCAAGGGGTGGCTTGAGTCTAAAAAGGTTTGAGAACAGTGGTCTAAGAAAACTGTAGATGTGATGATTCTAAATACAGTTTACTGGAGAAATTTTTTATTGGTAAACTACCAGCTGGTCAATTTCTTTGAGCAAAATTTCTTAGACTACACTTCAGGAAACAATGGGCAGCTTTGCCAATATTTTCCTTATTTTTGCATGTATGGACTTACCATAATATAGGAATACTGGAACACTGAAAACTGATTATCAAACTGCAACTGCTTACTCCAATGAGTCTTTGAGACCTCTTCTGTAACTATAGGCAACCCCCTATAGGCAACCCCCAAAGAGGCTTTGCACTCTTACTTGGTTCCAGAAAAACTGAGTGCTAAGCGAAATTGCACTAAGTGAAACCCATTTGCCCATAGGAATGAATATAAATATATGTAATTGGTTACCGCAGCTTCTTGCTGCCGCTTCTCACCGCCACTGCCTCTCCCCATTAGCCTGCTGGCTGCTCCAATCCCACATGCCAGCCTGGGCTTGCATTCCTGCAGCCTCACCTGGACCCCTGGCCCCGGGCACCAGTGCAGGCCCTGTGCTGATGCCCGTCCCCCACCATCCACCGCTTCTCACCGCCACCACCTCTACCAGCTGACTTGCCAGCCCTATGTGCCAGCCTGGGCACCGGCACTCCTGCTGCCCCGCTGTGGGCATGGGCCCTGCTGCGCCACCCTGGGTGCAAGCCCCTGTTGGCCCTGACCTTGGGCACTGGCAGGGGCCGCACACACCTTACCACTGCCACTGCTTCAGCTGGTGAACTCAGGCGGTGGACCATCCCATAGTAGCGGGGTGGATGTTTGCAGCCAGCCGGGAGCAGGGTGGTCCGCAGGAGCATCCCTGCTACGTGCCCAGCCAGCTGTAAACCCCACTCTGCTCCCGGCCAGCTGCAAAACTTCCCCCCCCACCCATGGGACTCTGTACCGCCCCACCAGTCTGTATTCAACAGCTGTGCCTGGCTTCTCCCCACCCCACCCCATATGCTCACGCCCGCCCCCCACTCGCTGCCACTCACCACACTTGCTGCTGCTGCCACCACCACTGCTTCTCCATGCCTTCCCACCAAAACTTGCCAATTCCACTGAGTGCTATAGCAGAACTCACTGAGCGCTGAGTGAAACCAGGTATCAATTTTAAATGAGCGCTATAGCCAAATAGCACTAATCGAAACTATGTTAAGCAGGGGCTGCCTGTATTTATCAGAGGACCATATTCTGATACCTTTACTTGTTTAGTCTCTTTTACTCCAACTTCAATGGGATGGCTTGTAGCATAAGATAATATTGAATGTAAATAAGTATAGCAGTTTTTGGTTCTAGATGAGTAGCCTCATTTAATTCAATAAGACCATTGGTGTGAGTACAGATTTACAGGATCCAGCTTTAGTTTAAATGATTAAACTAAAACAAATAGGGTAGGCTGTTAATGAACCTAATGCTGTTAGTTTAGAGAAAGACTTGCCAGCAACACACCATACTCTTTATTGGCAAGAGTAGCTGAGTGAACTCATTACCTCTTAGGCATGGGCCAAATAGTTACAACAGAGATTCGTCTAATTGGGAAGCCTGACCCTGCAAACTCTTTCAGACATCAGAGTTATCCTTTGAATTCAAGGAGTTATCCTTTGAATGCATATATAGGTTGCCTATATGAACAAGAGTTTTCAGGTTGGGTGTGTATTCCTGGATGGATATCACTTGATTGGATTTAGTCTTGGCAAGCAATTAAATGGGTAACCAACCAAATTCTCAATACCCATTCAACATCAGTCATTTGTATCTTACACATATATAAAAACATGTTAAATACTTCAGAAAGTTTGACCCAAACTTGTGAAATGCAGAGATAATTTCAAAAAGAAAGAGTCATGCTTTATGTGCATTCAAATAATTATCCCACTTTACTGCATAAAGCATGCTGAGATTTTGTTTCACTTTACAGATTAAACCTGAGAAGTTGATGTACATGAGTTGGCCCATTCTGAATCTTTGTCATCTGAGACAGCCCTGCTTATTGCCAGCTCATTTCACAGAGATCTATTTCAAATCAACTCATAAATTATTAATAGTACATGTGTAGGTCAGAGAGACACTAACCCTGACAATCACTCCCTAATATTCTCTCTTTAGCATCAGAAATAAGAAAGGAGATGGGAATGATCAATATTCAACAACTGAGATACATCTTACGCAGATATGGTATATGCACTTAGAAACACCCCCCCCCAGATCTTTACAAAACCTGCCAGGCTGGTATTAATCTTGCATGATGAATAATGTGACAATCTATGAATTTTTAATACCTTTCAAATGATAAAATCGTGGGATGTGATATCCACAAGTAAATTTGTTCAAATCTGAGAATATTTTAGATCAGACTGAGATATTGAATAATGTGTATAAAAATATTTAAATACCAATTTGGATCACACAGCAAGCAAGAGAGTTTATACAAGTATGTGACTGGGTAGAGCTTTTGGTCACTAATAATTTGCCTGAAGCTTTAACTATATTTCAGAGGTGAAGGAGAAGACCAAATCCTGTAGGATGCTGTAGGGATACCTCCTATGACTTACTGAGCATTCTTGATTCCATGAAAGTTAAAGATACCCAGCAGGAGGTAGGCTGTACTTTTTTATAGGGTTATGAATCAGATCATGGTGTGTTGATATCCAACACAGTACTTTATTCCATAGAAAACCCCACTTTTTTCAATGGCACATGTTGCATTGTAAGTGAGGGGGTAGGGGCTAGAACAAGAGCAGACGTTTGCCATTTATTAATACTTGGGCCCAAAGTTCAAGGGGTTAAGGGACTTGCAGCTCCTAACAGCATCACTATGGGTGAAGCTAAATTGTGGTGCCTAGCATTGCACAGGATCGGTCTTTTGCTTTGATGAAACACCAGTGAATAGGAGATTTTCTTTTTTCAGGGGAAAGCAGGATAATAAACTTTTAGTGCCTTATAACAAAAACTCAGCCTAGTCCTACACCAAGCGAGGTCAGTGGGATTTTACCATTGACTTTAATAGGAGCAGGAGCAGGCTCTATTTGAAATTACCTGCCTTTGAAATTGCTTAAACCACAATGTTTCATTTATAAACTGTCAAAAAGGAATTACTAAGCTTTTACTGTTATTAAAACAGTTAATGTGCTTTCCAGTAAAGGAATGACGGAACAGTGGGACATTTTAATTTTCATTATAAGTGAGGTAAAATCTAAGATCAAGAACTTTACCTAGTCAGAAAAAAGTAACACACTTTCTGATTAAAACATTTTACTTACTTCTTGCTGGACAGAAACTAAAATGTGTTTGTTTCCCACAATTTGAGGAGAATTAACATGTTTCTGATTGTTAATATTTGATCCTTGTTTAATTATTTATGATATCAAGGAATGAATCTGTCAAGTAAATAATGAAATGCGTACATGCAGCATATGTAATTAGGTTAGGTGCATAAATCCAAAGTGCTCACTTTATAGTTGTCAGTGAGAAATTTATTAATAATGAGAAATGCTAAGTGAAGAAAATCCCTAACAGTCTACTCATTTAGTGTAGGTTAGAGCAGTTGCTGAAAGAAAAAGTTAACATTCATTCTCTGAGCCATATTTCATCATTTAAGAATGTTAGTAAACTACTGTACATTTTGCTCTTCTTTGCTTTTAACTTGTCATAAGAACATTGTCCCCTGATGCAGGTGTGTTAAGAATGAGTATTTTATCTCTGTTTTGCAAATAAACTCACAGAGTATAGTGATGCATAGCTTTTCTGCATCTATCTGCCATTTTAAGCCAACAGTACACTACATATCTGACTATTATACAAATTTAACTAAGATGAACCTTAAAAAAAAGATCTGCACCATATTTGGCTATTAAAATGTTAGGATCAGAGATGTGGCATACTGGCTCCTGTCTAAAAAATAAATGCATTGAACACATACTCATATGTGTAGTGACATATTTGTGCTATGAATTGATGCATACCATATTATGAAGATGCTTGCATTGAAAATGTGTGCCATCATCCTGAATTGGCTAGAATATGTCACATGTGGAGTTGTATGCCTGTGTAATATATGTGTAATATGTGTAACTATTAATACTAAAGCTAATGAAATCTTCCTTCAGCTTAGAATTGAAGACTTCAGTCTGTAGCCATTTATTACCTGATTCCATAAGCTATATTTAGTTAATTGTAATGTCTAGATATATGTACTGGGCCTTGGGTAGTTTTGTTGTCCACACAGCCAAATACTTTAATATTTGACTTTATTAGATTTTCATTATCTCAACATCTAGCTGCCTTCACCTTTTGCAGATGAAAATAATCCTAGGTCTATTTAATAAAAAAAAAAAGCTATGATTTCATGCCTTTTGGGGTACAAGAAGAAACTAAGACAGAAATGAAACACCTGTTTGAGACAAGAAACTGTTATTGTGGGACTCAGTGTGAACAGTGATCAATCCCAAAAGGTATTTTTTGGAAGCAGGAACAGATTTGATTGCTAAATTTATATATAAAAAATCTTTCAATATAATTTTAAGTACATAATTAGCATATGCATATAATAAGGGAATAAAGTATACACAAGGTGCTAACATGGCGATTTTATTCTGTTGCATGTTAATATATAATGAGTTCATGTAATATATACAAACCTCTTTCTTGGCATAACTCAGATTGCAAGATCCAAAATGAAAATGATCACAGGATGATCATAACATAATTTGGAATATTTGAGCCAAGTTATATGACCACAGCTACAGGCATGTATGTAAGTGGTCTTTGCCTTTATCAAAATATTAGACCCAGGATGGGTAGCCAGCCATTCTGCTTTGCATTACAATGTTAGATTTATTTCTGTCCCAACTTGATATAACAGAATCACAACTGCCCTAAGAATTACTTCCAAGACTAACATTTCTTTGTCCCACATCAGATGTTTTAATATTCATATAATCTAGTCAAATCTAGGAGTTCATTGAGTTGTCCATCCAGAAAATCAGGAACAGGCATTTAGTCATACAAAATGGTCATTCAGCAACCTAATGCCTGAGGGGCTGATCACTCACATCAGACTCCCAGTTCTGCCTGAAAAGACCAATTAAGTTATTCTGTCTATTCCACTATCAATGCCGGATTGCTCCCAAAAGAATATTCTCCAGTGCTTTAGCCAGTCTAATTTTAAATTACTCAAGTGCAAGGACTTCTATCACTTCCCTTGGGGGACTATTACACAATCTAAGGTCTCCCTGTTAGGAAATCTTTTGTTATATTTTGCCAAAATTTTCCTGTGCTCAGTTTCATCCTATTGCTCCTGGTTTTACCTCTTTGGTTGACCCTAACTTCTCTAGTAGTTTACACCATTACAGAAGGTAATGACAGCTACCCTGATCCTTTGTGAAATTATTTGGGCAAGGCATTTAAGTTCTCTTTAGTCATTCTATTTTCTTAACAGGAGTCAGTCTCTCCAGTCACTTAATCATTATTGTTTCTCTCCCCTGAAATCCTCCTCAATTCTTTCTGCTGAGGAGGTGCACAGAATTGCATACAGCCTAGTGTTCAGTATATAACATCCTTTGTGCTGTGGTCGTATACAAGTTAGCGTCAAACGCAAAAGCAGAAGTACTTATATTTTGAAACTAATTTGAGGCCTTTCATAGAGTTTACTATTCTAATAAAAGGTGCTAATAGCTTGCATATAAGGGACTATTAATGTATGAGCATTTAGGATAAAATTCTGTATAGAACAAGCTTAAGACTTCAGCATAGGTCAGAGGTGGGTTTTTTTCCCCCCCAGTCTTGACTGACACAGCTGTGCTGGCAAAAGTGCTAGAGTAGACTCAATTATACCATAAGCATCCCAATTTTAAGTTACATCAGAAAGCTGCATCTTCACTATCAGGGTTGCCAGGGCAGCTCTACTGGTATAATTATACTGGGAAATTTTTTAAGCATAAACAAGGCCTGATGTCATAGCATATCTGCACTTGGAGAGGTTTAAAGGTATCATGCCTCTTGTAACATTCTCCTTGTCTGGCATGAGAAGTTCTGAGTTTCCTTTGTTTTGCAGAGTAAGAAGCTATGTGCCCATGTTAATTTCTCAAAGCCACCCTGATATGGCAGAGGGAAGAGAAAAAGGGCTTCCGGGTTTCTTAAGCGGTTAGACAAGTCTGATATCTTGGGCAGACACAGGAACACAGGACCACTCTTCCATAGGAGGTCTGTATTGAGCAGATTCTTTTTGGTATTGGTTGGTGGAATTGGAGCTTGCTCCATCCACTCCATGCATTGACCTGGTATTGCAGTGCTTCCAGGACTGGTGCAAAAAAACAGAAAAAAAAAAAAAAAAAAAACACACCTCTTTCTAGGGACCAGGCAGTGGGGGTTGCTTTTTGTCACTGCCCTTGTTTGAGGAAATAGGACTTTTTAAAAATACAAGCTGACCTATGGAAATGCCTCCATGTCACTCCATGTCCGTATGTCATTCCACAATCTCCATGTCACTCACTCCTGCTCCTGATGAGAGACTGACTGACAAGACCGACAAGACACCCCCCCTTCCCCCCCCCCCAAATCCTTTTCTTTTCAATAAAAGGGTAACTACGTTGCTGGCAATCTAGTCTGCATCAGATCCTAGAGCTGCAGTTCCAGAATGCCCAGGCAGAGCCATCCCAAGGTCATTCTGGGCCCACTCAGCCTGATGAGGGTTGGATTTTTTTCCATACCCAGGAGTGTTGTATAGTCAAACCCTTCATCTGTTTTATCAGACAGGCAGAACTGGGAGTCTGATATCTTTTAAAAAAAGATACAGTTCTCTGATTAACTGAAGAGTAATAGCATGAAATTTCTAGTCTCCAATAAGTAACATATTGATGCTTATGTCTAATTTAATCAGCATCAGCGAGGAACGGGGGTGCCCATTCCTTCACCATCAGTTATGCAGCAGTTCAAGGTGATAAATCCTATCTGCAGAATGATATTCCGTTGACATTTCTATAATATTAATTAGATCACCTTGTCATGCTGTAGGAAATTTGCTTAACATTCATTAGGAATTTCTTATAGATAGATAGGTATCGCCCCCTTCATTCTCCCCCTCCTTTCTTTCTGCTTTGATTGACAGATGAGGTCAAGCCAGAGACAGTTCCTCCCTCACTGTGCCTGAAGAGCCAGGTCACTGGACTCCATAATGCATGGAGAGTGGGAGGGGAGGATTATGCCTTGAAGAGATATCTTATTAAATTGGACAAAAGCTTGTCTGTCTCCAGGCTGTGTCTCAGGGTCTCCTCTGCCTGCAGCCTGCATGGAGAATGCAGGAGAGTATGTGACGCAAAAGCCATTTGCATTACCCTGCAGTCATTTTTATATGTGGAGGTAATGAAGTTGTCAGCAGAGCCCTGAGTGTGGCAGAGCCTGATATTCAAATAGACCTGCCAGTTCCCCCTCCCCCACTTTTCCTTCTCCCCCCTGCTCTCCCCCCCATCCCCATGGCTGATCTACAAACTCCCTGGATTACTGCTTCGCTGACTCCCAGACTCCTACTGCATTCGCACTCTCGCCCCTGTCAAATGCTTTTGTTTCCAAGTCAGGGAACACACAGCTGTGTATGTGAGTGCCTGTGTCCATGTCCCTGTGTTTGTCCACATGGACTGATGCTGGCTGCAGATACCAGGTGTCATGGGCTGACTGCTAATGAGTGGCAAGAGGCCCAGACAGTCACACCACAGCATTTATTAAAGCAAGGCTGTGCTAAGATAGCAACAGCATTTCTGCTGCTAAGTGCAGTTTTGTTTGAGTTGTATTTGAGGGGAGAGGGATTGTTGAGATTACAAGGATTTTTGGCTGAAATCTGTGGACATCTTATCATGAGCAATGGAAGGAAAGATGTTGCAAGCTCATGTGGGTTTCCTGGATAAAACAATGGTGAAAAATCTCACTTGCATATTTTGCATTTATAATGCTCCTGTTGTTCTGAAGAATGGCAAAGCATATGCAAACTATATACACACAGCACTGTGGGAAGGTAGCAGCCAAGCAGCATGCAGCATGCTGTACAACACTTGTTTGGCAAAGGTGAAGATAAGCTTATAGTCTGAAGACACCCAGATCAGCGCCTATACTCACTACAACTATAGTGGGGTCATAAATATCTTGAATGATCAGATCTGCCATTGAGATTTGCAAAGGTCATATTTGAAAATATCCTCATGGTAAAACCATCCAGAGTTTTAAATACTCACCTTAGGATGAAGGGCTGAATCCACTGTAGTAATATGGGTTAACTAGTTTTTCTAAACCAGATTCTTAGCTGCTGTCAGTTAGTATAACACTGAAGTCAATGTCCAGGTGAAGAAAATGAAACGACACTGATTTGTATCAGCTGAAGGTTTGTTGCTGGATATTTAGATGATGGAGGGACAGATTTTTAAAGTGACCTCAAACTCATCTTCTGTGGGATCAAAACTGCATTTAGACATCTGGCTACCTGATCTGCAGGTACAATCATGTAGTTGACATCTATGTTTTTGTTATTTTGCTTGCTTTTTTCCTTTGCTTATGTGTGCAAAATGGAAGGATCTTTTTAAAAGATTGACCCCACTGGTAAGCATTTATCTGCCATGATAGTCTCATTTTTGGATTACCAATGCATCCATTATTTTCAGAAAAGAATACTTTCTGTGCTCTTATGAAAATGATCAATGATCCTTTAGCACAGAAGTCCCATGGGCTTAATTTATTTTGTAAGCAGTAATTTAAAAACACTGGTTCAAGCATTTTTAAAACTTACAAAAGAGTCAAAACTATACAGGTTTTAGCTACTGTTTTGTTCTGCCTTTGTTCTCAGAGTGAGGTTTTGAAGATTCCCTAGAAATTTAGCAATGCCATGAATTTACAGCTCATGTTACATAAAAGTGCCATTCAAAATTTTTATGCCTCTAGGATTTTCTTTTTTTTACAAATGGAAATTTATTTAGGAAAGTGAATATTATGCATACAGTAAAACAGCTAATCTGTAAGTATTTTTAGTATACAGAGTCACTGTGCATGCCTGGACCTGCAGATTAAAATCTCCCCAAGTATACATTGGCACGATGCACTGTAAATGATCCACAAATGGAGGAGTCCCTAAGTGTGCATTGACTCGCTACAGCATAACAGCTCCTACAGAGATTTTACAGCATAGTATGCCAATGATCCATGGATTAAGGACTCCCTAAGTACACATTGACACGATAGATTGGAGCTGTTTTGGTCTATCGTGTCAATGATCCAGGGATAATGACAGTGTCTTGTGCACGTCCACTGAGACTGAAGCTGTTATGGCCCTAATGGAAGAACCAAAATTGTTCCACTTACATCAAGTTACCCTTCTTGGGTGCTACAGGAATTGAACTGTGTTTCTATATTTTTACAACACATGCAAGCTGTGTGTACAACAATTCACCTGCCTAGTCTGGGGGTATTATCAGATTGTACTCCTTTTTGGAGTAATAAACTTAATCTGTAGTTGATATACCCTTTCCTATATGCAGCTCTGCAAAGTCTCTTCATGAGTGTGTCTACATATGCCCCCTATGGCACAGTAACAGCTGTTACTGCATCATTCCAGCAGTGCACATTTATTTTTAGGAGTTATGTTGTCGTAGCAATGTATTATAGTGAGGTAGCTCATCGCTATAGTGACATAGCATTGGCATCATGGTTTGTACCCAATGATGCTACGTCGCCATAGCAATAAACTGTCACCGTAGCGTGTTGCTTTGGCAACATAGCATCATGTGTAGACGCACCCAGTGTAAGCTAAAACAGAGGAACTCAAATTAAAAGGAGATGAATCTCAGACAGATGGGTAGCACAAGCAAAAGTCTCTCCCAAGCAAAAGTCTCCCCCACAAAGCACAGTGTAATGGAAGTGCGAAACAGAAGAGATGAATAACCATACATACAATGATTTACATCTCCAAAATGCTTTCTCGGTAGCAACTAGCTAATCCTTCCTGAGATGCTGGTAGTAGTCTTATCCACGTTTAACTGATGAGGAAATTGAAGGCACAGACAGAAGTGACAATTTTCACTCAATTTGGCCCCTGAAAGCGTTCTACATCCATGACCAAACACAAGTGCATGACTGCAAAGCACTTTAAAAGGGTCTGATCCCACGAGAATCTGAGTCATCATTGCATGAGGGTTCAGATGAAAACACTCCAAAATGGAGTGCCTTCATTAACGTCTGTCTGCACACACCAGGAGCAGGGCTAGGCTGACACAGCTCAGCCCTGTTTCTGGTGCTGTCTTCAGAATGGGAGTGGGGAGGGGAGTTGGATGGATTTGGCTTGGGTTTTTTTCAACCAGTGCTGGAGGGTGAGGCAGGTGGATTGGAGCTTCCCCCCCCACCTTCCAGCACTGGCTGAAAAAACTGCAGACTAAACTCCCTCTGTTCCCTTCCCCCTCTTCCATTCTGAAGATAGTGCCAGGGGGTGGCAGGTGTGAGGGGAGGGGAAAGTGGCTGCAGACTCACAGCCATTCCAAATTGCAGCTGAATCTCCCAACCTCCGGGACCCATCAGCAAATATCTGCTGGGTCCAGGATATCTCTGTGACTCATAGTACTTCCTGATACACTTCTACCTGCACCTTCTGATGCAGAGAGGTTCAGTGGCTTGCCAAGTGTAAACAGTGAGCCAGTGGTAAAACTTAGACCACGAAATACAAATTAAGGGTCTCTAGATTTAGGCTGATTCTTCTAGGCCAGGATTCAAAAGGATGATGAGTAGATTATATGAGGCCCCTTGACACATCCACGGAAAGTCTGAAAGCCAATAATATGAAAATGAAATGTATCTGGAGATAGGAAGTCAGTAGGAAACAGAGCTTGTCCTCCAGCAAAAAAGTAGTCTATCAGCTGCAGTATGCTATAATTTAGCCAGTAATGATGTAAAAGCCCAGAAAAGGGAGAAATGTCATAATCATGATCAGATAGTATTAGGGAACACAGAGTCCAGGTGAAGACAGCTATTAGCAATGGGAAGGTAAATGTAACTAGGCTTAGGTTTAGTTTCATACTAGTCCAAGATAAGACCTCTGGTCTCCTGTATGGTCCCATGAAAATGGCAGAATTCCTGAAGATTTGGATTGTAAAAGCAATTTTAAAACAAGCCTCTGTTTCAGGACATCTTCTTTGGATGTTGCTGAATCAGAAGGATATAACGAAATGAGATCCCCTAATTAAAACAGGCTTAAAGTTATGAACTACTTTTCTTCTTTCAAAGATTCATAGATACTAGGGTCAGAAGGGACCTCAGCAGATCATTGAGTTCAACTCCCTGCCCAGGCAGGAAGGAGTGCTGGGGTCAGATGACCCCAGTCAGATGCCTATCCAGCCTTCTCTTAAAGACCCCCAAGGTAGGGGAGAGCACCACCTCCTTTGGAAGCCCATTCCAGATTCTGACAACCCTTACCGTAAAAAAGTTCTTCCTGATGTCTAACCTGAATCTGTTCATTATAAAGTTGTGACTGTTATTTCTAGTTACTCCAAGGGGTGCCCTGGTAAACAGGGCATCTCCTATCCTTTGCTGTCCCCCAGATGAATTTGTAGATGGTCTCAAGATCACCTCTCAGCCTTCTCTTGCAGAGGCTAAAGAGATTCAGGTCCCTCAATCTCTTGTAGGGCCTTGCCTGTAGGCCTCTTACCATACGAGTGGCCCTCTTCTGAATCCTTTCAAAGTTATCTACATCCCTCTTGAAGTACAGTGCCTAAGATGGAATGTTGCAAATTGCTTAAATTTTTCATTGAGGAAAGGGACAAAAGAAACTCTGTGTATGTTTTGGTGATGAAGAGTAGTAAGTCAGGAGAAAGCAGGACTGGAAATCAGTAGGTGGAACATACACCATGTTCACAGTTGTTCCTGTTGCTGATTGCTGTGGAACATGGGTTTTCACATTATGGTCATGCTTGCACCACCTGCCTACCACTGAGGAAATAAGCCACACCCATTCTCTCCTGCTCTGCATGTGATCAAGCCCAACAATTAGGCAGCATCAGTGTCTTAGAGTGCTTCTGATCATGAGCCTCTGCATTACTCTTAGCCTCTCCCAAGAGAAGTTTCAGGACTTTGCTGGACATTCTGTATGTCCTGGTAGATTAACTCTGGTTTGTACCATCCTCTCTCTAGCTCTTCCTCTAGAGTCCAGCAAGTGAACCTTGAGTTGACTTATGTAGAGAAGTGATGTGGGAGGTACAGTATGAAATGAAATGTGATTAAGTTGGCATAGATATGACAGTGTATCAAGGAACAGAATTAGAGTTTGAGTGAACGCTGAGAGCGAATTAAGGCATCTTTGTGTTTGGTGCAATAATAAGCAGGATAAAATGTAATTGTCAGGACAAATATATCTTGCCTGTCCCGTATAATAAAAACTCAGGGAGATTGTTCTCTGGATTCCTGTTCACTTCCAAATGCAGCTTGTAGATTAAGATCATTTACATTTCAGAGTTTTTGGCCACAACTCTACCTGTAGGCAATGGCAACTACTGGTACTCAGCATCTCTACAGTTAGGTCCTAATGACTACAGCTAGACCCGCTAGTGGAGGTAGGTCAAAAGTGTGAGTCACTCATTCTGTTTCAGACTGCAGACATGCTCTTTCTCAGTTCATTGTGCTTGACTGCTTGGCTCTTTCAAGAGTAGGAGGGCCTTGGGAAGTTTTTGATATATGGGTTGTCGCTAAGTGTGGAACAGTCAAACACACTGGGCATGTCCATGTGGCTGCCCTCCTGATCCTGAGTTTACTGCTAACAAAATAAGTGTCACCCACTAGCTGTCATGGAGGCCCACCAGAGATCATGAAGTGAGCAGAGTAAACAGCTCACAAGCAGCCTAGAGAGGCAGTGTGGACCTAAGCTCTCCCTGTCAAATACCACTCTTGGGCTCTCCCAAACCAGAAAGACTTGCGTATGACCTTGCTGTGCATACTCAGGGTTGTTCCAAGCTGTCTGCTTAGTATAATTGCCAGTCTCTAGTGTGCTCAGTAGGTGCAAATGGAATTTGTTCTGTTGGTGGTGGACCTGTTGTTCTGTTGGCAATGGAGGGAAGCCATATAAACATGTCCACTAGGAACAAAGAGGAGGTTAGCCATGTTAGTCTGAAGTCAGGCAGAATGCAGGGTAGAGATGCATCTTACAGACTAACTGAATCAGAGGTTCATGTAAGTAGGAACTCACTTGATCAGCTGCTTACTCATGAAGCTTATGCATCTCTGATTCATTTAGTCTATAAGGTACATCTCTACCCTGCCTTCTGCCTGACTTCAAACTAATACAGGTAACTTTGGGTGCCTATACATGAGCACAGAGGGTGCTGTGATGCGTTGGAATTCCAGCGCATCAGAGTGGACTTCATTAATCAAATCTGCTGGAGCGTGGCAATTGCTGCCCCTCATATATCAGCATCTCCACACTTAAAAATGGCAGCAAGGGTGCTTGAACTCAAAGCTCATTGAACAAGCTTTAGTTCAAGTGTCCCCACCGCCATTTTTAAGCATGGGGATGCTGATATAGGAGATGCAGCAGCGCTTTAATTAGAGTGGCTCTCAGAGTTGCTTTAATTAAAGCACTGCCCCCCCTCACGCCCGGAGCGTATGTAAAAGTGGAGTATGTTTATATGGCTTCCTTCCTGACTTATTCCACTAGGTATAAGTGCTATGGGCACGCACATAACCATCATGTTATTGCAAATAGAGTGAACCATGGAATAGTTTTAATTTGGAAAATCATCCAGAGGTGGTAGAATTTTTCTCTTGGGTTGATAATGTGTTAAAAATACCCAGGTTTTTTTTATGAGAAAAATTATATTGAAGGTTTCAGAAGTTCAGCAGAAGAGGAAATGTAACATTTTAAATGAAGAAATAAAATTTGAGGCCTACCAACTTCCATAGGGCTCTTTCTGAAGAAACTCATAATAATTTGAATACATTTAATTGAAAAAGAGAGAAACACTTTCACTGTGATTATGATTTAAATGAATGCATTATACATTGACTACTAGGCCCTTTGATGCAAGGCTAGTTAAAAGCACAATATATTGGCTTCTCAGGACTACTGAAGTGCATTATAAATTTTTCCATTGTAATACACTCTTTTTTGCAATGCTTAAGTTCCTCAGTTCCTGACAATCTAACAGAAAAGTTGCTGTATGCACTTTTAAATATGCTGGTAAATATAACTAACATATTAAATATGGTACTAGAGCTATTTTCAATTTTATATCTAATTTTACATTCCTGAAAGCTAATCTTATCTAACTCTATCTTTTGAAATCTACTGAGACCTAAAGAAAAATCAGTAAGATCTAGATATCATTAGTGGTTTTTAAGTACTTCACTGCTAGCCAAGTTTTCAATTTACAACTCCAGAATGACAAAATCTGTGATAATGTGTCATTTTACTGGAAGCTGTTACTGTATTTGTAGCAGGCATTAATCCATTCCCACTGAATGTAAAAGGTTAAGGCTGGCCTATCAGAATATTTCTTAATGCATAAAGTATCAGTTCATTGTTTAGTTTTGATTCTCAAGATATCATTATTTGCCTTTCAAAAATAACTCATAAAAACAACCTAATTTTTTTTGATAAAAGAAATTGGTATTTTGACAATTAAAAAAAATGAAATGGAAAAAAATTTAGAAATCCAACAAATCTGAGGGGAAATTACCTCAACATTTTAACATTTACTTTTCTTCCAGCCATTACAGTTCTTCAGTGTATGGACTACATTCATCTCTAATTCAGCTGCCAACTGAGCCCTTCAGTTACCGAATTGACAGTGAAGCTCTAGCTACAAAGGGGAAGCAGTATATTAGATGACACCGCTCAGCCGCAAAGAGCCAACAAAAGTTGGGGAGACCAGAAGAATAGAGAGTACTTCCCAGAACAACCCTTGCTAGCACCAGCAGCTTGTCCTACAGAAAAAGAAAGGAGCATAATGTGGTTTCATTTTTCCCAAATGTCAGTGATAGCAACAACCTCCCATTCCAGAGCCAGAAGGGAAGCATATTTAGAGACCAG
The DNA here is from genome assembly GCF_001723895.1 of Crocodylus porosus. Lineage (NCBI taxonomy): Eukaryota > Metazoa > Chordata > Crocodylia > Crocodylidae > Crocodylus > Crocodylus porosus. The sequence goes on from NW_017728886.1 coordinate 59,637,555, forward strand.
TAAATAGAAACCTAATCAAGAAGGGAAGATAAAACAAGGAATAATGAGAAAAGTCCTAGAATAAGAGAAACAAGTCTGACTTCTGGCAGGAAAGAGATGGGATTCTGAAGTGCAAAGGAAAAGAAGTGTTATTGAAGACTAGGAGCCTTTGTACATACCACAAAATTTGCCTTTAAAGTGGCTTAAATGTCCCTTTGCACCGCTTTAATGGCATTGCTGTTTACAATGTCAGCGGCATATTGCGCTTTAAATGATTTGGGGATGTAGCAAAATAAAACACCTCTGAGGTGTTTTAGTTTGCTACCTAACAATGTGCAATAGCTGCAGAGGGAAGTGCTGGGCCCTATGCAGCTCAGGGACTGTGCAGGCAACCTGTGCAGGGAGGCTCCACTGAAGAAAAAAAAAAGCAGTGAGCCTGATCTTTTAATCTTTTTTTCCTCCCTAGAGTCAGCCTGCCTGCCTGAGGTGTGCCGGGGCCCAGTGCTTCCCTCCGTGGCTGTGGTGCCCCTGGGACTGCCCAGGCCAAGTGCCTACAGGCAGGTTCTGTCTGGGGGCTGCCACCGCCCCAGCAGAGGGAAGAACCAGCCCCCACACAGCTCAGGGACCGCTTGGCCTGCAGGCAGTTCGGCTTCCCAGAGAAGCAGGTAAGGATTGGTCCTGACCCTTGTGTACACACCATGGGGGTTTACTTTGGTTTAATTCTCCCTAAATTGAAGCAATGTTTTTAAAAACCCACCGCTTCAATTAGGGAAAATTAAACCAAAGTAAACCCCCGTGGCATACAAGCAGCCGAGAAGCAGACAGTAGATTATAGCACCTTAAAGCAACAGAGAAGGAAATGTAGAAAACAGAATGGGTAAATAGTGAAGCTTTGTGGACAACAGAATTTCTATTACTCATAGGATTGCAAGATTTGGCTTTGTTCCAGATTTTAAAAATTCTCTGCAAAGGACAATTCTGAAGAAAAAAAAATAAGTTTGATCAATCAAAGTGTTTTGTTTCAACAAAGTCTAAACTTTCATGTTTTACACCTTTAAATGTATTATAATAATAATGTAAAATAGAAGAATGATCAATAAGGTGTTTCAAAGTACAAAATTGAAATATTCAGTCTGAAAAAAAACAAATGAGACCTTTCAGCATTGACAGAATTCCATTTGGCATCTTTCTTTTAAAAAGAAATTACAGAGAAATTGGCCTAGTGTCACAATATATTTTGATTTTGATGGAAACTCATTTCCCAAACAATCAGAGTTCTATCAAAGTATCTTTGGCAAGTTATAATAAAGAACAGAAAAAGGACATGTAGTACAATTCACAATTAGATCCTGAATTGCACCAAGGCTTCCACCTTGGCTGTGTGGCAGATTTGCAGTAAAGAGAACTCACTGTGTAAGCACCACACTGCTAACAGAGGTGTGGCCACAACCCCCACCCATGATCTTGGATGCCAGGGACCTCTCTGAGCTCACCAGCATCTAGAAAGACCTATGCTGAGAAGTTCTGCATGTGCAGTGAGCAGTGTGTGTTCACCAGATGGCTGGTGCAGGGTCTGCCCAAAGCTGCAGAGCAGAGGGTGAGTGTAACTACTGTTCATTCTTCCTTCCATCCCTGCCTCCCCTCCCAAATTCAGCAGCAGGGGAAAAGAGGGGATGAGCAGAGGCAGTGAAACTCAGCCCCTGAGCTCCAGAGCTGCGTGAGAACTATTAGAATTATTTATCTAAAATACTGCAGGGCTGTGGTGAGGACCATGAAATTTGTGTGACAATTAGAGAGAAATTGCAAGGCAAACTTTCAACCTGCAAGTGTATTCAATATTTTTTCCAGTGCAAACAACCCAAGAGAAATCTGTTTGAATATCTGCTGTAAATATCTCCTACGTGAGATAGTGGAAAACAGAATTGTCTGTTCCCAGCTGCTTCATTCACACTAACCTGTTTCTGACTCCAGCCAAAACCAAAGCATTCCAGGGAAAAATGCAATAATCACAGGAAGTCTTCACAGTCTCCCTCTGTTGCCAAGCAAAAAACATATAGAGAGTAATTCATAGATTCCTAAATTCCAGGCTAAAGAAGATCATCTAGTCACCTCCTATATATTGCAGGCCATTAAATTTCACTCAAAGAACTTGTGTTTGACTAAATCAAATTCTCCAGAGAGGCATCCATCTTGATTTGAAGACATCAAGAGATGGAGAATCTACCACTTCCCTTCTGTTTGTTCCGATGGTTAATCGCCCTCACTACTAAAAGTTTGTGCCATTTCTAATTTGAATTTGTCTGGCTTCAACTTCCAGCCATTGGTTCTTGTTAAGCCTGTCTATGCTTGAATAAAGAACCCAATAGTACTGGGTATTTTCTTCCTGTGACGGTACTTATGCACTGTAATCAAGTCATCCCTCAGCCGTCTTTTTAATAAGCTAAACAGATTGAACTTCTTAAGTCTCTCAGGGTGGTGACAGACGAACAAATTATATTGACTTAAATGGGGAGCACTTATCACATATCAGCTGATTTGTGATAACTGCTTTGTGTGTCCATTCTGTCCCCGTGTACGTAGAAGCTAAGGAAGAAGGCAGGATAGATACCTTATAGACTAAATCAGAGATTCATAAACCGTCGTAAACATCAGCTTCTTTCATCAGATGCTACGGTCCCATCATAACTCCTTCAAATGAACATGTGCCAGGGACCCAACATCTCTCTGACTTCCTAATGCAAAACTTTAACCATCATGCTACAGCTTAGGCTTTGATCAGAACCAGTGCTCCTTTTGAAGCTGAGCCCACTGTCTTGTGCTGAATAGTCATTAGACTGAGAGCAGTGCAGTAGGAATTTAGCTACTGGGGTTAAAACTTAGGAAAGCTGTCATTCCTTGTGCTTTTTCTAGGATTTATACTCAGGTGTGCAAGTATGTACCTGGCCAGTGAATAGCCTACTGTGCATGCTCAGCCTATATATGACTGTTTACATGTCTTCACTGCAGGGGTAACAGACTTGATCCCTATGGAGAAGTAGAAAAATGCCAATTATGCAACCAAAAAACTCCCATTTGTCTCTGCACAAAGGAAAACAGAATTACATCCAGGATGAACCTGCCCTAAATTTCTATTCCCTCCCTAGATATAATAAACAAATTCTTTTTCTAAAAATCTGTGTTCCTCTTAGTTTGAGCACTGGTTCTTTGGGATCCTAGCCTGCTCAGTATTTATACAGCTTTCAGTTACAGCTGAAAAGAATTCCAAGACTAGCTAAGCTATGGTATTACAAATCAAGATTTATGATGCATTAACAGGTCTTCTGGGGGGAGATTTCCATTGTACCCACCTGCCTGACTCTTTGATCTAACCAGTGCAATCAACCCCCTCACTTTCATAACTCACAGAATTTACTCCCGTATTTTCTGCAGTAAACTCCTGTCTAAAGTAAGAAATTATCTGTTGCTGACAAAGGCTTTCTGCAATGAGTCCCCCTGAAGTGAGTTTGATATGCTTTCTGCAGTGATCTGAAATTGTGGACAAGGCTAAACCATTAACAGTTAAACTATTTTCATCATTATTTCTTGGGAATACACTGATGACAACCATTGTCAGCAATAAGTCAGTCTTCTGCTGCTGCTGCTTCTAGCTTGAAATGATACATCAGTTAAGTTTGGTAGAATATTTCTTTTGGTATACTATTCAGAAAAGACACAACGGGTGCATACATGCAGCGGTATGCATTTCCCATGGGACAAACAGAACCCCTGCATGTGCAGGGGTGTGCCTGGGTACAAATAGGCTCTGGTTTCTGGCAGCCCATGTGTGCCACACTGCTTTTTTTTGCATTTTTGTTTTGACACTGGGATCTCCCAGTGTCAAAAAAACTGACCATGCTGCAAATTAGTAGTGCTTTGAGGCACTGCAAAGCATATATGTGAACTCGTGGGGACACATCCAACAAAGTTAAACCCAAAAGGCTCAACTAAAAACCTACTTAGACCAGTCCTTGTGGCTAAGGGGAGGCATTCCTTCTCCCCTTAACAGAGAAATTGTTTCTGCAGTCAAAACTCCTGTGGAAACTGGGGAAAACTGAGCACAGCTGAAGTATGCTGGGAATCCAAATCCCTTTGGAAGAAGGGAAAATTGAGTCACAGCTGCGTTGTGCAGTGAATCAGAAATATTTTTGAAGGAGGGAAACTGTTTTTGTAGAGTACTCTCAGACTCAGGGTACCAGCCAGGAGGCAGAGAGCTGGTTATAAATGCAAAGCAACTGAGGAAACGAAGAGGAAATGGATAGAAAATGTGCCCTAGTTACTGTACATTTAATTTAGAACTTCTTCAGTGAAGTACTAATTGAATGAATAGTAACTAGAATTACTGCGCAGATGCACATTTTTTTCATGACACTTACTGTGCATTAGTCTAATAACACTGCTCAGTAGGCCTTTAGCATGATTTTTTTGCTGCCATGCTACTGCACAGTGTTATTAGGCTAATGCATAGTAAGCAACTCGTGTAGATATGCCCACTTTTCCTCAGCACGTGGAAAGACATGACTATAATTTGAAGGAGAATGGGGCATACCTACCTCACTCTAGGAGGTGGACCACTTCTCAAATTATAAGTACAGTAATATGATCCATCGTGCAGGAAGCCAGTCTCTCCAAGCCTGTCTTAACCAATCAGAAATATTGGAATGGCAAAAGCATATTCAGGGAGGCCAATTAACTTTGTCCTGATAGTTCACTCATGGGGGATAATAAGGGAGGAGATCTGAACAATGCAGATGGACTGCAGGATACATTTTGACAGTGTAGGTTGCCTTTGTCTTTTGTCTTCAGATTGAGCTAAAAGCCACAGAAGAGGGGAACTTATTTTACCTTACTAACAATGGAGGGTCATTAAACCGTGCTAGTCTTCTACTCTAATGGAGTATCTTAGGACAGTGCATGTCTACCAGCAAGGGCAAACCAACTTTTCCTGTCTGAACTCCTGTACGAAGATCTAGATCACTTGGTCACCTGGAAACTTTGATGACTTGCTTAAACTGATCAATGGGTCACCTGATAAAAGGAATGGGAAGTTATTAGAGGAGTCATAGCCATTTCAGGCTATGTCTCCACTTATATTTAGAGATGGGTTTAAGGTTGTCCTTAAGCCCATGCACCTCAGCACCATACTGTAAAAAACACCTGCTTGATATTTATTGACAATGCCCAGGAGTTGTGCTTAAGCTTCAGGTTATGAGATCGGGGTCATCCCTACTTGCCTTCTAGCTCTGCATTTTCTGTGGTGGATGTGGACTTTGCCCACAAACTGCAGGGCTAGAGCAAAGGAAGGCTGTCAACAGTAATCCCAGAATTCTGTCTTCCTGTCTTCCAGCCTTTCTGCATCCTGTCCATTAGTAGAGAAAAGGCAAAAAGGAGTAACCCAGACTGATTCAGGTATGGCACAGGAAAACCTGGGATACATCTTAACATTGTGTATGAGAAACAAGAAGTACAATGACTGTGGATGACTTTGTTTTGGTTTACAAGGTATGATCTAAATGGGGAAGGGCTACTTACATGGTTTGAACTGACTGAAGACTTCAACTTTAACCCTAAATATCCGTGTAAACATATCCTTAGAATGCTGAAGGAAAAGGTCAGAGAGATCCCCAAACTGATCTGAGGGCCCTGGCTCTCTCATGGAACTGGCCCAACAAGGATTAATCTTAGAAATACAGGGATAAAGGGACATAGATAATGCTACTGAAAGAGGTTACAGGATACCTTTGAGAAAAAATTTAAAACTTTATGGAAACAGTTGTTTGGATCTCAGTAATCCAGTGCATATCCAGTGGCAGAAAGAGATCTTGGAGTCATTATCGACTTCAGGATGAACATGGGCCACCAATGTGAGGGCACAGTCAGTAGGACTAATCGCACCTTGTCATGCATCCACAGATGCATCTCGAGCAGGGCCAGGGAGGTGAGCTTCCCCCTCTATGTGACACTGGTCAGGCCACAGTTGGAGTACTGCATCCAGTTCTGGGCGCCACACTTCAAGAGGGATGTGGACAACATGGAGAGGGTCCAGAGGAGGGCCACTTGCATGATCAGGGGGCAGCAGGGCAGACCCTACGAGGAGAGGCTATGGGACCTGAACCTGTTCAGCTTTCACAAGAGAAGGCTGAGAGATGACCTGGTGGCTGTCTATAAACTTATTAGGGGGTACCATCGGGGAATGGGAGAGACCTTGTTCCCCCAAGCACCTCCTGGAGTAACAAGGAATAACGGCCATAAGTTGTTAGTAGGTTCAGACTAGACATCAGGAGTCACTACTTCACAGTTAGGGTGGCTAGGATCTGGAACCAACTTCGAAGGGAAGTGGTGCTGGCTCCTACTTTGGGGGTCTTTAAGAGGAGACTTGACAATTACCCAGCTAGGGTCATTTAAGCCCAGTTTTCTCTCCTGCCCAGGGCAGGGGGTTGGACTAGAAGATCTGCAAGGTCCCTTCTGACCCTACATCTATGAATCTATGAATATCCAATATGTACGTATCTATATGTGTGCACACACATGTGTCCATGTCTGTACATACTCAGATTCACATTTAATTTTTTTCCAGGTTTGCTAAGTAGTATAAGTAGAATTCTGGATAGTTCTGGAGAACCTGTTCAACAGCGCTAACACTTGCATAACCTGATCCAACGCCCATTACAATCAAAGACATTCTATTTATTGATTCTGTTGGGTATTGAATTAGGTTACTAATGTATGCAGCTCCAATCTTGCAAATTTCTGCATAAAGCCCTACCAACATAAGCTGTGGTCTGTGGGTTTGCTTTTTGAACATCACATTCCACAATAGGGTTTTATAATATGCAGCTTGTAACAGCTGCGAACTTATTTTATTTCAAAATACATAACTGAGATGATAATAGTCAGCAAAATTCAATTTTAAAATTCTTTTTTGATCCAGCTTTTGACATTTCAATCCTTGGCATTTAATTTAGAAGCATAGGGAACCTGGCTTTTTACACTGTTGAAAGGTACACTAAGCTTTTCCCGTGTGAAAGATCTTTCAAACATTGGCTGAATAATTTTTGTCCATTTGACCATTCAGCTAATTACTTTGGTACATTCTTCCCCTCATTTCTTTGCTAGCAGTCAGACCTCTGCAGTAAAATATTACAGTCAAAATATATTTTAGAGGAAAGGTATATAATTCTGTTAATGGATTTCTTTATATTTCCCATGTATTTTGCAATGAAATAAGCATATCTATAGCATTTTTTAAAGTTTTGCTTAAGGATTTATGTACTCTTAATGGATACAGATTATTTCTGTGGATAATATAAATATCCCAAAGTTTTAATAAAGCCATAAAGACATCTAATTAGACTTCTATAATTAGAATTATGGGTACAAAATCTTCAGAGTGCTAAATATACCTTTAATATTTCATTGTTTCAGGGTTTGAGTAAACAGCCTTGGTGTAGGAAACTTATGCAGGAGCTGGGGGAAACTAATGTTCTTGGAGCCTGGTGATAGAGCATGGGGCACCAGCACACATCCTGAGTGGTAGTAATGGGGTTTATGAGGCTATCTACCTTCACACCCACTTGCTACATCTCAGCTACTCTCCCAGACTACACCCGTCTTGCCTGCATCTTCTTTTTGCTCGCTAGTGCAGCGTGTGCCACAAATGAAACACCACCCTCCAGGTATACGTCGGGCATGGGATCTCCTCATAGGCTTTTTTCTATATCCTCTCCCCTGGACACAGGAGCTGAATCACAATTTCACTGGTTTCATGGTGCAAATGTGGGGGCAGGTTTTGGCCCTTAGATCCTTCTGGTAATAGCTATATGTACATGCCTGTTTTTCTGTCTGTCCATTACTATATATGTTATTAGTGAGTCTCATGAGTCAATCCAATTCTAAATGTGTTTATTTCTTCAACACATCATTCACATGTAAATGTTTCATCTATTTTCTATGCAAAGAACAACAATGACACAAAATACAATGATGATGGTATAGAATTCAATCAGAAAACCTGCATAAAGATGAAAGGTCTTACCAATGAGAAGTGAACTTGCTAAACTACACCTTTCAATGAATTTGGACAAAACTGAAAAATGTTGTTGATATCAGATCCTTAGGCTGATTACTGAAGCGTTCGATTTTTCAGTGTGTCAATTCATCACTGTCCACCTGGTTACATTTAACACTTTCTCCTGTTTCCATTGTGTCTGCTGAGATAGGCAATCCCTGTCACATGATATCTGCTTCACAAGAAGGTCAATAGACCATTGTGGAGGCCCATGATTTCTGCTCCCAAGCTGACTTGATTCTTTCCATGATACTGCTGACAGCAGATGGAGCCTCTGTGTCTTGCAGCATCTAAAATATTAATAAGATTGGAGCTTTCATCCCTCAGCCAGTTAAGCATTTCCTTTTTGGTGCTTTACAATATCCAGCCAGTCAATATAAAGCAAATCTTGTCTAACAACATTTGTTACATCTTACTGGAAAGACCAACATTCAATGCTGTCCACACCATTATATTCTCTAGTTACTTAAAGAAATGGCTGTTCCATATGCTAAATCAGCCTTAGAAAGGGTTATATGTATATTGAAGATTTAGTGCAGAGCTAACATGCCAGAGAGATCTAGAGATGTCATACACTTTCCGTCTTCCATTGTCAGGTAGGATATGTGGCAGAGCCCATTACAATGCCTCTGTGTTACTGAAGGATTATCCTTGTACCGCATAACACTGTTCTTGAGCTAATTAAAGAGAGTTTATAGCCAGACATTGGTTCAGCACCAAGTGGTTGTACTGCACCTAAAGAACTGGATCAGTATCTAGTTGTGGGATTAAACCAAATCTCTAGATTATTTGGAATCCAAACCCACACCTTTGGGAGCCTCTGTTTCCCCCTCTATAAAACAATGCTGACAGAGCAGATCCTTGCAGGTCCAGCAGTGCAACTACAACCTCCTTTCTGACCAGGCACAAAAACAGCAGAGGAGAACTTTTCAAAGTCACTAAGAAGGTAAGAGTTCCCCACTCCCTTTGCGTCAGAAGCACAGCCCCTCCCTCCACCTCCTCATCCTGTTTCCTCTCATTCCCCTCTCCCCTGTCTGTTGCTGCCACTGTCCCTGCTGTCCCAGAGGTAAGGGGAACTCCTGTCTCGCTTCAGCCAGGCTATACAGGGGCTGGGCTCAGCCCAGGACAGTGGCAGTAGCAGTGGCAGAAATGGGCAGGCAGGTGGGTTTCCCTTCCCTGTTTGGTTCTCTGGAGTGTTCCCCACCAGCTCAGGAGCAGGCATGGGGGAAAGAGGAGCAGAAATCTGCCTGCCCACCACTGCTGCTGCTGCCCCAGGCTGAGCCTGGCTTCTGCACAGCCCAGCTAAAGCTGGAAAGAAGTGTCTCCCCTCATTCCTGGGACAGCAGTGACAGCAGCAGCAGGTGCAGGAGAGAGGGAAAGGAATATTCCTCTGAGCAGAGGGGAAAAAGGGGGAATTCTTACCTTTTCCTGTGGTGTGGTCTGCCCACTCTGGTAGGCGGGGAGGAGGAGGTTGGGAGTGGGGTTGCAGTCACCCCAGTAGTGGTGGTTGCTGCTACCACACCCTCCTTTGGAAAATCCTGGAGCTGCTTTTGAATACCAATGATATTTACCCACCTTTCTGAAGTGCTTTGAGATCTACATGTAAAAACCATTATACTTACATGTTCTAAACATTATTTATTTCCTTAAAGAGACTATCTTTAATTGGCTTATTGAAGAAACTGTAGTTATAAATATGTGTAGCCTCTGGAGTAGAATTTCCCCTATTCTTTTCTGAATATACAAGCTGAGCTGTTATTCATTTTTCCATTTTTAGAATCAACTATTAAATTGCACAGCAGTGCTGTGTTGTACCAATTAAAATAACTACTGTCTATTTGGCAGTCCTTTAGTAGGAAATGAAATTCACTTTTAGGCATATATCATGTTAATACATATATCATATGGTATACAATTTAGATCATTTTAGAGGACGGTAGCTGTATTAGTTTATATTCCTCCTATCCAGTTCTGGTGATGACTATCAATTTTGTTAATTAAGAATTTTAAGCTCTCTAAATTTATAGTACAATTATGTTTTACTTCACACATAGTAGGTCTTTACCCCACTACCACTATTAACAAAATGTCCACTTATATTATTTGCTGACGGTTCCAAAGGCTGATGAATTTTATACAAAGATTTACCATTTATTTTTAAGCTTTGCTCACTGTGTATCAGCTGTTTGTCAGCAAAACATAACAGGGAAGACTTTTGACTTAAATCTTATTTTTTTTTAAAGAAAAGCCAATTCATCAGGTAGGAAAACACCACTGCTCACAGTCTCAAGTCCTGCCAGAGACAAATGGCTGTAAAAATTTAAAATCAATCATTAACAGATTAGCTGTTGGTCCAAAGTAAATAGCAATCAGCTTATTAGGCATCAGGCAGAGTGAGATAAAGGGGAAGACTTATTGAAAATGAGGATGTTTGCTGGGGCTGTGCTGATGGAGCAGAACAGGAAAAGGCTGTTTCTTTGTTGCTCTAATTACAAATGGAAAATAACCTACAGTGCTGAACAAGTTGAGCTTCCTAGTTGAATTGAATAGAGCATGGTGCTTATGTTCTACGTCATGGCTTGATTTATCTTGATTAGCATTGAGTTTGCTCCAATCTTTTCTCCCCCTGTCCAAACTCCCCCTTCCCTGGGCCCAATTCTGCACTCCATTTGCACCCAAAACCCTCCCTGAATTCAGTGGAATTTTTGGTTCTTCAATGAAAGCAAGGTTGGGCTGAAAAAGTACTGATTGGTTTCAGTGGAACCCTGATGGAAACACTACACAAATTGTGGCCCTAGTAAAACACCAGACATCCCTTAAAATATGATCCTCACATGGGAAATTCTAGTAGAACTATAACAATTACGATTTCAAAGAGGTTTAATCAAGGTTAGCTGACAACTTGCCAATGAAAAGGTCACAATCAGCATCATGTTACTTAACTGTGTGTTTAAACATGGTGAAATCTGCTAACACAGAAATGCTTAGGTGGAAAAGGAGTTTTAAGAGGGAGGGAAGAGAAATTAATATTATGTTAAAGATGCTGAGCTTAGTGTAATGAAATCTGGTATAGGGCAGGTTTGCCTTTTAACAAATATTTTGGCCTAGACCATCTGTAAGGGCCAAAATGCACAAAATATAAGGAGCGTTGGAAGAGGAGGGAAACAGAAGAACAATGATGGTTAAAAAACTGGTCAGAGAAAGGTGGGAAAAGAAGCTGTAGGGGACATTTTAAGGTGGACAGGAGATGGAAAACATGAGGAAATGATACAGGCGAGGTAGAAGAAAAATGATACAAGATGAAATCCTAACCTGCTGAAATCAGTGGCAAAGCTTCAATCAATTTGAATGGAGCCAGAATTTCACCCACAATACTTTTTAATGAAGTATCCTGCTCATTCAGTTGGATGCCCTCAGAACAGGTACTTTTCTTTCCACCATTTTGGGTTATGCAAAATGAACTGAATGAACCTATGTTACTATTGAACATGGGTTATTTTCATCTCATGTGCTTGAATCTAATGGGTAATGCTGACTATATCATAATATTGGCGCTGTATAACCTTCTATGTTTTCCTCTTCTAATGCCCTCCAATCCTGATCTACAGAATTCAGTAGTTTACCAAGTTTGATGTCTATATTTTTAATTGAAACTAGTGCTTGGTAAATGCATCACATCAACTGTTCTGGAAATGGTTATGCATTTAGTCCTACCTGGGAGGAATAGCTCTGGGACTGCAAGAGTTGTGAAGTTTCCAAATCTACTCCTACTCCTTAGTGCCTGTACTGAGAATGCTAGATGCAGTTTGCTAGTCAGATGAAATGAGACCAACATGTTTCAGGCAATGGGGGCAGGTCCTAGTGGTTATCAGAAGTCCCTAGTCATAGGCGATGCATAGGGAGTGCACAGGGGTGCATGTGCACCCCCTGAGAGCGCTGTTGGCCTGCCTGAGAGTGAGTGCTCTTGCCTTAGGTGATGGGCAGGGGGGGCAGGCAGAGTACTAGTGCCCCCTCGAGAAGTGCCACTTGCACTTCTGGGCGCACCACTGGCACTTCTGGGCTCAGCGTCCAGCCATGGGGCACCACCCCCACACCGCTGACACTGCTGCAGCCACCTGCAGATGGTCCCTGCTTGGCCCACCCTCGCTGCTGATGCCTGCATTGCCACCTGTGGGCGGTAGCCATGCCCCCTCTCCCCCGCCAGCCTCAGGAGGCACATGTTGCCTATGTCCCTAGTCACAGACCTACATGGAGGCAATGATTATGTGATGGTTGTTTTATATTGGGACTGAGACAGATGTGCAATCTGGCAGCTGCCATCATGACTGAGCAGGCCTACTTAGGATCCACTCTGTTCACCCCACATGGCGAAGGGGCTGAAAAAAATGCCTTAAACATAGTTGGTTTCATTTCACCTGACTGGCAAACTGCATCTAATGGGATCACTTTATCTATGGTTCAGACTGAGTAACAAAGTTGCAACCCGGAATATCTGCTGTTAGGACCACTGGGATTCAAACCCAGAGGGGCCAAACCAGCAGACAGAGGCAAAATTCACCATACCACCACCAGGTAGCTGGTTAAACACCAGCCCAGGAGAAGTCAGGTGACCAGGAGGAATCTATGGGAAATACAAGCCCCTGACAGCCCCTGACTATAAAACCCTTCCTACTTCCTGTGGGGCTTGTCTGAGCAATAACCCTCCTGTATATGATTCTTGTTCTTGCCTTCCTGCTGCCTGACCCCAGCCTCTCCACGCTCCCTGTCCCTGTCCCTGTTTTCTTTCAACCTTCCAGCTCTGATCAGGCATCCACCCTGATAATGATACCATCTCAGCCATCAGCCTGACAACTGCAATGGATACTTGGTATGACCCTAGCCTGCCTATGGTAACTCATTAAGTAACTACCCACAGTTCAGTCGATCCTGACATCCATACCTTGATAAGCAACCATAACAGTGACAAACTGGAGCACTGTTGCAACAGTCATCAGTGTGTACACTCCAACCCTTGGTGCAGAAGATGACACAAAAGATGAATTCTGTTCAAAATCTGACCAGGCCTTATCATCTGTCCTCAATATATGATAATTCTTCTAGATGTTTTCAGTGCTGGAGTGGGAAGGGACTCTGAACTATGGAAAGGAACACTTGGAAAAAAAAGGGTAGTCGATTCAAGTAGGATTTTTCTCCTGAGCAAGCGTTTGGAACATGATCCCATTGTCATGAACTCCTAATTCAACCAAAGCAACAAATGAAAGACATCATGAATGCATCTCCATTCAAAACACTGGCACCTGACTGACCATGACTGACCACATAATAGTACATGCCTGGGATCATTGAAATGTCTATACCACAACTAGAGCTATGACCAGCACATAGATGACTGCTGTTGAGATCTTCATTTGATACATTCCACCATGTCCATTTGTATTGCCCCAAAATTAAATAAACAAAAAAAGCGTCTAAGAAGAGGTTCAATATCAAGTGTACGAAAGACCCTCCTAAAAGCATTCATATTCATCAGTGCCTCAGTGAGAAATTCTCTAACTTCCCTGATGATTTTGACACCATTTATCACTGAGAGAGCATCAAGAAAGGCATCCATGAGTTGTATGAAGAATCTTTAGGCTTCTCTGCAAAGAAACACCAGGACTGGTTTGATGAGAATGATAGGGAAATTCAAGTTCTCATTGACAAAAAAGAAAGGCTTCAAAGCTTGACTGTTAGTCTGTGGCCTTAAACCAAGGGCCCTGGCCTGTATACCACAGCTGCTCATTGAGGTCTGCAACAAGAGAACAATGGGGCAGACACCAGTGGCCAAAACCCTCTGGCTGGGCCTAGCTACACATCCATTTCCTGATATCAGAGTGGCTAGCTTAAGTCAACCTGCCCCTTACCTCTTCCAATATAAAACCTTCACTTAGAAGAGGTAGTGTCAATGCAACAAGGTTTAACTCTGTACTGAACCTGTTGCACCCTTGGCTTGTGCTGTTAATGGCTTCCCAACAGACACTCTGGATACTCAATCTAGATTCCCCATGGACCCTAAGTTTGGCCTGATCCTTTGGAAACCTGACCCAATTTTGGTTTGATTTCCTGAGTACCTGGCCCATCTAGCCTTTTGACCCAGTGGTCAGCTGACCTTTTGGATTTCCAGCTCAGTTCTCCAGACAGATCTCTTGGCATGCCCCTCAGACCTCAGCTGCTTCTCCTGACCCTGAGGTGAACCCCCAAACTTGGGTGCCTGTGACCAGGTATGACTTTGGCACAATGGCATCAACTCCAAATGGAAGCAATACACTTATCAACACATTAAAACTCAGACCCAGAGAATAATTTGAGAGTGAAAAAAAAAGTGGTAGGAAGACAAAACAAAGATTCAAAAGTTTACTGACAGCCATGACTTTCATCGTTTCTTTGGTGCAACCAAAGCCATCTGTAAACCAAGCATACAAGCAACTGTCCCTCTGAGGTCCATGGATGGAGTAACACTCTTAAAGGCAGCTCCATCATGCATTGTGGAAAGAACACTTTTTCAGGAGCTCACAAACTGAGATTGTAAGATCAAAGACCATATCATTTGGAACTGTTCCACAGCACGCCATTAAGGACCACCAACTTATCAAGAAACCTTGAGAACCATTAAGCAGATAAAGAGCAATAAAATATGTGGTCTTGATAGAATACCAGCTTAAGATGGGGGGGGGGGGGCACATGGCACACAACTTTTTCATGAACTATGTCATAAGTTGAAAATCTGGAAACATTAACAGTTTTCCAGTGACTTAAGAGATGCCAGAGTCATTACTATATTTAAAAAAGGAAATAGATTGCATTGCAGCAATTTCCACAATTCTTCCTTCTTTCCATAGCTGGGAAAATTGTTGCCTGTGTTCTTCTCAATGTCCTTGCTGACATTTTACCTGAGTCCCACTGTAGTTTCAGACCATTCAGAGGTGTAAATAGGGTTGTGTGAAGCTTCAAGTGCTGATTTGATTAGGAGGAGATTGAGCCCGATTTGGTGGCCGAATCTCTGAATCCAAATCAAATCAGGGGACCAATTAAAAGGTCTGAATCGATTCAGAGCTCTCCAAATTGATTCAGAAAAGATTCGGAAAGCTTCAGCGATTCAGGCAGTCCCCATCCACTGCAGCAGTGAGTTGGTCCTGGACTCTGAGCTAGTAAATATGGGGTGGGGAGGGGGTACTGGAGGAGGGGGAAAGGGACCATGAGGGGACCCCTGCCAGGCCCCATCCCCTGGTGACTTCGGGCTTTTTTTTTAAAGAGCCTGGAGCTGGAGCTGGAGCTGGAGCTGGAGGTGGGCAGGGCTGGGAGACCAGGCAGGGGGTGGGACCTGTGTGATTCAGAGATTTGGCTGATTTGGCAGCAGCCAAATCTCCAAATCAGATTTTGCCGGATTGATTCAGGACAGTGATTCAAATCATGAAATCAAATCACTGTCCCCCAAATTGGCCAAATCTGAATCCAAAGTGAATACTAGCTGCTTCACACAGGCCTAATAGTAAATATGATCCTTGTTGCTACACAGCAGCAGAAGTGCTATGAACAATACCAAGATCTTTACGTGGCCTTCGTTGACCTAAGGTCTTTGATTCAACCAACAGAAGGCCCTATAGCATGGATCCCTGCCACAATCTTGGCATCATTAAACGATTTCTTCACAAGTACATGACAATAAGGGTCTAAAGCAATAGCTGAGAAACACTGTTTGAACTGGAATCAAGCAAGAATGTGTAATTGCACCAACACTCTTTTTCCTTCTATATCTCAGTTATTCTGGATCTCACTGATGATCAGCTTCCATATAGAGTCAAAATCCAGTATCTCATAGATTTCTCATCTCTTTAACATCAACTAGTTATATTCCAAATCCAAGATAACCAGCACCTCTACTACTAAACTTCAGTAGGCTGACAATTGTGTCATGTGTTCCCACTCAATTAAAAAGCTCCAGGTCACTCTTGACTGCCTCTGTGAAGTGTATGAAATGTTTGGACTTGCTGTCAACTCTACAAAAACTAAGATACTTTACTAATCTATTCCAGCCAACCACCTGCTCTTCCATATATTTAATTCTTTGGAGAATGTTGAGCATTTCCCCTACCTAGGAAGCTACTTTTCCCAAAAAGTAAACACAGATGATGATATTCAACACTGAATAAAATCTGCCAGTGTTGCCTTTAGACATCTCCAAAATCACGTCTTTGATAATTATGACATCAGAATCCAAAACAAGCTACTTGTCTACTGAGCTGTTTTTATCTCTACCCTGTTATATGAATAAGAAATTTGTATGACATTTTGGAAAACATCCGAAAGCTTTAATGTTACCATCAGCAATGTCTTCAAAAAATCTTCCATGTCAATTGGAAGGACAAAAGAATGAATGCCAGTGTTCTGGTTCAAGGCAATGCTACCAACATTGAAGCCATGTTTTGTATGACACCAACTCCATTGGTTAAGCATGTCACAAGAAAGCCTAACAACTGGCTCCCAAAATAGGTCCTATACTCCCAACTAACCAATTGTCACCACTCTAGAGGTAGGCAAAAAAAAAGAGTGTAGCAGGGCACTAAGGTGCCTGCTACTTGGAGAGTAGGAATGGCCAACCAGGGGAAGCAAGTAGCCAACACCTGCGTGGTCAGCTGATAGGAAAGGGGCAGGGCCTCTCCCTTATATAAACCACAGGTGGAGGCCAGGCGAGGACCCTGCCTGTGACCAAAGGAGAAGGAGCTCTGCCCTGAATGAAGAAAGGGAAAAGCCTGAATGTGGGTGCAGCTGGTGTTTCGGGTGAGAGAGGGAGCACTTGTGGTGTGGCTCAGAGGATGTTTTAGCCGTGAGGCTTGAATTTAAGTTATAATGTGGAGGCTTGTGTTTTGTGTTTGTTGTTTACACTGGAGGACTGGGTGAGGCCATAAGGGGACGGAGGGGGCCTCGTAGGGAAACCACAACAGTGTGGGAGCCCCAGCCCCGAGTGCGGGCAGCAAGAAGGCCCCGAGCATGGGCAGCGAGAAAGCCCCGAGCATGGGCAGTGAGAGGGCCCCAAGCACGGGCAGCAAAAGGCCCCAAGCGTGGGCAGTGTGAAGGCCCCGAGCGTGGGCAGCCAGAAGGCCCAGCGAGGCAGCAGGCCACCAGGAGGCCCAGCGAGGCAGTGGGCCGCCAGGAGGCCCAGCAAGGCAGTGGGAGGCCCAGTGAGGCAGCAGGCAAGAGAGACAGACGAACGTCTGGTCCATCAGTGAGGCTTGGGGCGTGGTACAGGGGTGGTTGGAGCCACGCATAGGCCATGAGGCAGGGGTGTACCTGAACACCTGTACTGAACACTGGTCCGGCATACCGCAGGAACTGTAGCCAAGAGGACAAAGGGCAGCCTCCCTATGATTTAAAAGATCAAAGATGTGGCAGGTGAGATTCTGAGGGTGCTTGGGGCACGCTTGGCATGGTACAGAGAGGGGACCTAGGGGCAGCACAGCGACCCTAGGACTCCACCCTGCTACAAAGAGATTCAAGGAAACTTTGAAAGCCAATCTGAAGAGATGTGATATTAACGTCAGTACCTGGGAGACTCAAACACTGAATCATCCCCAGTGGTCCTGTGTGTATGCTATCAATCATTTTTAGCAAACTTGCCTCACTATGGAGGGATATAGACAAGAAAGATAAAACAAAAGAGCTGTGACCTGACATCACCAGGGTCTATTCCTCCTGAAACTATTTGCCATGTCTGCAGTGGAACATGTAGATCTCAGATCACCCTCCACAGTCATCTATGGACTCACCTATGACTTCCCTATTTACTGGAAGATTGTTATACCTGTATTGAGAGATTGCTGCTGCTACTGCTGCCACAGTGCATAGGAGATCAGGCTTAACATGTAATGTGGTGACTGCCAAAGCTTTCTTTCCAAAGATTGCCAGTAGGGGATTCATAGGGCCAAGACTTTTTTTTATCCTCATTTTCTTACCAGCTTCACTGACTCAGCTTATAAAATCAGTTCATAGATTATAAAGCCAGAAGGGATCATTGTGATCAACTAGGCAGACTCTCTTTTTTACACAGACCATAGGGCTCCCATAAATACATTTTCATTTGAATGAGAGCATATCTTCTAGGAAAAAAATTCAATTAATTTTTAGGAATAAAGTACATATTTTAACAGTGGGAGTTATTGAGCATTGGAACAACTTCCCAACCACAGTGGTAGCTTATCCATCATGGGAAATGTTTTAATTAAGACTGGATGTTTTTCTACCAGATATGTGTGCTTAAAAGAGATGGCTATTGGTAGACCTGGGAGCTCTTTGAGCTACAATAAGTCCCTTATTGATATGTTTTTGGATTTAAAGTAAACAAATTCAGAAATAATTTGTCCCTCTGAAATTATTTTACTTGTCATATTTGTGCATCCCTCTACTATGATCTAATCACGATCTAGGATAACCAGCATTCATAACCCTTAGGTGATCTTTGTGTGCTCATTAACAGCCAAAGCAACACTGTGATCTTATGCTTGTACTCTCCCTTCACCTGCTAATGAAACATCAGTTAAGATCTGACGTCATCAGCTATTTGTACAGAGAGTTGTCTGTTATGCTTATTTGTTGTGCTGTGTAAACAGCTATAGTGATGAGCTCTGTCCCCCACCCCCCTGAGAATCTTTTCAGTTGTGCCTTAGCTATTATTACAGTGATAAAGGCAGCTGATTACTGGTCCTTGGCATGATGTAATAATGAAAGAAGAAGGACCCTTTAACTACCTCAATGAGCACTCTGTGCTTCAGTCAGGAGTATACACTGCTCCTCCAGTTGAGGAAATCCATTGCCCTCACTCTACATAGGGCCAGGCACCAAGAAAGACAGTGCCCCCTCCTAAATCAATGTCTCACTCTACCCTCTAGTGTCTGTGTTATATGACTGTGGCATAATCCACGGACAGCAGAAATTTATACCATTACCTTGTATAATCCCCCTTGACTACACAGGTAGGTGCCTGGCTTCATTTCAGTTGGTTTGATTTAAACCTGAGTACCTAAGTTTAGGCCACTGTGCAATTAAATCCTTCCCTACCATATATCTGTGGAACTGAGGAGACTTTACCGTACTGGACATCACATTTGGTTTACCTTTTGAAAGCTGGAACACAGCTTCTCAAGAGAAATCAGAAGGCTCCACTGTCCAGTTCTGCACACAAAGAGGGTTTAACCCAGAATCAACTGACTTTTAGGCCACTCTACACATGCAGGTAAAGACGCAGTATGATCTAATGCACGATCCACATAATCACGCCTCCTGCCATGCCACATGCATGGCAGGAGATATGATTATGGGATTGCACATTAGATCCCATCATACCATATTGCCAGTACAAGGTGGACCTGGGATCAGCAACATGCAGGCTCCTGCAGCTAGGAGCCCCCTCTGTTGATGGGGCTCCCAGTCGCAAAAGTGCCCCATGCACATCCTGGGCTGCCAGCACTCAGCATCCACAGAAATGGGACTTTCGGTCTCTATGGGACTTTTTGGCCCTGGCAACTGCTAGGCATTGCTGCAGTCTCCAAGCCCCGGGAGTGTTTGGAGCACCCTGCAGCTGGGAGATGGCAGCAGCTAGAGTCTCCCAGCCACAGGGGACTGCCTACATGTGCAAATTAAAGCTGGATAGAAACCAACTGTAAAGTTATTACACATTTTATGTTTTAAAGAAAGTACACATTGTACTTTAAAGAAACCTTCCTGAGGTTTATTCTAGGAATAAACCATCCTGATGCACAGGAATACTACGGTGTATATGGCAGAAGACCAGCTTGGCTTAGCAGGGAACTCTTTAGTGAGTTAAAACACAAAAAAGAAGCTTACAAGAAGTGGAAATTTGGACAAATGACTAGGGAGGAGTATAAGAGTATTGCTTGGGCATGCAGAGATGAAATCAGGAAGGTCAAAGTGCAATTGGAATTGCAGCTAGCAAGGGATGTGAAGGGTAACAAGAAGGGATCCTACAAGTATGTCAGCAGTAAGAGGAAGATCAGGGAAAGTGTGGGCCTCTTTCTGATTGGGGGTGCAACTTAGTAACAGATGATGTGGAAAAGGCTGAAGCACTCAATGCCTTTTTAACCTTAGCCTTCACAGGCAAGGTCAGCTACCAAACTACTGCATCTGGTAGCACAGTTTGGGAAGGAGATGAGCAGCCAACAGTGGTGAAAGAACAGCACTAGGTCTATTTAGAAATGCTGGACTTGTACAAGTCCATGGGGCTAGAAGCAATGCACCTGAGGGTACTAAGGGAGTTGGCCAATGCGATTCCAGAGCTGCTGGTAATAATTTTTGAAAACTCATTGGGATCAGGAGAGGTCCTAGATGATTGGTAAAGGGCAAAAATGTGCCCATCTTTAAGTAAGGATAGAAGTATGATCCAGGAAAATACAGACTGGTCAGCCTTACCTCCGTCCTCAAGGAATCTTATTTCTAAGCACCTAAAGGATAAGAAGGTGATTAGGGACAATCAGCATAGATTCACCAATGGCAAGTCATGCCTAACCAACCTGATTGCCTTTTATGAAGAGATGACTGGTTCTGTGGATATGGGGGAGAGCAATGGATGAGATATACCTTGATTATAGCAAGGCATTGGATACAGTCTCCCACAACATTCTAATTGAACAAGTTAAGGAGGTATGAGTTGGATGAATAAACTGTAAGGTCAATAGAAAACTGGCCGGAGCATTGGGCTCAAAGGGTAGTAGTCAATGGCTTGATGTCTAGTTGGCAGGCAGTATCAAGTAGCGTGCCCCAGGAGTCAGTTCTGTGATTGGTTTTGTTCAATATTTTCATCAATGACCTAAAAGATGGGATGGATTGTACTCTCAGCAAGTTTAAGACTGATACTAAGCTGGGGGGAGCAGTAGATACGCTTGAGGGTAAGGCTAGGATTCAGAGAGACCTAGAGAAATTACAGGATTGGACCAAAAGAAATGTCATGACATTCAGTAAGAACAATTGCAAAGTCCTGCACTTAGGATGGAACAATCTTATGCACTGGTACAGACTGGCTAAGCAGCAGTTCTGCAGAAAAGGACCTGGGGGTTGCAGTGGACAATAAGCTGAATATGAGCCAACACTATGCCCTTGTTGTGAAGAAGGCTAACAGCATACTGGGCTGCATTAGTAGCAGAGTTGCCAACAGATCAAGGGAGGTGATTTATTGCCCTCTATTCAGCACTGTTGAGACCACATTGGGAGTACTGTGTCCAGTTTAGGGCCTCCCACTATAGAAAAGATGTAGACAAATTGAGAGAGTCCAGCACATGAAAATGATTAGAGGGCTGGGGCACATGACTTAAGAGGAGTGCCTGAGGCAACTGGTCTTATTTAGTTGGGAGAAGAAAAGACAGAGGTGGGATTTAATAACAGCTTTCTATTACTTGAAGAGTCATTCCAAAGAGGATGGAGACAGTTTTCAGTGGTGGTATGTAACAGAAAAAGGAGCAATGGTCTCAAGTTGCAGCAAGGGAAGTTTAGGTTAGATATGAGAGAAAACTTTCTCACTAGGAGGGTGGTAAAACCCTGGAACAGGCTACCGAGAGAGGTTGTGGAATATCAATCTTTGGAGGTTTTTAAGACCTAGTTAGACAAAACTTTGGCTGGAATGACATAGTTGGGGATGGTCCTGCTTTGAGCATGGGGCAGGATTGGATGACCTTCTTAGATTGGGTGACCTTCCAACTCTAATTTTCTATGATTCTATGAATCTATGATTTTTGAGCAATAACTTAATAGTTGGAACTTTTTAAGGTGCCATAGTTAATTTGCACATGTAGCCAGTCTAAATTTATTACACACTTAACCAGGTAATTGTATAATAGATATAACATGTAGAGGGGGCCTTAGATTCTACAGGGGAACCACAGATACATATGAGAAGCTAGCCAGGACCTGCCATGTATACACTGACTCCTTTGAGAATCTCCCAGCCAAGCAGCTCTACTTCCCAATCCTAGATTCTGTTAAACTTAACTTTAGATGTCAGAATGCAGGGATGGGGGTTGCACTGGAGCAGGGGACTGAGAAGTAGGCTGCCCATCCACACAGAGCAGGCTAATGTTACAGCAACTGAAGAAGAGTCTGTGTTGAACGATGACTGACTGTGTCACTTGCCATTGCAACAGCTTGCAACAGTGTGCACTTATGATAACAGAGAGAGAGAAATGGGGGGTGCAGAGTTTCCAAAGAGCTGCCTCAGCTAGTAGCCAGGAGGTTCAACAAGCCACTTTCTTGCCTTTTAAGATTTTAAGATTTTTGTAGGAGGAGTTTGGAGCACTCTTGGGTCTCATAAAATGCTCAGACTTTCTAGAAAAATGATATTGTAGCCTTTTGTTCTGTTAGTCACTGAAAGGAAAAAGAATAAAGATGAATATTTCAGTGCTTTTTTTTGGATCCCCATGGATAATTAACAGCATCAATATTTACATCACAGAGTGCGTGTTTCACCACTAACAGGAGATCCAAAATGGAAACCATCAAGGTGTATTACCTCTGCCCTGGCACCACTGATTAATGTTTGGGAAGGTGGCAGAGAGTTATGTAGCCTGGGGTGTCAGTGGAAAATGTCAGGGTATGTCAGCTGTCCTGAGTCACATTATAACAGAGGAAGAAAAGGGATAAACTTTCATCTGATACATGACCCTATGATGAAGTGGCTGAATAGCAACTTTAGCAAGACCATGGGCAAAAACTCATTTTCTTCACAAAGCAGACCATGTCTGAGTAGAATACGGAAAGACTAGTGTAACTGTCACATTCCTAATGTTTTGCCCAGGCCCAGGCCTATGTTTCTTCCCTTGCAAGGTCGTGGTGGTAGGGAACTCCCTCCTATGGGGCATCAAGGGGCCCATCTGCCATCCAGATCCCCTAGCCCCTGAGGTCTGCTGCCTCCCTGGGGACGGTATCTGAGATGGTGCAGAGAGAATTCATAGGCTTGTCCAGCCCTCTGACTACTACCCCATGCTCCTCATCTATGTGAGAAGAAATTACACAGTCAGGAGCAATGTATACTTGGTCATGAGTGACTACAGGGCTCTGGGGGCTGGGCTTAAGGGGTCAGGGGCCCAAGTAGTCTTTTCCTCTGTGCTCCCAGTTGCAGGCCATTGGAAGGAAGGATGCATCAAGGAAGTGAACTGACAACTCCGACAGTGGTGCTATCGAGAGGGCTTCAGTTTCTCCAATCATAGTGCGCATTTCAGGAAGAGAGGACTCCTGGGAAGGGACAGCATCCACCTCATGCAGAGATGTAAGTCCCTGTTCTCGGCCAGGGTGGCCAATATTCTAGATAGGGCTTTAAACTAAGATTGCTGGGGGACAGGGAAACGCTGACCAGAGCATGCCTGGGGACCGGCATACAAGAATGCTTCATAGATAGGGACACTAGGAGAGCCACCCTTGCAGGGGCAGAGGCAATAGCTCTCCTTCAGTATGACAGGAAGTGAAGGATTATGGAGGGATTATGGAGACCTGGTGGGACTCCTCACACAACTGGAGCATAGCCATAGAGGGCTACACCCTGCATAGAAGGGGCCAAGTAGGGAATAAAGGTGCAGATGTAGTTCTTTATGCGAAGGAGCGGTACACCTCCTTGGAGGCCGACATCAGCTCCAAAGAAGAATGGCTTGAAACCCGCTGGGTCAAACTGCAGGAGGGGCAGGGGGAGTGGCAAGAGAGATCTAACTGTAGGTGTATACTATAGACTACCAGACCATGGGAGGTACTTGATCTAGAATTTGCCCGAGAACTGACAGAGGCCACGCATGCATGGGATATGGTTGTCATGGGTGACTTCAATTATCCAGACATCTCTTGGGAGAAACGCTTGGCCAAGCTATATCAGTCACATTCTTTCCTGACCTGCATTTAAGAGCTCAAGAGGTGCATGGGCCAACCAGAGGTAATGCTCTTCTAAACTTTGTCCTGGCCAAAGGAGATGACCTGGTGACTGACTTAAACATAGAGGGTATCCTGGGTGACAGCGACCATGAAACCATCACATTCACTGTCTGTCACAAGGCAGACAAATCAGATAGAGGGGTTGAAGTTTTGAACTTCAAAAATGATAATTTCAACAAACTCAGGTCACTAGTAGGGGAAGTACTGTGGGACCAGGGACTGAAGGCAAAAGGAGTGCATGAAAAGTGGTCGTTCCTTAAGGACGCAATCTTTGAAGCACAAAGGAAGTCTATTCCCATGCGGAGGAAAGGTAGCAGAAGGGCTGGAAAGCCCTCTTGGCTAAACAGGGAAATTATGGTAAGAAAGAAGAATGAGGCATACAAACAATAGGAGATTGGGACATGCCCCAAGGAGGGCTACATCACAATGGCCCGCATTTGTAGAGAACAGATTAGAAAGGCTAAGGTGGCAACTAAACTTAAATTAGCAACAGGAATCAAGGACAACAAGTAGTTCTTCTTTGGGTACTAAGGGCATAGGAGGAAAACAAATGGGAGTGTGGGGCCATTGCTCAACAACTCAGGACAGTTTGTTACTGGCACGCAGGAGAAAACTGAACTCCTGAATGACTACTTTGCGTTGGTATTTTACCAGGCCAAGGGGAAAATCATGCCAGATAGGGTACAGAATGAGCTGGGTAGGAACAACCACCTTCCTACTATTTACATAGAACTGGTGTGTGATCAATTAAAAAGATTAGACACATATAAGTCAGCAGCATGGAATGAACTTCACTCGAGAGTGCTGAAGGAGCTGACTGAAGTTATCATGGAACCCCTGGTGAAGCTCTTCCAGAACTTGTGGCACTCCAAAGAGGTCTGGACTGGAAGAGGGCCAATGTGCCCATCTTCAAGAAGGGGAGGAGGGAGGACCCAGGTAACTAAAGGCCAATTAGCTTAACTTCTATTCCAGGGAAAATCCTGGAAAAATTCATTAAGGAGTTTATGTGTGATAAGCTTGCAGAAGGTAAGATTCTGAACAACAGCCAGCATGGTTTCATCATGGGCAGGTCTTGTCTTACCAATCTTATCTCCTTTTATGATCAGGTAACTCACCACCTAAATAAGAGAGAGGAGGTTGATATTGTATACCTTCACTTCCAAAAAGCCTTTGATCTGGTATCCCACAAAGTTCTTATGAGAAAAATTGGTGGATTGTAGGCTTAACTGCAAGACAGTCAGGTGGGTACCTCATTGGCTGCGAGGTAGGACCCTAAGAGAATGGATCTGTGTTGTCCTGGCGAGAAGTGGCCAGTGGCATCCGTCAGGGGTTGATGCTTGGTCCAGTGCTTTTCAACATCTTTATCAATGATTTGGATGTGGGGGTGAAGAGCTCATTGGTCAAGTTTGCAGATGATACCAAGTTATGGGGAAGTGTGGTCACACTTGAAGATAGGTTATAGATACAGGTGGACCTAGACAGATTGGCAGGTTGGGTGGATTGGAACCAGATGAAGTTCAACATCAAGCAATATGAAGTGCTGCACCTGGGGATGAACAATCCCCTACACACCCTCAGGCTTGGTGGTGCTAAACTGACTATCACCACAGATGAAAGGGACCTGGAGGTAATAATAGACCACAATATGAATATTAGCCGGCAGTTCAATGCTGTAGCAGGGAGGACAAATAATACTCTGGCATGCATCAATTGATGCATCTCCAGCAAAACCAAGGAAGTGATTCATGGGTGACTGGTGCCTCCTGAGACTGGGGGTGCACAGTTTGTGGGTGGCAATGTTGGTGGCAGCGTGGCCAGCAGCAACCGCCCACAGAAGGTGGCATTGCTGGCAGTGTGGCGAGCAGTGACCACCCGCAGATGCCAGCAGCAGTGGTGGGGGAGGGGTGGCGAGTAGCGACTGCCTGCAGAAGTTGGTGGCAGTGGTGGTGGTGGTATGGCAAGTGGTGACCACCTGCAGACTTCTTCATGGTGAGGGTGGCCAAAATTTGGAATGGGCTTCCAAGGGAGGTGGTGCTCTCTCCTACCTTTGTGGTCTTTAAGAGAATGCTGGACAGGCATCTGGCTGGGGTCATCTGACCCCAGCACCCTTTCCTGCCCAGGCAGGGGGTCGGACTCAATGGTATGTTGAGGTTCCTTCTGATATTAGCATCTATGAACTTATGCCAGCGGTGGCAGCAAGGGGAGGGGGTGGCAAGTGGCAACCATCCACAGAAGCCGGCGGCAGTGGTGGTAGCCAATCTCAGGGGGGGCACATGCCTATGAAGTGATTCTTCTGCTCTACTCAGCATTGGTGAGACCACAGTTGGAGTATTGTGTCCAGTTCTGGGCACCACACTTTAACAAGAACATGGTGAAGCTTGAAAGTCTAGAGAAGGGCCATCCATATGATCTGAGACTTGCACAACAAGCCATATGACGAAAAGCTGAGGGACCTGGGACTCTTCAGCTTGAAAAAGTGAAGGCTCAGAGGGGACTTGGTAGCAGCATACTGCTACATCAGGGGAGTACATTAAGGGCTTGGTGAAAAATTGTTCACCAGGGCACCCTTGGGGAAAACCAGGAGTAATGGCCACAAACTCCTGGAAGACCATTTCAGAATCAACATTAGGAAAAACTTCTTCACAGTTAGGGTGTCCAGACTGTGGAATAAGCTCCCTCCATAGGTGGTGCAGCCGCCTACCCTGGAAATCTTCAAGAGGAGACTGGACAGTCATCTTAGTGGGGTCATCTGACCCCAGTTGTCTTTCCTGCCTGGTGCAGAGGGCTGGACCCAATGATCTTCGAGCTCCCTTCCACCCTTACAATCTATGACTGTATTAATCAATCTGTGGTCTGCTAGCTACAGCACTCTTCTGAAAGGTGGGAGATGAACATTTGAATCCCCTCATACTCAGGAGGCATGAGAAACCAGGCAAGTGCTTTATCCACTGTGCCTCTGTATGAAAAGTGAGTGTCATTACAACAGCCCCCTGCTTTTGGGAGAAGAGAAGCAGTGGTGTTATACTGAGTTCAATGCTCTTCAATTCAATCAAGCATTTGTATGCTCTGTGTGTGCATATTCTGTGGATGCAAAGTAGCAGGGACTTCGGCAAATCTATGTGTAAAACAGTCCTGATCACAACAGAACTTAGAGAGGGATTAGGCTCTGAAGAACTTCATCTAGATCATTTCTGAACATGCTCAGAAGTCTAAGTCTAAGAAACTGCATCTCAGTCCAACATGGAGGCACCTAATGATTCAAGATAATTAAGTGATTCTGAAGCTTCTGCAGCTGAATTGATCTGGGTTGGTTTTTTGTGACTTACAGTGTCCAAATTCAATGCAAGTCTCAGTTCAGTGCCTACAGAAACAATCTTAGACGTGGTACTGTGGTCTTAATATATGAAGTGGACCAGAAATAGTCAACAAGAATATAAAAAGAAATGGTTACTTTTGCTCCATGCTGAATAGTAATTGTTTTACTAATTTTAACACTAATAGATTCCTGTTATATAATTTTTGTCCTTTTAATAATACTTTTCAAGATAAAGTAATGGGCTCTTAATACCTTATGTATTTTGGAAAAGGTAGTAGTAAATTGTACTATATTGACCTTTTCAGCATTTTGTAATTTGATTGGCTGTCTGTTCTTTTCTCCACTATTTACAGCTGCAATGAACTGTGAGGAAGGGGTAAAATGGCTAGCCAGCTGAAATACAGAATATTTAAAAGGTTAAAATGGTGCAACATACTAGTGCTTTCTGTACAGTATATGGGCATTATAAATTCCACTGAGTTGTTCACATTAAGACTGTATCATGACTCAGAAATTAAATGACCACATGAATCAATTTTGTGGAACAACAAATCTGACCAAATGGGGAAAAATGTTGTCAGTGACCTCAGAACTAGGGAGCATATTTACTGTTGTTAAGAATTTCAATTACAGAAGATAAGGGGTATGTTAATACATCAGTGGTAGCATGCTCCAGATACGCCTTCCCACTGACACTGTCTAAACACCAGCTCTCTGTGACCACTCTCAGTCAAGCTGAAGACTGAGGCCTCAAGAGTAGGCATACTCGTATGTCCTTGAGCAGCAGCATCAGGGCATTTCAATGCTTGGAGTATGTGGAAAAGAATGGGTTGGACATAGTCAAGAATGGCACACTGCCACCATAGTGTACACATAGCTCAAGGCTCCAGCCAGGGATCAGTAGGCCCTTTTTTGGTTGTATAGATGAATTATGCAAAGATGTCTTGGACAGCTCACAGTCAAGGTTTTTGATTTGGTGCAACAGGTGAATAAGTAGAGGTTATGACCTTTTTAAAAATAGACATTTTTTAAAGGACCATTGGGAGTTCTCAGGAAAAAAAATGTGGTGTACTTTGAAAGTGATTTCTTAGCAGATGGAGAGGATAACATACAGACTTTAATAGTCATGTAATAAGTCCACAGGGCATTAGAAGGGCAATGTCAAATCATTGAGTACCTGGATAGGATTGCTGGGATATGGTCATGAAAATATCTCAGAATTCCATTCCATATATTCAAATCATTCTGCTTGCTGAAACTTTAAATTATTTTAAAAATCATTAGGCCAAGCTGGTATATCAAATTTCATATGGAATTTAACCCAGCAGCTTGGTTGTCTGAGGTGATGAGCATCCAGAGTGCCCATTGATCCTCATTACAAATGAGGCCAACTGGGCAGCTGTGAATATTTGGCCAATATCTACCCTTGGTGTAAATTTGCTTTCTAGTTCTTATTTTAGAACATGGCCCATGATCTTTAATTTTCAGTGACAAGAAAGAGCTACAACATTTAGGAATAAAAGTGCCCATTCTAGGTAGAGACATATTTGAGGAGAAATAGAGTCTAGTGCAGGGGCGGGCAAAATATAGCCCATGGAGCCCCTAAAAATTTAAAAAAATAGTAATTATCTGCTCTTGGCTGCCTGTCAAAGATGACAGGAGTCATGGACAGTAGGACCCAGGGGAAGCTGGTAGGAGACAGCAACAAGGCCAGCCCGGCTCCTCCCCCCCACACACCTGGAAATCTCTGCCTGCCACAGCTTTTACTGCTTCCCTGCATGAGACTGGCCTCCAGCATCACATGGCCCCTGGCGGCATTGCCACACAGGGCTGTGCCAGTACCCCAGGGCCAGGAGTGGGAGAGGGGATTGTGTGTGTGTCCATGTCCATGCAATGAGGGAGGGAGAGACTGTGTGTGTTTGTGTCTGTGCCTGTGCAATGAGGGAAGGGGAGAGACAGAGAAAGGCACACAGTGTGTGCGTGCACACAGAAATGCACACAGTGTTTGTGTGTGTGCAGAGAAAGGCACACTTTGTGTGTGTTCATAGGGTAAGTCCCACACACACACACCCCACCATACACATGCACCCATACCCCGCTTACATTGCCATCCATGCAGACCACCACACTCATGCCCCCTCACACATTCCAGCCACCATGCCCCCCTACAGTCTCCCACGAACCCCATATTCACCCACAGCCGACATACCCACACATCCACATGCTCCCTCACCCCACACCCACACCCCTCACACTTGTCTACCCCCACAAAACCCCCCTCGCACACATATACACACACCCTCCCCCACACCCAAAGCCTCCCCCCTAAACCTATACCCACTTCTGCATGCCCCCCCCACAATATACAAAAATAAGACTTCATTTTAAGCTATTGTGCAGTCACCTTTATCTACACTATACAAACACATGTAAATCAGGACAAAATATTTTTTGAAATCAATTTAATGAATGTTGTAGTTGTTCAATTTTTAGAATATAATTTGGTATTTTTCTGGTTCCAAGATGGCAAAACCTCTTGCTGAAAGAAGTACTTCTGGAGGCAAAGGTTGGGGATTAGAGGGTGGAACTTCCAGTCCCAAGTTGGTGACCAGGGGGGCAGGGCACCCATTACTGCCCAAAGGTGATGCATCTTTGGAATCCACACCAGAGATCAAAGGGGATAATGCCTCTCCCACCTCTCTGCATGGCCCTGTGGGGCCTTTCACAATTCTGAGTACAAACATGGAGTGGGGAACAAGCAGGAATTTCACAACTGAAGTACAAGTAGGGAAGAGAGGGAGAAGGGATCGGGAAAATGCAGAACACCCAAGATTCCATAGTTTCATAGTTGATAGGGTCGGAAGGGACCTGAGCAGATCAACAAGTCTGACCCCCTGCCATGGCAGGAAAAAATACTGGGGTCAAACAACC
>NW_017728886.1:59668688-59694116 GCF_001723895.1 Crocodylus porosus
TAAAGTCCAGAAAGACTACGTCCACTGCTACCCCTGCATCTAAGGATTTTGTGACCTGGTCATAGAGGGCCACCAGGTTGGTCTGACAGGACCTGCCTCTAATGAACCCATGTTGCTTGCCCCTAAGTTTAACCTCCCCTGCTGACCCCTCGTCTACATACAGTAAGATAATTCTCTCAAAAAGCTTACCCAGGATTGAGGTAAGACTAACTGGCCAATAGTTTCCTGGGTCCTCCTTCCTCCCTTTTTTGGAAATGGGAACCGCATTGGCTCTCTTCCAATCCTCTGGCACTACACCAGAGCATCACAAGTGCTTGTAAAGCTATGCCATAGGTCCCGCAATGACCTCAGCTAATTCCCTCACCACTCTGGAGTGGAGATCGTCCAGACCAGCTGATTTAAATATGTCCAGTCCCTCCAGAAGTTCCCTGACTAGATCCTCACTGACCCAGTGGTGGGGCTGATCCGGTCCCTGCTCAGGAAAATGGAGGCAAAGAAATTGTTAAATAGGTTAGCTTTGTATATGGTTAGCTTCATTCCATATGAAGTAAAGCTGAAACCAAATTTTCTCTCAGGCTGTATGCCCAAACACTCAGGCATTTCAAACCAGTGGCAAGTTCTGAAAAATTGTCGCTGTGGGCCTGGTGTCTGAGTTCTTCGGAGAAAAAGAAAGTAATGTCTTGTTCTGATTCAGACTCTGGATTTAATTCAGGGTCCCAAAGAAAAAGATTGTCTTCTGTCTCAGCCATGTCTCACTGTTGTGGAGTTTCCATTCGTAAAAGACTAGCACATAAGTCACATCACTCCTTACCCATTATGTGAGGATAAGCTGAGTGGAAACAAAACCATAATCTTCCTACTTCCTTTCCTTCCATCTTACCCACCCCACCCTTTCCTTTCTTCTTTTCCCTCCTTTTTTTTCTTATTTCCATTCCTCTTTGTTCCTTTCTAGCCACCTCTCCCTACTTTTCCATTTCCTCCCTTATGTCTTATCATCCCTTCCCACATTTCTAACACTCTTTCCCTTTATTCCTCACTTTTTCTTGTATGTTCTATCCTTTTATTTTTTTTCCTTTTCCACCTGTATCTGTATCACCTTCTTTATTCTCCTTCCTTCTCCCTTTGGTTTCCTTCCACTCTATCCCACACCTCAATTCCTTCGATTTCCATTCCCTTCTGTCCATAGCTTTTTTCTTTGTTTGCTTTGCTTATTATAGTTGAATGTTTTCATTGATTTAAATAGCCTGTTTCTGGAATAGCTGCAGCTGCCAAGACGCACAATCCTCCATTCTGCTGAGCTGGTCCCTCTGGGGGAAGGTGGGTGACTGACAGGAGGCACAGCTTCTGTCAGATTCTAATCCAGAAATGGGGGACTGGTGCACAAACTGCTGCAGCAGCAACTACAGCAGCAGGGATGTAAAGGCCAGATAGTCTGCATTTCACAGACAGTAAGAAGTATAGAAAACATTTTCCAATGGAGCTATAATTAAAAAAAACAACAAAAAACCCCATTTGAATTCCCTCTCTCCGCATCAAAAATCACCTTTTTATCTCTACAATAAACCTTACCCCACTGTGATGTTTGAGAAGCTATCTGATGGTGTAAGCCAGTGGTGCTCAACTTCCAGCCATGGGACAAACCTGGCCTGTGGAGTCATGTCATCCAACCCATGGGTCTTCCCATAAGTCCAGAAATTTGGTGGTAGTGGAACAGTGGCAGTATTAATTCCTGCTCTCTTGCTACCAAATTTATGGACCCTTGGGGATCCCTGTGGGCTGGATGATGTAGCCCTACACACTAGATAGCACAGCAAGCATTATGAGACTAGTGTGTAGGGTTTCCTTGCAGGTGGATCCAAGCACATGGAGCTGGACTTGCCCATGGCCAGATCCAGGTATGGGGGGTCAGGCTGGTACACAGCTGAGTTAAGCTGTTGCTTCCTAGAGCTTCTGCATCTCTAATTTATTTAGTCTATAAGGTGCAAAGCTATTCTCCCTTCTGCCTTTCTTCTGGCAGCAGAATTAAAAGGGCAGATGGGAGCAGGAGCTTGGTTATTGATGCAGTGGGGAAAGAAGAATTGTTCCAAGGTCAGCTGGTGTGTGTGTGTGCGTGTGTGTGCGTACAGGACAAAGAAACCTCAGTTCCAAAATGATGCATCAACAGAGAGAGGCAGGACATCCTATGGTGACAGCTCAATTGTAGTGATGATGGGAAGGAATTTGACATACCTAGATACAGATGAATGGGCTAAATGTTTGTCTGGAGGACACTAGGCAGACTTCTGTACCCCAAATACTTCTGCTGACTCAAGAGGAAGCAGGAAGTGATTGGGGTTATCTCAACAGATTATCTAAGTTTTGATCTCAAGCTCCGTGCCTCTGCAAACAGAGTTGTTCTGGCTTCCCCTTTTCGTGTGGCAGAATGGTGCATTGAATTCTCTTCCCGGATCTGCCCAGCTGCCCTTCCCTTTTATAAGGATAAGGAAAGAATGGAGGCCATGTACAAGTGTTGCATTTCTAGCAGGAGAATTGCTGTTCTTTCGGCAGAAATTGCCAGCATACAAGCATTCACTTCATTTCTCCTTAAGGAAACATAACCCATCCGGGAGAAAGATCATCCAGGTTGACCCCTGGAAGACCTCCCCTGTGAGAAAGTTTCTCCCACTACAATGAATGCCCATCCGCTCAACTCTTCTGTGATTCGGAGGAGTCGAGCAGCATCTTCCCCCTAAGCCTTCCCTAGGCCGGGGAAGGTGATGGGGCATTTCCCCACAGCTTGACTCCTCTTCATCATGGAGGAGTTGAGCTGTTGCTGCACCCAACCCCTCCAACTCCCCCATGCCCTCTGAGCCTTCAAAAGGCCAGGGACCCTGGTATGGGGAAGACTGGAAGAGCAGTGGAAGCAGGATTCCTGTCAAGCACAGGAGGAGTCCAGCTGCAGCTTACCCTGCATTCTTCCCAGACCAGGGTAGCCTGGTCTGGAGAAAGTGCATGGGGCAGTAGCAGCTCAATTCTTCCAAGGGCTGGGAGGAGTTGGGCAGCTGGAGATGCTCCTTGTATATACTTCAGACTGAGGACACTTTGGTTTGGGAAACGTGTGAGCAGCATTGCCCCAGTGCTTCCTCTCCTTCCAAAGACTGGGAGGGAAGGAGCAGCAGCCCTGCTCTTCCAGACCATAACCATCCCAGTCTGGGGAAGGCACAGGGACCCTTTTTCTGCCACTCCACTCCAGTCAGGGACTGGGAGGTTCACTTGGGTCTTGGGGAGGAAAGTGTGGAGATCAGGAGAGAGGGGGTGGCTTTAGGCTGGCATACCAAACACTCCATCTTCTGGATGCCTGGTTTTGGAAATTTCCTAGGAATTTTCAGCACTAGAAATGAAACCTGTTCATACCCTGAGGGAGGGATGCAGAATTTTGGCAGCATTGTGATTGATTCATCTTTCTAACGTCTTATCCTTGCAGGGGGTCAAAGCATGGCTTCTCTTGAGCTACTGTGTAAGCCAGTGGTGCTCAGGCTTTTGGCCCTGTGGGCCAGATGAGTGGTGTGGGGTCAGTTCATAGGCTGGATTGAACCCTTCATGCCAGAACTGGACCCTACATGGCCTTAGCTGTCTCCCTTGTGTTGGGATTGGGCCCTGCGGCCTGGCACCACCACTGCCTGGACCCACACACTGGAATCTGGGGCCTAATCCAGTATACAGGGCCCAGCATTCCTGATGGGTCCAGAAATTTGGCAGCTGGGAAGCAATACCACTGTTCCCCTGCCACCAAATTTCTGGATCCATGGGGAGCCCTGCAGGCATGGTGCCAGAGGTTGGTTCTGGCCCACAGGCTAGGGGTAGCCATATACCCCGGGCTGCTTTTCTTGATTGCCTGATTTTGCTATTATAAAGAAGCCTTTAGAATCCTGCACTCAACTCTAATGGTAGGACCAGAGTCTAAACTAATGCTGGGACAGTACAGCAAGTCCGTGAAAAACTGAGGTCAACTGTTTCTATAGATTAAGTATCTTAAAGCTCACCTGTTATTGTAGGCAATCTGTAATGGAACAACCCTTTATTCAAATAGTGCTTTATTTTAGCCATTGTCATAAACTCTAAATAAGAACAGCTGTAACAGAGCAAAAGCACTGTTCTTCCTACAGTTTGTAGTGAAATGTAGCAATCTCTTTATTTCATGCATGCAGCAGTATGGATTGCTATACCACTAATTGACCAAACCAGTAGTCTATCTAGTCCAGTCTCCTGTCCTGGCATCGGAGACCAATAACAAACGCTTCACAGTAGATTTGTAAATCTCCCAGAATGGACAGTTATAAAATAAGTGTCACGGGAGAATTTCTTTCTAACCCAAAGCACTTAGTGGTCATTTTATGCCCTAAAAGTGAGTTTAATCAAGGGTGGGTAATAGGAATATATCTACCATAATGAACTTCTTGGTGCCGTGAGGAGACATCGTCAGGAACTGAATTCATGATATGTGCTGTTTGTAACTGGAAATCTTTACATTTTAGTTTCACCTGTCATTTTTCCAATCCTGTTCTAAGAATATCAGTTAAAATAATACTCTCTGTGCACAGCAATCACATTGGAGGAAAACAAATCTAGTCCCTGTGATTAAAAAAAAAAATGCTTTGTTACGCTTGAAAAAACTAGATCTGTTAGGACCCTTTAAAATATGGCAGTACTGGGTCAGCCTCCCTTAGCAGACATGGATTGAGTAATTGTATACCTAGTTGCTAACTGGTATGTCCAAAAATAGGGCTTGGGGGCAGGCTTATTGCACAGAGATTTGAAATTTTGGTCTTATTGGTTTAGAAGGCACTCCGTGTTTAAACAACTCCAGCATACTTTACCAAAGTCGACTTCACATACAGTATTAAGGGACTGCAAAGTCAATAGAAAAATTCAGATGGACTTCAGTGGAAGCTAGACTTAGCCCTATAGGAGACTTTTTTCCCCAAATGCCAAGAAGAACGGTTGTGGCTGTTGTTTGTTTTGATCATCCTGCAAAAGTCCCCTGAGGCAGGAAATTTCCATAAGTTATCCTTGTGTGAAAGGGGAAAGCTTCCTTTCCATTTTCTGTTGCACCAGGCTTGGCCATCCATGATGAAAGCCAGGAAATTCAAAATGAAGTTCATACTTCTTCCTTTCTATAACCAGACTTCCAGGTACATGACAGGGGCTAGGGGTTTGAAGGCAGAGTAAGTTTCCTGGATCGCTTTCTTTTGCTAGAGTTTTAATATTAAAAAAGCATTTAGAAACAATTAGGCTGCAAACCAAGTGGTGCCAATGATAACACTGAGCTGCATAAATAACACTGGCTGTTTCATTATCATTCACTTATCAGATATATTTACTTCTCAGATATTTCCTTAACCGGAATTGACTGTACTATAATTGCCTATTTCTTTGGTCCATTGGCTGTTAACCTTGAAGTGACTAGGGTAAAACTGGCGAGGACTTCCCTGTCAGGCCTGACCTCTCACTATGCTGGAGAGGGTGCTGCCATGACAACCGCGACAGATGTCAGCTAAGCAATGTGTACCCTAGAAAGACTCCTGTATTGAGAAAATCGATCTTGTAATGGTACTACCGAGCGCATTCACTGAACTGCCAAGTGTTCTAGGCTTAATCATTTATTTCATCTAGCAGAGAGAAGAAAACATAAAAGAAATGAAATGAATTTGACCTCTGTCTTTTGAGTGACTTTAGTGCTACACTGAATTCAAGCAAGTGCCGCTTATGAATTTAAAAAAATTACATTCGGAATAACATTTTGAAGTGAAATGACTCTTGTAATGCCAACCCTCCAGAAACATGTTATTTCAAATGTCAGATACATAATAGTCATTTGCTATTTTCCCTATGTCCAGAGGTTATCTTCACTGAGGGTGCATTTCAGGTAAATTATAATAAAGAAAACACATATGAAGTATACAAAAACATTGCCTATTTTTTCACACTCCTGCAGTAAGGGAAGCTCCTTTGTGACTGCATTATATTATAGCTGCACCAAGAAACAATAAACAGTGTTTCATATTGACAGCTTTTCTCCTTTTTCTATTCCTTGTAATCTTCCAATGTAAAATATTTTTTTCCCAATCTCGAGTGAAGTTTTTCTTGATGACATCTAGTCCCCTGCTGGTACAAAACTGATTCCAGACACTAGAAGACTAGTCACTCCTTTCTAATTTACTTAGATTTTGCTTGCTATCTATGCAAATAATTTTATGACCAAACCCTATAACTCCAAAGTAACATTTGCTAATATATCAATGTCATTCTGGAAATGTCCAGTATGTATTTGACAAATAGTGAAAAGCTAAAATCTACAAGGTTTAGTGTGAACTTTCTTTTGGACAGGCCCGATGCTAGATTTTAGGGGAAACCCCCCCAGACCTAAAGAGAGTGGACAACTCCCTCTGCTAACCTTGTCCTTACAATAACAAATATCACCGAGGGTGATTATGGTGAAAAGGATCTTTTAAGATTTTCAATGCGTTATGTCTGTCTCTGTGCTGTGGGATATTTTATTGCATTTTTGCCCTCAAGTGAAGCTGACGGGAGCCAGGCTTGTAATTTAAATCAATAAGAACCCTTTACCATGGCCATAAAATACTTGGCTAAACCTTTGAAGTGGCCACAGTTGAATGCACAGTGAACACAGTATAAATGTTCCTTAAGATGTATTGTATTAGACCACTACTAAAACAGCATTCAAAGGATCCAGCGCCTAAGCACCTTTTGTGAATGATGGCAGAGCGTCCCAGCCTCGTTTGATCATTTACATTCACTGTTCGCATTGCCATGTGAAGTTGCTATAAACAAGCACTCTTAATTGGCACATCACCCCTGCTGCAGATGTCAGGCTTCCTTGTCAGGCGTTCTCACTATCTGTTTGACAGGTTTCCTGGGATCTGGATCAGGTTCTAAACCAATAATCCACATCTGATATGTTGTTATGTCAATCGCTCCTTTACATTTCAATGATGGCTGGGGAAATGTAAAGTGAACGTGGCATTCAGAACGGTTCCATAAATACGGTATGTGTTTCTGAGTCGCAAAACTAATTTTGTGCCATGTGACAGAGCTGTGCTTTAAAATGATCATCTGACCAAATTATAACACTGCTTGCTTCCTTAATGCAAACTCATGTAGCTGGGATGTCTTTCGCAATGCATTCAGCGTAGTTCTGCAGCAGGTGTAAGTCAGCACTCTTTCACTCACATCGATGGAACAATGCTAATTTATGCTTGCTGGAGATCTGGTCCTTGCAGTCTTTACACTGCAACTTGTATGTGCATGAATGTATAAAGGCTACATATTTTTCCTTTTAAAATAAATGAATACCTACAGGAAAAATAGCAGAGTTTAAATAGCATCAAGCATGTGATTGTTTTTATGATGAAAGCCAGGAAATTCAAAATGAAGTTTATACTTCTTCCTTTCTACAAACAGGGGTGGAAAAAATAGATTTCAAATTAATTCCCTGGTTTTCTGGTGCTCCATGGACACACAAAGGTTTCAGATGAAGTCCGCTCCGAAATGTTCTTCACGGTGCCTCATTTGACTTTGGGTTCTCCTAAACTGAACTTTAGCTCAGTGTCCTAGCCTTCCACTCTTTAGAGCTAACTAGAACTACCCCCGCTACAAGGCAGCAGGTCTTAGAGCTAGCTCAGTCAGGTTAGCTTAGAACATATCCCCCAGCTGGGACCAATGGTGCAACTGATAGGTGAGCTAGCCTCTACAGCTGTGCCTGGAAAGACTCAGGATTCGTTACTGTGAACAGCTCCCATTGGATCATGTAGGCTAGTAGCTTTCAACCTTTTTAGACTCAAGGCATCCGTCCGGGAAAAAAAAATGTCAGCTCTTAGTTTTCACTTGATTTTTTAATTACAGAAAGATAGCAGTGCTGTAGCAAGGGGGGTGGGGGGGAGCATAACCAGGGCAACCGTGTGCCAACAGGTACTGCCCAGCCCAGGTGGGTCATGGGATGAAGCCGCAAACAGCTCATTTGGGGGGGGATGGGTGGAGGGTGGCTCCCCCCACTGTGCGTGCTCCTGGGCAAGCATAGGCATGCATGTGCCCCCTAGATCTGTGAGTGGAGCAAAAGCAGGCTGCCGCTGTGGGCTTTGCCCTGGGCGCCAAACTTTGTTGCTACCACACTGGATAACAGACCAGTTTCTTCTGTTGCAAAGAGCTCTGTAAGCCCTCCAACAGCTCAGAAAGCTTTTAACACTAAGAGCTTCTATTTGAACTCTCTGGGTCTTCCTTGCAAGTCATGTTTGTACACCTCACAGTGATAACATTAGGTGGCATTCTGTGGTGCCCCTGGAAGGATCTTAAGGCACCCTCGTTGAGAATCACTGGTGTAGCTTGTTGGGGGAGAGGAGGTTGTTTTTCTGTTACTTGATTAGTCTTCTCAGAAGGGGGATGTTTCTGTTGATTTGAAGTGGATCACAAGACCTTTTCTCAGTTTGTTCTGTTCCACTATCACTGTACCTCAAGAGGAGAATCTGGGTTACTGGGTGGAACATATGTCAGAAATTTGCTAGGGCAGGAGCTGCATTGGTTGTTCTGGAGACTTCCCTGGCAAGGCCTTTTAAAAATGGTTGCTTGTTCTCAGCAAATAGTCCTGCTGCATGTGTTGTGCACTTGTCTTACCTAGTTCAACAAAGAGCAACTGCTTAGGTGAGAAAGATCAAGTTGGTCCTTGGCTCCACTCCCTAGGTAGTCTCTTCTAAATGACCACAGCTTGTGAAGAAAGGGTAAGCAGGGAGGCATAGTGGGTCACAACTGCCTCTAGATGGTATGTTGTGAGTGGCCATAACTGAAGGTTCCCATCTGCCTAGGATGTCTCTGGACAGATATTCTCTATTCTTAGCTCTAGGTCTCAGACACACTCCCATGCTTATGACTGACATCTTTCTTGGACAATATTCAGACCTTTTAACCACTGTCACAACCCTTATGAGTCCCTGACTGTTTAGACAGATTTCTCCAGAACATCTCTGAGTAAGGATGCTACAGTTTCTTTCTAGATATATCCTATGTGGCCAAATTACAGGGAGGCAAATAATTTTAAACTTAGCAAACGAATTTCTTAAACACAGATACTTTATTCTTACCATGTGCACTACAGAGACACAGACCTTTGAGACAGAACAAAATTGTGGGCATGCTTCTCTCTTATTTGAGCTGGAAATCACCCTTGGTTAGTGTCATCAGGCTAAGCAGCCCTTCCTTTGCTTGGTCTTTTTGCATGTGGCAATGACTAGACTCTTTTTCAGAGAAGCAGCCATATTTTTACATAGTTTCTGTCCTCCTTTTCCTTGTGTGATTCAAATGAAGGAACTCCAAGTTCTTCCTTCCAACTTTTTCAGTGGCTTCTTGGTAGTCTCATACAAAGTCACTCACTGGTCCTTGAAAGGAAATACATTGTTTCAGTAGGGGAGAATCATAAAAATTCTGATGGCCCCTGATGACTCTGTCATAACTTCTCAGACTTCTACTCTATCAAGTCCCTTCTGCAAAATGGATACATGTAATCCACAAAGGAAGTTGCAATATACCATGGAGGTCATACTCCCAAGTGAAGGTTACAATAAAATAGAGTCCCCAAACCAAAATGGGGCTCACAAAACAAAATAGAGTTCGAAAAGTGACATAGGTATATGTCACACGAATCTGTCACATCTCTCCTGTGTGTTGGCCAGAGTAGCTATACAGGTGTGAGTGGTGAAGTGATATGTCTCTTTTCAAAAGCTGCAGAAACTTGCTTTTCCTCCCCTAACCTTCCCATACTAGGATGATGGTGAAACAGGCTCCTCATATGACCTTCTAATCAGTGGAGTGACAAGCTATTTCTTTCTCATGTGAGTCCTAATCTCCTGTTACACTGCCTGTACACAGGTTACTGTGATAAAAGCCTACAGCCTATGACACCTGGTCAGAACAATTATTTTGGTTGTTATCTCCTATGGAGTTAGCCTGTGATATGTGAGGTGACTAAGCAATCCATGGAGCAGTGGGATTCCTAAAATGCAGTATGATTTAAGGTCATTGTTTGGTGTTCTAGAGTTATGGACATGCTTCTTGGATCAGACAGCTCCGGGATAATATATAGTTTCTCATGTTCTGACTTTCCAACGTGTAATATTCTCAGTTTCACTGCAGGTTGTAGTAAGGATTTCAGAAGTTGTATTTAGGGAAGTCAGTGAGCATTCCAGATGCACAACACTTCTTGGGATTTGCCCCAGGGAAATCAAACATAATTTATCTAGTCTTGGCAGTGAAGGAATCTAGTGGCCAGTGTGTTCTTTACTGTTCTATTTGGTCTGGTATGAAATGATTTGTTGTTCTTGACAGACTATTCCAGAGATGAAGAGATACCATAATCAGGTCAAATGTCAAGCAAAACTTCATATCTACTTTGGCATGGTTCCCATCAGCCCTAGGAGTATGGAAGGATTATTATCCCTATTTTGCAAATAGGCATTCTTTTACTCTGAAATTCCATAACCTATGTGGCACAGCATACTTCTCTGAATGAGCTAGCTCAGGTACTTGCATGGAGAAGGTATAGCTACATTATGAGCCAGGTAGAGCACTGCACTAACTCAGCTATTTTGCTTCCCATAGCAGAGCTAGTTTTTAGATAGCCATAATGATTTGAAGCCTGTGGCAGAACAGGGGCCTGAACATCTAGCATTCCAGGATAGCACCCACGCTCCTAAGCCATACTTCTCTGTCATCTATCCTGGGTGCATCTACATGTGCTATTATCATGTAGCAATAAGCTCTGGTGTAGATCATGCTAGGGTTTAGTTTGCTCAGGCACAGCATTTACATGTGCACCTGGAACCACAGCATGTTGAGCGGGGCAGAGCAGCCTGTCACAGGGCAAGGACCCAGGAGCAGCTGTGATCTCTCCTGGCACCTCCTACCATGCCAAGTTGACTATCAAGCACCCTCGTTCTTGCCCGCCATGTCTTTGATGACAGAAGTATTGTAAGGGAGGCTGCCTTTTGTCCCTTGGCCCCATTCCATGTAGATTGATTTGGTGCCCCCCCCCAGCCTCTTATACCATGCCCTAAACCTCTCAGATGTACCGGACGTTGTCTTGTCAAATTCCCTTGCTGTGCCCTCACAGCGCCCCCTTGCTATAGCCCATGCCCCTGCAGACGCTCTCTGGCCTTGTCTTAGTTGCCCCACTGGGGCCTTTCTCCATGCTCCCCGCAGATGCTCTCTGGCCTCTCTCATGGCTGTGCCCACAGTGGGGCTCCCTCTTACAATCCCACCCTGGGGCTTCTATTCCTCTGTGCACCCTCCCTGGGGCTCCTCCCAATTGGGGCTCAGGTGGCCATAGCCATGCCTGGCCCCCAATGCACTGTCCCCCTTCTCGGGGCTGGGGTCAGTGCACCCCCTCCTCAGGTCTACAAACCCCACCGAGGCTCAGGTGGCTGTAGCCGTGCCTGATCCCAGACCCACCTTCTTGGGTCGCTCGCCCGCACTGGGGCTCCTCGCCTGTGCGCTCGCCCGCCCTGGGGCTTCCCCCGCACAACACTGCCCCACTGGGGCCGGGGTCTATACACCCCCAAAACATGGCACGCTCTCCAGCGCCAGGAACCCCCACGCTACCGGGGAGCTCTTATGAGGCCTCCTCCAACCCCTACAGCCTCACCTGGTCCTCCAGTGTAACAACTACCAACAGAAAACTCAAGCCCCTGGGCTACAACATAAACTCCAAGCCATCTGGCTAAAACACAATTTCTAAGCCTTCTAGCTAGCCATCATTCAAAACCCTACCAGGGCTTGCTCCCCCAGTCCTCAACCGAAGCTGTGCAGGCCAGCTAGCTTCTACTCCCACCAAGCTCTCTCTTCCTCAGCTGCCAGAGGAGAACTGCCTCCTTGGCCTCAGCCTAGCCTGTTTATATAGGCCAGGCCCTGCCCCCTTCTGGTCAGCTGACCCAACTGCAGTTGCCCCGGCAACCGGCACCTGTCCCTCTTTCTAGGAGCAGGGCACTTCAGTGTCCTGCAACACAGCCCTAGGCTGGAAGAGGACCTGGGAGGTCATTTTGCCAGCCTGGGACTGGTCTGCTCTGGCTCAGTATGCTGCAGAGGGGCTGGCTGGAGCATGAGGGTGCTACAGTGCAGGACTAACTGGCAGGCAGCCCCTGCACTGAAGCACCCTTGTGCCCCAGCCAGGCCTGGTCACTGTCTACATATGTGTTTCAGTGCAGGTATCTACTCCGCTGTAGGATGGTAGTTGTCCTGGACTGTACTATCCTACAGTGGGTTATAAATTTACTGCACCCTAGTATGGGTACAGATGTTGATGGTGATGCTTTAGTGCAGAGCTAAGTAATCAGCTCTGTAGCAAAGCTCACATGTAAATGCACTTTATTACCTCTAGTTATGGCCTCTTCAGAGACACCAGAGAATTCTTCTTCAGCTTTCCTGTTTTAGGGTTACTGTACATCTGGGTTTTCCTGGATATGCCCTCTTTTGGGGTCCTCCCATCTTCATCTGGGTGGTTTTTTTTTTTAATATCAAAAAATGTCTGGGATTTTGCTCTGCTCAGCATTGAAGTTTTTCCTGGCACTTCCTATCTTGCTATAGCAAGGAGTTGCTTGGGGCTGGAGGAAGCAGGGGAGGGCAATTGGAGGCAGGGGCATCACATGGTAGTAGGACCAGCCCCAGCAGCTGTATGCAGGTAAGTCTGTGGGGGGTGAGGGTTGGAGGGCTAGGGCTTGTGGGCTGCTGGGGGGCTCTGTGTGTGTGTGCGCATGCATGGCAGAGGTGTGTGGAAGGGATGGGTGCATTAGGGGTGGCAGGTGCCCACTGGCACTGGGAGAAGCACAATGTCCAGGCGCTTGGGCTGTGGCAGGGCAGCAAAGCTGCCCCACCAGCAAATGAAGGGGGTGGGGGGCCCTTTTGGGGCATCAGGAGCTGTGTGTCTGGGCTGGTGGCACCGGGGCTAGTACTTGTGCTTGTAGGGGCGGAGCAGATGGGAGACACTGCAGGGCTAGGGGGAGCAGGGGGCTGCAGGTCGAGAGTGAGGGGCACTGGCAGGGCTGGGGAGGCTGTGGCTTGGGAGTGAGGGGCACTGGGGAGTCGGGGGAAGGGGACTGGGTTGGCAACATGGGGCACAGGCAGTGCCAGGGGGCTGCAGGTCAGGGGTGAGGGGTATCAGCAGGGACAGGGGGGCTTCAGGTTAGGAGTGAGGGGCATCAGCATGGGCTGGGGCTGTGCGGCTTGGGAATGAGGGGCAGTACCAGGGCACAGGCATATCACTCTGACCCCCACCCCCATCATGTTACCCACCTCCCTCCTGACAGGTGTCCTCTTTTTTGAAATGGGAAATATGGTAACCCTAGCTGTTTATAGCCATCAAGGTTGAATGGATGGCTATTGATAGACAAGCTTTTCAAGATTCAGGCCCTGATTCTTCCTTATATTCAAGCACAGGTCAGCTGCAGGGAGATAGTCACAAGTCTCTGAAGTCTGGCTTTATCAGGGCTAATTTCAGATCAGGTACAGCAAACAGTGCATAAAGAAGCGTTGGACTGTTAAAGATCCTAAGATTCTTCATCTTCAGTGAAACTCACCTCTTCCTTCCTCTTCTGTTTCTTGTCTACTGCCACAACAGAGATCAGAAATTCCTAACTTGGCAGTAGAGCTTCATAATGAGTGAATTCCTGGGGCTTGCTCATGTTTTGTTGGCTGTTCAGAGCCTGGTCTCTCACTGAGGTGGGTTTTCCTTGGGGAACATTCAGAACCCCTCCCATGGTATCTACAGATGGACAGCTGCTGATTTGCTCTCCTGCAGCCTACCATCTTCTGCTGACCTGGCTGGTCTATTTCCTCCTCTAGCTATCATTTCTCTCCCTTAGCTATCATCTCTCTCCCTTATTTGTCTTTGTATGAAACAATACAGGCCTGATTCTTATTTCACTTTGGATAGTGAAACTTCATTAACTTCAGCAAAATTAGTCCTAGTTTATTCAACTGGGAGCAAATTCCCAGGACTGTTACTGAGCAGTAATCTCTTGTAACTGAGAGCAAAATCAAACTGTATTTTATAAAGAAAGATTATGATGATCAAGCATCAAGCCCTTTCATTTCTTCAACATTTTTGTTCCTGATTTCTGAACACACACCAATGTGTTGGCATTTTTCTGTTATTGGGGTGCCCATCATTGTACACATTAGTATTTGAATTGAGGGGATGCATAAATGGTTATGCCTACTTAGTTGGAAGGAAGCATCAACCTGATGGGCAATTAGTGAAAGGGAAAATACAAAACAAGTGTTAAAGTGTACAGCATATGCTCACTCTTTTCTCCAACTTAAGCACAGCGGAGCATTATTCATGGTGTAGTCTCATAAGTGCCATCCAGAAGGGAATTGTTCCCTGATCCGTGACTTGATGATTCTGAGTATGCAGTTTAAAATAGCCATTTTTGTTTCCATGGGTTGTTTTTTTTTGCTGGAGAGGGAATGGTTTAGAGGCTTTATGTTTATGGGAATATTCCTGTTT
This sequence comes from Crocodylus porosus, assembly GCF_001723895.1. NCBI lineage: Eukaryota > Metazoa > Chordata > Crocodylia > Crocodylidae > Crocodylus > Crocodylus porosus. The sequence goes on from NW_017728886.1 coordinate 59,683,234, forward strand.
TACCTTGCAGGCAAAAAGTAAAGACACATGTAAGTTTTTGGTAACTATATGCCTGTCACCCCAACTTTGTGGCAGGGTCATTTTATAAAGTCAATAAATATTTATTGCAAAATTCTGAGTCAGTGTCTGCAGTGGCCTTTAGGGTTGGCAGTATATTTTAACTTCAGTTTAATTTAGAAGCAGCTTTTTCACCTAGTAGGGACAGGGCAAATTTTCTTGTATTCTGCATCTCCTAAGTACACTCAAGACACAAAGAGAAATAATCTTTTGGGATGCTGTTAGGTGGTCATGTCCATATTTGAAAAAGCAGTTGCTTGTGTCCATAAAGAGTAAATGCAAGTTATTCTATCTAAGGCATTCTTAGCAACTGTCCTACAATATTATTGATCTTAGACTGCTCATATAATGAGCAAACTACACAGTGCACCATGAGTGGTTTTTCAGTTTTATGTATAAGCACCACAATTGATATTTTAAAAATTAATATAGTGGGTTCTGGCATTTTTATAACAGCTTATTAAATGTGTTATTAATGTTTAGGAATTGAAGATCAATGTGGCTTTGGGTTTATTTTATGTGAGTCTGAGTCAATTTTACAGTCTTCCTCTTTGTCTCCCTTCTTTTTGTCTAGGTTCAGTATACATATCTATAGCTCTGACTTCTTTGCCAGCTTTGGAAAAAACTGTGATGGCTTTACCTACCTTATTCCTTATGTAGCCCCATTAAGTTCAGTGACCAACTGGTGGTGTAAAGTGCTAATCAGTGTAAGAGTATCAGAATCTGCCCCTTAACATAGACACCAAAGGGTGATAGGATGTATGTCACCCTACTTTATGGGCTGGACTTAAACTAGTGCCCTGTTTGAGAATATTCTGAATTATTTCAAATACAGCAGGAAAGATGCATGCATTGCACTAGATAGATTAAGAAGCAGAGCCTGCTGGCTGTCCCTGGCCAGAAGCACCAAACTAGGATTGGTGTCATTAAGGGCTCTACATATAGAGGACTTGCCAAATCAGGGCCTGAACTGATTATTTGCTATTTCTTCTCTGGCAGGAAACTGAAACCCAGAATATGGGTGAGGGTCAGTTGGACCCTTAAACAAATGCCCTGTTATTACTTGTTCTTTCTCTAGTCCTTGCTTCAGAGCACAGTTGCCATAGTTACCCTCTAATTCTACAGGACTAATGGGCATATGGGATTCAGCTCTCTTACATTTCCAGAGCAGGTTGGACAGACACTTGACTGAGATAGTCTAGTCAAGGACAAACTTGTCTTGAACAGGGGGGCTAGTGGACTAGATGACTGTGTCAGGGTCCTTCCAGTTCTGCTTTTCTGTGATCCTATGAAAAGGTGAAACACAAACTGTACCAACTCAGGCGTGCCCCTGGGAAGCATTCTAACTCAGAGATGCAACTCTTCTGAGTCAAAATGCCTCCCCTGTTTTTAACTTGTTCCTGGAGGAAATAATTTGCCTCTGACTTATATTTGCAGGAAATTTATTCTATGGGTGGATGGAGTCATATCTCCACATCCTTCCTCTTTCCTTCCCCCCTACCCCCCTTGCAGGATTGCAAAGTCCACTTATAGTAAGTGGAATTGGGCTTGTTTTTTGGGGGGGGTTTTAAGTTGCTTTATTTTTTGAGAGTCACAGGTTGATAAGCACCTGTACTTCCCTCTCTTTGAAATGGGTTGGGCTTGTTTTTAAAGGCATTACCTCTTTCTTTTCTGGTGAGACTTGGCAACACCACCCCTTTCCCCCTCCTCCCCACCCCCAACCTCCTCTGTAGGGGAATAAGTGAGCAAGGAAACACCTGATTATTCATACAAACTGAAACCTAATGTCTGAAAAGTCAGCACAGGGACATGTTGAGAGTTCTCACACCTTCCTAATCCTTTGAGGGCTCATAGTCTAACCCTCAGTTAGTTCTTCTATTTTTCCTACTCCTTCCAAAGAACATACATAAGGGCAGATTCTGCTATCAGTGCAAATATTGAACAGCACCTAATTCTGTGAGCAGTCTTCTTAACACCCCTAGCTGTAGGGTAAGGTGGTATGGAATATTTCTAAAGGTGCCAAAATCTAATCTTTAAAGTTAGACATACATGGAGACACTAAGGCTATCTTTATGGGCAGCCAAATATTATTTGGTGGAATTACACAATCTGCACCACAGTGTTTTATAAGTGAAAGAAGAATATAGTTCTACCATTCATGTCTGTATTCTGTGTACCCATATATATGTGCTGTTGTTTAGGTCTAATAATGATGGGCACAATCTTTCAAAGGATGGATCTTCTTCCATTCACTGTGAAAGAAATGGTTTCAGGAATAATGCCTCAGTACAAGAAAAGGCTTTCTTTTTATGATTGAAACCATTACTTGGTACATTCAATTCTGTTGTGTAAATGAAATGGGTTTGAAATATGCCTGTCCCTGATGTACTCATCAAGATGGACTCAGTCCTGCCAGGGGCTGAACACTCTGACCAAATTCAGCAAAGCACTTAATCATGTGATTAACTTTAAAGAAGCCAGATTTGTGAAGTGAGGTAATATCTTTTATTGTTCCAACTTTATAGTTGTGGGAGATGTTGGACAAGCACATGAATAATCCTAATGCATAAAGTACATACTTAAGTGCTTCACTGGGTCAAGGCCAGAGGGCTCAGCAGCATCTCTCACATGATCAAACCCATCAGGTCAATCCCGCACTTTGGTTTTGGATCTCAGTTCCCCTGTACTCTACAAGGTCAACTGGACTTTCTATTAGAGGATCCTAAGCACATTGCAAGCATGAATGGGGTTTTTCAGTGTCTCCATGACACCGGAAAATATCATTACCTCCATTTCAGGGGTGAGGAAACTGAGGCACCCAGTGGTTAAGGGACTTTTCAAGGTCAAAAACTAAATCTATGTATCCAAGAGACCACCCAGTTTTTATCAAACCCACTCCTTTTCTCTGCCATTAGGATGCCTTCCCATTTTTGTTAGTATGGTTGTCTAATATCACAAGACTACAATTACATTTATACTACAATGTTATTTGCAGTTGTATGCATTATGTCATTTTTTGCTGCGTTTGTCACTTTTTGCTATTTGTCCCACATTTTTGAGATCAGGCACTGCACAGCCAGTCAGTAGGTTAAGAGGCAGAAGTGTTTTATTCTAATTTATGTATGTCTCTATTAATATATAAACTGCTTTCAACCCCCTTATGGGGTGGGGGGGGGGAAGTCTTCTCCCGTATATGCAGTCAAGTCATGGTAATTTCCCCCAATTGAAACTCCCTGACTTTGTGTCTTAGCATCATACACAGCATAATTTATAAAAGTGTGAGCAACTGCAGAATTGTTCTCCTAATAGATTCTGAAGATTCCAATTTCCATTCTGCCACACAAGACTGAAAATCCACTTGTGCTCAGTTATCTGTATCTTTGCCTCATCCTCACACTGCATCAAAAATCAGGTTCAGGTGCAGGTTAAGAGCATGCATTTACCTCAGGAATATGGGACTTATTAAATATCTCTACACAATTAACATCACCATATCAATAAGAATTATCATTATGTCCTGTCAATCAGGTGCTGAATTTTGCTTCAGGGAAACAAAACAATTTAAATTATAGCAAGTACTCCCCTTCTTTTTTACATGCTTCTCTTAAAATTGGATAATTATGTGGCTTTTCATTAGATTCCTCTAAGCATAATAGATCACGATATTCACCCTTTGACCTTGGTGATGAATGTTTCTGGTGAAAACATGTGACAAGCAGTGTTCTAATGAGAATAAAATACTGAATAACTGTGAACCTCACATAATGAAAGAACAAAGCAAGAACGAACCACAACTACTTTCAGATTGCAGTGTAAAATGTATTCATACCACAATTCTGATGCAAGAAGGAAGCCCCTTTTTATTTGGTTTTAATAGAGTAGCAACAAACTTTGGTATTGGATGCACAGACCAAGACAAGAAAAGGACAAAGAATCTTTTTATTGGGGAAACAATGGAACATGAAGGGTTCTTTTTATGTTATATATGCAAGTTAGATTTTTTTTTAATTCCAAATCCCTTGCATATATATATACAGTAAAAATGATGATGTATTAAACTTATTTAATGGCAACAATATAGATGGGTACTTAATTTGTTATTTTAAAAAACCCTGGGGCAAATAATTTGGTAGTATATGCTTACAAAATTTAGCAGGGCTGCAGCAGTGTTGAATTTGATCCCGCATGTCATAATTTTTTACATTGACTGTCAAATGGTAACATACCAAAACCACCCTTTTTTACTGATGTCTGAACACAAATAATTTGGGTAAACTGTATTTTTTATGTATATCACCCATGATTTGGTTTTGCAATACCAAAATCATTTTTCAAAATCAAAACCAAAACTGTTCCTCCAGCCCACCTCCATTGTTGTGCATAGTCTTTTTAGAACCTGGTCAATAAGTACAGCAACAGTGAAACCCTTAGTTTATGAGCTAATTACCTTCCAATTTGTTTTGTGGTTTTAATTTTGTGAAACTTCTTGTCTCAATATTTGGGGAATAATTGTGGTTGTGAAGGTTACAGGAGTGTCATCGCTGGGAACCAAAGTTCTATCCCTGTCTAGGTTCCCTTATCAGTCAGATACTTTACAGTAATGACTGAGCGGCAATTACAGTGTACTTTTATAATGTCACAATTTTTGCAATATTTATTTAAAATCACTAAAATATTAACAAAGCTCTGGACTTTTTGCCTCTGGACTGGGATACACGTCTAGTTCAAGCTTAGATCTTTTACTAAACATATTAGAAACTGTTTCTTGTCTCTAGGTAAAATCCTGTCCCCGTGAGGTTTGTGGGTGTTTTCTCAGAAATTTCACTGAGACCAGGATTTTACTCCCTATGCCAAATTCTTCCTCCAGTTACTGTGACCTAAAGCTGGAGTAACAACTTCAGTTAGAATGGAGTTACTCTTAACTGAGACATGTGCAACTGAAAGGAAGTTTTGGCCTTGTGCCTTCACTAACTTTTTGAACTGTTCAGATTTTGGAAGAGATCTCGTGTCATTGTATGCATTTTATGAGACTAATGGGAGAACATGAAGTAACAGCAACATGTATAAGCAGTAAATCTTTATCAGCAGTTATGTATATAACTGTGTTGTGACTTATCATGTGACTGGTGACTCTCTTTTCCATTGGTGAAGCATTATTTACCTTTTTGGAATCAGACTGCCACTGGGAAAATGGAGAGAAGGATGCTTACTAGCTATACTGTACTTTAAAAAAGAAAATAAAGAACCAACATATGTACAGAAAGATATTTCTCCTTCACACTTTACATAATAATATACTTGAATAGAATTTAAACTATTAATAAGTAAAGACGAATATACTGAGTTTTAAGCAGATGCATTTGCTAATACTTCCTGCAGTATTTGTTCGGGCAGAATCTTTCAAGAAAAAAGTATGTTTTAATATATCCTGTGTCAGTGATAACACTTGCATTATGTTTTATGTCTCCCAGTAACTCTTGTCCAGTTGGGCTTTTCAAGTAACCTCAAACACTAGGCTATTTTGGTTTCGTACAACTGACCTTCGCAAGGTGCCTCTTGAGTAGTCGGAGATGGAGCCGAAGCTCAGCAAGGCATTTTGCCTTCTGTGCCCAAGAAGCTATCAATCTGCTGCTGGCTCCTGCCAGCCCCAACTTTTCTTTTCTGAACTAGGTCAGTGTTATTGGCTGGCAAGTTGAGGGGTGGAGCTGCCTCTCTGCCTACTTCCCACTCACTGCGCCAAATGTGGGGGAAAAAGGAATAGTGTGCAATGTCAAGATAGTCCTATTTGGTAGACTAAGCAGGGAGAGGGTTCTTAGTTTCCTTACACTTCTGGGTATTTATGTAGGCTGAATCTCAATCGGGCTTGTTGCATTTAATCATATTTTTTGAATCATTTGTACTTTTGGTTCTCTAGGACTTGGGCATGAAAATATCAGTAGGAAAAATATGAGCATGAAAGTGCTAATGAAGAAAACAAATTTTGCTTCACACAGGTGCACCATTAAAACAAAAAACACAGTTAAAACGCATCATCTTATTGATTGTTTGTTACAGTTGTCAGAATTTGAAAGCTGCATCCCAACAGCTTGAAATTTACTGCATTTGATATGGTCTCATAAAGAGATCAAAAGAAAAAATGGAGGATCTTAAAACAAAATTACTGTGAATAAAAAGGTTAGTATCAGAAGCCACTAAATAAATTTGCTACATTTGCTAACAAATGTAATCTATTTACCTAGTGACTTTTATTTAAGCTTATCAAAGCAACCTTTTATGATTTATACTCTTTTGAATTGCTTTTAAAAGACAAAAAAGCAAAAGCAACTATAAAGGGTCTGAATCTGCAAACACTTGCATTTATGAATAACACTACATTCATTAGAGTTACCCATGTGTATAAATATTTGTACAAAAATACTCAAGTGTGTACATGTTTACATGGTCAGGGCCATGCTAGTATGACTTACATTTTATTTTTAATGTGCCAACAAATATAACCCATTATCCTTAACAATTTATCATACTTGAAAGCCAGATTAGAGGCCTGTGCAAGGGACTGGGAGTCAGGATTCTGGAATCTATCAGTTCTTGTCTGTGGGAGGCAATACAGGATGCTCTAAGCACACATCATTATTTTATATAAATGATGATTTTTATCATCAGCCGACACCATTGTTGGTCAGACAATAGAACATTTGACTGGCTGGGCAGGGGTACAATGGTTCACTCTTAAAATGGCACTGTAGGTATAGAGAAGATTCTTCTGCTTCACTTGTTTTCTAGCAGCTCCAAATCTGTATGCAAAAAAAGCAATCTTATATTATGCCCAGTTTTCCTGGTGGTTGTAGACATTTTTCAAATGCTGTGTCTTAGCTAGTGGGTGTCTTAAGTTTCTTCTTTCTGCAAGTGCTTTGAGCTATTGTGATGGAACCTAGCATGAAAGTTGGAATGTGGGGGAAGTGGGATGCTTGATTTTTTGTTTTGTTCAGTTTAGGGTTGCTTTTTTGTGGGGGGGGGGGGGAATTGGTTTGGTTTGGTTTTCCTGTCTAAAAGGAATGGGTCTTCTAAATCCACAGCTCCACTTGCCTACAGGCTACTATATTTGAGGCCTGCAAAATGTGCACCTGTTTTGGGAACAGAAGGGATGCATACTAGTAACAGAACCAGACATCTGTAATACCTGTTTATTTCTTTTCTTTTCTTCCTCTTTTGTTTTTTTGGGGGGTTTTTTCTATACATATCCAAGCTTCAGGGCAATGTGTTCTGGCAGCTTTCCTGAAGCTGGCAAGAGGGTTAGAATTTTTTTTTTTTTTTTTTTGGATAGTTGAAAAGCCTTTTTCATCTCTGTTAACTTATCTGGGCAGTAAAATCAGTTTGACCCTGAAGGAAGCTAACTTCCTTGCTAATAAGATTGGCAAATTTTGAGGGTTTTGGGATAGATGCCTCTGACTCTTGGAACCAAGAATAAATCATTATTCATAAATACCATTTTCTATGATTTATTGGTATTTATGAATAATGATTTATTCTTGGTCCCAAGAGTCAGAGACATATATCCCAAGTTCCTCAAAATGAATTTTTGTACTGTTCTCCATGCTAGTCCCCATTCTGAAATATGAAGCCCCTCTCTTATTTTTCTAACCTTTTTTTTCTCACTGATGCCTGTGACCTTATGTACTCTTAAAAGATTAGCTGTTTTGATAAGGAGTTTGAAAAAATATATATACCTGTAAGTGACATAATAAAAGACTCTGGATAGAGGAGACCTTGGAATGTAGCTGACAGCTATGCTGGCTAATGGCCCAATGTAGATGTAGCTTTATTGGAAATAAAATCCTCTTGCTGCTGTAACTTATTTTGGTTAGGGAAATGGTACAACCTGGTAGGAGCTATTCCAACAAAAGACTCTTGCCTATATAGCCTGTATCTTCATAGCTAAGGAAAAAATTGCACATAAACTGGTATAAGTGATCAGAAACCAGTTCAAATACATAATTCAACAAAAGTTCAGTGCACATAAACTGTTTTCAAAATGGCTGAAACCAGGTGTATGATAAACCTGGATGGATGTAGTATCAGACTGAACTGATTTAGGTTAAATCAGTGTATTGAACTTCTATCCCAGATTCCCTCCAGACTGAAGTTAACTCAGGCCTCCAGCATCCCAGGATGCTTTGCATCTCCCCCACAAGCTGTTCCTTGCAGGGAGGGTGGGCTAGCCTTGGCTCAAGCTGTCTGCTCCAGTGGAGCAGGGAGGCATGCTCGAACGCCCCCTGACTTCTGGCCTGGGCCACTGGCTTGTGGTTGCATTTCCAGAATCAAAAGTGAATGTCTGTTCATTGCCCTATCAGTTCAGTCTATGCAGTTTAGACTAAGCTGTGAAGATTGAATCAATTCAGCCTCAGGCTTCTTGATTATCTGTACTTAGCCCACAAGACAGGTGTGCTAAAATAGCTATTCCAGTATGTTCCATTATGATTGTACCAGAAAACTGTTTTTTGCGTAGGCAAGGCCTTAATCTCCAGTTTCTTACATTTTTTCCTTTTTTACCCCTTTTGCCTGTGCTACGAAAATTGCTTGTTGCTGGCAATGGCTGTAGTTCTGGCATTTTTAGCAGTTGAATTGCATGTGTTGAAAGTAGCAGACCTGATTCAAAAACCAGGGTTACAACCTGTCAAAGTAAATAAAGCTTCCTTTCACTGCCTCAGTCTCTCTGCCTGACTTACCACATTCCACATTCTCCACAGTCAGCCTCCTTGTCCATCTTTTCTGAGGGCACCAGAGCTCCATTCCCATTAGGAACAATAGGAAACAGTAGTCATCTTTACTATAAGGTCATCTTGAATTTCATCTGAAAAGCCTGCCTAAAAATTGTAGCTACTCTCCTTAAGAACAGCATTTGGCTTCAGACCTATTTTCAGGAATGGGGGTTGTCAGCCATTTTAGATCAGATCTAAAGAGAAGAGTCAAACGTCATGAGTTCAAGCCAGAAATCAGGAGTTCATGAGAGTTTCCAAAAATCCTGAAACATTCCAAGTGTTGGCATCTGCAGAATAGGGGCTTGTGGCATTGGATCAGCCCCTGACTTGACTTAGAAAGTTTTGGTGGGGCACAAATAAGTGACGGAAGTACTTGAATGTGAGCAACAGAAAGTGCATACCTTAAATCTGTATGCACTACCCAGCTTTTCTTTCCTGCATTTAGCCTGTATTTTACTAGACCTCTGCTTCTTCTCTTTTCCTCCATGACCTTGCCTTAGTGAGAATGCTAGATCCTGTCCCTACACCTGCTTACATGGGTTCTGGTTTCTTCCTCTTGGGGTACCTACAGACAGTTAGGGGATGCACCCTAACTCATGGTGCTTTAGATAAAACACCATGAGTTAGAGCCTCCCCCTGACCCAACAGATATTTGCCTATTGGGTCAGGGGGCTTGAGTGTGCCTGTACTGGCCCCAGCCAACAGGCGGGGTTACTCCAAAGCCTCCAAGGAGGCTGCTGAAGCACTCCTCTCCCCAGCCCTGGTGCTCTCCCCCTCCCTTCCCACCCAGGTATGGCTACCCCTGGGGTGTCAGCAGGGGAGGGTGGGGAAGGGGAGGGAGCAGCATGCAGCTGCTGGCTGGGCTTTGCCCAGATGGAGCAAGAGCAGGGGACAGGGTGGAATGGAGCCCCCTCACCTTGTGCACCCCCCCCACCAGATATCCCAGCTGCGATATTTGGGGGAGCTGGGCCAGATCCACAAAGCAAGATCCACACCAACTCCAGCCATGGCAAAGTCCAGCTGGCAACTGCTGCTGCCTCTGTGAAGAGGCCAAGGCAGGTGGTGAGGAAAGGGAGCTCCCTCACCTCATGGGCCTGACCCAGCTCCCCCAGCTGGGGGTGACTGTGAGGTAGAGGGGCTCTGTTGCCCCACCCACACTCTGGCTCCAGCCAGTCAAAGCCCAACCTGCAGCAGTGTGCTGCTCCCTCAAACTCCCTTCCCTCTCTCCCTCCCTCCCCCACTGACAGCCCTGAGGGCTGGACTGGGCCTGGTGCTGCAAAGTTGTGAAAAATTAACCCTTGAGGGAACACACATTCCCTAAGGTGCTCTGCTCTATAGCACCTTCAACTAATACCTGATTTATTAAGGGTTAATTTCTTGCGAGATCAGACATCTTAAAAGAGCTCTGCAGCCATGAACATATGTTATGTCATAGCTGTAGAGCTCTTTCAGGGGCCTGACTGCATGAAAAATCTAAGTTGTGTAAGTGCCCTTGGATAGAGCTGAAGGAAAGATGGGAAAGGAAGACATCTATAGGATGTTCTGTATTCAGGGTGGCGGGCAGGACTTGTCTCTAGAGAGATGGGACACTTTTAGTTCAGATTCCTGTCTTGAATCAGACAGTGAGTAGATCTGAACTGTTTCTCCTCCTAGGAAGAGATTATAGGGTATTTTTCAGCCGTCTCCCTTGCTGGAGATGTCCCACTTTGTATGAAATACTTAGTCATTGATGTCATGAAAAAGACGTTGACAGACTCGCTAGCCTTGTAACTAGGAGATGGGATACTAGGGTTTCCACGCTCTTTAAAAAACCTCCTCTTACCTGTTTTATGCTGCTGCTGGTTTCTGATTCCTCCTCAGACTGAGAAGCAATACAAGCCACAGGCCATATCATAAATAGCTGCAGAGGGACTTTGATGGTGCTCAGATAGGTTTCCTGCAGAGGTACAACACGTCCAACTCTGGCATCTGAAAGGATTATTTCATAGATTTCATAGACATTAGGGCTGGAAGGGACCTCGGGAGATCATGGAGCCCAGCCCCCTGCCCAAAGGGCAGGAAGTCAGC
>NW_017728886.1:59694921-59699091 GCF_001723895.1 Crocodylus porosus
CCCCACTGGTCACAGGGCACCACGATGAGTGACTGCCATCAATTACAACCCTCTGGGTCCGACCACGGAGCCAGTTTCCCAGCCAGTGGATCGTGGTGGAGCCAAGGCCACAACTGGCTGGGGTTACACCATGGCTTTCCTGGGGATCAAGGAAGTGCTGGGCAAAAATGGTGGTCAAGATAGATGGGAGAGGAAAGAGGGAGATGGGAAGCAAGAGTACTTTGCTTTTGTCAACTCATTTTCTAGCCTTCAGCTAAGAACCCTAAGGAACCAACAGACCATTAAGAGTCTAAGGCAGCGGTGGGCAAAATACAGGCTGTGGGCCAGATCCAGCCCATGACAGGTCTTTGTCTGGCCGATGGCTGGTCCCTCAGTCCTGCCTGGCTCAGGCACCATCCAGCTGTGGCATGTCCTGCTGTCTGCTGGGCACAAGTGGGGCTGGGGTGGCTCTGAAACTGGATTGCCTTTCTAGGCAGCCCAGGTGATGGCAGCTCCTTCTGGCAGGCCCCAGACCCACAGTACCGGTGGGGACCTGTGCTTCCCCCACATGCCTCATACCTCACCCACCCAGGCTTAGCAGCAGAGGTGCAGCATAGAAGCTGTCCCTCGGTGTTGGGGAAAAGCAGCTTTTCCCCCTTGCCACTGCTGGCAGTTCCTGCTGCAGTCACCTGGAGCGTACACTGGGCTGCCCTGCGTGTGCTCTGCACTGCCACTGCTGACTGAGGGGGCAGCCTGGAGGTGGCAGTGACAGTAGTGTAGACATATGGCAGCTCAACGCAGCATGGGCTCTGGGTGGTTGCAGCAGGAACTGCTGGCAGCAGTGAAGGGGAGGGGCCACTTTACCCCACACTAAGTGGCAGCTTATCCTGTGCCACCACTGCTGAGCCTGGGCAGGTGAGCCCAGAGCAGGCACAGGGTTGGGGCTGTGCAGTGCTGGTCCCTACTGGTACCATGGGGCTGGGGCCGGCAGCAGCAGCAGCTGGAACGAGCCACCACCACTTGGCCTGCCAGAAATATAGTCCAGCTGTGGAGTCACACCAGCTTCACTGCATGCCCCGGGGACAGCAGGATGTACCATGGGCAGGCAGTGTGGGGTGGGCCGGGTCACGGCTGTGCCTAGATTCCACCTGATCTGCTCTGGCGAGGGTGAGTCCAGAGCAGGCGTGGGGTGGGGTGGGGAGGGCTGTGCACTGTTGGTAGTGGTGGGGAGGTGCTGCAAGGCATGCAGGCTCTGAGCTGTTGTGGGGTGGGGGTGGGTGATGACCAGCTCAGGGGGGTATGCATGGTGTTTCCCATGCACACCCCACCATACCCGCAAACCCCACAAACACACTCTCCCTTACACACAATTACATACCCCACAAACACCGCACCCATTGGTGATGCATACAGAGGGCACACAGGTGCACATGCACCCCCTCAGCGTGGCAGCGCACCTCCAGTGAAAAGGCACTGCCGACACTGCCAGTGGCACCTGCAGGTGGTTGCCACTCACCACCCCTCCCCCTTGCCACCAACACCCCTGGCAGCATCTGCAGGCAGTTTGCAATCACCTCTGGCCACTGCTGCTGGTGGCGTCTGCAGGTGGTCGCTGACCGCTGGTCAGCACTTGCCACTCTCCCCCGCCCACTACTGACAGTGCTGCCACTGCATGCGTGAGCTCCCCACCTACTGTCACCATACTCCTGCTGCAAACAGCTCTGTGCCCCCCCAGCCTCCAGGGGCATGTAGTGTTCATGACCACACCTACTCTCCCCAACACACACATCCACACACCTGTGGGGGGAACCCCACTGACTGCTACACACGCACACACCCCACTGCACACATGCATTCACACCACATACCCACCCACCCACACATGCAAATCCTCAAAACATAACTCCCCACAAACCCCCCATACTCACCCACTCACATCGACACACACCCCTTCACCCTACCCCACACCCCGCATACACATTCAACCACAGACTCCAAGAAATCCCATAACCCCCCATCCCTTCACCCCCCCCACAATATATAAGAGTATAAGACTTTCATTTTGAGCTATTATGCAACCACCACTATATACACCATACAAATGCACTCAAATCATGACAAAAATATGTTTAAAAATAAAATCAAAGCATTTTATAGTCAGTGTTTGCTTTTTAGTATATAATTTTGGGGTTTTTATGGTTCCAAGATGGCAAACCCCCTTCTGAAAAGGAGTACTTCTGGTGGCAAAGGTCAGGGATTAGGGGGTAGGATTTCTAGTCATAAAATGGTGACCAGGGTGTAGGGCACCTGTCAAGGGGTGGGCTACTCCTGCGGCCCTTGACAGCTCACGAAAACTTGTTAAGTGGCCCTCCAGCCAAAATAATTGCCTGCCCCTGGTCTGAGGTTTTTGGGGCAAAGATGGTCTACTACTCTGTTTGTACAATACCCAGCACATCATGGGACCTTATTTTTGGTTGGCTCCTAAGGACCATATCCATAAACATAATAAATAAATACCTAAATGAGGACTGCCCTCTTGGAGCATCTTGTTATTTCAAAGTTTGGTGTTACTATATTTACCACAATTTTTTTTCTTTCTACACAAACTTACTCAGGTCTTATTGTGGGAGGCTTTTTGGCAACTGAAGTAATTAACAGAGTTTTTAATATCACTTAAACTCTGGCACTAATTAAATGTAATAAACCATCATTCCTATTACTGTGATCATAACCATATACACCAGGTTAAATGTAAAAACCAGTGCACAGGCACTCTCTGTACTTGTATTTACATGTATCATGTTATAAGCAAGTTAGTTTGACTACATTTTAGCACAATAAAATGCAATGGATAGAAAAGACACCAAAATAAAAGCTTTCTATAAGCTGTGCAAGGTATCTGAATGTGAGGAAAGCAAAACTATTTCTATATATGAAGGGATGACTATGGCTATGTAGGGGCATAGTCAACAGGAAGTAGGAAACCATTGTATGTACTCCTCACATTGGCATGAAATTAAATGTGCAGCAATAAACTCTGGTGCATATTGCACCGGAATATATTCCTCCTGGGCACTGAGTTTATTTGTCCTGGGCCCTGCACAGCTGGCAGGGGCTGTTCTGACCTGGATCAATATGCTGTGGAGGGGCTGGCTGGGGCACAAATGTCCTTCAATGCAAGGCTAACTGGCAGACAGCCCCTGCACTGAAGCACCCTCGTGCCTCAGCCAGCCCTGTCATCATCTACATGTGCACTGGTGTGCAGTAAAGAACTCTACCCCAGGACAGTACTTGTATTCACATGTACTATCCTGCAGCAGAGTTGATTAGTTTACTGTGGCCTAATAAGGCCACACATGTAGACACTGAGGACACTTACATGTGCTCTGGGGGTGGAGGGATGGTGCTTTAATTAGAGCACCTCTTGTATGTCAGCTCCACTGCATCTCATGTGTCAGCCTTCTCACACTTAATGGGGGTGGGGAGTGGGGGCTTGAACTAAAGCTTATTTGAGCTTTAGTACAAGTGCCCCTGCCACCATTTTTAAATGCAGGGTCACGATTACACAAGATGGGAGGCTGGTGGAGCACAGTAATTGCCGCACTCCAGCAGACTCAATTAATTGAGCCTGCTCCAATGCACTGTAACTATAGCATGTTGGAGCTACCTCCAAACTTGTGTATAGATGACCACTGACTTTACTGTGGAGCAAATTGGGCAGCTCCGCAGTAGATGTCTTGTGTAGATGAACCCTGTGGGTGCATCCAGACGAGCGTGCACGTGCCTCTTGCCCCATCTCAAACCCCTTTGAGGTGGGGCAAGAGACACATGTGGGAATGAAAAAATGTTTGCAGCATGGGGAAAAAAATAGACCCCTGGATATCCAGGGGTCTAAAAAAACCCAAAGTTTAAAAAAATGAAGCAGGACACAGTCCCAGACCATGCCCTGAGGCAACTGGAGGCTAGGGCCAGAACGTCTCTGTGGTTGGCCCCTTGACCTGGCGCGGTAACACACGGCTGGCCAGGCTGCGTGTTCAGCACTAGGGCTCCAGTGCCTGTGAGTAAGGGGCTGGGGGGGCTGAAGGAGGGTGGAGGGGACCATGGGGGGGACTCCTGCCAGCCCCTGCCTGATCCCCCAGCCCCCCTATGGCTGCCCTGCCCACCCAGCTCCTGGTGCTTTAAAAAAAAGCC
>NW_017728886.1:59699386-59709386 GCF_001723895.1 Crocodylus porosus
GGGGAACTGGGGGTGGAGCTGGGTGGGGCAGCCATCGTGGGGGGCTGCAGCAGCTGGTGGGGGATGGGGCCAGGTGGGGCAGCAATCGGGGGCTAGGGTGGGGCATGTGGGCCTTGCAGGGGGGGCTGGTCACCCCTGTGGGGACCATTTGGCCCCTGTTGGGGGGAGCATAGCCCTTGCAGGGGGGCCATAGCCCCTGCTGGGGGGCTGTAGCCTTTGTGTGGGGGCTGAACTCCCTGTTGGGGGGCCAAATCCCTTGTGGGAGGGCAGCAAAATATATATTCATGTATTCATGAAATGGATTTAGAGTTTACTTTATTATTATGATAAGAGACATGCTGTAACACTGCAGATATATCAATAAAACATTGTCCAACTGATAACTGTCTCTGTCTCACTCTGTCTCTCTCTTTATAGTCGTCTTTTGTTTTACTTGTGGAGGAACATGGATTTGGGGGGATTTTACAGAATGACTTTGGGATTTTTTTTTATCAGGGATTTTTCAGTTTTCCAATAGGGAACACCATAGAATAGGGAGGCTAGTGACAGGACCCTGCCTGCTCAGATCTGGCACCTTGGACCCAGCTGGCTGTGGCTGACCTCCTGGCCGGATGGGGCCAGGAGGACATGCTTTGATAGTTCAAAGCAGGCCACAACACCTAGAATATCTTCCGGGTGACAGCTGCCCCAGATTGCTGGGCAGGGGGCAGACGTGGCAGTAGTGCTGCACAGAGGCCAACCCTGCAGCCACAGCCCTCTGGCAGCTGGCTGTGCAGTCTCCATCCGGGTCTGGCAGGTGGCAGCAGGTCACAGCCAGGCAGCAGCCCTCACTGCCAGACTGCTGCTGTGGGTATTGGGTGCAGGGAACTCTCAAGGCTGCTTCAGGAGTCCAGCTGGCACAAGGGGTAGTGTCCCCAGGTACCAATTGGCTGGGCCCCAGAAGCTCCTGAGAGCTAGTTGCCAGGGTGGCTTTTTATACTGCTGGGGCCAGGACAGGGCAGTTTTTTACACTGCTGGGGACAGCACAGTTGCTGGCCCTGGGCTCTAGCTCCCCCTGGCTGCAGATCTGGGAGGAGCCAGACAGGGTTATTTTGCCCCAAGTGGCACAATTTGCTCCACAACAAAGTGCACGTCTGGGCATCTGTGCTGAGGCAAAAAGCCCCGACTCAAATTTGCACCACTTCTATTTGAGCTGCTGCAAGCACATGTGCTTTCATGTATGGACGTGCCCTGTGAGTTCTAGTGTGGAGGAGTAAACAAATATTGTGGACTCACTATTCCCCTCTTTGAAGCCTCACCATCATACTACCCTGCAATATGAGCCAGAAGAGGGGAGTTGTTGTGGCGTGTGTAGATGAAACCAGGCCCTAAATTGAAGTGGTGGGTTTTTAAACAAAATGCTTCAGTTTAGGGTGAAGTAAACTCCCATGTCATGCACATACCTGTGCACTTACCTGTCTCTCCTGCAACGGAGAGGAGGGTGAGCTGCCGGTGGGTGGAGTAGCCCCTGGGCTGCAAGAGCGAGGGGGAGAGGGCTGGTGCTTCCCTCCACAGCAGCAGCAGCTCTTCCCCCAGGTGGCACCCATCCACAGGCACCCAGCTCGGGCAGTCCCAGGGGCCACTGCAGCCATGGAGGGAAGCACTGGGCCCCCATGCAGCTCAGGAAGGCAGGTACCAGGAAAAAAAAAAAGACCAAGCTCACCACTTTTTTTTTCTCTTGAGTGAAGCCTGCCTTTCCCAGCCAAGCTGCCTGCACAGGCTTCCTGCAGAGCCCCTGAGCTGCACAGAGCCCGGTGCTTCGCTCTTTAGCTGTAGGGCAGCAAACTACTCAGAAGAGTTTTACTTTGCTGCGCCCCAAGTCATTTAAGGTGTATTACGCTGCTGAATTCGCTACAGTGGCTGGAATTACTGTGCAATACGCCGCTGATGCATGCAAACACCAACACCATTAAAGTGGTGCAAAAGCATTTAACCCGCTTTAAGTGTTGTGCACACATGCCCCTCATTTCATCTACATACAACCTTAAAGAGTAGGTCAACAGTAAATCACTACCCTGCCCAAATTTAAGTGCAAAGGGAAAAAAAGGAAAGAATTCCTTGCTACTGCTGATTTGCAGTGGTGCAGTCATGCTATACACCGTGTTTGTGATAAAGCCACAGCCTAGCTCAAAGCTACTGAAACTAGAAATAAAAACTTTTGAATATAAGTATACTTGAAACCCAGATGGAAATTTTGTGTTTTGAGCGTGCTTCTAATTTAATCTTCTGTTGGACCTCTGCTTATACCTGGGGTATATTTCCCAAATAAATAACCCCATGAATTACAATATTACTTTATAGTCCATTCAGAGCATCTCACAAAGAAGGCTGCTGCCTCTGAAAGGTTATACATTTCTGAACGAGTTGGTCCCTAACATGCCACACTGCCCTGACTTCTGCCAAAATTACTTCAGCGGTGCCTGCCTTGCCTTTCACATTTCTTTCAGAGATTTGACCAAGGAAAGCCACTGATGTTCTTCTGTTTTCAACTGTGTTTCAGAAACACTTTGTCTGAGGAGAATTCAGATCTGGCGAGATCATAAGGGTTCATTATTGTGGATGCAAGAAAACCTTCCTGACAGAGCTCCAGCATTCTGCAAGCAGTGACTCTCCTTCACCACTCTGTGATAGTATTGCTCTTCTGCATATTCTCAGGGCTATACACAACAGGAACCTTTCTACTGTTCTGCTCATTTACTGGATTATACTGGTATCTGTGCTACGTAATTTTTTTTCCTCTGGCACAGAATCTCTTTATAAAGATGCTGCGCATGTAACCAAGCTAATTATTCAACATACATTTTTCTCAGTGGATGTTAATTTAAAGAAACCATGGCATATTGCAGAGAAGACTCTGAGTGTGTGATTAATTATTTGTTTATCTCATACTCAGAATGTAGTTATTTTGAGCTCTGTTACACCCTGTTTTCTGCACCCAAGTGAGAGCCAGCATCTTTGAAAAGGAGTCTTTGGGCAATCTGATTCCACTGCCCCAATCCCTTGAGGTTCTATCCTTGCAGTTCAAGTGGTTTGTCATGTTTTTTTCTAGGTCTGTGGGGAAAGCTGATTCATGTTGTACAGACTCTGGCTGTGTTTACTTGTGTGCTTCTCCCTGTATGCTAAGGACCCTCCTTCTAAGAGGCTTCATGGACATTGGACAGCTATGGTAGCAGAAGCCTCTAGGGCTGGTGATAGGAGGGAAGTGGCATCTCTTTCACTGACTCCCTTAGAAATTTTGGGTTAAAGGAATAAGACACTGCCTTCTCTGACTGAGGGAGTGTGATTTGCCCCAATCCTGTCCTTCATGGCGGAAAAATAAGAAACTCTTTCAGGTAAAACTCCTGGAGTTTCCTTTCTCCTTTCTGTATTGTTCCAGGCAAAGACCAATGAAGCCCTTGTTTTCCAAGTTTCCCATTCCTTCTGTGGCAAGTAGTCAAGCATCAAATGAGTACCTCAGCTTTAGTCCTTTTATTTACAGATTATGATCTGTACTGTTAAATTTTGGACAATACTGGCCACCAAGCATTTGCAATGTGGGCTTTTTTTTTTAAACCTCCTGATTTGTATAGGAACTTAAGTCCTTATTAAACCATACAGCCAGGCATGGAACACAGTCAGCGCCTACGGTGTTATAGGGTTCCGTTAGTACAGTCGTGTAAATACACCTATCACCAAAGCTGCAGGATCCAGCTGTTACTTTGTATCCAATAATGCATCTTACATCTTCCAGTCCTTTTTTTCTAATTGCTCTTCTAACTAAAGTGAACAGGTAATGCCCACTTTGGAAACTGTTTTGCTTAGACTAAGAAGCTGTCACTGTATTGAGAAAGCTGCAGCTTTAACCAGATTTCATCTTTGTGTGTCACTGCTCATGTCAAAGTATAAATGTACTCAGACATAAGAGTTGTCCTGCTTTCATCAAGGGAGCCAGCCTGCCTTTGCCTAGTTCCGCTTGGTTAAGCTTGTTATTTAAATTGTTAAAATTGAGACATCGGCAGTAAATTTCAGAGAAGATATAACAATTATTAGATACAAGCAGGGCTCTTGTACTTGTGAACATATCATGCCCTCCATCCATAGCAGAATTAGCCACAAATAATTTACAACAGTTTCTTTAAGAAGTGTGCCCTGTAGTACTTGGATGACATTAAATCATAGTCATTCCCCAACTGGATCATATTTCCAACTTTAACATAGATTTGATGCAAGTCAGCCTAGTGGCTCAGCACTCCAGGGGGTTACCTTTTAAAGGCGATGACTCTTGAAGATCTGCCCTTTGATTCTCTATGCTGCCTTCTGGCCAAGAGCTGTACAGCTCTGTCTCTTTGATATGCCAGGCAAGGGAGCCACAACACAGTGCAATCACCCCTTGCAGGGGAAGGGAAAATCAGGACGATGTTTGAGTGACCTTACGCCATTCAGCTCTCACATAAAAATTATTGAAGACTGATTGACAACCAGGGAGAAGGGCTGTGTGTGGAGAAGCGTGCAGTCTTGCTGTAGCCTAGGATTACCAAAAGGTGTCAGTACTAGTGTTAAAAAAAAAGAGCAGGAGGTGGAGGGAGTGAAAAAATAAACTGGAGGAGCATCAGATAAAACATCTGCACAGTAATAAAGCAAGAGACTTGTTGAGCACAACGTAGATTGTGTAGGAAGGGAAATAATTTTGTTTTTCCAAATAAACCTCCTTGCCCTTCAGTGGAAAAGCTTTTAAGAATCTAAAAGGCAAAAGGTAATAAAAATGAGCAATGGAGTCAAATGCAAATAGGGAAGAAATATCTAAGTTACAAATATTGAGAAGAAGAAAGGGGCTGGAGGATAAGAATAATCTTGCACTCACCCTCTTTTTAGTGTGTGCAGATGACATAGTGATATGCTCAAGGCATTAACAAGACAGAGGTATGCAATAGACAAACAGGGATAGACAAGACACTAGTTTTACTACCTATTTGTAAAGTGTTCAGTGCCCTTTTGGGTACAGTAGACTCCACCATGAGCCCTGTACTCAAGGAATAAGAAGGTTTATACAGTTCCTTGACATATGTGTGGTCTCCTTTCTTTGCTTTCTACACATATGGGTGAGGAGTGGATGGAGCCTTAGTGATGTCCGTTTCATTTGTGCTGGCTGCAGAAGAAGACAGCAGAAGCACAAAGAGAAGTGCTCTGTGCCAAAGAAAAAAGTCTGGCAAATTACTTCTTCCTTAGAACAAGTGGCAAGCAGGAACCAAATTGTGACTGTCAACATTAATTTGGTCCCAGTCCTTTATTCTGGCTGGCTTAAAGTTTCAGCCAAACACTATATGAATAAAAGTGATAACATTAAACTAGAATTTTACAAAGTCTCAGTTCCAGCCATGGGCAGACCTAGAATTTTGAAAAGGAGGGTGCAGATAGTGTGGTGCATCCGCACATATAGCATAACACGTTTCTTCAGGTAAAAAGAAAAGAAGATTTACTAGTACACTAGGGACCTAGGGCTATATTATTCAGTTTAGGATCAAAGTAAAAACAAGTATAACTTTATTAGAGTGTGCATTAATTTGCTATATCATACATTTTGTATTGAAAAACACAACAAACTAGGCAAAAATAATCAAAAGATGTTGTTTCTTTACTCCTGTAGTCATTAGAATTAAATATACATATGTACAGGGCTGTAAAACAAAATCAAGCTTTCTTGAGTATCTTGACAGTGCATCCAGTGATTCACTGGAAGTTATTTTGACACCTGGGTTAAGGTTTTTAACTAGAATTTAAAACAGTCTGCCAGGCTATGAAATAGGAGCTACATTTGCCACTAACAGATGGCAGAATTGCAGAAGAAATAATTGCTTGATTCGTGGAACATTAAGACTGTTAAAAATTATATTCTCAGTATCTAGTTTTGCTCCTGATTCTAGTATCTGTTAAGGACCAATTGGAAACAGTCCCAAACTGGTTTGAAACATCTGGTACTAGTTATCAATTTACATTCAGGGATCTACTTATAAGCAGAAGTGGTGCTGGACAGGGAAGAGCTGGTACTACAAGTAGTCTTTTATATGTGGCTTTAGGAATCACTCTGCCTTTGGAGGTTCCAATGTTCATCACAGGAACTAGCAGTGTTACTAGACATGGGTGACTGGGGCACCAGTCGTAGGTGCTGACTTAGAGGGCACACAAGAAGAGCAGCTATTGCCCCTATCTTTCTGAGGAGAAAATAGTCATTTATAAGTATTATAAGCCTAATGGCAGATCTCAGCAGGCATTTTCTGTAAGAGCTGAAATATTTTGTGTGGCAACCTGCTCAGATTACAGTGCTCTTCATTATTTTATGATGATCACTTCCCCCATGCTAGCACCTTTCTCAGATATCATAACTCCATGTGTAGTTTTATAAGGACTGTCATCCAGTGGCTACCTCACTTTCAGGGAGGACACTATATTGAAACCAATACTTCCCTATATGACTAAAGAGTACTTTGAGGGGCAAGATATTATTACCCTAATTTATTTTTGACTGCTCACAAAATAAGTAAAAGGGAAGTTTTTCAGAGAGTTTACTACCTACTGTATTTTCTTGATATCTCCCCCTCTCCCCCCATATAAAACACACATGTTGTTTTGGCAAGACAGAATGAAGAGAAAACATAATTTTCCAGAGTTATGGCTGAATTCTGACTGCAGGCAATTCTGAGTGGCACTGCTCAGGCAAAAACTAAAGTGTTAACCCTCTTGTAGCCCCTGGCAAACTGGCAGCAGCTGCTGGCTGCTCAGCCAAAAGCTACTGCCAATATTGCAGTGGCTATGCAAGGGTTAACATTAGCTCTGACCTTGAAGAGAGAACACCACCCCCTTCTTCCCTGAGACTGGCTGAGGGAGAAGCATAGGAGCCACTGTATGGCATCTTCATGCTTCCATTCCAGCACAGAAAATCTGCGTCCCCACTTAAAGCACACACTCCAATTCTGGAGGAGAAAACATGAGTGAGAATAAATATGGCAAATAAGACAATGACATAGCAAGCGAGGCTCACGAGAGGAGAGAGGGCTGACAAAGGTGACAGTGGTAGGAACTCTCAAGTTATACATTAAGGCATGAATACACTTAGATGGTTCCATTACTCAGGATGTTGTTACTTTTTCCTCTCTGCTCACCTCTAACAGGCTTCACTACTGAAGTGAGATTTTTAGGAGAAACTGGAATGTAGTAAAATAATTAACTAGATGAACAGGAACACCCTCCATGCTTAAAAAATAATATGCAATGAAACACAACCCCTGAGAGAGGGGCCAATGAAGCTGTTGTCATTGCCAGAGTGGAGAACACATGGCACAGTGGGACAGGAGACCAGGTCTGAGATGTAGGAGCATGGTACAGGTCACTGGCAGCAAGAGTGTTCTACTACTCTGTCTGTCCTTTGTAGAGATGGGAAATCCTTTGTCCCCTCCAAAAAGCTTTGTGAAGATTGGATGGTGGGGCAATAATCTGTACCTACAAGGCCTGGAAGGGCTATCTTATACCTTCTAAAGATCCACAGGAGATGTTTAGCTGAGGAGGCAACCTCTTTGCAGGATGAAGCAACAGCTGAAACAAGAGGCTGCCCAAATCTTTCAAAGCCATCAAAAGAAAGATGCATCGGACACAGAAAGAGCACAGAGGTGCGACTAATAGCATAAGCACAGGTATGTGACTGATGCACCAGTCCCAACTACTGACTTAAAGGGGGCACAAAAATGGCAGCTGCTGCTGCTGTCATCCTAGCCACTGCAGTTGCCTCTGTTGCAGCTGCCACCAGCATGCAGCACCTGCTGGTTATACTCCCAGTGGGGAAAAGTAGATGGGTAAAAGCCTGAAGGGAAGAGAGTAGTCAGCTGTAGGGGTTATGTTGGAGGCTTAAATTTGTGTAGAAAGTGAACCTCCAAGGTTA
Organism: Crocodylus porosus; assembly: GCF_001723895.1. Classification (NCBI taxonomy): domain Eukaryota; kingdom Metazoa; phylum Chordata; order Crocodylia; family Crocodylidae; genus Crocodylus; species Crocodylus porosus. Next base: position 59,707,335 of record NW_017728886.1, read on the forward strand.
GGGACAGAAGTTACACATAAACTAGTTTAAGTGATCAGAAACTGGTTTAAACCTGTAACAGAACAGAAGTTCAGTGCACATAAACCAGTTTCAAATTGGCTGACACTGGTTTAAGATAAACCTGGTTGACTCTAGTATCAGACTTAACTGGCAGGTCAAAGTGGTTTATGAAACTTCTGTCCTGGACACCTTCCTGGTTCAAATTAAATCAGTATCCCAGCATGCTTTGCAGCCCTGGGTTTTTTCATAGATTTCATAGACATTAGGGCTGGAAGGGACCTTGGGAGATCATCGAGTCCAGCCCCCTGCCCAAAGGGCAGGAAGTCAGCTGGGGTCATAGGCTGTGCTGACTGCTCCAGAGACCAGGGCTGGCCCCACCGCTCTGTTCCCTAGCTGAAGCAGCAAGGGCTGGCTGACAAGGGGGGGAGGGAGGGGCAAGCTTGGCTGGGGATGCAGCCCAGTCTACATTGGGGGGATTCCCCTCCCAGGCAGTAGCAGCCTTAGGGAAGGAAAACCGGGTGGCCGCCCATGGCCCCACACTTTATAAAAATTAATTACACGAATATTTGTATTACCAATATTATATTAAGATACTTTCATTGCAGTTTCATGGATAGGGCAAAGTGAAATTGAAATAAAAAATGTCTGACTTGCTTATAAGTCATCAAAATTAAGCCTCTAAGGAGCCCCAAATGACTCTCTTGCCCAGGGTCTCAACAACCCTAAGGCCACCACTGCCCCAGACACAACCTGTCTGGGGCCAGGGAGCGGGGGTTAAACACCCCTTCACCCACTCAAACTTACTGCTGGCTGCAGCTGTGGACTACAGATCCCAGAGACACCTGGAAGCTGGAAAAGGAAGTGATGAGCAACCCTGCAGAGTCCTGCTGCTGTAATTTTGGACTGCAAATCCCAGAGTCCTCAAGGGCAGCAGGAAGAGGAAAAGGAAGTAAACATACAGCCAGAGAGCCATGCTCTAGCACCCCCTAGTTTCTGGCTTGAGTCACTGCAGGCATGTGGCTGCATTTCCCAAATCAAAGGTAAATATCTGTTCACTTTTGTTTCAGTTTATTCTGTGAAGCTTAGACTAACTTGCAAAGACTGAATCAATTCAGCCTTAGGCTTTTTGACTGTCTGTACCTAGCACAAATGGACCTGCAGCACTTGTTTTCACCCCAACCCCATGAATGATTCTGAACCTTTGTCAGGTTTAATGTTTTCCTAGGCTATCAATCTTATTAGAGGGAAACCTCAGGGTTTCCTTTCTGAATGAAGTGTGAAATTCATATTAAAAGGAAAATGTCAAGTCATTTTATATTTATATAAAATATAAATATATATATTATTTAAAAATCACCCTTAAAACTATTCACATGATCCAAAGGTGTCAGTTTGAGGAGGGGTGCAGTTAAAATAGGCTGCAAATGCTATTCAACTCTGTTTTCATCTTTTTCTCTCAATGTGATTGTGACGTGCTGGTATTTGCTTTGCAAGATAACAATAGACATAGGACATTTCAGGAAATACAAGGAGACAGCTAACCATAGTATCTGCAACATTATCAAAGCTGGCATGATGCTGGGGCTGTATCTAACAGGAAGGCAGCAGTAGCACGAACTGGACACATAACTTTAAAAATGTCATGTCTTGTTATCAGCAATGTGACTGGCCAATTCTTGGCTAAAAGTGACTATAAAGTCTATAGAGAGAATGCAATACTGTGATCTCCTCTACTTAATATGCTTTTCAATATAAGGCATCTTTGCTTCTAAATAGTGTACTAAACTAAATATGAATGTTGACAACAGTCCAAAAATTCTGATGGCTGGACGGTGTCTGAATGGAGAGTAAAAGCGGTGCTTTCATTTTTCTGGACTGCCTTCCACAGCATTGTCCTCACATGAACACAGCAGCACTCCAGCTACAGTCTGAGAACCAATAAGCACATTTTACGATTGTTCGCTAGGTTCAAAACACTTGAAACATTTCAAAGCACCTGACATCCTTTCAAGTTAGCTGCTATAAAACCGAACGCAAACAGAGTAGGTTTCA
>NW_017728886.1:59714386-59765208 GCF_001723895.1 Crocodylus porosus
TAGTTATGCCAGTATAAATCAGGTGTAATTCACCAATGTCAATAGAGCTATACAAGGGTAAATTGATGCAAGTAAAAGGAAAATCATGCCTGTGAAGTTCAATCTCAGCTCCAGATCCAAACTTTGCCAGAGTCTGGAGTTGTTCAGTTTTAAGTTGGACACATCTCTCATCAGAGCAGATTGGGAATTTAGATTAGGTCAGTTCACAGTCCTCAAAACAACAGCACAGTTTTATGGATACAGGCAGTCCTCAGACTTACAGCACAATTGGTTCCTGAAAACTGTATCTTAAGTCGAAATGTTGTAACTTGGAACCCGTTTTCCGGAAAGGAACAATGTTGTAAATGGGGGATTGGTTCCTGAACCAAGGCCCAATACCCTATTTTCACCAAAAATAATCAGAATTTTGTACTCAATGAATTATAGGTGAGTAATATAGTTACATAAATGTATTTATATTGTAAATAGCAATCGTATTGATTTGGAAGGACTTATTTGAGGTGACTTTGCTGGACTTTTTGAAGGGCTCTTGGCTGGAGTCTTCTCAGGAGTCTTGGACATAGGTTTTTCTGGAGTCTTGTCTGCTTTCTTAAAGAAGGTGTCCAAGGAAGTTTGGACAGATGTTCTCCAGGGAGATGGGCGATGCAGAAAACTTGTTCGCTGCCATGGTGTTGTATCGGATCAAGTGTTGTAAAGTCGAAATTGATGTCAGAAAGTTGAAACATCCTATTGGAAGTGCAAAACCTTGTAACTCAAAACACTGTAAGTCGATGACTGCATGTACATGGGGTTCATTCTAAAAGCAGGAAAAAAAGTTTGACTTGGTACATATTTCTAAATGGCTTTTATATATGATAAAAATTACACTATAGCATCTCACTTCCAAAAAGTGGGGCAACATCAAGAAGAGGAAAGCTTTTTAATCATAACTACTGGAACTGCGTAGAAAGTTAAAATATTAGAATTCTTTTAGGAAAATAATACAGTTACTGTATTGAGAAAGATCTCTTTGTTGATGTGCCCCTAACTAGTGAACTCTAGAATGGAATAGCGTTAGGATTTTGAGAGTTCCTTTTGCTGGCAGTGAATTTCTAGCTGTTAGTATAGAGAAAATTTTCCCATCACTGGTGCATAAAGGTCTGGGGGGCATAAATACATTACTAGGAAAGACGAATTAATTATTATGCTACAGACTGCAAAACTATTTGACTACCATAGTACCTTTTTTAAAGATACATGTATGGGGTGGCAGAGGGGGAAATCTAAAAATCATTTTGTCCTACCTTTCCTTTATAAGATACTTGTATTTCCAGCCTATTGTAATTTATTTTATTGATAAACTCAGTCCTAGATCTTGTATTGATTCCACCCTCAAGAATGTACGGCTAGGAACAATCCTGTATTGGCAAGGAAATAGATTGGATAATCTACTAGGTCTTTCCCATCACTACCTCTTATGATATTGCATTGTCTGAAATAAACCTTCTGAAAATATGCATTATATATTGAAAGAATGCATGTAACTGAATAGGTTGAATATCTGGAACACACATATTCAATATATGTGTTATATTATTTACTGTTTTATAACAATATTTTAATTATTTATATGGTGCTATGTGGCAGAAAGGTACATAGTGCTTTACAGACAAATAAAAAATAAAAATCCCTGAGAAGCTTACATTTTTATTTGCTAATTTGCATTAATTATTCTTGTTAAAATAGCAAGTTCATTATCCTGTTCTTATGTTGGTTATACATTTAAAGATTCATTAAGAATTAATTTTCAGAATGAGCTAGCCTGAAAAAATAGATTAATCTAGAGATATTTACATTAGTAATTTCGATCATAAAAAAGGTTTAAGAAGTAGCTTTTCACTTAGGTCTCATTGTTAATGTATATTTTATATGGCCCTTTTGTGGGAGACTTTTCAGAGCAATTCTAACCAAATGCTGAAGAGAGAATAATTTATGGTATCTAGGAACACACACAGTTTGCATGAATAGTCTATCCCATCTGACAATGAAGTATTAATGGTGACAAGAACCCTTCCTTTAGACCCCTTACTCCCCATGTAGAAATTTCACTTGTATGGACTATTCATCTGGAGGCACATGAGAATTCTTTAGGGCAGAAGAAAGAATCATTTTATTTGAAATACCATAACTATGATTGGTTCAGAGAGGGAAGAATTCAATTTCTCTTTGCTCATCTAAGCAATAGTTTTCTAGCCATCTTCCTAGGCACTTTTGATCCCTACAGACCTGTATGTATTCGCAGATATGGGGCTATATGCATGTGAACATAGCCATGTACATGTCTATTTCTCTGAAAAGGTGGGGGAGAGAGGAGATGAATCCTCCCATGTTTTAGCCCCAAGAGCCGAATAGTTAGGGCACTTGCCTACGAAACAGGAGGCATGGGTTCTATACCCCACCAGCCCCAGCCCACAGGAAATTTGAACCTGAGGCCCTCTGTAAGCACACAAATAAAGGTGTGGTGCCATCTAACATACGATTCATATAATAGCACCTCCTGCCATGCCACATGAGGCACAACTGTGGGATTCTTCATTAGATCTCTTTTTGCTTTACTGCTGGTGCAGAGGGAACCCAATCCCAGACTCCCCTTGCACCAGCAACAAGCAAGCTCTCACAGTTGGGAGCCCCACCCCAGTTGAGGGGCTCCCAGCTGTGGGGGTGCCCCACACATCCCTGGGGCTGGAGGACGGCCCACTGTGGCAATCTCCCCACCCCCAGAGGTCTCAGAAACCCATGAAGCCAGAGGATCACTGCAGGAGAGATTTCTGCCCCCCTGTTCTGGGGTGTGGGGAAATCCCTGGGGCCAGAGGATTGGGGGTATGGGGAAACCCCCAGGGCTGGAGGATTAAGGGTGCAGGGAAACCCCTGGGGCCAGAGAATTGCTGTAGGGGTAAGCTCCTCCCTCTCCCCGGGGGTGTGAAGAAACCACTGGAGCTGGAGGATTGGGAGTGCAGGGAAACCTGTAGATTTCACACCCCTCTCAAGACCTAGGGATTGTGGCTGCCAGACTCCCTTGGGCTTGGGGGTGCATGAAACCCCTGGACCCTGGGGATCATGGCTGAAATGATTCCTAGGGCTCTGAGTTTTTATGCTGGGCCTGGTGCACCCTTGCGGCTGGGAGCCCCATCAGCTGACGAGGATCCCAGCCACAGAGGAGACCCTGCTACACGTTCAAATAAAAGCTTGATAGCAACCAGCTATAAAGTTAGTACATATTTCTGAGGTCTAACTTTATAGCTGGTTGGAGTTTTTTATGGCAGGACAGCTACTTTTGCATATGTAGCTGGTCTCCAGGTAATTGCATAATACCTGTAACATGTAGAGAGGGCCTGTCTCTCTTAAACTTCCCAGCATAATCTGCTCACTAACTTACAATCGGCCAGGTATTACCCAGACCCTTCTCCAGCACTTCTGTTGAGCCTGGCCCCTGGGCAGCCAAGAGAGAGAAGTGTGTGGGGCCAGAAGGAAATAAGTCAAATGGTGTGTGGCTCAACCAGATGAATGCCATGCAGAAATCTCCTCAATATACTGCCATATATCCATTTTTTGAGGTCTAACTTTATAGCTGGTTGCAGCTTTTTATGGCATGATAGCTACTTTGCATTTCTAGTCTAGCAGTGCTGAGGGAGTTACTTGACTTCATGGCTCATTATAATTTACCCAATCCCTTGTAAACTCTTTGTTCCACAGGTGGTTAACAATGCTTTCTTCTTTTTAATGGTTCTGATGTTCCACCATCAAGCTATCCTTTGTTCTGTAATTCTGCTGCTGGTTAGCTGCTGCTGGTAATGAAGCTCCTGTTTCACAGCCTTGCAGATCTGTTTTTAACTCATTCCAATGAGTTTTTGCTTCAATCTTAAACTGAATAATACAGCTGTAGATTCCTAGTGTATTAGTAAAGTTTCTCATTTATTTTTCACTGGAGAAAAATATGTTATTTTATATATGATGAATGCACGTCACCATTTGCACCCCTTGTTTTAAATTCTATATCCACCCATGGGTATGGTAGTTGCAGTACTATGATGGAAAATCAGCAATGCAGATTTAGACCTCCTCTGGATTGGCAGGAGGGAGGATGGGTGACCTGCATCCCCTGGTTCCTTGGCAAATGCCCAAAGTACTTAACCATTGAGGCTAAAACATGGGAGAGTTCTCCTATGTGAATAAATACTTGTTATGTATTTCTGGCAGCCTATGCTTCTGGGCCATAGAGGCTGGTTTATGTCAACACAGGGCATGCATGCATGGCTGCATACATGCTTAGCCGGTGTATAGCCTACCAAGGAAGCTCAGTCTGTCCATGCACACTTACGGGTCCACACTGCTAAGGAAATACTGCTAATAGAAGAGTCCACCTATTACTTTCTATTTAGATTTTTATACTATGTCCATCACAGTGGCTGCTGAGTGTCTGCAAGCCTACCGCCACTCTTTCTTTCCCATTTTCCACCATTTTCTTCCCTCATTAAACTAAGGACTCACTGCAGTTAGTAACAACACTACCATAAATTGCAAGAGGAACAGGACTGGGTTTAACTCTAGACACTCTTGGACCTTGAAATCTAACTTGGAACCTTTCTTGGCCCTCTGTTTTGGTTGATGCTCAAAGACAAAGAAAATTATGATATCTTGTATCTATGCCATCTATGGTAAAACTCCCATTGATTTCACTGGGGCCAGAATTTCAACCCAAATTTTGAAATACACTACTAACAGATTGGAAAGACAGTAAGCTCAGTGAATGAAGAGACGTCTTCAGAGCTGACACTATAAGGCAGAACTGTACAGTTGGTTGCCTATTACTCCCTAAGCTTGATACACTATTTCTTTTAATAACCTTGATACATAATTATTTTTTCTTAGCATTGGCTCTTGTGATTTGTCAGATTCATCAGATTCTAGTATGTATCTTTGAGATCTATAATGTAACATTTCATAGCGGGCAGCGAATTAGACTTAAATTTGCAAGGCAGTATGGCTACCAAGAATTCACAGTGACTGAACTTCATGGAGCAGAGAAATTATAATCTGTTACAATTCTAGCAAGACTCCTTCTGGAACACTGTCTTTATCACCTCTCTACTAGGCTGTCATAGACAAATTGGAGGGAGTTCAGAGCCAGTAACAAAACTAATTAAGGGGCTGGAGGGAAGGGGCTGGGCTTATGAGAAAAGGGATAAAGAACTAAGGCTAAGTACAGATGTTCAAAAAGCCCCTGCAGAAGCTCTCTAATTTATCACGTTTTGCTTAAAGCATGATAAGCTTATAGTGGAAGCCCATTGAACAGACATTCGCTGTTTGGTGGGAGGGGCTCTGAGCCTGCCCACACTTGTCAGTAGTTGGGGGCCTTCCAGGACTCCTCCCAGGAGGCTGCTGGAGTGGCTTTTCTCCCCACCCCACCCCTAACTGCTGGCTGGCGACTGTCAGTAGTGGTTGGGGGAGGAGAGACCATGGAGTCATTCCTCTGATGTAGCCCCAGCTGGGCAGCAGCACCTTCCTCTAATGTAGCCCCAGCTGGGTAGCAGCACACCACTGTAGAAACATAGACTCTGGACCCCTCCTCCTCTCCGGCCAGCCTGCAGCTCTCAGCTGGTTGGAGGGAGAAGGCAGGGCTGGGATCAGAGGCTGTCGTTGACTCTAGGGCTGGCCCAGAGCTCAGGCAGAGCAGAGAGCTCTGCCTGAGGCTAGAGCGCAGCCCTGTGCAATGCAATCTGGGATGGGAGCAATCGTGCCCTAAGCAACCTGGCACAGATGTTCAATAAAGCACTTTCTGTTAGAGTGCTTAGGATAGTACACATCCATTGAGGGTTAACTTAGAGCATAATCCACCATTTTTAAAGTGGTCTAAGAGTCATGAATGTCTGTTCAGTTACAGCTTTGGATCAGTTTCTGCATGTTATAACACAATAGATGTAATGTCTGTACCTAGCCTAAATGTGTACAATTATCTAAGCAATTCTTAAGGAGAGGACATGATAACAGATGAAGGCTATAAACATGAATAAGAGAAAATAATTATTTGGTGTGGGATAAAGAAATGCACTAAACGTATAGGAGTGAAAGTGAAAAAAAGGAAGTGTACATAACAGAAAATGCTTCCAGAGAGTGAGAGTTATATGACCATGAAATAGTCCTCCAAGTGAATTGGTGGAAGCTCCATCTCCAGAGATTTAAATCTGGACTGTACAGAACATTAGAATATATAAAAATACATTGTAGGGAACAGTCCTGCACTGTCAGGGGATGGACTAGATGACTTAATGCATCTTTTCCATTTCTAATTTTGATGATTCTATGGCTCATTAATTGCATATCATACGAATGCAGTAAAATTTGATGGGAATTTTAAAAAAAAGTGCCCACACTGTGGGAAAGCTGCCAGAATGAGAATAGACAATTTCATGTTCCTAAAAACCTGGGATTCGAGCACATCTCTGCTCAGTGTTGTTGTTAGAATTATTCCATTCACATTTTTCTTTGATATTTTTATATTGCGTGTAACTGAGTAGAGGGGGACTGATAGTTTCCTGTGAGTGTGTCTCATGAACTGATACATTTCACTGTTTTCCTCAGGAACACAAAGGACACTCAGCACATCCACACAGAGATCTACATGGGCAAAGGTAGAAGACACCTGACTTTGCAGCAGTTATTACATGGGCCTCAGTCTTTTTTTTTCCATTAAACCCTATGATCATGCTATCATTGACTTTAACAGGAGTAGGAACCAAGTTCAGAGGGCTAAACAGCTGAGAGACCTGTCTCTGAAGCTTCAGTCTTGCACCATTAAGTTCTATAGAAGGTTTGCCAGTGAAAGGAGAGCAATGCCTTGAGAAAACTTTGACTTATGAAGGATGAGCAAATGCCTAATCCTTCCTTTTACATCTATGATTAAAGCAAGACTGTGGTGTGGCTCACCCTTGCATTCCAGACATACCACAGAAGGAACTGTTGGAATAATAGAAAGGCAGGGGTTGACTCTGCTTCCTAAAGACTTTGCTGTTGAGGTTTTACTCTGGAAAACTCTTGTTAGGCAGCTCAGGCTTCTTTTTTGACCTTCTTGTCTAGAATACTGTAATAATGTTTAAAGAACAGCGCAGTTAGATACAGCTGGCCAGTAACTCAGCTTTATGGTATCTTAGCAGAAAATTGAGTAAGGAGAAGAATCGGTCTGTACTAGCACATATACATAATATATATCATTTTGCTAACTGCTTACTAAACACAAACCAAATCTTTTTCTTGCTGTCTAAATATGGGGCTGCTGAAAGTTAAGTCTCATCCTCCTAAATTTTAGCCTCAGTCTGTTAACTGCCTATTCTCTGACCCTTCTCCTTGCAAACAGCAAAACACTTAAATCAATTAGCATTTAAATTTTAACTTTTATTTGTATTCTTTTATTTATAGCCAAATGCTGGTTTCTCCAATATGTTAGTGTTACACTTCTTACAAAGCCACCTACTCAGAAATATGGTAAATTACAATTGGAGAGTCTTGCCCCTTGGTGCAGTGGGAAGGTTTATATGTTCCAGTGATCCTGAGAGCTATCCTAGCAGGAGTTTTAGCTTCCAGTAGGGGCACCTACAAAAGATAGATCAAAAAAGGGGCCACAGGGACCTGCATTGTCCCTGCAGGTTGGGGGTTGAGCATTAAGCCAACAACATAGAGATTATAAGGAAGTCACATCAGGAAAAAGCATGGTAAATACTTGGCAGAGCCCTGTTTATGTCTAAAAAATGTCTGATGGTGTGGGAAGGGTTCAGTTTCAGAGAATAGTTGGGCATCATAAATTAACATAAATTATGAAGGGCAAGACCCGTTTATTTCCTCCTTACATTCCATGCCCCCAGCACTTGATGGGTTACTCTACTTGTAAATGTGAATGTTCATTTCTGAGTTTTAAAGCTTCCTTGATTGCTGCAGAGCGTTGTCCATTTTAAATTGTGACCAATAGCCTTGGGCAGGCTGGGATTTTGAATCTGCTTTGAACTTATACTTCCTGGTTAATTATGTACTGTATTGCAGGCTTGCTACTGGACCATGACTACTGCTTTTAATGTTTTAATATAAAACAACAGTACAGTAGCACCGCTATAGCATTGTTCACGAGGGCACGTTTATATAGCAACTGGTTTCTAAAGTTTTTGATGTCCTGCAAAGATCACCCTTGGGGATGGAGTTTCTAATGCCTGTCTCCAGCTCAAAGGTGAATTAATTCCTTTTCTATCCATTGTTCTTTTCCAACTTTTGGATTGCAGCAATCATCACTCATCTGCTAACTCCTCATTCTTCACATGTGAATGTACTGGCCCCTCCATAATCTGCCCTAACTCTTACCTACACATGCTGGCATCAGTTTAGAGCCCATCTTCCTGACAGATGAAGTGAAGCTCTCAGTAGAGCTTCTCCACCCATAGTCTGTACAGATCTACCAGGGAACTTTTGCAGTATAGAGGCATTGCATAAGTCCTCTGGCAAGAGGTGAGTATCATCTAGTCCAGAGGTGTCCAACCTTTTTGAATGTGGGGCCGGATCATGAACTTTTTATCACCCAGTGGGCCAGCAAGCCATATTCAAAGACCTCACAGGGAGCGGTATCACATCAGGAAGTGATGTCATGTGATCTTTGACACCAATGAAGTTGCAGGAAGTGACAATGAAATGGGTCTGGAAATGTGGTTTAAAATCCAAAATAAAAACAATAGAAAAGCAACTATGAAATAATACCAAACACTTGACTAAAATGAACAGTTTTGCATAATGCATAATGAAAGAAGCACAATGCAAGTTGACAGAAAATATGTGAAAAAGATATCAGCCAGAGTGGAAACTAATCAAAGGTGGAGGGATGTGTCTTGGCGGGAGACACCTGCGCGGCGCTTTGCAGCCTCCACCATTCGCTGCCTTGGAGGGGGTGGGCAGGTGGGGAGGGAGGAGGGAGCAGGGGCTCCTCAGTGCATCCAAGAGGCTGTGAGAGAGACTCGCAGCTCAGCTGGGCACGGCTGCAGCTGCAGCCGGGCACGGAGTGGAGCAGGGCAGGGAGAGCCACTGCCACGTGCGGGAGCGCCAGTCCGGGCTCCTCCTCGTCCTCCTGGCCGCAGCCTCTCCAGGATGTGTGGGAGAGGTGCCCTCTGCTCCGCTGCCACCCACCTCACTGCCCCGGCAGCCATGTGTGCTCATGTTGCCCCCCATTCCCACTTCAGCCCCGTGCGGCTCCACTGCTGAGCCCCGGCCACGGCCCCAGCCCCACACCGCCACCTCCACCTGCTTTCGAGGATGCCTGGTAAGTCGTCTGGGCACCAGGGAGCACGTGTGCGCCCGGGCCCTGCCGTGGGGCACTGCTTGCTGCAGGCTGCATGTGGGAACCTTGTCCCTTCCCAGACCTTCAGCAGCCATTAGGAAGCTGCTGAGGGGCTGGGGGAGGGACAAGGGGTGGGAACAAAAATAAACAGTGTTTACTTTTGTTTCCTGTTGCAGCATCTTGGGCCTCAGAAAATGGCTTGGCGGGTCACATGGTGGCCCACGGGCTGTATATTGGACAAGCCAGATCTAGTCTACACCAGCATGTCTATTTATATCACTGTAGGCTGTGTATGTATGAGTACCAGACTCCACGAATCTGCTCTGAGGACTGAGTAGCTGGAGGGAATGACAGGTGTTGTCCTATCAAGATAAGTCTTAAATGCAAAACACAATGTAAATGTAATTGTATTATAATATTTTATATACAACAGACAGACAATTCTGCCCATGTGTGCATGCACCCATACACACATATATTTGCTGAAAATTCAATAACAGACACAGAATATTAAATAATTCATAGCCTAACTTTGCAGTTCATGGTCAGTCGTTAGTCAAGTCACCAATGGAAGTTTTGTCTGGACAGGGATGAAGTGTAGACTGCAGGATATGAGACTGCTCATATCTACAAGTGAACTAAGTTATTTTGAGAAGCTGAGGATCCAGAGGGCTGGAGTCCTTATATAGACATATAGGAGGTATAAGGAGGGGGAGCCTCTCTATATCATAGAGCTCATATAATGTCCAGACAGATCTGCACTCAGAGGAACGCAGGGATTTCTCTCTCAAATGGTACCTTAAAGAGAATGGGGAAGTGCAGGGACTGATGGAAAGAGTCAAGGCCCTGTTTCATCCATGTGAAAGCTGACAGCAGTGGTCAACCAAGTGGTGCAGCTCATTGACGTCCTTTATACTAACTGTGTAAAGGCTGTGCATACAAGGCATGATCTAACACAACAGCGTAAAACCAGGAATAGTTCTACTCATCAATAATGTGCTACAAATAATATTGTTTTAAAAAAAGAAAGTTAGATGAAAGATATTGATGCCATTTAAGTATTAGGAGGGCAGTCTGAGACTATATTTGATATCTATTTTCCTCTGAGGGACCCCCATGGCAGAGAAGATCGCCACTGCCACTGCCGAGTTTCTCTGCATATGGGAAGGGGGTTGAGGGGGGTGAGGATTGACTCCACCCTGTGGGTACCTGGCTCCAGGCATGCAGTCCAGGGGTGGGTGGCTGAGCTGGCATGGGCACAGGTGGCCACAGTGCCTCTTTCTCCCTCCCCAGACCCTCTTCCCTGCCCAGGGCTTACTGGATGGGTGTGACAGTGTGAAGTAGTCCTGCTGCCTGCAGTATCCTGGGGCATGGCAGCATGGCACCTAGCTGCCTGGGCAGTGGTGCTCTCCAGAAATAAGCTGCAGGTAGCTCTTGTCACAGTATCCTTGGGCTGGTCTCCCCACTTGGAGCACACAGATGGAGTTGGCTGGGCAGGTGTCAGCCTGGGTTATCTTCACTGCCAGCTGAGGCTGAGGGCGGGGAGTGCACCAGGTCCTGCCACTAGTGCCCCAAAGCACCCTCCCCCAAAGAGTCCTTGTCATCACTGGCCTGCAATACTGGCTCCAGAAGCCCACCTGTGCTGGAGTACACATGGCAGCCCTCACCAGGGTCCCTCACAGCCAGGACGCGGTCCACCTGCCACTTGAAGGGCATGGCCTTGCAGGCAGACTCAGACTGCCAGTTGTGGTCCATGATGCAGATCCACTGGGCTCATGAGGCCTTGATCTTGATGGGGTACTGCTGCCCAGACCACTTTTGGCCTTGCTTCTGCATACGGGCTGCAATGGCTTAATATATGTGGGTGTTTGCCTGGGTGCCCTGGGCAGACTGCTACTGCACTCACCCCAGACTGCTATAAGGTCACCGGTCTCTCTCCCAACTCAGTTAAGACCCTGGGCTGATGTCTCCAGCACTGGGGAAGCTGCCATCTCAGGTGCTACCACTGGCCTTGAGGGCTCAGGCAGGGGCTCCGGGTGCTGTTGGGGATTGCCACATGTCAGCAGCAGAAGGGCACGGTGCCCAGGGGCCAGGAAGCTGGAGGCACAGGCCCTGAAGGTCAGGCCAGGGGTCTGAAGGTCAGCCTGGGCCAGCTACAGAGGCATCCCTGCCACGTGGGTGGAGGAACTCCCAGCCACATGGCCCTGCTCCTGGCAGCAGGCTTGCCCCCTGCTGGTATGGCATCTACATGCGTGCTACTGTGCAGTAGCGACTGTGTGGTTAATCTACAGGTATCTACAGGTACTAGCTAACCACTCAGTAGACCAACTTACTGTGCAGTAAATGCTGTGCATGTGTACCTGGTGATGCTTTACTGCACATTAGTCTTATGCACAGTAAAGCATCTCATGTAGATGTGCCCCAAGAGTAGGGACACTGAAATCAATAGATGTATGCAGAATCAGATCTGTAATGTACTTGTGTACCACTATAGTATACATGAGCTCTGCTCATCCTGGAGGTATCCTGGATGTATCTAGCACAGAAAGAGTCTTTGCAGGGGGAGGGGGCTTGACTCCTTTGCTGGTAATTGAAAACTGATCAATTCTCAAAGGGTGTTGAACTGAAACCAAAACCCAGTTTAAATGGTGTCTTGCTGGAAATTGGCAAGTCTGTCTACCCGCTCCACATCAGTGCCTCCCTACTCAAACACTGTCTTTACTTGGCAGCACTACAAGACAGAATGAAAACATGCAGCTCTTCCCAAATCCCTGCCTGCTTTAGTTTACATATAAGATTAAATGATTTTTTTTGTCCTGTTGTTGTACCTCCTGGGTTCCCACAGCACAGGATGTTTTATGCATAAATCATTTGTGGCTGACATGCTACCTATAATTTTCTCCAGAAACCAGTAATTTCTGAGTAAATTCACTTTAATTTATGGCACAAAACACCTTGGAATGCTACAAATAACATTCTTCACTTTGAGTCCTAAACTGTTGGGTGGTATTGCTTTGCTGTACGCTTATGAAACAACTGCTGTGTTTTTAGCCTAAAAGTGGTCACATTTCCACTCTGGTTAAATGATTAAACCAACAGCCTTAAACACCTATCCACCTAGTTTGCGAAGTGCTGTAGAACATTCCAGAGTGAAAGAGACTTCCTCTGGTCTTTCTTTTTACTGTATTTTGTTCATAGACCTGAAGTGACCTGGTCATCCCACTGGAGTTAACCTGCCTTTATTTGCTGCAGTTTAACTGATTAATAAAAAGAAACTTCCTGTATGCCACAAGAGAAGTTTATTTGAGGAGATTAATAACTTTTTCAGTCACATATGGTCAAGTTCTGTTTACTTTTAGCTATATTTCAGAATTCTCGGGGGCTTTTTTGCTGGTAGCCTGTCAAAAACCACACATTTTATACTGATTTATCTGAAAACCTCTCCTTCTGGGCCTGGGGCTACTCTTGTGTGAGTTGTTCACTTATCCAGTGACACGATAAGCCAAAAGCTTTTAACTTTTAATAGCTGGTTGTATATGTGCATGTGCTACCCATATCCTTCACAACACACAACAAGCCCAAAGTTCAGGGTGATTATATCAAACTGCTGTCCTGTTTTATATTGTTATCCTAAGATGTGCTAAAATGGAGCTTTTGCGTCCAGAGATCATCACAAATCTCCCATGAGCAATAGATATGCCAGGCACCCTCCTTCAGGGCTCCACAAAAAGAGCATCAAGCCCCTTTGTATAGTAAAGATAACTCTAAACAAGGGGGTTATGGAAAGGCAATGGGCTATGTGGTCAGATATAAATAGGGATGACAAAGGGAGTTCTTTAGTTGGAAATGGAGTGTGTGCCTGTGTGTGTGTGTGTGAGACCCTCAATGGCAGACGGAGACTGAGCTCAGGAGTGTAGGTTCAAAGAGCAACCTGAGAATGTAGCTCATGTCAACTTACAGGAGGAGAAGCTGGTGCTACCAGTGAAAGGGGTTCATGTTTTAATTAGAACACATCAGAGCAGACTTGATTCATCTAATGAGAACACTCCAGCATAGTGTCATTGTCACATGTATAAGCCCCTGTGGGTTTTAAGATGGCCACGGGGGTGCTTTATCTAAACCTTGTCAGATGAGGTTTAGATACGGCATCCCATGGACATTTTTAAACCCACGGGGCCTTAATACATGTGATCATGTGACATTTTAATTAGAGCGGCTCTCTGGGAACTGGTTAAATAAAATGCCTCTCTCCACCTTTGAGCACATGTATAGACCCCCTGAAAGAATGCTGAAGCAGGGGATGACACAGACTGTTTATTTTTTGACTCCTGCACAAGTGTTAAGTGTGCAGGTTTTGTACAATGGCTCCACTGGGAAAGAAGAGCAACATGTCCTTTGCCTCTCTCAGCAATGATCACTCTCTCCCAGAGCTTTTGCTGAGGTATCTGCACACCTGCTAAGAATAATGTTTCTGGCTCATCATTTTCCATAATGGTGGACTCCTTGGCGAAACACTTCCTGTACCTCTCTCCCTTGTCTCATATAGGGGGGAATGGAGTACCACCTAGTTCCATGCTGCACCTCATGAGGCAGTCTGCATTGCTGTAAAGCATAGGTGATGCCGGGGGGGGTGGGGGGCACATGCCCCTCCCCAAGAGCATTGGTTCCCCCACCCCAACAACAAACGCTCCAGTACCCCCCTGAAATTGGCTCCACCAGCACTTCTGCCACCGCTGTGTTGCATGCAGAAGTTCTGGCACTTCTGCCAATGCTGTACTTGGTGATACCTCCTGCCCCTCCGGTTGCCCAGTTGTGCCCCTCTGGTGCCCCCCAGACTCAGACCAGTCACCCATGCTGTAAAGCATTTGTCTCTGACTGCCAGGAATGGTAGAGTCTTGTGCATAGCTACTCAATATCTGGCTTTCCTCACATAGGGGAACTATGCCAGTTCTGTTGCCTTTTGGCCCTTTTCATCTACTTTCAGCTGTTCTGCCAAACCAGCATCCTGTCCTCATTTTTTTTTTCTTGCAGGCCACTTTTTCCATAACACCTTCCATAAATTACCCTTGTTTAACTCATCTAGTAATGTATTCCATTTCTTTATCTGATGAACAAACTGCTCATTTCTGTGAAGAGGGGAGGGGGGGGGAAGGGCACCAGAGACGAAGCTGGGAATCAGTCACTGAGAAAGTCAAGAGGACCAAATTGCAGATGGAGAGTGAGGGAGGAAAATTTAGTGTGTTTAACTTACAAAAACATACAGCCATATCTAACAAATAATGTGTGCCAGGCACAGTACTGCTGACCAACATCATTTTAATATTGTAGAATCACATTAAAAACAGGGCTGCAGGATCATCCTTCTCTGAACCATCTCATATAAATGCACATCTTACTTGTACTTAAAACTTCCAGTGATGGAAGTTCTACAACCTCTTTAGTAATCTGTTCTTTTGTTTACCTACCTTCCTGGCTAAAAAGTTTTTTTTTTTTAAATTTCTAACCTAAATTTCCCCTGTTACAGTTTAAGCTTATTTCTTTTTGTCTTGTTGCCTGTTGACATAGGACATGGACAGAAGTCCCTTTACCCTTTACACCAGTGTAAACAGTGGCTTACTCTTCTTGGGTGCCTGTACACAGGATGGGGGTTTAGTCCCCTAAATTGAAACAGTGGGTTTTTAATTGTTCCCTGCTATGGAAAGGGGCCTGATCCTTTTTTTTTTTTGCAGAGCCTGCCCGCATCTCCTGTGGCTGGGGGGTGAGCTGCCAGCAGGCTGAGCAACCCCTGAGCTGCAGAGGGGCCCCAGTCCTTCTCTTTGCAATGGTGGCATCCTCCAGGGATGGCTGCTAGCAGGTGGGTGCTGCCCCAGCTCAGGCTCAGGGAACAGCTGGATTGGTCTGGGTGCTGCCTGTGAGCTGGAGCAGCACCCACCCACTAGCCGCCTGCCTAGGTGGCCATGGGTGCACCACCTCCATGGAAGGAAGAGCCAGGGCCTCCCACAGTTCAGGGCCCACTGGCAGCTCATCCCCGGCCGTGGGAGAGGCAGGCAGGCACTGCCACAAAACAAAAAAAAGGAAAAAAGGATTGGGTCCCTTGCCGCTTCTTTCTTCAGGCCACCTATCCCGCTCTGGCAGGACTGGAGGGGGCAAGTTGTTAAAAGGGTGCAATACTACAAATAACTATGTTGCAAACTATACTACTTGCAAATGTGATTTAGTTTGCAATGCAACAAACTCATTTACATCAAAATAAAAAACCTGCACGTGTAGTGCGATGCAATTAAACTGCAAAAACTGGCAATTTTCATCATGTGTACAAGTACCCCTTCAGTGCTTGGCAGCTGATCTGGTGCAACTGTTTTATCTACCTGCCTACTCTTTACCTATAGTAACTAAAGCTTAACTGCAGTACTTTACCTCTGAATAAAATTACTGCAGTTTAATTTCCCTTACGGCTGTACAAGAGCAGACAGACAAAAAAACAATATTCTATTCTTCTGCATAGTGGTAATATTTGTCATGTTTTCTGAGACGATGAGGCCTACTAGATTTGAACCTAGGACCATCGTGATAAGACTAAAACATTCCTTTGCAGTAACTATTCCTGGTGGATCCTTATGTTCTCCAATCAGAACGATTCCCCTTCTATTCAGGTATCTCTTAAATCTTGGTCTGCTCTGAACTCTTTTTGGAGTCAGCTTCTCTGACTGTCCAAGAGCTTAGCCAAAATGATTAGCCAGTCATGATGGGTAGTCTGCTTATCTTCTTCACTTCCTCACCAATTCATTCATCTTATTTCCTATCCTACTCTAGACAGTTTTTCTCTCCTAAACCACATCACTTCCCATTTTCTTCTGCTTGGAAAACATCCCACATATTTTGGGTGCTATTGCAAAGATGATTAGGATTTAATGCATTGTGCAGATGAAACATTTCCAGCACTCATCATGTATGAGCACATTTATTGATCATACATATTTGTTAATCTAAATAAATTTAAATTTCCCCAGTGGTTTGGATTAACCAGTTATAAATGCACATTAAAGGCATCTTTCCTCTCTTTCTCTTGATTTGTTCAGCAGTGCACCCATACGAGATAAAAGATTAAGCCAACCAAAGCAAAGAATCAGCACTAGAAAGCACTAATTAGATACGTTTTAAATTAAAATATGTATGTATAATTTTCAAGAACACTTCTGAGATTGCCTGAAATCCCTTTAGCTTCAAGCCAAAGGCAAGCTTTGATTGTATAATAATTTTTATATTTTGTATACTTCTCACCATTTACCTTAACGTATATTATACTGGGTTTAACAGTCATTCATATTTTTCATGATACTGTACTTGATTTAAAAAAAAACAGCAGCACATTTAAGAGCTTTGTAAATTTGGTTTTCATTAGCATGGATCTTCTCCATATATAAATACAATGCTTTAAAAATGGACTTTTTAAAAGGAAGTACAAGAGTTTTGATCAACATTTAACTGGTTGTTTAACACCACCTAAGACTGCTGTTCCAGTGTTTACCATTTTATCAAGACAAGTGATATCTCTTCTAAAGAGCTGTTTCCCTGCCTCTGCTTTTGCAAAAGCTGACATCTCATACAGCAGCTATGAAAACTCAGGCCTGGTTTATACTTAAAAGTTTAGTGGGTATGGTTTGTCAGATAGGAGTATGAAAAAATAACACTTCAACTATAACAGCTATGACAGTAGAAGTCTGATTATAGATACAGTTACCACCATAAAGGCACATCTAAATGTGTATATTAATGCACTTGAATAAACTTCAGAGCTTATTGCCTCACAGTTTATTGCTCCCAAGCATGCATCTTCATGTGCACCAGGGATTGCAGCACGTTGAGCTGGGTCAGAGTAGCCCTGGGTGGCAAGGGGCCCTGGGGGCCAGCCTGCTAGCCTGGGGCTGCTCCCCCCTGGCTCAGTATGCTGAGGAAGGGCTTGCTGGGACACAAGTGTTCTCCAGTGTGGGGCTAGCCAGCCGGCAGCCCCTGCACTGAGGCATCCTCATGCCCCAGGCAACCAGGGCAGCATCTACACGTGCTGCTGAGGACACTTTTACTCTGCAGCAGGAGAGTACTTGTAAATTACTTTACTCCAGCCTAATAGGGGCACATGTGTAGACATGCGATGATTTACTACGCAGCTAATTAGTCTACTGCACAGTAAATGTCTCGTGTAGACACACCCCAAGAGTCCTTTATCAGTATAGTCTATTTTATTTGGAGAAATCACCTAAGTTGTATTGGTAAAGGCAGCCTATCCAGTAGGAGGGTTTGCCAGTCCTGTTTTATTGTACAGACAAGACCGTGATGATTTATTCAGTACTCCCCAAAATTCAGATGTAACATGGAATCTGTGACCCTCACTGCTATCCCACATGACAAATCATTGGCGATTTTGTGGTCTCAGCCTTCCAGACAGCCCTGGTGTTTAACTTGGCAGCTCTTAAAGTTCTTAGTGGGATTCAACTGTTTACCAGCATGTCTACCACATGTAAACCCTTCAAAATGTCAAAAGTCACAGATTTCTAAAAATGAAATATGGTGATCACAAAATTTGTGACTCCTGAGGCAGCTGTGACAAAAATGCATCCTTAATCACACACACTTCTTCAGCTTCAAAGAAAATACAGCTTAATGATGGGCTAATCCTTTAGCAGGCAATTCCAGATCAGGCATTTTTCTTGGGTCTGTTCTTGGAACATGTTTAAAGAAACCTTTCTGCTCTCCCCATTTGGAAAATGTTCTACATTCCAGTGTCAAGACTAAGATCACTGCAGAATCTCTAATGCTATCTGGAGTGCAGTAATAAATGCCACAAGGGAAGGGATAAGGAGCTAGGGTCTTTGACCTAGCCTGTTTCATAGGATAGTTTGTTTTTTAAATATGTTTAGTATAATATTTATATGTTAAATGCCGAATATCTTTGTATTCCATTTCTTTCCACATTCTTTCAGGTTCTTTCATGGTTTTCAGGATTTGTCTGTGGTAAATAAAAGCAGAGGATAGGCATGAATTTAAACTTATTTTTCCCTCCAGCCTCTGTCAAAACTGTACACTGGGACACTTCAAAGATGAGCTCATATTTCTTTCTTAAAGTATTAGTTTTTATGTAACACTTTCCATTGCATGTAATAGTCTCTAAGAAGCGTAAGGAAAAGAAGCATTTGTGACTATTGAAATCAAGATTTTCAGTAACATGAGGTAAAATTTAAGCTTCTAAAGCCACAATTAGGCATTTCCATGTGGGCTGCTTTTAGTAGTTTTGAATATCAGGTCACTTATTTAGGTGCCTAATAGTGAAATTTTCAGAGGTGCCTAAATTATTAGAGGTCTTCCTTAGCTGCTTTTGAAAAGCTCCCACGGAATTTGGGTGTAGGAGGTTGATATTTAGGTTCCTATTTCTGAAAATATTGGCCTGATGGTTTTCCCTTTCCCCTGCCTGATTGCAAATGGGTACGCTGATGTTTTATGCAGGTAGGTATTTGGATCATTTGGATGTGTGGAGCTAATCACCAATCCATTGACAGCAGGGTAAAAGAATAGTGATCTGAAGCTATAAACAGACATCATCTTTGGAACAGGATCAGCTATAGCGGGATGTGTGTGGCACATGCTGCAAGTGGGGGACTACTGCAGGGACTTGCAGACATGGTCCCCAAATCAGGACACAGCAGCAAGATAACCCTGGCAGGTATCTGCAGACATGCCCTGGGAGTTCTGCTGAAGGGGAATTCCTGTGGCATGCAATAAGAAAACATGTTTTCTCATTTAAGGTGTCACAAAACTATGAAGATCTTTAGCTAGGAAAATTTTTTGGACACTTGGGCATGTTCCCATGAGAGCACGTGTGTGGTTGGTGGCTCCACAAATCTATCTGTAGTGCTGCAAACCACATGCGCCGTACATGGAAGCATTCACTGTGCTGCTAATTAGCAGCATGGCAGGGGTTTTTTGACCCTGGGAGATCCCAGACTCAAAAAAACTCATGCCAGAAAAAAGCATGGTTGTGCGCATGGCCCCAGTATGTGCTGCCCAAAATTGGAGCTTGGTCAGCCAGAGCCATGCTCCAACTGCTGACCAGGTTCCACATGCCTAGATTGTCACCACTGCAGCTCTGGAAGGCCTCCAGGACCCCATATAAGGCTGCTGGAGCCAGCCCAGGTGTTGGCCCCAGCTTCCCCCACCCCACCTGGGGCAACTTGTTGCACACCAGAGTGTGTGTGCAGGGGCATTCCCCAGGGACTACTTCTTGTTCCCGGGAAAGGCACATTCCCATTTGGAGTGCAACAATGGACTAGGATGTCTGTTTGCTCACAACTTGTACCAGCCACCATAAAAATGTTTATGGTGGTACAAGGACAACATCTGTTTGAACCCTGAGTTTATATTGCTTAGATCTTGATTCTACAGTGGTGACTAATCTCCTTGGTGAAGAGAGATAAGCAAACACTGGTTCAGCAATTGATTCAAAGTACCAATTTGGCTTCAGCTTTGCAGCTGGAAGCTGACTGGGTTACTACGTCTGGACCCACATGCAGGGTCTCAGGATTTGAAATTCCTTCTTGGTTTAGTTAGGTTCCAGGCACTGTCTTTTCCTTTGCCTCACTCACTGGGTGTCGACTTCTCTGTGGTACTCCTGCTTGCAATTGGGATCCTATGGTCCAGCCACGGGGGCCAATAAGACCAGTGCTGCACCTGCCAATACTCTTCAGTAACTTGTGCACCATCCCTGCATTGCACCCTTATGGGTGGGGGCCTACTTAAAACATAGTAAGACTAAACAATTTTCATGGGTTGGTTGCGGCATAAAGAGCAAATTTTGTGGATATTTCCTGGATGTGCTGCGCCAGCCCTGCCCCTCGTAGCTGATTGGTGGAAAGGCCCTGGTTGGGGAGAAAGGATGAGGTGGTAGCCAACATCTTGTCTGCTAACTACCCTTCATGTGGCCCTGCCCCTTGATGCTCATTCGTGGAGAGGCCTGGTGAGGTGAGGAGGGATTAGGGGGCAGCTGCTATCTTGTCTGCTGCCCCACCAGCTGGCACCGTCCCTCCCCCCTGGGTGGGCTGCAAGGCTGGGTCATGGCAGTGAGGACCACTGGCGAGCCAGCATTTTATTTTTATTAAGAACTTTTTAGCTGGTTATGTGGACAGTCCCAGATTTCACAAAATCTGTGAAATCCAGAATTGAGTAGCTACTGCTGCTGGGTGCTCTATGGCTTTGTTTACCCTGTGGCACTAGCATGTGTTGGGGAGTCTGGGACTGAGCACATCCTGCACACCTGCGTATGCAGGCATCCTCCAGATCCAGAGGTTCATCAGTGAAACTCATTCTTGGTGCCTGCTCATGGGTATAAAATTTGACGTTGGAGATGAGCTCAAACAGCCTCACTGGCAAACATAAGACTCTGGGGTGGGTCAAAGGACTCAGGCTGGGCCAGGCCATGGTCATCTCCATCCTCCGCAAGACTCAATGCTGACAATATAGACGAGCCCAGTTTTTATAATTTAACTCTTCAGACACACGATAGCTGAAGCAAATAGGAAAGTGATTTTATACATTTTATATTTCATAGGGGAGACCAATTTCTGCAAAATAAGAACACCTGTAATCAATTCCCTGCCTCAGTCTCTTTGGCATCCTCTTGAATATTATTTTGGATTTAGCCTTCCCGCTAAGGCTTTCCTTCCCAGTTAGTAAATCTGCTGCTGGAATCTGGCAACTTGCTCCCATCTGCATCAGCTGGTCCGACACTCAGAAGATTCCTGCTAGCTCAGAACACATGCCTCCTTGCCTGCCCTGAATCTCTGACCCTGTTTTTTTAAATCTATCCTTTGTTTCTGACACTGCTTTTTTCTATTTGTCAAAATTCTGTAGGCACGTGAGAGAAAATGGGATTTAGCCAAGTGTAGCCTTCCATTATTCTGCCACAGCCAGCCTATTCAGTCATTAATGGTCCTTGATGACTGTCCTATTCCAGAAGGCAGGGTAGATATGCACCTTTATAAACTAACTAAATAAGATATAGATATAGCGCAAGCTTTGGTAAACCCAAGTTCACTTCATGAGATGTTGTGAAAGGACAGGACATGCAAAAAGGGTATAAGAAGGAAAGAGAAATTAGAATACAAGAGACAAGTTCGGGGGTGGAGGGAGGAAGAGAGCTGGGAGGAGTGCAGCCTAGGAGAGAAAAGCAAACAAGCAGTAAACACATAGGAACAAAGCAGATTCCAAAACCAAATCTAGGTAATGACAGAAGAATCCATTGTCTCTCTTTAAGCCAGACTTAACACATGACCAACAGCTCGTGGATGGTTTCTTGGTGACGCTTTACTCTGCAGCTAATTAGTCTATGCTGCAGTAAAACGTCTGTGTAGATGGGCCTGGGTGTGTCTGCATCCTGCCTCACCTTCTTATAGGCCTTTGGTAGGCAAAGCTTCTTTCTATAATGCCCATGCATTCCAGTACTGAACATACACCTCCGGAAGGAAATGTGCCTAGGGACTTCTGTCTCTATCCTTGATTGTAGGTACTATGTCTGCAGGGTAGATTATTGCTATAATTTTTTGGGGTCTTTTTCTCCGCTCCTGCCCTATTTGTTTCCTGTTCCCTGCTCTCGCAGCATCCCTCACATTCTTTATTCTCCTATACCCTCCTTTCAGCTCCTCATTCTTTCCTCCTTTTCTGTCTCGCACTCCATCCTGCCTTCTTTCTCACCCTGTCATTGTTTCTCCATTCCTGTCCATTTCTCTGCTATATATACTCCCCTCTTCTCATGTCCTCTATGCCCAATTGCTTTTCTGCATCTTCTGTGTGCAAACTTTGGATCTGCCCTTTCTTAATGTCACTTTTCTTCCTCCTTTTTTTTATCTCTCCATGACACTTAATTCCACTGTACCTCATCTCAGCCCATTTCTTTTTGTCTAGTGAATTTTACCAGTCTCATTAGTGGCTTAAGCACTAGTTGCTTCTTTCGGCAGTTTTCCCCTCTCTCCTGCTTTTCACTCCCTGCACAGGTTAGATTGCCTGCACTAAATGGCAATCCAATCTTCAGTCATGTATCAAACCAAAATGTAGCATTCTAGGAGCAACACCTTCCCTCTGTGCAGGGTAAGACCTTCATCACTAAAGCAATAATAAGGGCTTCAGTGAGAATTTAGAACCGCAGGATGCCTTCCTTTCCCCTCTTCCTTAAGACACAGGTTCAGCCAATTGGGTCCACAGCAGAACTGATGATCAGTAAAAACTGTGCCTTCCTTCTTTTTATGTATCCACATCTAGTCTCTTGTCTGTAATTTCCTGGTCTGTACCTAAGCAGAAAGTTGATCTCTCTTTCTCTGCTCTCATGCCATAGTAAGTAGAGCATCATGCCATTGTCTGCTCTGATGAATCCTTTGCCTAACAAGAAGGTTGGCACTAACATTAGGTGCCTGTCAAAGTTATGCATAAAGTTTTTAATAAACAGTAGATTGAAGAGCAGATTGATATATTATTTTACAAACAGTAGATTGATATTATGCTCTCTATTTTTATGATGACACAAGTAGATCTCCACTGTACATCTTGCCTTTACTTCTTACTCCTTCCCTTATGGCAGTGGTCACCAACCAGTGGATCTTGATCTACCAGTAGATTTCAGAACCTCTTGCAGTAGATCTCAAAGTCTCTTAGAGTCGATCTGAGGCTGGAGTAGGGGGCTGAGTGCCCATGTGCAT
Organism: Crocodylus porosus; assembly: GCF_001723895.1. Classification (NCBI taxonomy): domain Eukaryota; kingdom Metazoa; phylum Chordata; order Crocodylia; family Crocodylidae; genus Crocodylus; species Crocodylus porosus. Next base: position 59,737,469 of record NW_017728886.1, read on the forward strand.
GCACAAGCCCCAGCCCAGCAGGTCAGTCCATGGGGGAAGGAAGGGTCAGGTGCTAGATTGAGACCTCCACGGTGAGGGATAGTGCCACAGATGCATGAGCAGGGGTAAGTTGAGTGAAGTCCCTGCTAAGTGGGACTCACCTGCAGGGGAGGGGTGCCCCCAAATAATTTTTTCTCCCTCTGCCTTGATCTTCCCCCCCCCGCACTTCCCTCCCACAGACTTACCTGTTGGGGGCGGGGGGAAGGGGAATAGTGGTGGTGCATGGTAGAACTTGGGTTGCTTTTAAATGCCAAAGGTGATCTCCTACTTAAAAAGGTTGGAGAATACTGCCTTATGATGATCCACTTTGCACTCTGGAAAACCAGCAGACAGCAGCAGAATAATCTGGAGTGTATCTCTTGCCACACTACAAATTGGGAAGAAGATTCCTTATCAACGCAACCACCATGGGTCCCCTTGGTGATATAAGGGAATCTACTGAGGCTTTAAATAGAGTAGATGTTGTAACCTATTGTTTTATACTGGACCCTAATATACCCCAAGTGGCACTCCTTTTTCTACTGATCATGTATATTTTAGACTCTAATGTTACGGTGAAGTGACGCATTCTAGGGGAAATTCCAGTTACATTTTTTTTTCAGTTGGTTCCCACTGGTTCCAGCTGACATCTCGGTTAGGGAACAATACACAGTGTTTGTACCAGGTCTCCAGCAGAGACTCCATGGAAGAGTTTAATGGTTCTACTAAGCTAGATAAGAAAAATATTAATCTTTTTTTTTTTAAGCAGCAGCAACATGAGCAATGCTGTGTTGCACTGAATCCAAAGTACAGACAGTGCTTCTTTTAAAGAACTTGTATTTCAAAACAAGATGAACAGACTTGACTATACAGGATGTACTGAGAAACCCAGAAACTTTAACTTTGTTGTTCATTTAAGACTGTCGTAAAGAAAAAACAGTACTTTGGACATGGCAATTACTTACAGAATACTAGTGAGGCTACTAAATGAATGTAAACGATAGGGCTGATTGCTGGGCTTTTGAAGTAAACAAATGAGTATAATACTGAATTATACTATGTATATAGAGAGAGAGTCCAGTGGAGGGCAACAACAATGGTTAGGGTGTTGAGGTGCATGACTTCAGAGGAGAGGCTGAGGGAACTGGGCTTATTTAGTCTGGAGAAGATAAGACTGAGAGGGGATTTAATAGCAGCCTTCAACCACCTGAAGGGTAGTGCCAAAGAGGATGGAGCTAGACTGTTCTCAAGAGTAGTAGTTAACAGAATGAGGAGCAACTGTCTCAAGTTGCAGCAAGAGAAGTTTAGGTTGGATATCAGGAAAAACCTTAACTCGAAGAGTAGTAAAACACTGGAACAAGTTAGCCAGAGAGGTGGTGGAATCTCCATCCTTAGAGGATTTTAAGACCCAGCTAGACAAAGCCTTGGCTGGGATGATCCAGTAGAGGATTGTTCAGCTTTCAGCAGGGCGTCCTGAGGTCCCTTCCAAACCTAATTTTCTCTGATTCTGTGGTATATGTATATGTGTGTATACACCTACACACACTATATATTCCTTCCACACACACACTATATAAAGAGCATAATACATTAGAAAGTTATGAAAAACTATAAGCCGACGAGGTTCTTTGGGTAAATGTGATATGACATCTATCCAAAGAACCTTGTCTGCCTGTGTCTTTAGACCAACTTGGCTACAACCAACACCCATGAAAACTATAATACACAGATATCTTTTATATACTGATATCATTTTGTTCAAGTAAAAAATAAAACCCGAAACAAAGCAAAATCTGACTAAACCCTGATTTTCAAATAGTAGAAAGCGAACAAACTTCTTAGCAATGCTCTCTCTACATGTTCACAAGACTTCACTTAGTTGTCAGTCTCTTCTGCTGTCCATTTAAGGACCCTTTGAAATGTATGTTGATGTTTTCTGCTGATTGGTAGGAACTATTAGAAGGGGAAAAAAAGAAAAATGCTTGGTTCTGGCTGTGGCAAACAGTCTGAGGCACTGATATGCAGCTGGAACTTTTTTCTATACATTTTTTTTTCTGTACAGCTAAATACTAATTATTCAGCTGATCTTGGCTTTCCATGCTACCCAGTTTCTATGCCCCGGGGATGAAAATGATAGCTCTCAATGTTTATGACTAAGGTAATGTGGCAAATTGGCTTGGTAAAATTGGGCAATTTTGCACCTTTGAAATGTATTAAAAATGTTTCTTCACGGTCATATTGGGACTATAATACACATCTGTTCTCTTGACCAAACTCCAGCAGCATGTATCAGTCACAGGGTTCATAGCCTCCTTTCTGTGTCTGATCTTGGTGGGAAAGCCAAAAGATATCCACACAAGCCAGTTTTCTTTTTTTTAATTTGGCCCCAGGAGTAAATATTTACTGTAGAAAAAGGATTTTACATTCTCAGTAGTCTATGGGTTTAATGCTTCCATGGGAAAAATGTCAAGAGTAGGGTGGGAAATAAAGGCACAAGGAAGAGAGACAAACTGAGAGATCTTATTCTTACTTTAAAAGGGGTTGTTTCATCAGAAGAACAACTACTGGGGGGCATGCCATGAATTGTGGGGGTGGGTCTTATCCTAAACTAAACTTATCTCATGAGTTGAACTCAAGTTGTGTGAAATTCATGGTGAACTGCTGCTTTTCAGGTCAGACTGGATAAATTCACAAGGAGTGGGAGCCCCAAAAGGGATGGAAATAAACCAAATTTGGGAGGAATGCTAAAAGGTCAGTGATTATCAAGTGTGTTTGTGTGTGTGTATAATATGTGTGTGTTTGTGTATGGTACTGAAATAGATTTTCTGTAATACAATAAGACAAGCATTAAGAGCTGAGAAAAGTGATGTCAGAAGTAGGCAAGAGTCCAGAAAAAAATGAAAAAAAGAGAGAGAGAGAAGAATTCAGAAAAAAAATCCAGGGAACCTACACATTTAATCTGTACTTTAATTAGTATTTTTTCCCATTTTTTTAATGATACAGAGAGGTAGTTAGCTGTGTTAGTCTGAAGTCAAGAGGAAGACAGGACAGGGTTGCGTCTTGGAGGCTGATTCAATGAAACATAAGCTTTCATAGGCAACAGCCTTCTTCATGTGATGTTATGAAGAAGGCCATCTCCTATGAAAGTTTATGCTTCTCTGAGTTATCTTTAAGATGCCACTAGTTCTGCCTTCTTTAGTGATACAGGTGTAAGAACAAGTCTGTCGGGAAGAGCACTCAGGATAACACTTTTCTTTCCATTTGTTGAGTAACTAACTTCCAAGGAACTCAAGCTATTGTATTAACATTAACTAAGACTCTCAACTTCTCTATCAGTAATATTCCATACCTGCTTAATAGATTAATAAACTTGGTGGGTCAGATTTTTCAAAAGCTGGCTCCCTCTTACAGAGGCAGGTAAGTAGCTAGTGGGCAGATCAGGTGCCTGTTGATTTTTAGGGGCCCTATCTATGCTGGAGAATGTTAGCATGTTAACTTCAGCATTGTCCTGTATGAGTGCTGATAATACACACCATATTCACCATATTCAGTTGCTCTGAAAAGAGTAAAAGTTATTACCTTAACATATGGGTTGCATGTGCTGTGAGCCATGCCATCTATTTCCGTGGAAATCTCTATGTATATTAGTACCAGCACAGGAAGCAAGATGTAGATCTTCAAAGGTCTTTAATTTCAATGGGTGTTAGGTGCCTGAATATCTTGGAAGATCTTGGCTTAAGTGTTGATGGGGCAGCCTCAACTGTACAATTAGTATGCTCCTCACTGCCCTGTTGCTGGTTAAGTTTCTGTGTTCAATGGTTAAGTGTTCCAGGAAACTTTCACTACTATACTGGGCTGCACATACGTTAAATAGTATTATGAGTCTTTTTAATAAAATTTGTGTTATCATACCATTTTTGGAGCACAGCTGAGAAGAAACTATCATGGGAAGAATTCTATTTCATTTTTAGCATAATCCCTAGAAAACATATGGGGAGGAGGCTGCCAAAGTGTTAGCCCAATAGCAAGAGCAACTATAAACATGGGAGTGATAAGAAGGCTGTCACAAATAGACTCTGTAATTCAGGATGCACTGGTTTTGAGTGGATATCCAAGTATCTCATTCAGCAGAGTTCTTGGAAACAGCCTGGGAGACTGTAAACAGTTTTAGGGTAAATAGAAGGGCCAGGTTTCAAAGGGGTTCTGGAGGGCAGAAAATCTGTTCCCTTGTTGAAGAATGGTGAGTAATTTTAATACCCTTGATCAATAGGGATCAACTTAATTTACAGGATCACTGTGGTATCAAGAAATATACAGTTAAGAGACAAGGTCCTGGCAGAAGTGGGCTCAGGATACCCTGGAAATTATGTTGGGATGTCCAGATCCCTTTAGGAATTCAGTCACTCCAGAGACAATAGGGAGACTCAAGTGATTTAGGAGAACCCTAGAGATAAAAGGAGGGTGGCCGTACTTCCTGTTTTTGCTGGCACGTTCCCATTTTAAACACCTGTCCCAAGCGCCCAGGGTGATTTCAGTGTGGGTGTGGGGGTGCAGGTCCACCCCGCCTTTGGCTGTGTAGCACATGTACAGTGAATTCTCTGAGCTCACTGGTGGGTCAGCATAGCTCTGAAACAAATGGGGTGAATGCTGCTGCTGCTTGCCTAAATTTTGGTGCCTGGCAAGTTTGGGGGTTGGGGGCGGGGAATTAAGCAGCAATAGCATTCATTCATGGGATTCAGAGCCATGCTGTGCTGACCAGCCGGTGAGCACAGAGAAATGTGCATGCATCACACATCATACAGCTGAAGGGGACTGTTGCAACCCCCCTACTCCAGGCTCTGCCCATGAACAGGACTGGATTAACGCACAGGCAAACTAGGCACATGTCTGGGGCCCTGAGCTATAGGGTCCTTCCCAGTGTGAATGGACCCGTCTGCTTCCCTTCCCTTCCCTTCCCTTCCTTTGGCCTTGCCATGGTGGTAGCTGCTTCCTAGTGGCAGCTCCAAGCCCTGCTACCCACAGGTGGCAGTGCCCGGGTGGGAAGGGCAGTCTCAATCGGCCAGGGGCCCACTAAAGGGTTAATCCAGCCCTGCCTATGAGAATCCCATCATTTTCTTCAAACAAAGGCCTTTGTCTGATTTTTTGAAACCTTCCCACTGGGGGAGTATTCATTTGAAGAAACCAACAAGATGTCCAGGATAAGTGTTTAAAATGGGTGTTTCCCTCCTCTCCCACCTCTGACTCATCTGGTTAGCTCTGGCCCTCCCACAGGCCCCAGCTCATCACTGCATGTCACTAGACCCAGCTAGAAATAGCTGAGTGTGCTGGAGAGCAAGGAAGGAGAGGGGGACCTGTCCCATTTTGAGATTCAAGAAATATGAAAGGACATATATGTTATTTATCGGTATTTTTTCTGTAGGGGAAACTATTAAGCAAGGGGAAATCCTCAGGGCTCCTTAAGAATGCAGAGAATTTTGGCTTTATTTTCATGAGAGAAAAATAGAAGTACTGAACAGAAATAGAAATACTAACATATTCATCATTGAACTTATAGGGAGAAAAAAAATCACATCTGCCATATTCTGTGCAAGCTCAGACTTTATAAAGGTAAATCATTATTTTCTACATTGTGGCAGGCCCTACAGCATTTACCCTTAGGATTATACACAATATATGTCATGTGTATTTAGGAAGTGAGGTAGTTGGAGAAAATAGCTTGGACAAACTGTAGTATAGTGTAGGGTTTTTTTTTTTCCTATTTCCATTTTCTCACAGAGTGATATGCTTAAAGCTGCAGTTGAAATAGTGGCTTTGGAAACTCTTGTCTTTCACCTGTATGACCTGAGTCAAAGTTCACTCTTGCCCTGAGCAAAATGATTTTGGTGATCTCCGTTCAGTCCCCATTAAACCCTGATTCATGTCATAAACCCACCATACATAATTCAGCAGCATTTGGCATTGTTTGGGGGGGGGTTCACTACAAGAGATGCCCCAGGCTATGCTTGTATAGGCACCAAGTGAATCAGTTTGACCTGCAAAAATATGGTGGTGCCATGAAGGAAAATCTGAGCCCAGCATAATAGAGTCTTTTAGGGCTGAGTGGGAACCCTTGTAATGTAGTCCAGCAATGAATTTGCAACCAGATACCCCAGTCTCCTCTTTAATAACTGCCTGTGTGTATCTGTGAAGATGTCTGTGGTACTGTGATGAATGTGCCTTTAAATGTGCATTACTTCAAGGGAATCGTTGCCTCTTATTAGTATTGTGAACTTTGTCCTCAACTGCTAGATGGTGCATGAGTAGCCAGAAAAAGTTGGGCATATGTGAGGCCTGAAGCAATAATGGGCTTCTCTGTATATTTCATTGTCTAGTATATTATGTGTCTTGAGTTGTCCAGTTCTTTTGAATAGTATATGTGATAAACTAATAAGAACCTGGAAATAATGAGGTCTTGGTTTTATGTATTATTTTAATGCTTGGGTGATATTCCAGAAAATCAGCACTATCCAAGAAAGGAACAAAATCCCATTTCTCACACTACATATATACCTGCTCATGAATGCACTGTGGTTTATTTAGAAGTTGTACAATTGCCTCAGGATGCAGATAAATGCTTTCTCTTCAACTCAGAGAATCTTAAAATCTGTCCCCAGTAACTATTCTTTGGGTATCTGTACATAAACTCAGGACTGAACTCTGACTTAAGTAGGAAAAAGAAAATGGGAGCATCTAGGTTAAATACTGCAGCATTTTCTGCTGGTCTCAGCACAGCTGCTGCTTTACATGAACAGAAGAGCACTTTCTTCAAAAACACCTTAATTCTAACTCGAGCATTGGCCTCCCCATTGAGTTAATTAATCTCTTAGGCTTGGAGATTAAGTGAATTTGGAAAGTGAGCAGAATTTGGTTCTCCCAGAGTTGCATACATTTGCCATTTGTGGTTAGGAAGAGAACCCTGAGACTGTTTATTCCATGATAGGAAAAACAATTTTTACTTTTCTTAAACACTGCTAGCTAGTTTATGATTCCTGGCACAAGTACAGTAAGTTTGAGCAACTAGTTTGTTTGTTCTAGCTAATTTATAGATGGGGATATCCATTTTCTTTTTTTCCCTTAAAGGGGTACTGTCACGTAATTTAAGCCCCAAATAAAACATTGCTTAAACCTGATAGAAATCAGGCAGAGAATATTCTCCAGACTCCAAAGAGCTAGTCTGGGGGTGTGCTAAATCCATCACTTTAGTGACAAGATATTAAAAGCAGTAGCTACTGTCATGTCTCTGTAATACTTTAGTTATCCAGCACAAGAGGCCCTTATTCAGGCAACAGAAGGGGTCTAAGATAACTAACAAATCTCATTCCAAGAACCAGGCCAATGTTATTAAACAAGCTTTTGACAAGCTCAGGAAGTAACTAATAAGCCATCCTATTGGCTTATGCTAGCAAGAAACAGAAGGATAAAAATGCCATGCTGAAGTAGTCAATTAAATTAAAATTAAATTAAAATTCAAGTCTTTACAATTTCAGAAATGGCCATAGAGATTTATTCTTTTCCATCCTTTTGAATTCTGCATATTTGAGGTGAACTCCATCATGTGAATTTTTTACAGTTTTCCTTATTTTTAATATGCTTATTAGAAATGGGTGTTTTGGATAAGAAAATAAAAGCTTTGGAAACTTGCAACTGGCCTGTAGGCATTCACTGCTCAGTGAATAGTATCCAAAATGGACTCTCTGTCTCTGAGGATTCATTGGTCACTGGAAAACCTTGTACTTTGTCTCACCTGCCAAGCATATCTTTCATCTTACCATGTGGTGTAGCCCTTTCATGATTACCTAAACTAGGCCCAGATGAGGATACCCTTTGTGATGATAATGCATAGATGAGGCTGTGAAATAAAAAAGAAAAGGCTACAGTTTGCCTGTATTCCACAGTCAGAATAATGCAGAATCCATACGTGCTCTTTGTTACTGAGTTCTTGCTCTTCTGTACTGGGTAGGACAATGCAGGCAGGGATGGAAGGGGCTTATTTGTTACTATGCAATTCCATTGAGTTACATAGTAGTGAATCATAGGACCACTGGAAGGAGCCCCTCATGGGTCAATGAAGGTGCAGACAGAAGTGACAATTTTCACCTGATCTGGTCCCTGAAAGTGCTCTACAGCCATGACCAAACAGAAATGCACGCTGCAAAGCGCTTTAAAAGGGTCTGATCTGATAAAAATCTGAACCCTCATTGTATGAGGATTCAGATGAAGACATATCAAAACATATCATCTTCTGTAACTTCTGTCTGCCAGCAGCCTCCCAGCCTTGAAGCTGTTTTCAGAATGGGAGGGGGGAAAGGGAGCAGAGGGTGTTCAGTCTGGGGTTTTTTCAGTTGGTGCTGGGGGGTGGGACTCCAGTCAACCCCCCCCTCCCCCCACTCCAGTGCTGGCTGGGGAACCCCTAGAACAAGGGTGGGCAAAATACAGCCCACAGACCGGATTTGGCCCACCATGCCATTCTATCTGGCCCAAAGACCCCTAAAAAATTTAGAAAATGTTTATCTGCTCCTGGTTGCCTGTCAAGCTGACAGGAGCCAGTGGCAGTAGGACCCAGAACAAGCCTCAGCATGATGCAGCAGCCAATCCCTGTCCCATCCCCAGCCTTTTCCCTGCTTTCCTGTCCCTGCACTGCTCCAGCACCATATGGCTCCTGGCCGCATTGCTGGGGGGGGGGTGTTGGGAGGGGCTGCATGTGCATGTGCGTGTATGTGTTCGTAGGGTGAGTCCCACATGCACACCCCACCATACACATGCACTCTTGCCCCCCTTGCACTGCCATACACGCAGACCACCACACCCATACCCCCTTACACACCCTAGCCAGCTTCCCCCCACACACCTCCCCTGACAAACCCCATATCCACCCACAAACCCCCATCTTTCCAAGGGCAGGGGCAGGAAGTTATTTCAGGTGGAGGGCCACTTACCAAGTTTTGGCAAGATGTCAAGTGCTGCATGGGTAGCCCTGCCCCTTGACAGGTGCCCCGCCTCCTGGTTAACATCTTATGACTGGAAGTCCTTCCCCCTAACCCTTGACCTTTGCCACCAGAAGTCCCTCCCGTTGCCCCCAGAAGTACTCCTTTCAGCAAGGGATTTTGCTATCTTGGAACCAGAAAAATACCAAATTATATTAGAAAAAGTAAACTTCTAAAACATTCCTTGATTTGATTTCAAAATTTTCTTTGTCCTAGTTTACATGTGTTTGTGTAGTGTATATAGAGGTGGTTGTATATAATAGCTTAAAATTAAGTCTTACTCTTGTATATTGTGGTGGGATAGGGAGTGAGTATAGGTTTGTGGGGGGCTGTGGGTGTGTGGGTATGTGGAGTGTGAGGGAAAGTGCAAGTGTGTGTGTGAGGGTGTGGGGTGAGGGAGCATGTGGGGGTGTGTGTGGATATGTGGGGTGTGGGTGGATATGGGGTTTGTCAAGGAATGTGTGTGGGGGGAGGGTAGCTAGGGTGTGTGAAGGGGGTATGTGTGTGGTGGTCTGTGTGTATGGCAGTGCAAGGGGGACGAGGGTGCATGTGTATGGTGGGGTGTACATGTGGGACTAACACTATGAACACACACATGCATACACACACAGCCCCTCCCAACACACACAAACACACAAAACCCCTCCTTACACACACAGACACACACCCCCTACCAGCGCAGTCCCGTCCTCCCGGGTCTGGCGATGTGGCCAGGAGCCGTATGGTGCTGGAGCAGCACAGGGGCAGGAAGGAAGGGAAATGGCTGGGGATGGAATGGGGATGGGCTGCTGCATCATGCTGAGGCTCCTTCTAGGTCCTACTTCCCCTGACTCCTGTCAGCTTTGAAAGGCAACCAGGAGCAGATAAACATTTTCTAAATTTTTTTAGGGGCCCCGTGAGCCAGATAGAATGGTCTGGCAGGCTGAATCTGGCTTGCAGGCTATATTTTGCCCACCCCTGGGATAGGGGGAAGGACTTCCAGTCATAAGACGATGACCACAGGCAGGGCATCTGTGAAGGGGCAGGGCTACCCATGTGGCCCTTGACAGCTTGCCAAAACTTGGTAAGCGACCCCCCACCCAAAATAATTGCCCACCCCTGCCCTAGAACAAGCTGTCTTGCTCCTTTCACCACTGCCCCCATTCTAAAAGAAGTGCCCTGCCTGGGGCAGGGGGCATTGCTAAGGGAAACCTGCAGCTGGTTCCCCAACTCCCCCTCCCCCCTGGACCCAACAGTGAACTTCTGTTTGGTCTGGGGGTATTGTTGTGCAGCAAAAGCTTTGTTATCCGACACCCATGGGGAATGGGAGGTGCCGGATAACCAAGTATGCTGGTCACCTGAGAGGCTTGAACGGGAGTCTTTACCTGTTCAGGCTGCCAACCCGCCCACTGCGTCAGGTGTGCCGCTGCCCCTCCCTGGCATCAGTGTGCTGGGGGACAAGGAGGGGGGCCCAATGCAGGCTGCTTTGCCCTGGGCCATGGGGGCTCAGTGAACCCGGAAGTACCATGGTGGGCACTTCCAGTTTCGCTTTTGGTGTGTCGACCGGCACTCTAGTTAATGGAGCATGCCGGTTTCTAAAGTGCCAGATAACGCGGTATTTACTGTAACTTCCTGCAAAGCGTTATGCGTTTTAGTGGGGAGCTCCTCTTCTGTCTGTGCCCTGAGACAATTCCCTGCTGTCATTATGAGTGACTATGTTATGGTTAAAGGAATCCAGGATAGGAGGCACTGCCACTGTACACACACATATGCACGCACACCCCCCTGATCTTGTGGCTGCCAGGAGCCCTGGTAGAGTGGGATAGTGTGGAGACCTACAGCCAGCCTCTACCCACTGCATGTAGAAGCTGGACCTGGCTGGGAACAGCCCCTCCTCCTCTCCACCAGCAGCCACCCTAAGCCACCAGGCACAGCCTGGGCCATGGCAGTAGCCACAATGGCAAGACACAAAGCTGCCAGCAGTGTGTGGTCACCCCGGCTTGCCCTTCACAGGAGCTCAAGCCCGAGCCTGAGCCCCAGCCCCAGCCCCAGCCTGCACCACTCCGGCTGATCCCCACCCCAGGCCAGAGTCCAGCTAAGCCTAATCTCCTGTCCCTAGCTGCTGCTCAGCAGGAGCCAAGCCAGGCAGTGCAGGCAACAGCAGTTGAATTTGGGACTTTAACTTCAGTTTATACCAACTGGCCAGGATGCTGGGACAGCCTGTGAAATCAGGGGTCCCGGCCAATCCAGGATGTATGGTCACCCTATCTATCACTGACACTAACATAGAATATTTAAAAATTCTTTATGGTAGCAGTGGCTCTTAATTATGAGTCAGTACTTGTATTATTGTAACTACAGGCTCTTTCTGATTCAGGTAGAGCTTTCTTTTGTACTTCCTGAAATTCTGTATATGGCCATTGTGAAGTGAGGCATAGATTACTCAGACATAAATGCACAATGGATGCATGAATAATAAATAACTAGTGTCCTCAGTTTCTAGAATTCTTAAATTAGAAGGCAGTTCATTTTATGTGGAGTTATATAGCCACTTCATTTGTAAACAGATCCCTACACTTGCATTAGATATGGGCTCAAATCTGAATACTCTTTTCATAGCTGAATTGTCAAAATGTAGCCCCAAATCTGCCAGAATCTTCCAATTAAGGTTTAGTTCTATGATGAGCCATCCTAGGATCCTAAATTTGGGTGCCCTTAAACTTTTTGAGGAAAAGAGTATATTATCTACACTTAAATAATAGTTTTGAAGCCCTTTCTCATTCACACATTCAAAAAGGGCAGTTGAGCCTCTATTTTAGTGATTCTCAACTTGGGTACTGAGAGAGCTTTAGAAAGGTGATGTGGATGGTGTATGAGAAAGAAAATGCAGGCTTGTTTCTGCCTGACCATGCCTCTTCTCTCCCATCCCCACAGCCCAGTTTCTGTACAAAGAAGTAAGCACTGTAATACATAAATCAGTTTTTGAAATGGGGTGCTGCTTAATTTGTAAAAGTTATGGACAGGTGCCTTGAGTCAAAAAGGTTGAGAACCACTGCTTTATTTTTTTCATATAATCATGCATTTTAATGGTATACATGTGGGTTTTAAAACAGGCAAATAGATGTACATGCATTCTAAGTTTCCACTAAAAATTTGCCTCTGAAATCTTACCTACAAAAAACCATAAAATGATAGCAATGAAAGAAGACCTAACATTTTATAGAGGGACTGGATTCAGTTACAGAGAAAGGCATAGAGGGGTTTTAAAAAAGTAGAAAAAAGTAGAAGGTGGCTATTTACCAAATTTTCTGCAAAGAATTTCTTTTGTCCCACACCTGTAAGATCTTAGATCTGTTTATTTATTTAATTTCTTTATTAGATTTATATGCCACCTTTCCCAGCAAAGGCTCCGTTGTACTTCTGGTCATGAATCAGGGCCCATCTACTTTTATGGACATGTGGGAAAAGGTTGGTTTGAGATCTGAGAACATAATGGTTGGATAAAGGGAAGGCAGGTTTGAGGAAGCATAGTTGATGAGTTTTTTTATTGAGGATTTATTTTGTCTTCTGATAATGTGTCCTAAGTGCTCTACAAAGTACCCACAGCAATGGAGAAACATTTAAAACTGTGTTTGAATTAATTAATTTAATGAATGAATGATAGGAAGATCACATCATTATTGTTATTTTTAGTGATAAATGGGGGGAGGGTGGAGTAGGAAGCAAAGAAGTGCTGGCGTAGCTGGCTCCAGTCTAACACATGTTTATTTAAGTGACTCTATACAAACATAACCCTGTATGTCAGTTAAATCAGCAGCATGTCAGTCGGCACTTCTGGTTACAGATTATTTCAGAGTCATTCATCATTCATAGCTATAAAAGACATTTACCCTCATTCAGCCAACCAATCAGAAGGAAGAGAAAATGGAACAGGAAAGAAGCACTAATAATTGTCCTTAGTTTCCTCTGAACTTTAGATACAACAATTCAATACATCCTGTGTGGTGGGATAGTGGAGAGTTTTTGCTGAACTAAACAGCTTCCTTCACTAGGTCCATAAGGGCAGGAAGAGGGAGAGAAAAAAGCAGAAAGGTAACCCTTTGTGTACCAATCTCTCTCTATCACCCTCTCTCTCTCTCTTGCTTGTCTGTTTGCAAGTCAGTAACTAAGGTTGCATTGGTTATGCTCTGATTTCAATCCATAGGGCCAATTTCTACTTCCACTGAAGTCAGTGCATATTTTCCAGTTGGCTTATACAACACCAGGAGCTGGCTCCTAACAGAGAGTTGAAGCAGTGCAAGTAGGGTCTTGTGAGAGATTTCTACATTTGGTGATTGTCACCCTCAAAGAACAACTCCTTTTGTGATGATTAATCTGTGTTGACTTTCTCTGGATACATGCGATTATAAAAAAGCATAGCATACTTCGTAACTTAGTGTTTTATCATACTGAAAAATGGGGGGTGGAAAATAGTTTAGGGGAAGTTATTTATTATATAGTAACCCCATGTGATGCCCAGCTCCTCTGAGTTCCTTCCCATTTTTCCTGATGTTTGATCCTGCAAACCTGTATTTTCATGAATGGTCCCATTAAGATTAATGAGACTACTCACATGAGTGCGAGTATGTCCAATCCCAGAAGTACCTAAATAAAATGATCAGCCCATTCTCCTTTCTCTTTATAGTTAAAATTCTAAGTGCGACATTGCACCAAAAATTAGAGGGTTGTCCAGGGGTGTGTTATAAAATGAACATATTTATTACAATTTGATTATCTTCTACTATTCTCTTTTCCTAGTGCTGTATGTATTCTCCATAGCTAAAGTCCTCCCTCATGTTTATTATTAGTTAACTATTTCTTAATGGACCCTTTCATTTATGAATAAAACTCAGCAGCAGTTATAGTCCCAGTGGAGACCAGTACAGTGCCCATCTGCTCTGGCACTTGCTTTCTATGTTGGCACTCTGTGCAACTCCCAGCCTCTCTCGTCCTAACAGTCTAAGGATCAATTTTCCAGTGGCAGCTTGAAAATAATAGTACAAAATGTATATTAATACAGAAATATATTGTGAAACTGTCCTTAAACAAACAAATGAGCCACTTTAAAATATTACAGCTATAAATGACCATGACAGTAGCACAGCACATATAATAAAAAATAACTACTGAAGAGAAGCTGCTGAATTACTATAGTAATAAACCAGATGTGATTATTATCATTTAACACGGTCATTGAATACCATGAATCCCTGAAGCCATTAAAATATTTATGATTAAACATTTGCTATTCCTTATAACAGAACATATAGTCTGGTACTAAAAAAGTGTTAAAGTATTATTTTGGCTAATATATGCCAATGCCATAATAACAGTCAGCTAACATAGGTCAAGCTTTCTAAAAGAAACTAACAGCTGGCTAGTTCCCCACCCCCTTTATATGGTCAACTACATCATATAGACTGGTATTATAAAATTATAACACCTATATACACCCTAATATGCTGAGATATAAGAAAGCAAATGCAAATATCTGATATAATTTGTGTGGAAATGGGGATTTTTGGCTCTAAGGAACAGTAACAAATATTTAATTGTTCTAGGAAAAATATACTTAAGACTGGATAATAATCATATGCAAAAAATAGCCTGATTCTTTCCACGATTTTTAACTTGTAGGCATTATATGACTTATCTTCCACATTTTGGCTTGTAGGCATCATATATTTCTCTCTGAGTCCTAAGGGCTTTCATGCCTGTCTTTCTTATTTAAAAGTGCTCTGGTGAGCTCTTAAAGTGATATCAAATATTGTGAACTGCAGGTGAAAGATTCCCAGTATTGGTCTAAAGAGTCTGTGAAAGCACTGTAATGAAATGGACAGTCTGTATGTGCACTACTCCCCTCCTCAGGGAAGAACTCAAGTTGCTCCTATGTGTTTCTTAGGGCTAATGGAGCTATCAGCTAATAAGACTTTCTTTTAGCTGAAGTGTGAGAGGTTTCTGTACTTTTGTGTTCTAACTTCACTGTCTCAGTGTGGCAGTATAGTGACAGCTGTGAATTCTTACATGGTCACAAATTTGTTACAGCTCTTTAATCTGTATTTCCTGATAAAAAGGAGGATTCCTATATGTATATTCTAAGGCAGCAGCAGGAGCACTTTTTCCTCTCAACAAGTGACAAGTGATTATTTTGTTGGGGATTTCAGTGCCCAAGCTTAGGAGTCTTTGGATTTAGCTGGGTGAGCCAGGTACCTAAAAGTTAGGTGGTGTGATGCTTAACAGACTAGGTTTAGGTTCCTGAAGTGGAATTTGGCATTTAAGCACTTAAGCCCAAAGTAATAATCCTCCATATCCCCACCCTGCTGCTGCCTAGCCCTGAAGGCACCTGAACTCCAGAGGCACCTCCTTGTTTAACCTTAAAATTCTCCAAATGTACTGAGCTGTGCCTCTCTGCATGCTAGGTACTGCCCTATTTTGATAGTTCTGAACAGCCCATCCTCTGGTTCATGTCTAAGTCCAATCACAGTCACAAAATAGACATTCTTCTAACTATATTCCTGGTAGGTGTTTGTAGAGAACACCTAACAGGATCAAACTTGACACAAAGTTCAGTGGCAGCTGCTGCTTTGTTTTATAAAGGGACTGGAGATGGGGTAGTGCCACCTTCCTTATATAGGCTGTGGGTTAAAGCAAGATTGTTAAACTCATTTGGTCCCTCAGGCTGGATGAGTGGGTTGGTCCCTGGGCCAAGTTGGGTCCTATGGACACCCAGCTCCCCCCTACATGCCTGATCCAGAGCATGTAGCACCCACCCAGCCTGGTCCAGGATGTTGACCCAAGCAGGTGCTGCATGTGGTACAGCCCCAGCCCCAGCCCCAGTGAGCAGTATGAGTGGCACAGCCCGGGACTGACCCCAGTGAGTGCTGTGGGCGGCTCATGTCCCACGCTCTGCATGCAGGGCTGGTCCAGTGCAGTGTTTCGGTCAACAGGGGGCAACACTGGGGTCCAGATTATGGGGATCTGTGGGCTGGATCTTGCCTGCAGGCTGCAAAACTGACACCCCTGACTTAGAGTACTTGCCCAGAAAGTGGGAGAGTTGAGATTTATGAGATAGACACTGCTCTGAAACCCGTGGAACCTGAGGTCTGGCCCATATCTCAATGGGACTGAAGGTATCCCATTGCTATTTACCCATTCTATCCAATGAATATTAAATTCAAAGTGCAAAAACACCATTGGGGGCAGGGCTGGAAGCTCCCTTTCAGAGCAGCATCCCTCTCACTGAGCCACACTCTCTCTCACTTGCTCTGTTTCCAGTCGCACACATTTTCTGCTTTCTTTCCAGCCACACATACCATCTCTTCTTGGTTGCACAATAGGCCAGATTCAACAGAACAGGTGGAAATACGTTTGGTAATACCTAGTCCATGACTTGGCAGTTAGCTCAGTGGGTTTGAATTCCTGTTGGTTGAGGATGGCCTAAAATATGGATCTCCCTATCTCTAGGCAAGTATTTGAACCATTAGTTTATTTGGCTAAACAGGTGGAGGTGGAAGAGGTTTTCCTTTGAAGGACCTAGCAAGTTGCATATGGGGAAGCAGCATCTAAAACTGCGTAAGTGACTGAAAATGTCACTTACAAGGCTAAAGCTAGCTGTGCATGTGCTGTTTGCCCATCAAAGGGAGAGTTAAAGTTAGAACAGTCTTGTTTCTGGTCCTAACCACCTCATAGTCAAACAAGGAGGCACTTATGAAGTTGAGGTGTCTTCAAGGTTAGGTAAAGCTAAACAGAGGCTTGCAGAGGTCTCAAAATCAGATTTAGACACAAAATTGCACCTAAACACCACTTTAGGTACCTCTTTCCTTTATTTGATCTCAGCCTGAGAGCTGAAGATAGATCAGAGATCCATTGTGGTAGGCACTGCTTAAACATATTGTAGAGATTTAGATTCTGATGATCATGATATCCCTTTAAAGATAGCTTAAGGGACAGAGAATGTCTTGGGCAAAAATTCACTTAATAGATAGCAGCTCAGCAACACATTTTGTACCACACAGGAGATGGGGACAGAGGTAATAGGCAATTGCAAACAAATTATCAACTGCATTACTTCCCTGAGGCAAACAAGCCAAAATTCAGTGTTCCATGCATAAAGCCTGAGCAACAGTTTTGATGAGAACAGTAGGGGACCCAACCTACAAAGTATTGAGTACTTGGATCTGGATCTAGCAGGCTGCTTAAGTACATGCTTATCTGCAAGCAAGTGTATGGTGCCACTGAAGTCAAACTGCGTGTGGTGTTTTAGGACTACTAGCATGGATTGATCCAATAGCCAGCTCCTTCCCCAAGAGCCCTCTCAACAGATGCTTTAGGGATTAACAAGAGAGGTACGCCTTTACAGTGCTTGAAGAGGACACTGTCACACTCCCACACTCATTGATAGTGTCAGGAACATTAATGGGCCAGTGGTTTTCAGAGAGCTGACTGCTTTACACCAGAAACTGGAAGATCTATGATGTTTGAAAGCAAAAAAGAAGAGGCCTGATCTCAAGGCAAAGAAGAAATAGACCTGATAAGAATGGAGCGGCTGAGGGATAAGAAATAAGCCATGTAAGATCAAGAAAACAATGAAAATGAGAACACTGCAAATCAGTGCTTTAAACATTGTAAAACAGAATATTTAGAACTTGTGAGAAGCTGTAAAAGTCTCACTTAACTTCAAATGTTATGCTATGTCAAAGGAAACTACATACACACACAGCTAATGCTAACATATTCATAGATTTTACTTGGGCTGGTCTGTTTAGAATCAATTTAGGGCTCATTTCACTTGTACTTACTCCAACAAAACTTTTGTTTAAACTGAAGGGAGTTTTTCTTGAGTCATGACTGGAGAGTTAAGCCTGTTAAGGGTAGGAGTGATATGTGATTAGCCATATTAGTTTGAAGTCAAATAGAAGTCAAGGTAGATTTGCACGTTAGACCAACCAAAAGGTAGGAGTGCAAATGTTATATGAGTACAATGCGATACCATAAGAGGGGTTTGAAGAGCACAATAAAAAAGTTATCTGTTCTTCAACCTTTTAAATCTGTGCACCCCTTGAACTCCTGTGCATATCGTCCCCAGTCCATATCATGCTCAGTCTCAGATTATTTTATGCCACAGACCATCAAGTTTACTCCTCTGGATAAAGGAGACTGTTCTAATAAGAGTGTGTGTGGCGTTTCATTTCTCTTCTTCCTTTCAACCATCTGAAATAAATAAAAAAGATGGTTGTAGGCTATAAATTAGGTGTATCCCAGATTTTCTGGGACAGTGTTCAAGACTGAAACAGGAATATGATCAGGTTATGTCTGAATGGTGCTGAAGTCTCCTCAGCAGCTCTTGCAGAGTTTCAGCACAAAATGTCATAAATTTATTGTTATCAGCTGTTCTTGTGACATTTTTACCATGAACCAAATTTCATGAGAACTTGCAAGATTTCAGTTGCATTTAAATAGAAAACAGGCCCTTTCTAGTCACAGATCCATTCTGGGACCAGCACTGGCTCTGAGCCAAAGATCTGAATCCACTGCAAGACAAAGTTACTGACCATTGGCCCACTGACCCGACATACCAGTTTCTAAAATCAACTGCAGACAAGGAAATGATGTGGCCAGCATCACATCTGTCCATCTTTGACCCCCCTGACTTTCCCCCACTATCTAGTCCTTTACAGCTAGGATGGCATAGGCATCCTTTGGCATGCATCCAGAGCATGGCTCGCTTTCATGTCTCTGGAAATGTAGTAAGATGCCTTAACTGCTGTGCCCCTTCACCCCAGCAAGCCACCCCTTCACACACTAAAAGAGCTCAAAGTCATTTTAGGCTCATCTAAATTAAAAATAAGGCACAAAATTGATTCTCTGCTGCACTAAATTGAAGTCCTCTAACTATCCCTAGCTGCAAATTTTATGTAAATGTAACCCTTCAGCTGGGTACCAGTCAGCAACAAGAAGAGTTAGGTTCACATTTTGGGATACCCTATAAATTATATCAGTGGCTCAAGCCCCTACCCAGAAATCTGGGAACACTAAATTTGCTGGGGCATCCTGCATAAACAAAACCCTCTCCTCGCAAGCAGTGTAAACACAAAAAAATTAATTTATTACAGAAAATAAAGGCAAAAAACCAAAAGAAAACACTAAGTATAATTCAAAAACTTTATTAACTGCAAAGCAAGGTCTATAGGTAGCACCTTTTTGGGGAGGCTTCTCCCATATCCAGGAAGTCTGAGACTTGGGGCTTCCTAAAGGGATGTTTTGGGGGCCTGCACCCCAAACCTGCCTTTCAGCGACTGGCTGGAGAGGGGGGCCCACACTGGAGAGTCCTATGAATTGCTCCTTGGGTTCACTGCACCACGGGGAGTTGTCTGAGAGCATAGGTCCTTCTGCATTGCCAGGGCCCCTCATTGCTCCTGGAGAAATGGTGGAGTGCCAACCTCCACTTCTGCATGGTAGCTTTGAGAGCTTAACTGTGGCTTTCATCAGCATACCGCACCCCAATATTCCTAGTCCCAATCCCAGCTGTGGTAGGCACAAAGCTGCAAAAGAACTTGAAGGAAAGATCAAGCCTATCTTGGCTTGGGCCTGAACTACAACTAGCGCCTGTCCACACTGCTTGGTTGGGGCATAAACTACAAAAGGGACAAAAGAAGGCCCAGATCTATTTCACTGGGCCTGGACTGGGCAGCAAAAGCCAGCCAGG
Organism: Crocodylus porosus; assembly: GCF_001723895.1. Taxonomy (NCBI): domain Eukaryota; kingdom Metazoa; phylum Chordata; order Crocodylia; family Crocodylidae; genus Crocodylus; species Crocodylus porosus. Next base: position 59,757,233 of record NW_017728886.1, read on the forward strand.
CCTATACCGCACTGAGGCCTGGATCAACAACAAGAAGTGCCAGGTCTCACCTTGGCCCAAATCTGCCAGCCAAACATGGGTGGGGTTTAGCTGCACAGCTAAGCTGAAATGCAAGCTGTGAAACAACAAAAAGGGCCCAGACCTATGGCTGCAGCCTAGACATCTGGTCTCAGCTACACCACTCTACTGAGACACTACAGTTACAAAGCAGAGGGAGCCTGGTCCACGTGGCCAGTAACTGCCAGGACCCCATTCCTGACCAGATTAACACTCCCACGGTATTACCCCACTCAAGAGAAAAAAATGGAAAGAGGAAGGAAATGGGGGGGTCTCAAACTTTGAGACAGACTTTCTCTCCCAGTACGTGAGGGTTTCCTTTCACAGACCTTTCCCCAACCTCTCCAGCAAAGATGGGGGGAAGACCCCCACCATGGGGAGAATTTTTTCTGGTTCCCAATTCAGCTGTGCAGCTCTTAGCAGTCCCAGGAAAAAATAGAGAAAAAAACAACCCTAGTTGAGTTGTTCTTATGGCTCAAACTGTGCCAGGCCCTGCCCAGTTAGGGAGTGCCATGCTTCAGCCTCTGTCTTACTCAGTCTGCCTGGAGAATCTTCTGATTCCTCATAGCTGGCCAAAACAACAGGGGCCATCTTGCCCACATTAAGCCACACGCACACACCCCAGCCCCCCAATCCAAAAGCACCCACTTTGCCATACACAGCCTAAGTGGGTGTGGGTGTTACATAAGCATTCCATAATTTATGCATTATTAAATTTAGAAATTAGTTTACATTTTGAAGTATAATTATAGATCCCCATATTTTATATTCTGTTTCAATAGTCCGCTCCACTGTCTGTTTCCTAGATCGTCCCCTATACTGGAATTTGTTTTTTGATAGTACTAGTTGCAAGATTTGCTTCTCCTTTTGATTCACCCATTTTAAGACTACATAAAAACTGCTTGGAATAAATGGAAAATGAATTTGAAAAAATAAGTTGATAAGCAAGGTTTCACTCTTGAAGAGCAAACTGTGGTTCCTGCTGTTTCAGTAGTATTTCTCTTAGGTGCAGCAACCCTTCAACATGCTAGCCTTTATAGGAGGAGGGGCCTTTGCTGGCAAAAAAGTTACCTCTCATTTCCAGCCAGTGGCTAATATGTATGCATAAGTTCCCTGACCTACTCTACTATCCACCAGCCCAAGGATGGAGATCCAATGCTATAAAGTTATCCAGGAAGGGAATTTATACTGCAGACAAGCCTCCAAAACCATTCCTCTAGCTGTGGGACTTTGCTAACTGGAAGCTGCCCATGCCATGGATGCACTTAATCAGGACACATCCTAACTGTAACTTCGTTGGCAGTGCTCCCCACCCCCATGATAGTTAAAGTGCCACTCTATAAAGTAACACTCAAAGGACAGCTGCAGTGGAAGTATCACCTGGTCAGTTCTTGGTCACAGCAGCCGCTTGTGCCTTCCTGTTGAAGGATGCTGAATTTGTTCCAAGATCTGACGGCTGTTTTCTGACAAACAGCAACACACCAAAGATACTTCTGGTGGGAATATTCAGAAAAAAACAAAACGGCTCTCTCTGTGCATTTGGACTAAAGAACCCGATTTTAATTGGCTTTTATTCTCACGTGGACAGACAAGGACATGCCGTATGGAGCTGGGTGATGTAGTGACTAGAAATGAGGAGAACTTTGACAGACTATTCTATGCCAGAAAAATGCAGCTTCATCATGTCAATTTGGCTTAAAATGTGTTCCTGACCAAAAAAAGGAGGGGAGGGGTCAAAAAATAAGAGAATGTCCCATTTTTATATTTTTGGCATTAAACAATGCAGTTTTTTCTTTCAAAATAACTCTTTGGGTCAAAATCAAAATGCGCTATGTTTTTTATTGACCTGAACTGAATTTTTTTTTAATTTTATTTTAGAATTTGGGTCTTCAGTTACAAAAATCAATACGAGAACAAATTTAGTTTAGAAATTCACTTGAAAAGAAATTCCCATTTTCTATCTAGATCTAGTAGAAGCTTTGATTATTGACAGTAGCTTTAACACTAAATATTTTCAAAGTATATAAGGAAGACTCTCGGTTAATACGAATCAGTATAAGTCGTTGGCTTAACTAGAGCCATGTTGATTTGCACCATCTGACTCAATATGGGGGAGGTTTTGTCCCCACTTTTTAATTCTGCAATAGGATGGTAAGTACTAAAAAAAAAATCAAAGAACAATAATATAAAAAACCGGTGGAACCTACTATTTATTAATAAGGTTTTTATTTTCTGAATTACTTTTGGAGTAATTTAGAACACGCAAGCTAGTGTCCACTGAGAATTGATTTCCGTGACCTCAAATATTATAAAAGAAAATTATAAAAGGAAATAAACCATTAAGTTATAAACAGGGAAACATGGGATACAATTACTTTCATAGCATAATTTTATTCACTCTAGTTCTGAAAATGAAGAGATAATACTGACCTGAGCACCTCAGTTCTGAATGCAAACTGTACAATCTATTATATTAAACAAAGTCAAAACCAATGTGAAAGATCTTGAATCTATTCAAGGCATGCACCTCATTACAGACTTAGCAAATTAAAACACAAATAGGATTAGAAAAGAATAATGTAACAATCTCCCACTATGGTCCCTGGAGCATTAAGTCATAAATTGGGTTTGCATTAAATTGTGCCTGCAGTATTGAATTTGGGGAAAGAGCTATAGGCTGAAGATAAACCTTGCTGGGCTAGCCAACTTTGGTATGGCTCTGTGTTTTCATAAACATGAAATAAATTTATGAGAATCTAAGAGGACACACACAAAAATGAGTATTTCATATCTTAATTAGAAAATGCTGTTAATGTACAACAATCACAGACTGCAGAGATGTAAACACAGGGAAAACACAGACACTTGAAATATTGCTGCTTTGCTAAGTTTACCTGAAGATGGGTGTTAAATATAGTAGTTAAATACTTCTCATTAGATTGACTCATGTATTAAAATATATAAGCTTTCAGGTTTTCATAAACCCCTTGCTATATTGCAAGCTTCTGTTGAGTGCAAGCAAAAGATCTTACACAAAGCAAAGAATTGGAGAGAATGAGTTTCTAAATGTATTCTGTTGTTATGGGAACTAGAGTAGTGACTGATGTAAAAAGGATTTAAGCTAACAAAGACCGGCTTTGTGATGTTATGGCAATGGCCAGATGAGATGTAACTAGGTTTCAGGAGAAAGTGTTACATCTTTCACAAGAAGAAGAACACTTCTTTTGAGAAGTGTTACCCATAAGCAAATTGGACCAAATTAATCCATGGTGCAAGTCTGGTGAAAGTTACTAAGTTATACTAGGGAAGTAAGTCTATTATATTATTATTATTACTATTACATAATAGTGTGCCATCATTGAGAAGTAGCACTGGAAGGGACTTTGAGAGGTCATCTATGCTAACCCCCTGCCTCAGGCAGGATCATCCTTATCCAAACCATCCTATACAAATCCATGTTTCAGTTGCTGGAAGTCTTCCACAATAAAGGTTTCTTGTGGTTTTTTTCTTCTCTCCTTTTTGCAGCAGACTTGGCATTTGGCACAGAGAAAGCTCTCAGACAAGGGAAGCTCCTTCTCTTTGTCACACAAAATGTTGTTGAGCCGTTGCTGCTATAAACCATTAATAATTGCCATTTCCTCCTCTTGCTTGCATTGCACAGGAAAATATTGGCAGCATGCCAAAATGATAACTAAATATGCTAATATACTAAGTCTAGTCTCAAGTCATTGTCAAAGCAACAGACATTGTAATGGAAGCATATAGGATCTGCCAGCATAGTTGAGAAATGAACTGGGCTGAGCACAGTAAGTGGGGCTTGTAAAACCTAGTGGGCCATATAAACTGGCTGGCAGCAGGCAGACCAGCCTGGATGGATATTTCCTCGGTGGGCAAGAATGTGGGGAAAAGTATGGAAGAACTGGATCCCCTTTTGCAGATGAGAGCTACAGACATTCCTGAGGTCAGGCAACTCTATTTGTTAGACTACCTGCTCATTTCCAAGTATCCCTGCACAAATACTGGGCCAATCTTTACCCCCAGCTGAAAGGCAGTCCTGTAAACCTAGGACTTCAGTAACTTTATTTATCAAGGAGAATGGAGCAAGACTCGAGGCAAGACTTGAATTTCTAAGGGTTCATATAAACTGTGCTCAACCTTTCCCACACACAAGCCAGATGAGAGGACTGATTGTTTGCCCTGGATCTGGCCTGCAAATCAGTCCCGTGAACCAGGTCTGGGGCTGTGTGGTGAGCCTGACATCACATCACACACTGGATCTGGATATGGAGCCTCCCCATATACCAGGTCCAGAGCCATGAACTGATGTGTGTCCCAACAAATTAGGTCCAGGGCTATGTACCAGTTCCATGGCCATGTGCCAGGTTTGGCCCACACACTGGCACAATCTGGTATGTGAGACCATGTCATCTGGCCCATGGGGTTTCTAAGGGTTTAGACATTTAGCAATGAGGGAATGGTTAATTGCTGTGAGACATCTACATCCACAGCAATTAATGTTGGCACTGCTCTCCCACTTACAAATTTCCAGACCTGTGGGAAGTCCCACAGAGGCCAAATGACTCAGGTCTGCAGGTCTGATACAGCCCCATGGGCCATCTTTGAGTACCACTGGTCTAAACTGCTTCCATACCACTCTTCCATGTTCCGTTCTAGAGAAAATCAGACCACCCTGCTCCCAATTGCCCATACCCAATGCAGAAATGTGGTGGTGAAGCCTCTTCAAGGTGGCTCCTGTGTGGCCATTCAGAAGATCTATTGCCTTGGGCATTCTTGAGATCAGCCATAGAGGATGCCCTCAGATGGCTACCCCATTACTTTTCTGGAGTTGGGATAAGGGATTGGGAGCAGGTGAGTAGGGTGTACCCATGAGTGTCCCTGCCAGGACACACTGAGAATGTGGTGCAGGCACATTCTAAGTGGTTTTGCCATGGAGCGTTCCTTTAGTCTCTCAGCTTGCTAGGGGGAGAAATCTCTGGCTGAATGAGGCTCTCTCTCCCCCTTGTCTGACAACTCCCTTTTGGAGAAACCTTTTAACATTTTTCTTGATTTTCTTAAACAGCAAACATTAGCCACATTAAGAACAACAGCAGCAAAATCATTAAGCACTGTACCATTCTCCTAGGAGCCAGCCTTATCCTTTAATCAGGTTATGGAAAATTCATTCCTCTTTCAGCCATTTATCTTCTTTGCTTATGCATACACCAAGTGACCCACTTCTTAGCATAAAAATAATAACAAAAAAACAACCAAAGACACTTCCTTCCTTGTGGATTTGTGTGCCATTATTTTCTTTTCCTGAAAACTAAATAATCAAGTTCATTCATAACAATTCAACTTAGCATGTGCTAATTATCCATCATTTCTATCCCCAAACCTGGTTCTTTCCCACTGAAGTCAATCTGAGTTTTGCCAGTGACCTCCAAGGAAAAAGATTTGGGTTCAGAGTTTTTATAATGAGTGCTTATTTGTATTAACATGGAGGATCATAGGCTGATATAAGAGTTGCATTGGCATCTGAATTGCCACACCTTCCTGTCATGTTAGTTCAGTAAAAAACCTCTGCATCCTCATGAAGCTGATCCTGCTGCCATGTATGTGCAACTGCCTTACACTCTATCACTTTCTGGAAACTTTCTCACAAAAGCGTTTCTCTGTAGAATCTCAATACTGAAGAATGGTAGTAATGCAGGAGAATCTGACTGGTAACTGGGTACAGATAAAAATGAAACTGATTATTGACCCAAATTTGATAAATGTATTCAACTCTGAAAAATAAAGTAGAAGTTCTGAAAAGTATGTCACCTTCAATAATAAAAAACTGTAAATTAGCCTAAGCAAGGATACGTCTTCCTTCTCATTTTTAAATATAATAGCATCTTTTTTTAGTTGAATATGATACAGTTTCCAGTTTCCTTATTCCTCAAAACTGACAATGCTCATATAATTGAAATAGAAGTAATTGTAAATATCATAACATCGAACCCCCTCCCCCCCCCCCGCCTAGCGAAAGGCCATCACAAGCAGTGTGCAAGTGCAGGTTGTGCAGGTGGGTGACTGGGGTTTAGGGACAGATACCTTTTGTTTGTACAAATTACACTTTAGCAGCTGCCCTTCCCCTCCCCCATCACTGGCATGGAAAAATTCCAATTAAAGCAATTGTTTTGCCTGACAGTAAATTTCTGTTACCTCTAATGGTGATTTTGACCTTCTCTTTCTTTTGCAGGAGCTGAAATTGGATTGTTTCCACCTCCATTGCCAAGTTTTATATATATAAAAAACAAAATTTAAGCCATCTGATTGTTAAGTGTGACACGGAAACCCATGATTAGTCGGATTATACTATTTAGAGCAGCTGGAAGGGAAGAACAATAGAAGGGTATCAGTAGGTAAAAGTTATAGGTCAAAGAAGAATAAGTAATAAATATCAGCGAGAATAAAAAGGTTGCTTTTGTTACCATCTGTATTCTAAGCTTCCATTAGCCATAGTTGGTCACTCAGTAGAAGACTGCATTTCCATGTCAGTAATATTATTATCACTTATGCTTTTCTTATATGCTTTATAACAGAAAATCCCCAGCACCATGTGCATTTCTAAATCTTAGCACACAGGATGGCCAAGTATTTGCCCATGGGGACTGGACTGGCAGTGGCCCAATCAGTCTCTCTCCTCTAGCAAAAATTTGTCATTCAAAGATCCAAAGAGGTTTCAAGTGGGTGTATTTTCTATTTTTACTCCCTGAATTATTCTTGGATATGAATGTCAATAATAGATAAGCACATCACAAACAGACTCAGCAAGTTCTCCTTCTTCTGCCCCTGGAGAGCAACCACTCAAATGATATCTCAGCTAAGGTGACAGTTCTCCCTGGCGGGGGGAGGGAGACAAATCCCTTCCACTCCACCAAGTCCTGGCCAGAACCATCTGATGAATTTATAGTCTTCAATACAGTTAGGTGTGCATAATTCAGTGTATTGCTGTAGACCAGTTACTGTATTTTATAGCTGACATTACAGCATATGGGGTTTTTTTCTGCAAAATAAAACAATATTTGTTTCCTGAAGGGGAAATATGTCCCATGTAGCTATCAGCAACCAGCAGTTGCTGTTGAGTGGAGGTAGGAAAATAAGAGTTGATTTTTATTTTATTGAAATCAGCAAGAATAAGTTGCTATTTGTAATGTATTTGTGCATAGTGGGGAACATTAACATAGGACGGCTGCATTACTGCAACATATTAAATGACTGTGTGAAAAATAAAGGTCATAGAAGGCATCATGACAAGTGTTAAGCACTGCAACTGAATCCAGATTACTATGTAAATAACATCTACTGTCCTATTGATATAGTGCTTTCTGGGCCAGAGCCTGGCAGGATGTCAACACACACAAGATCAGGATCTGGCTCTGTATCTTCAGAGCACTTTACAAGTGCTAAAGAACCCTTACAACCCTACTGCCCATGGAAGGTTGGAATAAAATCATTTTATCCCCATTTTACCGATTGGGAAGCTGATGAAAAGTTGTGAGAGGCTAAAGACACCTGAAAGTACACAGTGACATGCAAGAGTCCCTCAGTAATAGCATGTAAAGATTGGACTACTGAATCAGAATCATATCACCAAATGCCTGCTTTCAGGGACTTCCTAGTCTTGTCCAAGACTAAAGCAGGAGTCAGTATTCAAAACTCCCCCAAGTCCTGTGCTCTGAAAACATCTCTGTAGTGGCTTCATTGATTACTGTGAGAGACTTTGTAACACAAACATGCTTTTTGTGAACTACACTTAAATGCACAGTGAAACTTATAGACTAGTTAATGAATTTCATAGATTTCATAGACATTAGGGCTGGAAGGGACCTCGGGAGATCATCGAGTCCAGCCCCCTGCCCAAAGGGCAGCAA
>NW_017728886.1:59766223-59773598 GCF_001723895.1 Crocodylus porosus
CTAATGGGCCTGTAGTTAGCCGGATCCACTCTCCTCCCTTTCTTGAAGATCGGCACCACATTGGCCTTCTTCCAGTCTTCAGGCACTACAATTAATTCAAAATGGCTGTTGTGATGGAGCAAATCCCATGCACCATGCTCTCAAATGGAAACTTGAATTTGTCCTCTGTTTTGTGGCGAGGGCACGTGTTTATTTTTTTTCCATGGATAGTGCCCCTGAGAATAAATATAAGAAGACATTTCTGTTTTCTACATGGTGTGTTTTTGATAGAGAGCAAACAGATAAGAATCTAGAGAGAAACACTTGTCAGTAAATAAAAAGAAATACCAAAAGCCTACCATATTTGGTAAGCTTTTTTGTTTTTGTTTTTGATGATTCCAAAAACTTGTCTAATATCTTTCCAACCATACAGTTGGTCCGATAATTTTTTTAAATAACCTTGTTTTGCAACACTGTCTTGTCTATTGCAGCTACAAAACCCCTTCTTCAAATCTACAGCTGTATTGGGGTCATTGTGGTAACACAACAAATCTGTGCAACATTATTAAAAGGAATATTTAACTATCACTGTGCTAGTAAGGAAGGCAGTGTGTAGAAAGGAAAGACAGCATAGCCCAGATACCTATGCCCATGTGGCTGCTTGGCTAAAAATTACAGGTCTCTCCTCAGGGGAATGACCCCATTCCTTCCAGCTCTCCTATTCTGTGTGTAGCCGTATGTACTTCCAGGGTACATAAATCCCAAGCAAGGAGCTACCTAGAGGCGGCCCATAAAAAATTCTAGGCACGAGAATATGTGTAAATGCCTGGTCTTCAGGTGTCTGACATCAAGTTGTGCAAGGTATACTTCAGGATTCAAATCACCCAGAGCACAGGCACTACCCCAACCACTTCACCTTTTCTAGAATGACCTAGTGGTTAGGACCCTTTCCTGGGACGTGGGAGACCTCGACAGCCCACCAGTAGCCTCTCATGTTCACAGAGGGAAGATGATCTGGTGCTAAGGAGGCCCCTGGCCCAAGGCCCCAAAATTTCTAGTTGTGCAGCTGGAAGTGGAGGCAAACTATACATACAAAAAAAATGAACCACGTGAGAGCAAAATCTTGGCATTTGAATGCTCCAAAGACTTTTCTTTGAACCTCTGTCACTCTTTCTTTCTACAATTTATTTCTCCCGTACTTTATGCGTAATGAAGATGGGACAGTCTACAACTTTATGACAGATCCATTTATTTTTACTGTTTTCATATAAACCAGTACCACAAACAGCAGTTGCTTCTACTGCAGCTTGATAAACGTCAGTATTAATTAAAATTGTTGAGCAGGGGTTGGTTAGGTTTTTTTTTCCCTTCTCTCTGAGCCAGGCTGGCAGAGGAGGAGCAGCCTGACTGGCAGCTGCAGCTGCTGAGCTGTTGACTGGAAATGTCGTCACTGAGAATGAGGCAACGAAGCAGTAGCAGCCTCTTGACAAAGCATATTGGACACAGTGGAAGCATTTTATCACTTGCAATGTGCTGCCAGTCAGCATGATGTGGGGGAGGGTGTCAGAGCATGGGTCTTGAACTTAATCCTTTGCTCTCTCTGCTGGGAAGTCTGTAGAAGCAGCTGTTCAGCCCTCACAAAGAGGGTACTCCCCACTATCACTATCTAATGGTGCTTTTCAGACTGGAAGAGTGACATTGACAGGCTCTGAAGAAAGCCCTTGACTCAGGACAGAAGGTCACAAAGCCTGAGACCTTTAGGGAATGCAAGAAAGAGTACGAGGATGTCAGAAGACTCCTACTCAGCTCCCCCACCAAATCCATTTTGTATTTAAGTGCACTTTCCCTTGACAGTAAACCTGTACTATATACAAGACCTCGGACCCACAAACTCTTCTGGCTTTAGAAGACTCTAATAGCAACTGAGGCATGCTTTAGTGGTCTCAGCTGTGCTCAATAAGCTCCCATCTCCCACTGGGGCAGAAATGATCACTACCAAGGCAGTGATTTGGTGGTCTCAGGTCTTGGCTCCTCATACTTGTTACCCCTATGAACCGAAAGGAACCATATAATCACTATAGACGCTCATCTCAGTTTGTGACTTTTTTTTCTTTTCAAAATTTATTAGCAGAAGATAGTGGTCATTGAAAGTGAGAGAACACATACTGTTGCTTTTTAATTGGGTACGCTCCTCTTAAGTAATTCTTTTGAACATTTCACAAGCAATGTTTTTCTTAGTGAAGCAGCTTGTTTTGTAGAGCAGGAGTAACACATCTCTCACAAAATGCTTCTAAAGCATTTTAATGGTTTTGCCACAACATTTTAAAAAGTATTTAATTGATTCTTCTGCCACTAGGAAATTGAAAGAGAAAGCAAGGGGGGAGATTAGAAAAGACAGTAGCCTCTAGAGATCAAAGGATTCATCCTAAGAGCTATTGAACTTCCTATGAAATTAACAAGCTAAAGGGTGCTTAATAATGAACAATATTTTTTCTTAAAACATAGTTTTGTTTGTAAGATTATATAGATATATATAAAAGCTTCCTGAGGTGCCTTTGGGAATCGCATTTTATACACACAGACACACACACACACATATACGTGTGTATGTACATCTATCTATCTATCTATCAAAAGAGATTCCCAAAGACACCTCAGGAAGCTAGGTATCAATAAGTGGTAGACATCAAATTCCCACAAGTGCTTATGAAATCTCATCCAGAAACACTGTAGTCTAATGATAGTACTAATACAGCTACTGTTGAGAACAGTGTTATCATAACAGCACAGATTCTCTGTTGTATTAAGCTTTTGCTCAGTTTCCTTTTTCAGTGTCTAGCATCTCAGACCTGGTTCTTCACCAGCATGTAGTGTTACCTCTTTGGGGCTGCAGAGTTTATTACATGTGTTTTTCCCCATGGTCAGTGTATAGGTGAACACCTCTCAAGATTAGGCCCTGAAAAGAGCAGGAGAATCTTGCTGCTACTAAAACATGTTTTACAGGCCTGTCCCAAATGTGTAGTTCCCTGCTTTAACCACTAAAGTACCCTGCTTCCATGCATTAATAACATGAACAATAATACTTGTAGTCTAGTTAAAAACAGTTTTGGATGACAAAGTGGAGTTCAGTTGAAAAAAAATTCACTTTTTAAAGTATTTATTTAAAAAAAGACATTGGTTGCATCAATTCCATTGTGCAGCAGTCTCAAAATGTATTTCTAAATAGAAATGTCTTTTGCCAGACGAAAAAACCCAACAACCAAAACACCCCCATCAGTTTTCATGATCTAATCTTACAATTGGTTAGAGTTTCTGTCTATTGGCTCAAGAGAAACTTGGTTTCAGTAAATTTGTTTTTAATAAAAATGTGTTATCTATGATAAATATATATTGCTTGGGTCAAATGAATCTGATTGTGAAAACATATCGAGCAAAAGTATTGGGAGGATTTAATTTCATTGCTTTAAAAAACCCCAGCTATTGAATGCTGGTTTGAATGAAATTCTATTTGTTTTAATAAAAGTGTAGTGGCCTTAGTGTACATATATTTGTTTTAGTGGCAGTGCATTGGATCCAATAAAACTATATTGGCTTCACTGCTTATGTCTCCTTTTTCAGAGAAAATGAATTGAATGGAAAAATGAAACAGGCATGAATCAGCCAGCCCCGAGGTCTCTGCTCAACTCCAGCATCCAAATAAACCAGAAAAAATACATTATTACAAACATTGCCTTTAAATTTAAATATGTTTTAATGTCAAGGATGCACATGAGAAGCTTAATTGCCCCATAAAAGACTGCAGTTTTCAGAACCAGCCTTTGCTGTGAACTGACTGCAGAAAGCTTACGGCTGCATAAATAGAAATTCCTCGGGGATCCAAGTAACAGGGCAGCTTCTGCTCTCGTGTACCCTGGTATAAATCAGACTCAATCTTCCTTATGCCACAGCTATTAGCACCCTTTAAGTATTTAAAATTATGTATATTGGGTGTCAGAGGGAGCTACATCTCAAAATGTAGGCATATACCACATGAGTGAAAATCAGGTGTGTGTGCACTAAGGGCTCACACTAGCGCAGAAACACGTTTGGCTGAAACTCTACTACAGGCAAGACCAGAGTTCGAATTTTTAATCCGAGATCTCCCCTAAGTTTCCCTACATGGCCCCTAGAGAAAAACAGTTATATTGGCTAGAAACAGGCTTGCACCCAACTACCTAATTTTACACCTGATTTAACTGTGTGTGACATGTTTGGTAGTTTGGGGGTTTGTTATATAGCATATATGGCACATTCTGCTACAGTCAGAATGGCATGTGTATACAACAGCTCTAGAGAATGGTACCCTGTGCAGAAGAAAGAGAGAGAGAGCTCACTGATGGATGAAAAAGAAAATAGACATGTGTTTACTTATTTTTTTCATTTATTAAATAAATAAACACACACACACACACACACACACACATATACACACATACACTTTTTAACCAACTTTAAAAGAGCCAGATCTTAAAGAATTTGATCAGTCTAGCACATTTTGGCTTAGCACTATAAAAAGGAAAGAGGAAGTGAAAAATGTGTCTTCTTCCTTTTTTTAAATGACATCAATACATCTATTTTATCAGCAGATCTACAAAAAGGGCTTAGGCGTGGTGACACTGAGTGTTTACAAATCTAAGTTAGGCACGTATATTCTCTGTCCAGTGAATGTGGTTAAGCAGCTAAGACTGTGAATCCTAACAACCAACAGAGAAAGAGGGGAAGAAGCTTAAACCATGTAGAAGAAAATGCTGGAGAGAGGGGTGGATCTAAAATCTATCCTTTCTCCTGAGCTTGGACATCTATGAGCAGACCTGATTTAGACACTTTTATTTGAAGGGAATTCACTGAAATCTCCCACCTATTTGTATGTACCTAGTTCATTCCTGTGGGTATGAAATAACTTTTTCCTTTTAATATACAAACTGTGGTTGAGGTAATCTTTTAGGCTGGGGACAGATACTACACATAAAATGGCATAAATGATCAGAAACCAGTTCAGATCTGTAATACAACAGAAGTTCAGTGCACATAAACCACTTTCAACATGGCCAAAACTGGTTTAAGATAAACCTGGACAGATGTAATATTAGACTTAACTGATTTAGGTTAACTCTGTTTACTGACCTTCTGTCCCAGATCTCCTCCAGATTCAAGTGAACTCACAGTCCCCCAGCATCCCATGATGCTTTGTACCTCCCCTGCAATCCCCCTAACCTTCCTCACAGGATGGGTGAGCTAGCCTTGGCCCAAGCTGTCTGCTACAGTTGAGCAGGGATTGTGCTCTTGCACCTCCTGACTTCTGGCCTGGGCCATGCAGGCATGTGGCTGCATTTCTGGAATCAAAAGTGAATGTCTGTTCACTTGCTTAGACTAACCTGTGAAGACTGAACTGACAGCCTCAGGCTTTTTGGCTGTTTGTACTTAGCTTTAGACAATAGCCTAGAAGTTGGAGCATTCTGTATTAAAGATTCATTGGATAAAATGCATAAGGAGTCCTGGCTGTGGGTAGAATTCCTATCTCCTCCTTCACCTTAGCCTTAAGATTAAGTCACAAGAAGCAGCAAGAAGGAGGATGAACTATCTACCTGTTGGGCTACTGTTTTTTCAGAGACTCAAGTGAGGTGGAATAGGATGACACTTGGTGCCCAAATGAACAGAGGCACTGTAATGGAGCACTGTGCACTTACAGACCCTCTGGAGGTCACAGGAGAGTGTGAAACACACTCTTGGACTAAAACTCCATCTAGAGTTGTATTTTGATTTGACCCTATGATTCCACAAACACATGACCCTTACGTCTGTCAGAACAACCTGAAGAAGTTTGCAAGGGGCTGTCATCGAGTTTCTTTTGCATTGCACTTTGATCCTTATATAGAATGGCACGCGCAGCACTAAACCACTGTCACCCTCCAATCCACCCTGAATAAAGCCCTGCCTGTAACCTTCCCCATTAGCAGAGCAGAACCAAGATTTTTGCCTCAGTAAGATTTGCTTCCTTCAGCCCCCATTGTGGCTGTAGGAAGCAAATCTACATCAAGTTTTGCACATCTTCCAGTCTGATGGAAGCCACTCCTCTATCTGCAGTGCCTGGTGTGTAGGCTGACTCACTGGTAAGAACTGGAGAGGAAGAGGCAAAGCTCCGTTCATTCCTTATCTCTGCCAGCCCATGTTTAACTCACTTACATGGGTCTGAACCAAGACAGGTTCGAGAGTTATGGGTAGTCCAGGCTTGGGCCTTCTGCTTCCTTACTCTCCTGCACACAGGGGGTGTGTCCACACATGCAAGCATGTGCGCTTGCAGCAGCTCAAGTAGAAGCGGTGCAGATTTGAGCTGGGGCTTTCTGCCTCAGTGCACATGCTTCAACATGCACTTTGTAGTAGAGAAAATTGTGCCACTTGGGGCAAAATAACGCTGCCTGGCTCTTCCCGGATCTACAGCCAGCAGGAGCTAAAGCCCAGCACCTGTGCTGTCCCCAACAGTATAAAAAGCTGCCCTGTCCTGGCCCCATCAGTACAAAAAGTTGCCCTGGCAAGCAGCTCAGGGCTACTTACTCTCAGGAGCTTCTGGGGCCCAGCCAATTAGTAGCTGGGGACACTACCCCTTGTGCCAGCTGGACTGCTGAAGCAGCCCTGAGTGTTCCCTGCACCCTCTACCCACTGCAGCAGTCTGGCAGTGGGGGCTGCTGCCTGGCTGTGACTTGTTGCACAACTGCCAGACCGGGATGGAGACTGCACAGCCAGTAGAGGCATCTGCCCCTCTGGGCCAGCTGCCAGTGGGCTGTGGCTGCAGAGTTGGCCTCTGTGCGTCATTACTGCCATGTGTGCCCCCTGCCTGGCCATCTGGGCAGCTAGCACCAGAAAGACGTTCCAGGTGTGCTGGCCTGCTTTGAACTGTCAAAGCATGTCCTGGGCAGGAGGTCAGCCACAGCCAGCTGGGTCCAAGGTGCCAGCTCTGAGCAGGCAGGGTCCTGCCACTGGCCTCCCTAGCAGGAATTCTGGTGTTCCCTATTGGAAAACTGAAAAATCACCGATAAAAAAAATCCCAAAGTCATTCTGTAAAATACCCCAAATCCATGTTCCTCCACAAGTAAAACAAAAGACCACTATAAAGAGACAGAGAAGGTGAGACAGAGACAGCGATCAGTTGGCCAATGTTTTATTGATATAGCTACAGTGTTAAAGCAATGTGGAAGCCTACCAGTGTCTCTATCATAATTATAAAGTGAACTCTAAATACATGTTTCATGAATTCATGAATACGTGAATATATATTTTGCTGCCCTCCCTCCACAGGGGCTACAGCCCTCACACAGGGATTACGGCCCCCACACAGGGGTTACCACCCCCCTGCAATGCC
>NW_017728886.1:59773698-59863698 GCF_001723895.1 Crocodylus porosus
AACCCCAGGCACCATCACTTAAAAAAAAAAGAAAGAAAAGAAAAAGAAAAAAAAGAGAGAAAAAAGAGAGAAAAAGCCTCTACTAACCTTAGAAGCAGGGGCTGCAGGGGCTCCGAGGCCTCCTGGCAAAAACCCCTGAAGCAGCATAGTGCAGGGTCCCTTTGCCCCATGCTGTGCGGGTGGGGCCCCAGTGACCCTGATGGCAGGTGGACTGCCAGTAAGTGCTGGGGGGTGGGTTGTTTTGTTTTTTCACTGTTGGGAGGAAGGCTAGGAGGCTGCCCTGAGGGCCCAGAGTGGGTCCAGTCCACTGCAAATTTGTCCTCAGCCTGGGCTCTATCAGGGTACTGGGCCCCCTGGCGGCAGCAAGGCACTGCCAGCGTTTGTCCCAAGGGGCAGGGCAGGGCTGGGGGAGTGGGCAGGGCCAGCAAGAGGCACATGTGCGCTTGTCTGACGGGCCCAGGAGGGCTGTCAGTGCTAAATATGTATTACTCCAACTTGGATTATACGTTTTTAGAGTGGCATTATACATGCTAGATCTCTCTTTTCATTGCCACAATTACTGAAGTAAGCTGTCTGAACAAGGAGCTCTTTATAAGTTAAAAGCAATGTAATAATATCACCACGTTATTGTTAAGGAGGAAAATCTTTGTGTAAGTTGCCTTACCCCTCACCTCAGGTTCTTTGTTAGTGGCCAATACCTACATCATTTTCATTTCCTCACAAGATGCCAACTGATTCTGCACCAGAATGCTGGATTTAGCTGCTTTTTTTTAGTTAGTTATGATTAGTGGAGCTTAAAGCAGCTCTCACTCCAATAAATAAAATGATGGTGACATCTGAACATTACCAATGCAGAACAGTGAAAGGTTCTTTCCATTATAGCGAGTAGAAGGCTCATGGCAACAGCTCATATGACAGGCGTTCAGTAATTATTGCTTTGTGTCAGTCAGCAGCATGCATCATATTTTAGATATCTGTGCATAGGAAAGTATTTAGATAGATGGCAAGCTTCATAGAGTGATGTTTTTTTGCTTGCAGGTTTCATGATCAATTCAGCAGGGGAGGGAATGTTTATTATTACTGCAGTAGGTCATGACAGAGTGTAGATTAACACAACATGTCTGTTAAAGGAATTACAGAGAATAAATTACAAGGGGCCTTTTATCTTGTCCATTTAAGTACACAAAAGAGAAAAGTGATGACAAAAGGGATTGATACTCAAATGTTAAGGCAGAAATACTGAGATGGTGCCTGTAAGTGATACAAGTGACTAAAGATGAGCCTAGATGCAGGGAGGGGTTTTGAGGGACAGCTGTGAAGAGCTTTTTCCGTCACTGCTTCTGGCAGAAAGCACTAAAACAGTTGGGCAGTGCCTCTGTTTAAGCCATCAGTTAGAGTTTCTCTCACCCAGCACCATCCAAAAGTTCTAGAAGAACAGTTTGCATCTCAGTCATCATCAGACTAATAAGCTCCGAAAGCTGTGCTGGGAACACCAGAATGCAAGCATGGAGTACAGTCAAAAAAGCCTCAGTCAATTATGCCATGGTAATATCAAATCAACGAATTCACAGTTTGACTGCTTATGGCAGATGGACGAACACTTGTCGGTTATCTAGTGCTGAGCGAGAGTCAGATTTATTTCCAGAGCTTGTTTCTATCATTTCTCCTGACTGATGCTGCAAGGCAAAGTATGCATCTGTGATTTTTCAGATGTGAAAGATACCCAGCTATCTTCTAATGAGCTACAGTGAGGTCCATCAGCAACATACTATCTAGCTTTTAGCTTATTTTTGCTGAAGAGTAGTAAACAATGAATACTAATATCTGGCATTAGAGAAAATATTTGCAATAGTATTTCTCCATGGCAATAGGGGCTGTTTGAGTTTGCAAGAATGTGAGCTGCCAGATCTCAGCCACACTGTGTGCACATGGAAAGTTGGTTTTCTATTTATAATGTGCACTTGGAATTGCCCCATAAGGTAAGATAAGCAATCAGTTTGGGGCTAAGAGATCTGTATTGTAATCATATAGGAAAATAGGAATTGCCTCTCTGGATCAGACAACTGGCCCATCCAATCTGGTATTGTGACCCTGGCAGTGGCCATTATCAGCTGCTTTAGAAGGAAGGTGCAAGAAGTCCATAATTGATGGTTACTCATTCTTATTGAGTCAGGCCGGGTTCCAGTAGAACAGTAACGTGCACATGAACTAACCTCCATGTTTGGTCCAAAACATCTACATTTTGTTATCTGACACTTGTTCAGTAGCTTCCATGAAAGATGAAAACGATTCCTTGAAGAAGCTTCTACATGAAGAAAATAACAGCCCAAGAGATTGCACTAATTTAAAGTATTTCTTCTTTTTGAATGTATATAGTCTAAACTTTCCCCATTGACTGAAATAGCATAAATGTTTCTGATGAGCCAGAACCAGATCCCAGGACTCAACCAACTTTGATCTGCATGGATCTAAATCGGAACACTGCATCCTGTGCCAGTCTCAGTCATGTAGCCATGCATAGGTCAAGACTGGCCTCAGTATTACAAGTTTCCCCACACTGGTATCTACTTCTTTTTCTTGAGAAATAGTAGAATATAATTGAAATGGTAACATTTCATGAAAATGTATCTATTTCAATGACTATTTTCCATTAAAAATTCTAGAATTATTTGTAATCAAATCAAATCAGGGTTTTTATTTCATTGTATTTCAAGTTCTTCGTTTATTTTAGGTTTTCCTTTTGATTTTGCCAGTTAATTTAGAGGTTAGTTTTTTTTTCAACTTGTGGTACAGATATCACATCTTGCCCTGTGGGCTTTTGATTGGCTAAGTGCATATTGTTTCATAAAGGATGTAAAAAATAATTAAATGAAATATTTTGGTAAGATTAGAGTCATGTTTTAGTCATGACGGTCCAGGAATTATGAGAGAGACAAGAATTTTTTCTGGGTGATATCTTTTATTGGACCAACTTCATAGTTGGATAAAGTTAGACAAGCTTTCAGATACAAAACTTCTTTTCTGGTCACCTGAAGATACCGAATTAAAGATATCACCCAAAATATCACGTCTATTCCATGAAACATTTTGACATTTCAACACAAAATGTTCTGTTTTTATATTTTTTCACATAAATCCTTCATTTTAACATTTTTAAATGAAACTTGTCAAATGTCAGGATGGAAAGTTTGAACTATTTTGAAACAAATATATTTTGAAATTTCCATTCCCCCCCAAAATTTGGAATTTTGTATTTTAATCCCAAATCCAGATGAAACAAAGGTTTATAGTGGTGACATATTTTTCACAAAAAGGAATATTCCTTTTCAAGCCATTTTTAATCTCAGTTTGGAATTTTTTTGGAAAGGATTTTTTTCCTAGAGTAATTTTGTTTCAGATAATCAGGAAAAATAAGCATGGCTCACATATCTCATGTAGGAAAAGCAGTCCTGTTCATTTTCAAATACTTCATTCTTATACACTAAATAGAACAAAAAATGCTACAAGGAAAACATATCAATACAGTGAAGTTACTGCAATGGTCATTCTAGGAAGGACCATTTTGGTAGAGAAAATATAGCAATGGATTATGGAGGTCTAGGACTTCTAAACTTTGGCCATGTTGATTTTTTGTGTTCCAAAAATGGGTCAATTTGGTTCTCTTTGCATGGAATTCCTGAGCTGAAATGTTGATGTGCATTTTACTAAATGCTTGCAAATCCTTTTGTAAAGTTCATTGGTCTGTGGTGCCACATACCACACATTCAGCTGTTCTCCATGCTACAAGGGAGCAGTGTAGTTTTTTTTTTTTTTGGGGGGGGGGGGGCTACCCCTGGATATTCAGGGGTCAAAAAAAAACCCTTGCCAAAACAATAGCAGAGAGGTGCACACTCGGGCAGTGTGTGCTGCTCAAAACCAGAGTCTGGCTAGCCAGAGCTATGCTCCAACTGTTGGCTAGATTCCCTGTGGCAGGATCACCCCTGCTGCAGCCCCCAGAGGCCCCACGAGCCCCAGGTAAGGCTGCTGGGGCCAGCCCAGTGCTGGTACCAGCCTCCCCTACCCAACCCAGGATAACTGGTCGTGTGCCAGAGGGCTCATGGCATAGGTGTTCCCCAGGGACAATTAGTGGCAACACAAGGTGTCCCGCTGCTATTTTCCCTGGGGAACAAAATGTCCACACTTGTGTGAATGTGGCCCAAGGCTCTAATTCTGCACTATATCCAAGAAGAACTCAATGCCCCTCTGGGGAAGGTATGAACCAATGTGGTTTTATGGCAATGTTGTACTCCCAAGTACTAGGGCCATTAAGGTTCAGGTTGCTAGTCTTCAGTCTGCTCTAATTTGTATTAGACATGAGCAGCTGAGGTTCAATTGGACTTATTTGGGTTTGTTTTATTTCCTGTGCTGGTAACTGAGAGGCTGGAGCCTCTTCAGTGATTTTGCATAACGTGAAGTTTCCCTATTCCATGGGATTTTTTTTTCTGCACCTCCCATAGGAATCCTCCATTGTCTGGATTTTGATATCAGGGGTTAGGATACTTTATTCAAGGGGGGGTAATGCCTAAGAAATAGTAACAGTGATAACACTAGTTTTACTGAAGAATCTTCTCCATATGTTATTTTTTCTAAAGTGTTCCTGAAATGATGGGCAGCATTATAAAACCACTACATAGGTAGAGCGGATAAATTATTTTATATCTATGCTCAAAGTTAATTAAATGGCATATATGCTAAAGAATCAGGCAGTAAGAGCAGCAGTGAAATTTCTAGCCTCAGCAATGTTCCTTTTATAGCGATATCCATATCTACCACAAAGCATAATTATCCAGATCATTTTCCTCAGTTCATACATACTAAATTCGGTAAACAGTTTAACAGACTTACAACGTCTGGTGTATAGTGCCGTCTTCAATCTTCCCTTACCGTCACATCTGCAAATAAAATCTTCCTTTGTGACTCAATTTCCATCTACTTTGGGTTTTGCGTATATTGTGTGAATCTATTTGGTCAACCACAAATGTTAAGAACTAAGTATCCTCTATGGTTAAAAATATAACATGGAATGCAGAGAATGCTGGCATTTATTATACTATGTAACACTGTTACTCACTTGAATTGACATTGAGTACACTTATTTCCATTCTCTCCTGCTTTCATTTGTCATTGAGAAAATTCAATCCACTGCTGTGTCATTGTTATAATAATCTCAGACTTCTGGACACCAGTCAGATGACGGTCACACAAAACAAATGTTCCATTCATCTTGGACAGGTTTTGCTTCTGAGGTACGTCTTCATTTGCAGTTGATCTGTTTTGCTCTGCTGCTGGCGTGTTGACTTACAATTGCTATTTCCTGTTGCAGAATTTTAGGGACATTCTGGTCTAGAAATACAACCCATGAAAGGGATGTGGTTAAAGTATGATTATTTATAGTGGTTGTATTAAGGTTGTAATTTATAGTGCAGGTGGGTATTAAATGTGTTCCCTCACCTGGTTAAAGCCTTGCCCATGTTGTAACCTGATCCTATAACTCAGCTGTATTTGTAGTGCAGATAGAACCTTATATATCCCCCAAATTGAGTAAGTTTAGCGTAACACCTGATTTTAGTATTCCTAAAACAAAGAGTTTACTGTCATTCTATGGTTTGAACAGTAGAGGTCTGTTCACCGCTCTATGCAGTTAACCTTTTATTTACCATTTCTTTCCTACAACATTTTAAAGGTCTTTTTTCTTTCCACCCCCACAGTTAGAACTCTCATAATCTCCTTTTGCTCTTTTTCCAAGCCTCACCCTGAATACACATGTTGTCCCTTCTGGTCCATATAAAATGTAGCTACTCAGGACATGACAACTTGCAGATAGCAGGCCAGATCCAGCCTTCAGAGCCTTTGGATCTAGACCCCTGAGCTCTCTCCACCATACTGCAGTGAGCCACCTCAAACTTACTCATGGCTCCAACTGTGGACTACAAATCCCAAAGGCACCTGGAAGCAGGAAGAAGAAATGATGAGCAACCATGTAGAGTTCTGCTGCTGTAAGTCTGGACTGCAAATCCCAGAGACCTTGGGAGCAGCAGGAAGAGGAAGCAAACACACAGCCCATGCTAGCTACGTGCCAGAGACCCATGCTCTAGCATCCCCTGATTTCTGGCCTGAGGCACTGCAGGCATGTGGTTGCATTTCCTGAATTAAAAGTGACTGTCTGTTCAATTGTTTCTTGATTTAATATCTGCATCTTAGACTAACACACTCCTACTCTATAGCCTACTATTCTTGCATTCTAGACACCTATCTTTAATGAGCTAAGAAACCCTTGTATACACATTCATGGTCATAGATGTTCATTTTTCACTTGATTAAGATTTCACATTTTTTGAAAGGGCAGTCCTGTAATATTTTGTTAGAATCTATATTTTGTCTGTTGGTTAAAGGATTCCATATGACTCGTTTACTTCTCTTTGAGAGATTGATATTTGGATTTTTTAGGTGGCAATGGATGGATGCTATAAAATACTTTTTGGTAATTTACAAATGAACTCACTTTTCCTGCGCTCCCGCCCCTCTTTCTGTTTGCTTTCTGCAAACATTAGAATGATCGAGTTTTACTTGCATGGATGCTCATGGAAAGCAAATTTTAAGCTTGCACGCTCGAATACTGCCATATAGCAGAAGTGCCAGGTTGAGATGACAAAGCTATGCTGGTGCCTTGAGCCTAAACTTGCTTAATGAGGGACAAAATTCTTCACCCACTGCTGCTGCGACCATTTCTCTTCATTGTGCTCTGTGCAATTAGTATGTTTAAAAGGGACAATGCTTGCCATACCTAGGGGCAGAGTTGTCCAAAAACTCTATGGCCCTGGCACATGGAAAATTACACAAAGGTCTGATTGTGCCTTTAGCAACTATAATTGTGTGTGTACATCCAATTTTTTGTGGTGAATGTGACAAAAATAAATAATTCTGCACCCAGACAACAAATCTTACAGAACCGTAATGTTGGTTGGACTGATGCCTTTGGTAGTCTTTCTAGCCCTCTCCTGCAAATTATGAAATGTGGTGATAGTGCGTATCTGGGAAAATCTATGCCTCTGACTTCTCTGCTTGATAAAAAAAGTTATGCTTATCTGGTTAGCTGCTGGAAACAAGGAAATGTGGTTTCTATCATTGTTCATAACTAAAGTAACCCATATTTTGAATACTATGCAGCAAACATGCAGCAAATTGTTCAGTCATCTAAGAAGTAAAATAAATAAACTGGTCAAGTGCATTTGAATTGCAGATATATCTGAGGAAATCACAGTCTATATGCCTATATTCAGTGAACAAAAGAAAAAAGCTGCACAGGATGGGCAAATTATCAGGTGAGAATTAGTCACTCAGCTCTGCTGTTAAGAGCGTCTGGTGTGTGTATGTGTGTGTGTGTGTGGGGGGGGGCATTAAGTAGGTACTTTGTCTGCTGGTACAGGCTTCTAATCCTGAGCATCAATCTTCACTCACTAAAATAACTAGCAAAGCCTTTCCAAGTATACTTTATTCAGGAAGATGTTTTCTGAGGATATTACAGGAATTCTTGATTTTCATTTGTCTTTGTCTGGGTCTGTGAAATAAGTCTGCCATATTGTCCGTTTCATGCTAATTAAAATTATATTCATATATTCCTTTCAGATGTGGGATCTATGAAGGACTGTGCTGCTGATCAGACACTGCAGTTAATGATAGAGATAAACAAATCTATTGAAGATACTGCAATAGTTTTTTATATAAAAATAGAAAGGCTACACTAATTAAAAGTAAATGCACATGAAATTAACTGTTTTTTAGGCTCAAGTCACTTAAAATGTTTATAAAATAATGTTTGTCCTGTAATGGAGGAAGATCATGTGGCCAGTCACAGTGCTGACCCACCCCTTTGTCTAGGGAAGTCCTCCCTGTCTCGCCTCCCATGACTTGCTGTTCAATAATACAAGATGAAATAAGAGGGAGGCTGCCCATTTATAGTCCCAGTGCCATGGGGTCTACACACAGCTCTGACCTTCCCTTACTGTGTCCCATGCCTCGCAGATGGCATCCAAAATTAGTAGTTGCTCCAGCCAGAAACTGGGCCAAACTCTGCCCCTTGCTGGGCTTCTCACACACTACACATATACTCTGCCCCATCTCACAGGGCCTCATTCACTCCACCCCCTCTCACAGGGCCACTACCAACCTGCCCTGCTCCTCTTGAATGGCCCCTTTCACTCCTGGCGATCCCTCTGCAGCCCTTCGGGTGCCTCCTGCAGCCTACTCTATGGGTGATAGTCCTTGTGCCTAACACTAGGCCAACTAGCCATTACCCCTCACCAGGCACTAGGCTCTCCCTGCCCTGCCTTCTGGGGACATTCTCTACCCCCTCCTTGGGGCTAATTCTATGCCCCCTTCCTGGAGCTTGAAGACTTATACCCCGAGGGACTCAAGTGTCTTTCCCTTGGCATGCCTGACCCCACTGTGTGTTCTATCACCACTGAGTAGTAAGGGCTAGATTTATAAGGCACCTCTACCCACCTTTCACTGTGGAAGCAACTGGTCTGGCATTTCTGGGGAGCTGCCTTGCCACAGGCAGCCCCACCAGGCCATCCTTCCCCAGCAGGGTGCAGTTTCAAGTTATACCCAGGACCAGGAGCCTCCTGCAATCCCCATAGTTCCTGCCCTTACCTCCAAGATGTTCCTGAGCAGCCACTCAGCCAGATGTTGTGCTGCCAGCTGCCAACAGCAGACTGCTTGGTCAGCCTTGAGGACCTGAGCTAAAATTAAGTCCACTCAGCCCTCTCCTCCAATAACATGGCTCTCTCTGGGTCATGTGACCACCTCATCAGGGCTGGCCTGCACCTGCTGGCTGCCCTGCTGCCACTCAAAGCCCTTAAAGTGACAGGCACCAAAGGTGCTCTGTCACGTCCCAACAATGGGAATCAGGAGAATTCAGTTCAATTCTATGCCTTGGCATTCATACAACAGTCACTGTGGGCAAGACACAAAATGTCTTTGTACCTTAGATTTCTGGAAATCAAGAGGCAAATCCTGATTCTGGTCCTGACAGTTTGTGTCACTTGACCTTGAGTGAGTCATTTGACTTCTCAGTGCCTCAGTTTCCCTACTTGTAATATGGGGATATCAGCACTTGGATCTCCCAGTGATTTGGGGAGGCTGAAGTCATTCATGTTAGTAAACTGCTTTGAAATGATATCCTAAGAGCCTGATCCAAAGCCCACTGAAGCTAAAGGTAGTACTTCTGTTGACTTTCTTTGATCCAGAGCCAAAGGAATGGGCTTTGAAACAAGACCTAAAAAAAAGGAGTTTATAATGTGAGTCACAAGAAATGAAGGCCAAGCATGTAACAGAGATGTCAAAAAGGTACCCAATATGATGCAGGTGTCATGCTAACACATAGGCAGGGGGGAATATTTTCATTCTTTTATTCCTTTGTCTTCCAACTTTACATCCACTCAGGATTATGGCTGAGTTCACTGTGGGTCATGCCAGGAATATGTATTTTGTCAAGCACTATTCCTGGGAATTATGCCAAATTGTAGGTGACTGCAACAGCTTGGATGGACCCACAGGAATACATAAAAACAGCAAAGGCTATAATCTTTCTTGTTTCTCCTTATGGCCGCAGGGGGAAAGAGAACATCAGTTTTCAGGAGGAAATGGTTTAAAATAAGTGTCACATGGTGAGTCGAAGTTGGAAGGCAGATACTGAGGTAAGTCCTGATGGAACTAGTGGTCAGTGAGATGAATTACTGAGTAGCTTTAAAACCATATGCAAACATGGACCTGCTCTGCAAGGAGCAGGACACTTTATGCAAGCCATTCAATTCTCCACTCACATGTGCACCTCAACTAAGATACTGGGGAAGCCAAGCATTTGCTGGACTAGGACTTAAAAAATATGGGCTGATCTACACCACAGTGCATGCCTACCCCACAAACTCAAACATGCTGCATTGTTCCATGCACGCCACCTCCCAGAAGCAGTCACAAAGCTCTGTGAGTGGTCTAATTAGCTCTGGTAACTGACAGGGCTACACTGCTTTGCATTTCATAAGGTAGCATGTGTGGATCAGTGTAGTATGTCTCCGGACACTGTTGCCTGTACAGTAAGTTTGTGGTGCAGACATTTCCTTAGGGCTCTCTCTAGAGTCTATAGGGTAACTCACCCTGCCCATTTCTATTATGAAAGATCATACAGGAGACAGCTAACATTGTGGGGGGAACATGCCAATATGCCCACAAAGACCTACCTGTCTCTGAACATAATACCTAAGAAAAATATTTTATTATATAAGCATTGTTATTTTATTATCTAAGTATTATTTATAAGTATTTAAGTATTGTTATTTATTATATAAGTATTGGTATTTTTTATATAAGTATTGGGCTAATAAAAGGTATAATCTCTGAACCAAGAGTCTTAGAGTTTTGCATTTCTTTCAACATAATAGGCACTATAAAGATATGCAGGTAAGCAACTATACCAATGGCAACAAGTTTGCATTAGCAAACTAGTACATATGGTACTTCTCTCTGTTTTCCCATGTTTGAACACTATTGCTCTGAAAAGAATAGGTCCCAAATAAGAGGAACCAGTGAAGCAAGGGACTATTGGGAATTAATTCTGAGGAAGCTGCTATGTTTATTTTTCTGTTCTGCTAAACAAAGCAAGATGAAAGTGATTTGTGTCTTGCACTTTGTAAAGCTATTTGTCTGGTAACAAGGCCACAGTATGCATGAATACAACCCCCAGTGTTGTGGGCAGTTGCATTTGTGAATTTTTCATATTGGATCTGATAGCATGGATTTGAAGTTTGGGAGTTAAAGAGATTTGGATTAAGTTAATTTTCACATAGTCAAATTGTATTGTAAACTAGAGGCCAATGCTAACTTCTCTGGATTTGTACATTCTTATGGGTTTGATGAAACATGAAATACTGTGTGCCTTTTCTAGTAAATATGGTTCAAAGAGCAAGTTCAAAATTTCAGGTAAAACAAAATAGACTTTAGAGTTCATGGTGCAGTGTAGTCTTGAACACAAAAGTAGCCCTAGCATCTGACAGTTTTATTTAACTAATGCTAAGTACCACTGATGTTGAAAAGTTTCTTCTGTTCTATTACCTCCTAGAAGAATGCTGTGAAGAAGCTATCTTACTTTAGGACTACAGAACTACTTTGAATTGTGTGCAGTGCCTACAAAAACCATTGCTGTTTTCACAGCACTGCATAACTAGCAACACAGCTAGGTTTGCTAACACTGCACTAGCTTTGTCTGGAGTCAGGATTTTCTTCCATGTATCTCATTAATAACAATAAGATATGATGATGATACAGCTCCAGCATTAGGGTGTCAATTTATTCTTCAGTTTCTGCTTTTTTCTACTTATCACAAAAACATGGATCAAATCTATTTCTGCAATCAGAAAGGAACCCTTTTCTGGAACATTATGCCATAAAAGACATCAATACAGAAAACAAATTTAAATGGTAAATTAACCCCTCCAGCCAATGTACATTCTGGCCCAGTGCATCTACATCCAGAACAAAATTTTCTAAAGGAATCTGTATGGGAATAGATCTATTATCTGAGGTATAAATAATGGGCTTCATCAGTCATGTTTGTGCATGAGAGAGACTGCAGAAGAGGGAAACAGTGGACAGAAACAGTGTGAAAGGAAGGGTCTCTATTAAAAGTGTCTCACAGGCAGCCCGATAGTGTGTCTGCATGTAAACCTGAGAAAGCACAGTTCATCAGATACCAGTAGTTTAAATGTCCAGTGTTAATGAACATGGCATGTATGTGCATGTATGCACACTCGGCGCATGTGTGTGCATGTACAAATGAGCATAAAAAACTCAAGGATGTCTGGCAGATGCACTAAATTTATTCAAATGCAAGACAAGTTTTGTTTTTCTTCAGTCATTATGAGGAAAAAAGGCTTCAGATCAATATTACGCATAGTTTGTACTACTATGTACAATTAGGTGCTGCTTAAAAGTGTGTTTATGAAGTACCTGTGCTAAACCTTGAATCAGTTTATTAATTCAGGATAAACCGTCTGTGGGTACCATGTTTAATTTCAAGGTAATTGTTTTCAAAGTTGTTCCTCACTTCCATGTTGTCAGGGAAAGCAGGGTCTGACAGTAAGGAGAGCTGTAGGGAGAATAAGTTGCAGGTAAGCAGGGGGTAAGGGGACCAGCTGACCACCCAGATTTATTTTTCCTACTGTAGCCGGGGGACAAATTCAAGGTGAACCTCCAGTAATTAGATTCCTTACCAGGAAAATTATAATAAATGTATAAATTTTCCATATATCGAATCTAATTATTGGGGGGGTCATCTTATTTGAGTAAATATGATATTGTATGAAAGCCCTTGTCTGAAACAGTATCATCAACGTTCCCACCTCTAAAATTGTGCTATGATTTAAATCATGAGGGCCAAACATGCATTGGATCCATGGTGGAGGTATGTGCGCATGTGGAGCGGTTAACATGGCCTCTCTGCTGTTTTGCATGTAAATTGGTGATGAGGTGGGAAGCAGAAGCATTGTTAACCCCCAACTGGCAGCTCCAACAAGGAGGCTCTGGTTTGGATCTAGCCCATCATTTCACCTGAGTTTGACACATCAGTGTGACAGGGGGAACGCTTGGGACCGGGTCTCAAGCCAGCCCATCCACCTGTCTCTATGTGGCAGTCCACCCAGTCTTGCCTGCCATTATTTGTTGTTCCCATAACTGATGGAAAATGAGGGAGACTACCCATTACATGCCCTGATGCCAGGAGGTGCCATCTCTGGCTCCGAACCTCCCCTACACTGCAGCCCATGCCTTGCAGGTGGCATCCATAAGGTACTCTCATCCCACACCATGACTGGTGCTCCAGCATCTCACGGGGACTTTCACTCCTCCCCTGGAGCAGCAGGTCATTGTGCTCAAACTACAGGTCTTACTTTCAACCCACACTCAGCCTCCTAGCAATGGAGGACTTACCAGGGTCAGGACTCACCCCTCACGCTCTGGCTGAGCGCCCCCTTTCTCAGCCTCTGGCTCAAACTATTCCCTTGGCCTCTGCAGCTTCCCCTGAGGTTCCTACTATGTCCCCCCTGGGGTCCTCTCATCATCCTCACAACTGACTCCCCCGGGGGTTGGCCCATGTGCTGCCCTTCAGGCTGTCCCACAGCCTGACTCACCACACCCCCTTGGGCTGTGCTTCAGGCTGCCCCTCAGCCCTACTCAACCCACTTCCAGGCCCTCACTACCACACCCTCCATGGGGTTACACATCTACTCCCTTCCTCTGGGACTCCAGGATTTTCCTTCTCTGTGGAGGCTTAGGTGGCCGTAGCCATGCCTGGCTCCCTTGTACCCACAGTGTTGTGGGGGTTAGGGGTTGAGGTGCCCCAACTCACCTTTTACCAGGCTGGTAACTGGCCTGGCATTTCCTGGGGACTCCCACGCCACCAGGAGCCCCACCAGGCCACTCATCCCCAGCAGGGTGCAGTTTTAGGTCATGCCCAGCACCATGTCTATCCCAACCATGCAGTTGGTCCAATTAAAGATATAACCCACAAATATCCTAACCTCATATACAATTGGTATGTGTATGTGTATGCACACATACATGTTACATTTTAGATATTTTAATGCAAAAAAAAGATAATGTATAATTTAAAATCCACATTCTGCATTTTCAGCAAAGGAGGTATGAAATACTCATGTCTCCAGAATGTCAGCACATTTGAATCAAAGGATTAGCGAAGTTCATGAGTATGAAATTGGATATTCAGAACAAAATGACTTGATTTCCCTCCAGACTTGAATCATTTCATGTGACACCAGAACATCAAGGTGAAAAAAATAGCTTTAAAAGTATTTGATTGATTATAGATATTTTTGGCATGGTACTTTTCCCCTTTCCCCTTTGGAAAGCAAGTCAAAATGGGGGTGGCCATAATAACCCTTCTTATAAAAAGAAAAAAAAAGAAAGCAATGTGTTCTGCTGAAGTAGTTGACTTTGATTTAAGAAGCTGGTGAACCGTGGCTTCAATAGGTTTTTAGAAACCCTTGGCATCTTGCCATCAGCAACATGGCTTTTCTCCTTCTGTGATTCAGATGTGGGAAATGGGAATCCAATAAGAAAATAAGACAGTTCATTCATGTTGCTGTGTGTCATAAACTGACACCAGTGAATATCCTGTGACAAGCCCTAAGTGACATAATGCGATGTGATGCATCAAAACTACATCATGTTCAAAACCCAACAAAAATGATTATCTGCAACAGTTTGAATTAACTGTGGATGGATAGAATCTGTGAGTCATTTACCAGAGCTATGACTTTATTAGAAATGTTGCTGCTTCTATCCAAAATACTCAGCTTTCAGTATGATTAAAGTTGAATAGAATGTATGTGATGTCTGAAGTTTCTGGTTTTAGGTTAAAACCAAATAATATCCAATAAAGTGTAGAAAAAATATGTTAGATTTTCAAAAGAATACCTTGAAAATATCCCATATGTATCATGTTTTATTCCAATGCTGAAAATTTTTTCTAGAAGGAACCAAAAGCCCTGTATCATGCACACCAATTCATCCTCAGGAACATGGCCCTTCAAGATTTCCCTTTGAAAATTTACAAATGACACCATGAGATTTAAAATATGTATCCTGCAGTATTGTTGAAAGAGATATGAAATGCTCACGTAGATTTTCAGCACATTTGAACCAAAGCATATGCAAAATTTCCTGGGTCTGAAATTGCAGTTTCAGAACAAATTACCTGACATGTATCAGTATGGTACACTGACAATTTTTCTTTTTTTTTAAGAAAAACAGTTCACAACAGTTCACTGTTATGTTTGTCTACCAGTGGACAATGACAATCAGAGTAACCCTCGAAACAGAATTCCACTGTCTGAAAATGAGTTGTGAGCCATGAAATGCATCTACTTTTGTGAACATAGCTCTCCAATGTGGGAACACTGATGTAATGAAGTGGTGAGTCAGGCCCTGTGAGACTTGCTTTCTCACTTGTAACACTACTCATAGAGAATATATTATCACTTGTTTGCCCAAATCCAAAAAACCTTTTGAACTTATAAACAAGAGCCTTTTAAATATTGCATACTTGTAGAAATGTCATTACCTCTCTATTCTGGCTGGGCTCTGTGGTTGGAAAAGAGTGATGAAATCCTTAGGGGTTATTTTATAGCAGTGGTTTTCAACCTGTGGTCTGTGGGTCCCTGGGGGTCCACAGACTATGTCTAAGGGGTCCACAAAAGATAAATCAAAAGTATGTGAATACCGATACTTACAATTCAAAGGGGTCCACACCTCCATTTGAAATTTCCAAAGGGGTCTGCACCCGCATTTGACATTTTTTTAGGGGTCAGTCTGAAAGTGAAAAAAGGTTGAAAAACCACTTCCCTATAGTCATACAGCCCAGACTAAAACCTGTCTTCTCTGTTATGACGTTACCCTCACAACCTTATATGTAGGGACCTACCAAATTCATGGGCCCTAGCAACCAATTACATGGCTGTAACATGGCCGGGGGCCCTGATTTCACTTCCATATCATGACTGGGACTGCCATTTTGAAGGTGGAGCAAAGTGCCCCCTCCCTACCCCTCTGATTGGCTGAGGGGTGCTGCCACCCCTCAGTCCCACCCCTGCCAGGCATTGATTGAAAGCCCTAGTTGAAGCTGCCTGGATTGTTAATTCAGTAATTATCACCCTCTTCAAGGGACAGAGGGCCATAATTCCTGAGTAAATAAACAGTTTAAGTGTGGCAATTAAACAGTGCCCATCCCAAACTGAAATGTAAAGCTAGCTACCTGGCTAGCAGGAGAAGGGGAGTTTTGGTGGGCTTTTCCCTGCTCCTCTCCTCCCCCCTTCCCTTTCTGGAAACAGAGAGATGGGAACTTTTCCTGCCTCTCTCTCCTCTCCTCTCCCCCTCCCCCTTGCCCTCTTCGAAGAGACAGCTTTTTGTTGGCTCTTTGCTAGCTTTTTTAACAAAGCCAGTTCCCCGCACTTTTTCACGGGGAACCACCTATTTCACAGGAGACTGCCAATTACATGATTTCCATAAAATCGTGTATTTGGTAGGTCCCTACTAATATGATAATGTGCGAATCTTGTAGTACCTAGTGTTCTTAAAGCATCAGTCCTTGGAGATAAATGTTGAAATGAGAATCTCAGTTTTAATTAGAAAAGGAAATATCTAGATACCACAAGTGGCCTCTAAAGGGTTAAAAACCTGAGAGTAAACAGAAAGAACTCCGACTTAAAATAATTTGTTGGGTTTTTTTGCCAGTCCAAAAGTGGAAAGAGTCCATTGTTGATTCAGCAATCTCTCTATCTTCATGTTACAGTACAGAATACAATTCTCCCCATGTAAGCAACACCTAGTAAAAGGTTGGAAAAAATGAATGACAGACAGAGTAAGTGGAGCTGCCAGACAGCTCCAGAACAAAAAAATCTGCTGAGTAATATGGGCTTGTTGTGGGCAGACACAATTCTAAGGTCCCTCAGGAAAATTGGAAATAAAGGCCAGGAAGGCACAGGACATAGCTTGTCAGGAGACCTGTAAGTGTCTCATCCATTCTCAGTCCTCTCTCCTTCTTTACAGTTGACCTGAGGGCATTAGTGCACTCCCAGGGATTTGGTATAAATCATAATTCTCTGGAGGTCCTTCACAGGTGGTGTGTGGGGGAGAAAGAGAGAGAGAGAGAGAGGAGAAGGATGGTTGGGGTCAGCAGAGGAAAGTTTAGGGAGTTCTTTAGTACCAGTTACCCATAGCTTGCCATAGAGTGGCTCAGTGGTCCTCTTTTAGGTGAGCCTGACCGTCCTGAAGCCCAACCAAACCACTATGTATCCACAGCAATACAGTATTAATGCATGCCTAAAGTTTTAAAATTCATATTGTTCCTACCAGGTTGACTTAAACACTGCATAACCACTATCAAGGTGAAGCTAGGTGCCATGTGCATTAAGGTGGCTACATTGTTTTTGATTTGGAGGTTAGCATATGTGGAGCAGAAATAACACATTCAACTAAATTTATCCCTGCATCCACCCCTATTCTTGTGCTCAGATGTGGCTAAATAAAGGCCTTTGATTATGTGTTTCTGTGTGCTAGTGCCCTGAAATTGTCATGGGGTTGGACCCTGGTTCTGTGGGCAGCAGCTCTTCTGAACCCACCCTTAGATACTGACACAAGAAATTCAACCAACAGTAACCAATGCCTATGGACCAGGAGGGAGGCAGAGATCTGAAACCCACTGAAATGTCCCAGTCCATGTAAAATGTCTGCGGGTGAGGCAGGCTGAGTGTTACCATTGCTAGGAAGGGTGGGAGTGGGAGGTGGATCAGATTTCCACTCACCTCTCTGCATCTGTGAATTAGGCCTTAACTAGGGTTATTTCAAACTGGCCCAGCCACTGAGCACCTTAATTGGCCCATCAATCCTTAACTGGGCCACTGGCCCCTGCACAATTGCTGTGGTCCAAGCACAGTGCCACCAATTCTCATCCTCTGTTGTACAGAACAGAATGCCCCTTCCTTTCTGGTATATTCCAGGGTTGGGGGGATATCTGTACTGATTGCCAGCACCACACCTGAGCATTTCTCCAATCCATGCCCCACCCCTATAGTGCCAAGTCACCCCTGAGCCATATGCCAACCCCAGGGCCATGAACCACCCCAGAGCTTTGAGCACTCAACCATCACCCTTTCCTCAGAAGTTGCTGCAACTCACCAATAGTTGGTGTTGGGTTGCTTGTGTCTGCCTGGTCCCATGAGGGTATCGTCCAAACTGTCCCCATCTTGTGCGTCCTGGGTCCAAGTCTAGGTAGAGAATAAGGGCACTAAGCAGCATCCTCATGCTCCCTCCTGGCCGTTTCGGTAGCAGGCGGCAGAGAGTGGACTCCACTGTCATTTTTTGTCATCATTGTTATAGCATCATTGAAAATGAGGATTGGAAGAGAACTCAGGAGGTCATCTAGTTTAACCCCTTGCTCAAAACAGGACCATCTTCAACTAGATCATCCCAGCCAAAGCTTTGTCTAACCAACCTTTGTCTTAAAAATCTCCAGAGATGGAGCTTACACCACCACTCTCGGTAACCTGTTCCAGTGCTTTACTACCCTCCTAGAGAGAAAATTCTTCCTAATATCTAACCTAAACTTCCCTTGCTGCAACTTGAGACCATTGCACCTTGTTCTGTCATCTGCCACCACTGAGAACAGTCTAGCTCCATCCTCTTTGGAACCACCCTTCAGGCTGCTATTAAATCCCCTCTCAGTCTTCTCTAGACTAAATAAGCCCAGTTCTCCTCAGAAGTCATGCGCTCCAGCTCCCTAATCATTTTTGTTGCCCTCTGCTGGAGTCTCTCCAATTTATCCACATCCTTTCTGTATTTAATTTTGGGCCCTCCACTATAATACTCCAAATGTGGCCTCGCCAGTGCTGAACAGAGGAGAATAATCACTTCCTTTGATATGCTGGCAACACACCTACCAATGTAGCATGGTATGCCATTAGCTTTCTTGGCAACACGGACACATTGCTGGTTCACATTTGGCTTATTGTCCGCTGTAACCCTCAGCTCTTTTTCTGCAGAGCTGCTGCCCAGCAAATCAGCTCCCAGCCTGAACAGGTGTGTGAGACTGTTCCATCCTAAGTGCAAGATGTTGCACTTGTCCTTGTTGAACATCATGAGATTTCTTTTGGCCCAATCCTCCAATTTGCCTAGGTCACTCTGAATCCTAGCCCTACCCTCCAGTATATCTACTACTCCCCACAGCTTGATGTAATCTGCAAATTTGCTGAGGGTGCACCCTATGCCATCTTCCAGGTTATTGATAAAGACATTGAACAAAACCAGCCCCAGGACTGCCACCTGGGGCATTGCACTTGATACTGGCTGCCAGCTAAACACTGAACCATTGATTACTACACTCTGAGCCCAATGCTCCCGCCACTTTTCTATCCACCTTACAGTTCATTCATCTAGCCCGTACTTCCTTAGCTTGCCTCTGAGAATGGTGTGGGAGACCGTACCAAAAGCCTTGCTAAAATCAAGGTATACCACATCCACTGGTCTCCCCATGTCCACAGAGACAGTCATCTCATCCTAGAAGGCAATCAGGTTGGTTAGGCATGACTTGCCCTTGGTGAATCCATGCTGACTGTTCCTAATTAATTTCTTCTCCTCCAAGTGCTTAGAAATGGATTCCTTGAGGATCTTCTCCATGATTTTTCCAGGGACTGAGGTGAGGCTGACTGGTCTGTAGTTCCCTGCATCCTCCTTTTTCCTGTTCTTAAATACGGGCACTGTGCCCTTTTCCAGTAATCCAGGACTTCTCCTTATTGCCATGAGTTTTCAAAGACGATGGCCAATGGCTCTGCAATCTCATCAACCAACTTCCTCATCACCCTTGGGTTCATCCCATCCAGCCCCATGCCCTTGTATATGTCCCATGCTGCTTTTCTAAATAGTCCCTAACCTGTTCTTTCACCATTGTTTGTTGCTTACCTCCTCCCCAAACTGTGCTGCCAGGTGCAGTAGTCTGGGAGATGACCTTGCATGTGAAGACTGAAAAAGGGCATTGAGCACTTCAGCCTTTTCTGCATCTTCTGTCACAAAGTTGCCTCCTCCATTCAGTAACAGACCCACACTTTCCCTGATTCTCCTCTTGCTACTGACATACTTGTAGAGAACCTTCTTGTTACCCTTCATGTCCCTTGCTAGCTGCAACTCCAGCTGTGTTTTTGCCTTCCTGACTTCATCCTTGCATGCCTGAGCAATGCTCTTATACTTATCCCTAGTTATCTGTCCAAGTTTCCACTTCGTATAAGTTTCCTTTTTGTGATTTAGTTTACTGAAGAGTTCCCTGCTAAGCCAAGCTGGTCTTCTGCTATACTTGGTAGTCTTCCTCCACATCAGGATGGTTTGTTCCTGCACTCTCAGTAAGGCTTCTTTAAAGTACAGCCAGCTTTCTTGGACTCCTCTCACCAGTGCTGCCCCATCAGACTGCCTTCCCAGGGGATCCTGCCCAAGGGTTCCCTGAGCGAATTGAAGTCTGCTTTTCTGAAGTCATAGAATCATAGAATCAATGAGTCAGAAGGGACCTAGACAGATCATCTAGTCTGACCCCCTGCCATGGGCAGGAAGGAGCACTGGGGGTGGCAGGGGTCATAAGACCCCAGCCAGGTGCCTATCCAGTCTCCTCTTGAAGATCTCCAGGGAAGGTGAGAGCACCACCTCTCTGGGAAGCCTATTCCAGGCTCTGGCCATCCTTACCATGAAGTAGTTCTTCCTAATATCTAACCTAAACCTATCCTCCCTCAGCTTGTGGCCATTGTTCCTGGTGACTCCAAGGGGGGCCCTGGTGAACAGACTTGCCCGGAGTCCCTGCTGGTGGCCCCTGATAAAGTTGTAGGCAGCCACAAGATACCCCCTCAGTCTCCTCTTGAGGAGACTGAAGAGATTCAGGTCCAGGGTCCTTACATTGTTGCTTTCAATCTTTCCTTTCCTCAGGATCCTGAACTCAATCATCTCTTGGTCACTGCTGCCCAAGTTGCCATCCACTACTACATTCCCCACCAATTGATCCCTGTTTGTGAGCAGCAGGTCAAGAAGAGCATAGCCCATGTCATAACACCATTGTCCCCTGGGCATATAGTTTGTGGTGTAGTGGGGAGCAGTGGTGCAGTCCTCCCCAAGGATCCTTGACAGCTCCTCACAGAAAGGGACCCTGGTCTTCTTGGCACCCAAGACATTCTTTGCGTCCCTGACCACTGCCCTGAACATACTGCCAGTCCTGATGGTGCCCATGTCACTGAGCCACCATGCATAGATTGTCTGGTTTCGTTGGTTATCCTTCATATCCTTGCCAGTGGTAGCAATGGTTCTCTCCTTACCCCAGATCACAATGAGATCCAGCACTTCACCCTAATGAAAGTTCATGGCTCTGCTGTAGGGCTCTGAGAAAGGCATTCTCTGGTTCGGTGTGCACTGGAGCACTCAAGCGAAAGTGGCAGACCTTGATGAACCTTGAGGGTTTCAATGGGTACTTGGGGTGGTTCCATGGGGGCAGGAGTCACACGCCCCTGGGGAATGTGGGCACCCATCTTGGGGCTGGTACCACCCACATAGGTACTGGTACCACTCCTGTGGGTAGTAGAGTTCTGGAGGGTGGATAGACCAGCTCTCAGAGAAGGAGAAGGAGTAGGGGGCTAGAAGCGGTGCATCCTGAGATGCTGAAGGACCACAGATAGATAGCTCTCGTTATCTCCATAAAACAGGCTGACAGTATCTGATCATGTGTTTCTTGATACAATTTAGAGATACAGGAGATCCTCGCCATTCATGGGAGATACGTTTTCATATCCCCCACGAACGGAAAAATCCATGAATAAGGCACTGTGTTCATGAACACAGTTCCCCCACTGGCTGGTGGGGGAGGGGGCACAGCTCTGGTGGTGATGGTGGGAGTGCAGCGGTGGGAGCCTGGCGGCAGCAGCAGCAACCCACCAGCAGCAAGCACGAAGCTCCTGAAGAGCTCCTGTAAGTGTATAAAGAGTATTTAAAATGCGGTTTCGGCATTCACGAATAATTGAAACCGTGAATGCCAAACCTGCGAATAGCAAGGGTTTCCTGTACTCCTCACCCAAAAAGTTATAAATTTGCTATGATAAGATCACACTTAGCATGTGTTTTATTGCTTGAATGCGTGGTTGCTCATGTTAAAATGCATTAAATACATACCAAAATCCCATGGGACATGACCTGTAGTCGATGTTATCCTAGCTTTGGTGTACCCAGCTATGTTACAAAATCATAGCATAGCTTCTGACTATGCTACTACTATCTTCATGTCTATCTTAATTAGGTATAATTGTCCCACTTTTAAGAAAAGAAACCATTGAAATTTACTATTATATTAATAACCTTCATGCCATTATTTTTTGTAGGTCTCTCGTGAGCTCTTTCTTTTTTTAACCTCAGATCATCTTTTACTCCTTAATGGTTAAGTAGTTTATTTTGAGGATAAAACTGACTGAGTTTTGTTTCCATGCACTGTATATGATACCTAAAAGACCTGATGCAGATGGATCAATAAGAGCTGATTTTTATTTATTATCCCATCTTCTTCACTTTATTTTTTATGACTCTTAAAGATGTTCTATCATTGATATATCATTTTTGACTGTCTCCAAATAAAATGTAGATTGGACAACATTGCCATTGATATTTGTGTAAAATGCTAGATCATTAAATAGCCCAGAGGACTGAAGTAGTCAGTCTTTCATTCCTTGAGCACTTGTTTGAATCCAGGCCAGGTTACTACTGTGTAAAATGTGTTACTATCTAGCAGATGTGAAATGAGTCGAATCACAGTTTTCTGCATTGATATGCTTTTGTGTGTGCTGGAACTTTCTGGTTGATGACATTTTAATCAGGAATTCCCAGGGGTTGTTTTGTAGGTTTTTTGAAAACAAAATGATTCTGCTATGGCTTGTCTTCATTACGAAATGTAATTGTATTTAAACACAACTCCTAGGTGACAGGATTCTGAAGCAGGTTAGAGCAGATAATGGCAAGTAGCATTCAGTATCATCATGACCATAAAAACTGGTCCCGGGAGATATACAAAACTAGACAATCCAAAGCTGAATAGGGCTTAGCCTTATCTACAATAACCAGGAAGTATGTCAACTAACTTTTTTGTCAAAGATTTAAACTTGTTTGATCAATTAAGGATCCAAGACTAATATGCCCTGTGTCTTGGGCAGCTTTTACAGCCTGTGCTGACCTCCCTGGTCCTGTAGCTAGACTGCTATCGGTACTCAAAGCTGCCAAGTTTAAAGCTATACTTGGGTCTATACTAGAATTTCGGCTGAAATAAATAAGAGGTTCTTTCAACCTGAACTTCAGAATTTTTCATTTAGAATTAACTTAAAGTTGTATAAATGCTTAAAATTTGTTGAAAGACAGGGATTTTTGTAGACTTGAGCAGCGGTGCTATGATGCCATGCTTTCTGCTGTTATACAGAATGATAGAATCTTTAACCTATTCATGTGGCTTGCTTTCTTTCTAGAGCAACATGATCTTAACTACGCATTTTTGAGTCAAGTATCACAACTGTCTCTATACATTTTTCTAAAGCCCCTACTGAGATATGCCTTCTTGGCAAAACACTCATGGCATTAGGCACATTTTGAAAAGCAGCCATAGAGCTGAACTGAACATACAAAGCATGCATCAATTTGATACATATATTATCAAACTGCTGCATTTATTCCATACAATTGAAAAAGGATATATGTATGTATAGAATACATGGGTTAAGCCTTGAAGTGTTGAGCTGTGACTGTATTGTTGTGATGACATCTTCAAATATCTACACATTTTCTTCATGCAACTCAGACATTATGAAAAGCACATATACTCAACAGGAGCATTTTGGAGAAGAAAAGGTTCAAGTTTCTCCCTGAATCTGTTTTAAACTACATTATGATGACAACCAGAGACATTAGGAAAATATTGGAAGAATAAAATCACAGAAACATTTTAAACTTCAGCATCTGAGACAGCATGCGCAATTAACTCTAACGTAGTCAAAATTTTAGACTTGGAATAAGATGTACCCTGCACATTTCAAGAGGATTATTTTGGTTTTGGTGAAGTTAATGGCAGGGGGAAGGGAGTTGAAAATTGGATCAGGAGGGTCAGATTTTCAAGAGAATTTCCTTCAGCTCTCTCTCTCAAACAAAGTAAGACCAAGATTTTCAAAGGGCTCAGCACCTACTAGTTCTCAATGTAACACTATGGGCAGATTTTCTTGTGGTACCTAAATGGGAGCTGAATTCTCTTGAAAATATGTTCCCAGTTGTGGGTAATTCTGCAAACGTGATTCATCTGGGAAAGCTTAAGTCTGGTCAGACTCACACCCTTCCGCGTTTGATATAAGGAGAATGAATCCTGTTGCATTTAAATCTTGAACAGGCAGATACAGTTTGAGGGCCGAGACCTCAGAATGGAAGAAAATATTGTTCTAGTGACTCAATTTGCTAAAAACAAATGGTATGGCATTTAAAATGGAGACATGTACGTAAAGCAGCTGAATGTCTTTAATCAGCTTCTCACCTTTACATTTGAATGCAGCAGAGGCTGAGGTGCTGCATTTACAATTACAGAGGATGACTTCATCCCTTTAAAATGACTTAAAAGATTAGGATTCATAGATTATGTATTAATTCTTTGTGAATGTTGTATTTCCAGGAATGAAGACAACAAATTGCATCAGTGTCGGTTCTGTGTTTAACTGTTTTAATTAATGGGAAAATGTACACAGTTGTAAAGGATTCAGCCCACAGACCACTGTATAAGGCTTTTTTTCTTCGTGTCTCCTTTGTAGTGCAAAACATTTGTTCCTTTCAAACCTAGTTTTAATAGCAATGATCATAACACTGAAATCTTTTTGTGATAGCTTGTAAATAATAGTTCTAGGAGAAATAAGGCCGTTTGGCTGAACCATCTGATACAGGCAGCACAGCAGTTTAATTGAGCCGTTTTGGTAGCAAACAACTGATTCAAATGTTGGCAGAGAGATTTGTGACAGAGTGGCACTGGCAGCTTAACCCAAACACTCTTGCTGCCTAGATAACAAAAAATGTTTTGTGTAAGTCTATGACAGCAACTGCAGCACATCCAGGATTGTTTTCCTTCATTGTTGGCTTTCCTAGCAAATCTATCCTCCACTAAATCCTTCATCTAGCCCTTGGATAGTAAAACAGCATGCCTTACAAGAGGTATAAAAAGGGGGGAAGAACATAAACTTGTGTTCCAGATCTCCAAACGAGGTGTCAGCGCAGATGAATTAAAGCTGGTATCTACTGTTTAAGTGGACGACATTCTCCAACAAAGGCTGGCAGAGGTCAAGTGGATCGGAAACCAGACTTGGATCCTTTTAGAGGAATGTTAGTACCTTCCAATAAAGTATGGGAGGAGACACCGGTAAACAACACTTCCAAATGTCTAGGACTGGCTATTGAGAGCCAGCAAGTGGCTGAACGAAGCTAGAGCCTTCTTTGGGAAAAGGGGAAAATCAAAGTCAGGAGGCTTTGATACTTTGCCAGTGGGCTGTCCCAAAAGAAAAACATTATGGATATTTCTGTACTGCCCATAATGAGACACTGCTTTCCGCACATTAACTGCCAACCCAAAAGTAAGGTAGCTGCCTTCCTGTGATGTTGCATGGAAACTAATAAACTCTACTGCCTCCTCAAAGGAAGGATAATCTAATTATCAAGGTGCCAGTCAGGAAGTCTGGTATGGAATAGTTCACAGATGAAGTGAAGAATGGAAGCTTTTAGAAGCCATGCAAACAAAACCTTTCTGAATGCTATTACTTATGCTTTTTAGAGAGCAAAATGAATTAAATCAAGTTTGTTTTAAAAACGCTATTTAAATGTTCTCAAAGTAAAGTTTGATTACAGAAAAAACAGGGAGCAGTTGCAATCACTCATACCTCATGGTTCTGTTGTTGTAGGTAACTACAGTTTTATAGCACCCTCGCTGTGGGCATGTCTACATGTGAAATTAATTTGACTGAATAAACTCTGGTGCAGTTCTTGCCCGAGTTTATTGTTCCTAGGTGTAGCATTTATACATGTACCCAGAACCACAGCATGTTGAGCTGAGGCAGCACAGCCCTGGCTGGCAAGGCATTAACGCCTAGGGATTAGCTTGACAGCTTGGGGATGCTCCAGCCCACCTCAACATACTGCAGAGGGGCTGGCTGGGGCACAAGGGTGCTTCAGTGTGGGACTAGGTGGCAGGTAGCCCCCGTACTGAAGCACTTTCATACCCCAGCCAGCCCTTGTCAGCATCTACACGTGCGTTGTGGTGGAGTAAATAACTCTGCCATAGGATGGTACTTGTATCTGACAGTACTAACCTACAGTGGAGTTAATTATTTTACTCCAGCCTAATAGCTCTGCATATGTAAACAGGGATGTTTTACCGTGGAGCTAACTGCTCTAATCTGCAGTAAACATCTCATGAAGATGCAGCCTTTGTGTAGTAAAGTGAGAGTTGTAGAAGGCTTATATGCTTTTGGTGACTTAAAAGTCATAGGGCTAGAATGGATCAGAGCCATTAAGTCCAATTCATTGTTATCACTATGGGATTTCTACTCTTAAATCCCTTGTATACTTTTTATTAAAGTACTGTATTTTATTCATAATATCATAACATGAAGTGAATAGGCATGGCCAAACTGGTTTGCATAATAACTCTCTTCAGCCTCACCAAACTAAGCAAGAGTCTCTTTCATGGTCTGAAAATATTTTAATGTTTAAAAAAACCCCAAGATTCCTTGTAAAAATCCTCTGCACTTTCAAGTCTCAGCCAAGCCATCAAAAACATAAAAAATAATGGGAGAAAACTGTTCAGTGGTGTTCAGCTTGCGTAGCTACAGGTCTGGGTCTGGCATTTGAGGATTGGATGTGATATTTCCTGCTTAAAACCAGAAGTAAAGGATATTGTTTAAAAGTTCATTTGAGTTTTCCTACTTGCTTTTTCTAGCCCAGAGACATTTGTATAGGTTTGGGTGGGGTTTTTTTGTAGCCGAATTTTTGGATACATATTTGAATCAAACTGTCAAACAGTTTCAGATGTTTAGCCATTGTTAGCTGCTCTAATGAGGCTAATTACAATTATAAAAAAAGGTTAATTACTGTTAAAGAGAGGTAAACATGGGTCCTGATTCCATTTGCTTCAAACATGAGTCATTCTATTGGGTTATCAGGGGTGGGCAATTATTTTGGGCAGAGGGCCACTTTCTGATTTGCAGCATGCCGTTGAGGGATGCATGACAGGCAGCTCAGGGTAGATTAATATTAATTTTCTAAATTGTTTAGGGGCCTCATGGGCCTGATGGAATGGGCTGACAGGCCACGTCCGGCCCCCGCATTTTGCCCACCCCAGGTTAGATCCTGAGATCCTTTTACTCAGGCCTTATTTCAGCAAAATGCCATTCTTTTGTGCTTATCCCATTGAATTTAATGGACATATTCATGTAAGTGGATAATTAAAATCACAGGGAATGTTTAAAAGAAGCCTTTACCTGTTAGTGTTTGTTGTGCATTTTTAATTAAGGATGTTAGTGGAGCTGGAACAGTTTTTCATCTGAAAATGACAACTTGTGAGAATTAAAGCTTTTATTGGGAAACATTTTCATCAGGAAAAGTTTCTTAGGTCCAGAATGAAATTTTTGGTCAAAAGCAGTGAGAGACAGACAGACAGACAGAGAACGAATGAATACTCTGGGGTGGATCTTTCAATTTTCTTTGTTGGAGTCATCCTCTGTCTATAAATTATAACAATTCATTGAGGCAGATTGTCTATGTCTCTGTAGTCTAAAATTCTCTATAGTTCAGTTCTCTAGAATCAAGATGACTCAGATTCAAGTCTCTGCTCTGAACCAGGCCGATTAAGGACTTAAACAAAGTCTCTCATATCCCACTGAAGTGAACTCTCTCCAGGACTATTGGTTATTTTGGGGCAATGCTTGCTTTCCCCTTCATGGGGCAGGAACACCAATTCCTCCCTAGCTCTCACGGTAATAGTGGCTAGGGTGCTCATTCATCCGGTTTTATAGAGCAGTGGTTTCCAAAGTGGGGTGTGCGCACCTCAGGGGGTGCGCCAGATGATCCATTGGGGTGCACAAAGAAAATATTAGAACTTTTATTTTTATTTATTTTTTATCTAAAAAAATAAGAAAAAAATTAAGCTTTACCAATATTTAATATACAGATTGACGCTGGCGCCCTCACTTAGTCCGTATGTCGGATTGTCATGTGTCACGTACGGTACATGAGGTATCCTGAGGGAAGAAGCGTTTGTTCGCTTTCAGTGTATTGCGACATATTGCAGTTTACATGTGCCCAGTTAAGTGGATTTACAAATTATATTATCTAGTTTTAACTAAACTGAACCTCACAAAATGGACAAGTGGCTTAAAAAGATTCCCGCAAAGAAACTGCGGATTGAAGATAATACTAATAATGCGAGCACAAGCAAACAGCAAGAAAATGGCAGAGCTGACACTTCTCCTACTCCTGGTACAAGCTCTTCGTCAGCCACATTACAAGGTAAAAACTAAATAATATTTTTTTAGTGAAAGCAAAAAAGTTTTTTGTACCATTAATAAAATTTAAAAATACCTATTTTAAAAATATTGTTTATTTCATCTTTATCTCATCCTTTTTTAATTTCTATTTTTTGTCTAAGTTATATAATGTACATAATATATTAGTATAGTAGTACATGTATATAATTTATAAATAAATAAATATACCTATATTGGGGGGTGCGTGCTCAAAAATTTTTTACTGATAGGGGTGCACTATCAACAAAGTTTGGAGACCACTGTTATAGAAGACAGCCTGGTTTTCTGCTATTCTGTTCTCTGTCCTATTGATACAAAACTGGATGCCTTTATGTCAGACTGGTGGAAGTCTGCAAAGGAAAATAAAGGACATACAGGTGTCTGGTTTCGTACCAAGAGGACAGAGTAGCAGAAAACCGGGCTATCCTTTATAAACTGGACAAATGGCCATCCTAACACCCTAATGGATGTTATTAACCTGTAGAAAAATCCAGCCGTGTATGTTAATTCTCCCTTTCAAAATATTCAAAGTTAAAGCTCAGGCTGAAGTATTCTTACTACTGCTCAGACAACAGCAGATTAAACAGGATGAACTGATCAGCCATACTTCTTGTAAAGTTATCCCTAGAGATAAATGTACAATGTTGTTATGGAGGCTGTGGTGGTGTCTGCAGTGTAACTAAGGCTGACAGACTGCTTGCATGTGGGTGGCTGTCTTCTTTCCAGCTGTGACCAGCTGAATTATATCACCTGTCCCGCTTGATATATTAGGATATGCCCAAGCTCAAGATGCATGTTGCTGCAATAGGGAAATTAATGTCCACCACTGGAGGCAATTAATAATGATTAGGAGCAAAACAGCAGGGTTAAATCTGTGCATTTAACAAAGTGTTCATACAGCTTTCTTATACTGTACTTCAGCCTGGGAGTTCTCTAATATTTCTACTCCTTTTTTGGGAGGTAGGATAATCTTACCTTAATTAATGTGTAAACTTAGCTGAAATGTCAAAGTTGTTTCAGTGAGACATGTTTATTCATTAGCTCTTACCTCAGAACTGGTACAGTAAACCATCAAACATACACATGTATGGTATTGTAGCGTTCAGTTCTTTGTCCACTTTGATTCACACCAAGAGCTCCATGTACTCTTGTTAGAAGTCACTGCATCTTTTATTTCTGGTTTTTCAGCTAATGTACTAAAAAGTAGCCGCAAATTGGCACAAGCAATGCTCAGTTTAGTGCAATGCTTTAATTCCTGTATAAAATGGTGAGTGACAGCTTATTAATGTCTGTCTTTGTGACCAAAGTGTAGTTTCCAATATGAATATTGAGAGTCTTGAGCAT
Source organism: Crocodylus porosus (assembly GCF_001723895.1). Lineage (NCBI taxonomy): Eukaryota > Metazoa > Chordata > Crocodylia > Crocodylidae > Crocodylus > Crocodylus porosus. The sequence continues at coordinate 59,803,251 of NW_017728886.1, forward strand.
TTTAAGCATTAAAAATATAATAAAGCTCTAATATGCGAATGTTTGGAAATATAGGTGTAGAACTGATAACTCGAGTGTTCAGAATTGATGAGTGAGGCACCTGAACCAATGAGACACTTTAAAATATGGGATTTGTTTTAACTCCATATATTTGGGGGCTTTTTTTGTTTGCCTGTTGGCTTTGAGGCTTCAGGGTACAATTGGACAACATTTTTCCCTCTTCTTTCTTGCACTAACATGGGGGCTAACAACTCGCTTAAAAAACCCCCAAACTGAGATTCTTACATAATCTCATGACTGTGGGAGCCAGGGATTTAAGAAAAATATCACTTATTGGATTAATGATAAACTAAGGGAGTTTGCAACCCTGCATAATGTTGGGTGAAGGACTTCATTTATCTCATGCCCCAGGCCCTTACATTCTTATGCTTCCCTAGCATCTCAGCCACGGCTCTGAATTGAGCTGCAGCCACCCTCAAAATGGAGGAACTTCATCCATGGTTATCAGTGTCCCCACAAGACTGCTGTGGGCAGCAGAAAGCGTGGGGGAACTAAACACCGAAAGCCTGCATATGGTGTTTAGCAAGGAATCACTATGATAAGCTTTCAAACCTAGCAATTGCTTTACCTTTTCAAGGTTATTTGGGCAACAGCACTTGCTTCTCCATTTCCCCCCAGTAAAAACTGTTTAGCCTTAACATTTACAGAATCCCAAGAAGGTGGCTGCAGCCCCTCTGTTTTATGAATGGTGCATAGCTGGCCTTGAAATCAAAGTATTAAAGGCTCAGTGTTTGCATGATCCTAGTCTTGTGTATACATCAACTCTTCATTGTGTAACTCACAGGCTACACGGACATCAGAATATATAAGCACTCACTGGTTGCAGAGAAAGAATCAGTAGTGCACTTTGTTAGAAGCGTGCAAAATATTTAAATAGACTTAACAAGGGATGCACACCTTACATTTTCTGCTGCAACCTAATGAGAAGCAGGTAGATCACTCTCCATAGGTCAGAAATAATCATTATTGGTAATTTTGAATACTGGTTATTTTACTGAGGTATTATTTTGTATAATCTGTGTTTCTTTATGTGCTGTATCTACTTGTTTTTGTTCCATCTTTTAATGATAGGGCCCCAGAAGGAAAGCAAAGAAAATAATGGAATATTTACAAAGCAGAGAAAAAGCTTCAAATTAGTTGAAGAATGTATGCTGCTGGGAGGCCAGAGCGGAAACAAAATGGCAATGGGCATTAAGAAATGGAATTTAGATCTGTACAGCAGGCCAGGATACCTGCCCCATCAAGCTGACCCTATAGAAACATTTTCTAATAAAGGTAGATACTTCCACAAACATGGTTGTAATGATTGTTCTGAACTGGCTCCTTTGCAAGGTGGAATTTGTAGAGCTACAGGGTAAGTGGGGCCATAACGAGCATTTTAACATCAAAAAGAAACTCTCCAAAAGAAAGAGAAAGTACACAAAGGTATCTTCTTGTATGTGAAAGGGTGTATTATCTCAAACTGTCTCTAAGTCTGAGTTGTCAGCTGTGATTATTAAAAGCAATATAATTGTCAATAAAAAAGAAATCTGTTGCAATTAATTATCTACAGTGCACTAAGTTCTAGCAGACTAATGGATGCTAGAAGGGAGCTGACTAGGATATAAAAAAATTTGAATAGAAGAAACACAATTCTGGAACATATGAAATGAAATTTTGAATTGTTTTAGATATTCCCTCTAATTATGTGGAACTCTAAGCCTCCCTGCTGAAGCAGAAGATACAACAAGGAAAAGCTGTATAAATCTTAACAACATCCTATAGTAGTAGTAGTAGTAGTAATAATAATAATAATAATAATAATAGTAATAAACTAAACTTTTGCTTAGTTTCCATTGATCTCAGACAAGACATGGCTTATGTGACAGTTATTGCCATGAATCCATGTGCTGCCTGCTGCTTAACATGAATTGTATTTTTCAGTTGCTGAATTAGTCTTTGGTGTACAAATGAGATTAGAGAAAACTATTTTTTTTGTAGTCTAAAGTTAATTTTCTTTGCTATAATTATTTTGACTTAGTTGACTTTTAGCAATTATTTATGCAGGCATATCTTTCCAACCTAATCAGGTTCAACACATTTTTCTCCAACATTCAACCTTGGATGGCAGGAGAAAAGCTATTATTTTAGATGCTGCTTTATAGGATGACAATAACAAGACTATTGGGAATAATTGCTTAATCTTGTTGTTGGTTTTAAGATATGAACTCTACCACGAGGGGCTGGACAGAGGTGGGAGCAGACATCTGTTTTGCGGGTCCTCAGGCTGGATTTGCCTAATCTTTCTTTTACCACAAGGCCTTGATCTAAGCATGAGGATTTCTGTGTGCATTTTAAGAATGAAAACAGCATAATATTTTCTTCTTTGTCAATTGATTTGAACAAATTGTGCCCAGACCTGAGAGATTTTACTGTGTCATGACAAAACTCACTGACATTTATGTATGTTTGAAAGGTAGCTAGTTTCAACAATTACAGTCTATTTTTCCAAGAGAGATGAATATGGCATATGGATGCATTTTAACATTTTCAAAATATCTGATTCCATAGCTGGATTAATGATGAGATGGACAGCTAATGCCTGCATTTGTGTGATTTTTCTAAAAATAAAATTACACCAGATGTTTATTTAGAAGCCAGGAGAACAGACTGAAAGTAATTCCAGTTTTTGCAACTGGAAATTGGAATTCATCATTACTGGGCACTAAATGATCGGATGCTTTTCTGAGGTTCTTAAATCTATTTCATTTCCATGTTGACAGAGATATTAGACAGCTGTTGGAAAATCTGTCCCTTCTTTCAGTGCTGAAACAAGAAAGCTTTCTATTTAACTGTGAAGGGTCAATAAAGCTCTTTAATGTAGTAATCAGTGTAGAAGTGAACTGTAGAAGAGCATAAGAAAGCCTTTCACTTAGATTTTGAATGAAATGTACTTGGCTTTTCCAATATGAGAGCCTACACTTGGGGATTTGTATCAGTTAATGTTGTCCATATTACTGTTGAGACAACTGCAGGATTGAAGCCATGTAACCTTTTTCTTTGTGGGCACTCAAAGTCCTGGGATGTGCCCTGCATGCCAATATTGGCCATGCAGACAGAGAAGGGATCAGCAGCTTGTTCTCATTCTCCAAGAGTAGGCAGGCACTGGAAACTATGAAGCCTGTGTTTGGTTACAAAAAGTGGCTAATGTCTAGTTCCTCCTCCAAATTGGGAGTATATTTATAACTGGTTTAGGAATGACTGCAGTCAGGATCACAGTGACAGGGGTCCAGCCATACCCACTTCAGCTGTGTGGCACATGCACAGGGAAGAGACCTCATTGCACAAGTTGCCACACTGGCAAAGGGGATGTGGCTGCAACCCTTCCCTGTGATTCTGGATGCCAGTGAGCTCTCAGGACTCACCAGCATGTCAACACAGCCCCTGCTGGGAGGTCTGCATGTGCTGCAAGCTCAATGAGCTCAGTGCCTCAGCTTTCAAGCAGCTCCGGAGTCTGATGCTGTTCACTCTTCCCCACCTTACTGTCACCCACTCTCCCCCACCCCATGAAATTCAGCAGAAGAGGAAAGGAGGAGAGAGAATGAGCAGAGGCAATGCACAGCCCCTGGGCTCTGGGCTGCAGACTCTGCATGGACTAGCTGGTGAACTTAAAGTGCTTCCAACCCATGCAGAGCAGGAGGACTGCTGATATGCTGATAAGCTCTGAGATTTCACTGCACATGCAGCTTATGGCCAAGGGTGGGTGCAGCTCTGCATTGCATCTTCTTTGGATCTGCTATTGGGTTATAGTGCCTATTCCCAGTGGTTGTCCGTGAAGTATGGTGAATGATGATTCTGTAAATGTCCCTGGCTGGTACTGAAACATTTATCTCTCATCTCCTTCTTTCATCTGCTACTGAATCCAGGGGCTGGGAAGGGAAGAGAACAGCAACAGTCTCTGGAGATACAGGGACTCTGGGGAGACCCTCTGGGCAGGCCATGGGGTTCCCTGGTAGGTCATCAGAGGTTCCACAAAGAGATCGGGGGTATGGTTGAGTGGGCCAGGAGGTGGGGTGCCACGACTGTTGTGCTGGGTCACCTGGATCCATGTCCCCTAACAGGATAGTGGTAGGGGTTCCATGGCAGAAGTGATATGAAAGGCTTCCGAGTGACTTTAGGAAGTTTAAAACAACTGCTCTACTCTCTACCCACCATCAGCTCTCACAGATCCTTCGTTTTCTCAGAGGTATGTTTAAGTTTAAGTTAACTGGGCTGCCCAGTTAAGTTTGTTCTTTAAAGAACTCAAGGGTCTGAGACTCTTTCACAGTATCAATTACATTAATAGAGAGTGGCCTCTGAACGCCCCCCTTCTTATTTGCAATAAGGGAACATCATCATAACTACTGCTTATATGGAAGAGCAATATTAGGAAAGTCTATGTGTACTTTTTAACACTTTAAAATACTGTGCTTCCCATGGCATCAGCAATAGAGCAAATAGACAATATCTAAGTGTTGGATGCTGAAAGAAGGAAGAGGTGGAGAAAGACCTCAGCCCCTGGTGCTGAAATGCTAGCTAATATTGCTTTGCTCAATAATTCATCTCAAAAGGGATTTTCTTTTCTTTTTGCAATTGTAATTCTTGCAGCCACTAGAAGATGAGTGATCAATTCCTTGCAATTCTTATATGTTTCAGGGTTCTCGGGAAAATTCAATAAGAACACTAAAGCATTATCTGATAGCTGGCATCCATGTTAAATTGTTATTTTAAGTAACACTGTAAGCGTTACTTTCCTCATCAGCTCTCCAGCCTTCTTCCAGAACATTTTGATCCTGGGACACGTCCACCATATGTGGTAAAATCCTCCCAAATTACTGTACCCCCTCCAACATTTGTTTGTTTCTGTACCATAAATACATGTAATTTTAAGTGGGGTGAGGTACCATTAATATAGGATTTTAAAATAAATTTATTTTAATACTGAGAAGCTGGATCAGAAAGGATTTCCAAAGTCTTAAAATATATTTTAGCAACACCCTAGGATAAATTAAGTATGTAGTTAAAAGCATGAGTTTGCACCACAAGAAATTGCATGTACACTGCTACTTACTGAAACCCCCTAGTCTAGATAGATTTTCAAACTGTCTACTCATCATCACTGCTAGTGTACAGAATATTTGCTGGTGTTTCATCCTTTTTTCCCCTAGAAAGGAAATCACTGTCTGCTCTTGTGCTTCATGTGAACTCTCATTCTTATCTTTTTTGCTTTCTCACTTCCTCTGGCCTTGCTTCTTTGCTAACTTACTAGTTTCTTCACTCTTCTCTCTGCTGCGTTCCTGTTTGATTGCCTGCTTCCTGAACATGTTGCAGGGTTTCCTCCTCAATGGACCTTCCATTTCTACTAGTTCTGGTCCCAGTGGCTACTGCTGGATTTTCTTTACACTGAAGAGCCTACAACCCTATAGACACTTAAAAGGAAAAGGAACTAGTATTGTGCGAGCTGTCAGACCACCAGCAAGAGACTTGCAGGCTAGCAATGATTGTAAGTGGACTGTTTACTGTCTCCTGTGGTTGTCAATATTTAGAACATACATGGTGATCTTTTCTATGTGAACTATTCATTTTAAATACATACATGGTTAACATGAGACATAGCTAAAAGCATATTTGTAGAACACCAAAGTCCCATTTGAGATGCATTTTTAAACCTAGAAGGGTTGACCACATAATAATATTGAAGAGGCCATGCTTTTCCTCAGTATCATAACTTAATAGCCCAAACTGAGCTATATATGTTACATTCCCTAGATTTTCTTTGACATGGAAAGCACAGTAATTGTATACTGCACAGAAGCCATGTTCAGATAAGGTGCATTCTCTGACAATGTAGTGTTTGTCCTTTTTAACACCTCCAATATTATATGTATACATTATATGTTAAATTATAATATTATATGTTATTCTATTATTGGTATATGGATGACTGTATATAAAATGTGGTATCATTATAGCTAAAAAATGTTAATTGATGCATGTTTATTGACGATTATAAATTCTGGTTTTGAACAGAAGTTACAGGCTTTTTTTTAATGCCTTGTGATGGGATATATGGACCGGAGAATCAATTATCTAAAACAGCATATTAAAAAAAACATTAAATACTTACTATTGGTGTAGTGAATGAGCACACCAGTATTCTGACCTGTGTCTAAAAGGTTTGCAACTGTGTCCTATTTACATTTTCAAACAGATTCCCCAAAAGCATAAAATATTTGGGTAAAACCTTATAATGTGTTGAGTTATCATTTTAGCTTTTATAACATAATGTGAATTCAGACACATGGTTATATGCTAAAATCTTTCCCACTTGCATGCCTCTTACACTGATTATAGAAGGAATGTGTTATAGACAATAAAATCTGTGGGGAAAAATTGTCATCCCATTTCAACTACACCATTAAGCACAAAAACAGTGACGCTGTCCACTGCTTTGTAAAGGAAAAAGAAGTTTACGGTTCCTCATTTCCCATGGTAAACAGATTGCTTATTTTAATTTTGAAAATAAAGAGATGGAGGCTATGTGGGTCTGTAAATAAGAGTGTGCATCTCAATTTTCTGCAAATGCTTAAGTGGTTTACATCTGTTTCCTCCCAGTTGTATTTCTCAAACATGAATTTCCATTTTAAAAAGAGTCATAAAATCACTACTGTTTCTCTGTGGATCTATTAGCAATAAAATAGCCTACAGAGGTTTGCACAGCCATGGAAAATGTACAGTGATAATAGGCTGTCCTGCTGTTACATGGCTTATGCAAACTTTACATTTATCACTGCAGAACCATCTATCCGCAGGGTTGGAGTACAGCAAACAACTGAATAAAAAAGACCAAAAGAAGGAAGATGATACAGAAAGCTCTATATACACATCATTAATCAGACATGATGAATTCTCAAACTTGAAAATGCATTTACTCAAAGCCAACCAAGGGAAAAAAAATGCTGATCACAATCTGAAATGTAAAACTTTACATAAAATTAATCTCCTGCAAACTGGTTTTTGCATTTTAAAAAAGCAATAACTTATTTTCATATTTGTCGATTCACTTTCATTGTTTTGCATTTCAACAGAAATAAAGACTTAGACTTTAAGCAATAAACTTTTTAGCTGGAGAATACTGGAGCTTCTCAACTGATAGTACCGAAATGCAAAAGGTAAGAAAGGTAACAGAAATGTGAAATGGCAAAGCATTACAGATAGACCCTCAATACTGTCCTGCCCAGCCTAACAGTGCTCACAATGGCTAAAAGGAGCTGAGACACAGCAGTATCTTGGCCATCTTTTTTTTGGCCCTCATCCCAAGAAGTTTGAGGGAGTAAAAGTTCAATACTAGAGAAAGGCACCCCAAACAATGATCAGCGTTGGTGCCTCAGGTTGCAAATTAGCATTCTGTGACCATCAACTATGAAACTGCAAGACTTAGATGTTATGTGAACAGTACCTGTACATTTCCAAGAACTCCACTTTGTCCAGAAACAGGTACCAGATTTGAACTCAGACTTGATGTAGTTCATGCAAAGGAAACCCATGTATATTATACTCTCTTAGAGAGCATACACATAACTTTTTTCTTGGTTTTTGTCTTTAGTCTTATGTAAATATTGGTCAGACTGGAATTGTGTGGTTCTACCGCGTAATCAGCAATGGCACCACACAAGACTTCGTGGCCAGAAAAGCAGCTGAACTCAGTGCAGAGGTAAGGGTAGGAAGAAGAGAGAGATAAAAACATGGCTCCTAGAAAACTCCGGGGGACCTGTGATTGAAAAAGAAACAACCCCACACACATCATGATTAATATTGCTTCCTTCCATTATTTTAACTGCTAGAGTCACAGCATGAAAACCATAAAACATAAAATCCAAGCACACAAAATTAATCAGGTTCCCTAAATGGTAAAAAGGTGAATGAAGAAAAATGATACATCAACAGAAACACAGTGCACACATGAGCTCTGAATGAGCAATGACTTCTTACACATTACCTCGGAATCGAATTCAAATTGCCAGAAGCGTCATTATTAGGACCAGTATCCTAGCCTTTTTCCCTTATATATGTATCTTCCTTTTCCTACCATGGATCATCTATGAGTCACAACAGTAGTACTACTGCCTGCTATTCGGCTGTAAATTGGTACTTTCAAAACTACTGGTCAAATGTGTTCCTCGTGTAATTCTAATTTGGTGGAGTTATGCTATGGTTGGATTTGGCCCCACGAAAACATCTGAGTGTTTGTGGATTTCAGCCAAATGTGAGGCGCAAATTCACCTCCAGGTATGGGGACTTTTAATTTTATGCCATCTTAGAAGAAAGACACACATCCTAATGAGGACAGAATACTTTACATGGTTTTCAAGACCAGGGAATTGGTTTCAATCAGGGAACAGTGTAGAAGTTGTGGGAGAGTGCAAAAAAGAATCCCATCCACTCAGATGATACCCCTGAAATTTCACTTTGTTTGGAGTGTTCTGCAAATGTGCTTCCTCTAACCACTGCTGATTCTGCTGCTGTGTAGTGTGTTTTTGCTTGTGTTTTTTTGCTGGACATGCTTGAGTTATATAGTTATTTTAAGATGGCTATTTTAGGAGCTAATTAGGCAGGTTCCTAACTTGCAAACACAATAATTCCTATTTTCAACAATATAAAATCTAGTTCTGAGAAGAAACAAGTTCATGGGTATTATATTTTCACTGATCCAGGACTGACGACTCTGTACCTCAGACCAATGTGAGGCTTTTGCTGTTAGGGAAGTTCTTCATTTCGAGAAAAAGATTAATGTGGCCGTGTTGTTGGGGTTTGGTTTTTTGGTGGGGGCCTGGAGAGCTGGTTTGTTTGTTTTGGTTTTTTTAGGTAGCTGTTTGAAGCTCTTCTAAGGTAAGTATATAAAATCATATAAATTAAACTTCCACTGTTCTGGAGATTTCCAACATTTTCAAGAACCTTCAGGATTTGTTTTCCTGCACAAGCATTGTCTGATGCAAGAAGAGCGGTTTCCTGTTTAATAATGAGCAGGTATTCACAGAACCTATAGAGAATATAGATTTAAGTTACTGGCTCTTTCTTTTATGAGGCAGAACAGGCAGTATCTTTAGAAAACTGTTTCCTTACGGCTCATTTTGCGTCATATGGACTCTTTGCTTAGATGATTCTAAATGGACATTTGCTAATGTTAGTTGGTGTCCTGTGGGGTTTGGAAGTGTCAATACAGGAAATTGTACTGAAACCCTACTGTATATGGCCTGGAAGATATTTTTGATTTGGTGAGGAGTTTTATAAATGAAAATTCAATATGAGACAGCTGGTAATTTTTAAAGATTCCTAAGATCTGAGGAAGTCAATAGCAAGTGGAGTCTTTTTGGCTAAGGAAAAGAAATGTGGTAGCATACAATTAGACAGTGAAATGCCAGTTAATTTGCAGGTGCTCTCAAGGTGGGGCATTGGGACTTAATATGTGATATTCTCCCAGCCTGAGCAAATCACAGCTAAACCATAGCTTTCACTATGTACTGTCGTCTTTCAGTTGTGATGTAAAACCAAGGCTTGGGGGCAAAATCTTGGCCCCAGTGACCATGTCCAGATGTGCATGGACATTTGGTTCCCCGGAGACAACTAGCAGCAATGCACCTTAGGCCACCACTAGTTGTCCCTGGGGACTGTCTGTGCCACATGTACTGTGGTGTGTGGGGCCTCCCAGGACTGCAGTAGCAGCAATCCTGGTGCACGGAGCCTGGCCGGCAGTGGAGTGTGGAGGTCAAAAAATCCTTCTGCGCTACTACCTTTCAGTGCAGAGAACAACTGAACGTGTGGTATGTGGCGCTGCAGATATGTATACGGCATCACGTACTGCACGGCTGCACTTGTCTGGACACAGCCCGTGAGGTCGGTACAAATTTTGCCATGGATTTCAGTGATCCCAAGATTTCATCCTTGATTAGTATTTAAATCCTATGGCACAGTTGAAAAAGATTGGAAATATTAATTCCTATGGCTACATGCCAACTCAGGTACCAGCTATGATTGTTTTTCTAGCTAAGAATCGCATTGCACATTCAGCTGAATGCAGTGCACAACACATCCCATCTGAAGCTTTAGGGGAGGTTCACTGTGCACTGTTAGAGAAATGACACAATACATTTTAGAAATGGCTGCATTTCATTGGTGGGCATAGTGATTCAGAAGACTGAAGTAATTTTTTGGTGAAGCAGAGAGCCCTCAAACACTTTGGATGGAAAATTCCATAAAGGCAAGGGCACCATTATTGCCCACTGTGCAAGAGCCAGAAAGGGACGGGAAGTTCAGCTAAAAACAGTGCTCTTTTTCATGACAATTGTTTTCATACCTATTTGAAAGACTGACTTGAACAGGAAACTAAGGGATGAGGGGCCAAGGCAATCAAAGTCCATCTATGATCTTTTAAACAGCACAAACTCCATAACGCTGCATACAGGCAACCCCCTGTACGCTCTTAATTGGTTCCTTAAAAACCAAGCATTAAGCAAAACTGCAAGTATTTAATAGCCCAAGATGACAACCACAAGTGTTTTTAATGACCTAACATGGCAACCTTGGGGTTATAACAAAATTCACTGAGCTCTAAGTGAAATCAGGTATCAGTTTCAAATGAGTGTTATAGAGAAAGCCCTTGGGGCAGGTGGCTGGATTCGATGATCTTCCAAGCTCCCTTCCAGCCCTGATGTCTATGAAATCTATGAAATAGTGCTAAGTGAAACAGCGTTAAGTAGGGGGTGTCTGCATATGGTGGAACAGCCTATGTAAGAAGAGCCACTGCCCTGAATGAGGCTAGGGCAAAGAGCTGCGGAGCTGTTCAGGTGAGGACAGTTCATTTCAATGAGCTTTTTGTCTGCTGCCCAGCTCTATTGTTTCTTGCCCTGTTGGAGCTAGGTAGTTGACTTGACCAAGATGGGAGTAAGCCTCTCTGCAGGACAATCTGTTCCTGGACCTCGGGTTTTGGGGGTTTTTTTAAACAAAACCATGACAAAGCATTAGCCGCTTCAAGTGCTTGTCCTGAGATTGCTCACACAGAATGGGTTCTAGCTTTACAGAGCTGATGCAGAATCCAGTAGATCCAGCCCAACATAGGGGCTTTGTCACATGGGTATCTTTTGGGAAGCAGCAGGTGAAATGTCAGCCAGATGGGACCTTCTTTTTTCCTTCCTTGGCTCACTTATAGTCAGTCAGATACTCAGGGACTAACCACACCCTTCAAATTATACTGTGAGTCACAGGATACACCTTAAAATCCCAGATACATTAGTCTCACTATAACCTGAGAGTCTCAGATTTTTTAAAAAGTTTCTAACCTTTATGGTTGTAGTGGAAAGCTTGAAAAACACAAACCAGAAGTGCATTAACTTTTATTATTTGGAGGGCTTGAAACACAGACACAGTTTTAGGGATGCATCATAGCAGAAGTTGAAGATTCTTGGCTCCTGTAGCTTCCACTGACTTCCAGGTCATTAGCACTGCTGTAAGCAACTCAGGGCAGGGACCTGTCATTGTAGGCTAATGGTGCTGTATAAATAATGTTTGTACTCATTAAACTTTAGTTAACAAATCTGAAGAGGGAAAATGTATGTGTTTGAATAAAACTAGAGTTATCTGAAGGTTTCTGCCATGCTCTTTGCTCCTGCAGTGAGCAGTATCCAAAGGACACGGCTTGTTTGTTAAAACAAGTGAGGGTACCTATCATTTCTTTCCCAAGAATCTTTCCACTTTTTTTAGTAACCAAATTCCAGAAAGAAAAGGAACAAGTTTAAAAAACAATTAGTGGGCCATGTGGTGTTCTTTCTTGGCTGAAACTGCACATCCTCATCTGCCTGAAAATACTCGGCAGTCTTTCATGAAGAATGTTTTTTGAACTAATGAGGTAGATTTGCATTCCCTTTAGAACAGATTCAGAATTTTTCATCTATGCTGCACCATGAAAAATGGATGTGTTTTTCACAGAGGTATTTTGAACATAAACCACCGCATCAATGGAAAGACAACCTTTGCAGAAACTTTTTAACTTAGCACATTCCATTTGTTTTCACTGGGGAAGGTCAAAGTTACATGAGGGATGTAAATTTCATGCACAAACCTAGATGCTGATGAGATTTGTTTTTGTAGATAATCTGCAGCAGAGAAATTTTTCATAATGTCACTGCGAAATAAATTAAAATGTTCATCTTCATATGGCTGCTTCCATTGCATTAAAATAAATGTTGCAAGCTCATTTAATTAGTATAGTTAGGAATGTCTCTTCCCTGCTTCACTGACTCTCCAAATCACAAGTTAATTTGTCAAAATCAGACCATTGTTGTTCCTTCATTCTTCATTACTGAAAAGACAGCCCCATTTAAATAAATGTTTATGCTACAAAGAGCAGAGCAGTGAACAACCCCAAATATTTTTATAAGCCAATGCTAGAAAAGTTTAGAGTGCAGAGAGCTATGGTGCTTTTGTGTGTGTTGTTATTGGATATTTGACTAGCTGGAAAGGTACAGAATTGAGCAGTCTGCTGTAACTGATGATGTAGTACATACCATCTCTCATGCTGGCGGCTACATGCACTTGGAAGCAGTTTTCTTCTATGTTTTCAAAGACAAATGATGACAAAAGATACAATCTCTATAAATTACCCTAATCAAATCATTCTCTTCAAGAACTCTTGGTTAATCAATTAGTCAGCGTTCATGATTCTTATGAATATATCTCCTGAGCCATCCGCAATGTTGCTTCCCTTCAATGGCAAACATTGAGATGTATTTTATTTTTAAAAGAAAGCCACAGCAAATAGGTTAACAACTTAAACCATCATATGGATTTCTAAATGTGGGTAAAACAGTAATACAGAATAAAAACTTCAGATAGACAGATATTGGTGACAGAGCTGTTAACAATAAAGACTAAAGAGAAATTTGTTTACTTGATTGGCTTAAGTATTATATATGCAGAGGTGTTTTTGGAAGGCATCTATCAGTAATGAATAGAAGAGATTATCAGATAATCATTAGAGCCCCATACTAATGTGATGTTACTTTGCAGCAGCCAGACACTCGTTCTGTGGAAAATGCTGTAGTACTATTGTGTAGCTTCATTGGAAAGCTGTAAGAAGTATTGGACCATACTTCATATGGCTTTAACAGAAGAAGCCTTGGTCTCACAATCTTCTTTCTAACTTAGAGGAGAAAAATAATGAAGTGAGGGGCCACCTCTAATTTTTCTTATCTTGAGCTTTCTTCCCATTTACCTGTCTTTCCCAGTTTGTACAACTTGCTTAGCAAAGAGCAAATTGGAGCAATAACAGAGAATTCTTTTCATTAGATTGTTTGACATAGCAATATTTAAAATCTGTTACCACTGCAAATCTATTGGTTCTGTGTTAAAAAAATCAATTCTGTTTTCTTTTTGTCATAAGATCTTGTTTCATTAAACTATATAATTACCAAGAAACTTTAATTGCAGTGGCACTTCACGGATTCACAATAAAAGCATGTTATGCATTAACGGTTTGCATCTTGACTTTCAGAAATTGGAACTCTTGTGAATTACAGAAAATTAACATCTGCAGCTGTTTGTTAGAAAATCTTTCCAAGATTATACAGCACTCTATGCATAGAAGATGAGGGGATCTACAAGTTAAGACAGGTATGATTAAGACCAACCAGGGTCCTGGGTATACCTCCATAAGGGGCACCTGCTGCTTCACATTGCCTTGTCCCTTCATATTTAAATTAGTGTTAGAAAGGAACACCTTTGAGAGCGGGGGGTATACTAGTCCCTTATGTTGGACCATACTTCATATGGTTTTGGCAGCCACCACCATTGTATTCATCTAAGAGGAGTTGTCTACTACTCAGTCGAGCTTGAAGCTCTCCTACTGAGCGATCACTTCTTGTCTTTAGGTAACCAGGGGTTCTTTCTTTGAGCAAGAGGATTCAGTAGCCTCTGCCTGAGGTTACTGAAGGGCCTTTCCACCCCACCGTCAGGGGTAAACTATTTGTCATTCAAGCTAAGAGGCCTGAAGACCCAGCTAGAAGACCCAAGTAGAAGGCTCTGTGAGGGAAAGAGAGGACACAACTCTCTCTTTGGGTAGTGGTGTTATTGCCACTCCTCCATGAAAAGCTCCTGCTTTGAAGCCTAAGATACTTCTAAGAGCTATAGGTCAACAGCTAGGGAGAAAGAGACATCCTTCTCAATCATGCTATAGGAGAAACATGGATACCTGCTTCTCAGTTCCTCCTCAGTCCTTTGAAGAGAAAGAGCAATGATACGAGTTAAGGAGGAAGTCTGTTAAGAGGACCCCAACAGCTGAGTCTGGGAACCCCGAGCTGTCCAAGCTTGGGAGACATCAGGTTTCCACCAGCTGTCTGGACACAGGAGAAAGAGGTCTAAGTATCACAAAAAGCAGCAATGGAGGAAGCTGCCTGGCTGCCTGCAGAGGAGGGTTATAGTGGTGACAAAGTATTTCTTACATTTTCCCTCACTTCCGTGTCACTGTAGTTGCACACATGAACTTTAAAACAATGGATTAAAAGAAAAAAACAGGCAGCTTTATTATTCTGTCATCATTTTACATTTGATAAGCAATATTATAATAAAGCAGATATGAAGGACAGAGTTCACTCAGCGGAAAACTATTACTGTAGCTCGCAATCAGTGGTGAGCTACCCACTTAAAGTACGGGAGCAATTCTATTGCCCTTGCTTCTGGGTGTGTATCTAAGTGCCCAGTACAGTGGGGACAGTTACATGCCCAGAGGTGAAACAGAATTCTGCCCTAAGTCTGCATCTTCAAGGCTTGATTCTCCTTCAGTGTAACTACATAGTAACCACTGTATTATACTGAAGCTTGTAGCATTAGATCTGTGTAAAACTACTTTGAGTGATGGAGAATTAGGCCTATTATCCTGCATGTGCAAATCAAGTAGTTATTCACAAGCTAGAATACTGCCAACTCTTACAATTTTAAGGGGTTTTCTCTTGATTCTAGAGCTGCTGAACCATGAGAATCAACTTTAATTTAAAAAGTAAACTAACTCTCATGGTTGCAGAGAAAGAGTTGAAAACATGAAAGAAACTTGTCTTAAAAGCTCAAAAGGAAAAAGACAATTACACATTTTCCAGATTTTAAAAATCTTGTGATTTTTTTAAAGTCAAGCTCATGATTTTAAAACGAGATTTTTCAATTTTTGAGGGTGGCAAAATTGAGGGTGGCATCCAGGCATTTGATCTCTACATAAATATTGTAGGAGTTGTGTGGCAAAATTATGCCTTTGCTGGCCAGTTTGAGGACCCTTTAAAATGCTGCACTCTTTCTATCTCAAGTGTAAGTTAAGTAAGAGCTAAATGTAATGTGGTTTTCCTTAAATGAAGCAAGAAAATCAAGACTAGCATTCTCCTGTCTAACATTTCTAATGTCTACATGTGGGTGTTCATACCAAAAATGAGGACAGAGTACATCTTCAAATGAGCCCTTTATTTCTCACATCCATTTTACCCTCTGCAGTACAGAAGCAAACTGAATTAGATAAAATAAACTTCTCACTTTCCTTGTGTTTCCCAGCTGAGTCCCTATAAATCTACACCCAGCACTCAAACCAGACCTTGTTAAAGCTCCAAAAAAAGTGATTTTCCTTTCTTCCTTTTAAAACTTATATCTGGAAATAGATTCTGTTCTGCATCAATGTCCATGGACACGGTATAACAGACATATAAGAAGGGCTGAACAGGATTTTTTACACAGTGGGGTCATAAATAGCTTTGTACAATAAAAGTAGCAGAACAGAACACAGAGCACAACCCCACTATTATGGGAAACCATATTTATTTTTAAGAGCTTAGCCATGGCTCTAGTTCTTTTATCACAGGTATAATACACAGAATAAAAACTCTGAATACACTGTAGAAGTAATTCAGTAACAGATAATGCTTTCATCAATGTTATTCCTCAAAACCCTGCCCCTTCCACTGCTTTCTAGGGCCATGGGAGGCCTCAAAGATGAAGCCCAAAGATAAAGCCAGGATTCAGGAAGACCATCAAAGAGCCAGCATCCTTTTAACATTGGCTGGTCTCTTCCTCCATCCTGATGTGTATAGTGGATCTGTGACTATGCTGATCTACCAGCCTAACTCACCATGCAGATTCATACCCTGGAAAGAGGATTTCTTCCTTCTCTCATCCATGACTGCCACAGAATCTCTCTTCTGCCCCAAGTCCAATTATCTGAGATTGGCCAAGGGATTAAGATTTACTCTAAAATGTTCTAGAGCACTTAAGCACCTAAGACTGAGAAGTGCTAAAACCTCAGTTAGCTGCTTGGTGCCTCAAAGTCCATGTGGGTCAAATTAGAAAAAGGGTACTTAAGCACACAAGGGGAAATTTAGGCAACTAAGGCATCTAAATACCTTTCTTTCAATCTGTCCCGTGGTGCTTAAGTTTTCCCCCCCAAAAATGTAGCACAGTGCCCATAGCTCTGCAACTACATGTCCAGAAGGGCCATCACCCTAGTTGATCTGAGTGTCTTGTGGCCTATCTCCCATCTAAGCCTTTTTGAGATTCAAACTAGAGGCCCATGCATTGAATAGGTGCTCAGTTAGTAAGTGTGCACAGCACACCTACCACACCTCAGAGTATTCAGCAGTGGATCCAGAAATGGGGTAAGAGGCGTGCAGCCCACCTACTTCGATTATGCCACGCACGGACAGTGAGCTCTGAGCTCACTGCCTGGTCACTGCAGGTTCCTGAGCACTGAGCTCACCAGCTGATCAGTGTGGGGTCTGGCTACAGCCCCTGCTTTTGCATTGTTTTGGAGCCCAGGGGATGACTGTTGCTGCTGTTCACCGTTCCTCTCTCTCCTCCTCTCTGCTGAATTCAGCTGTAGGGGAAAGGAAGGGGCTGGCTGCAACACTTATCTGCTGTGCTCTGGAGCTACACAAAGCCAGAGTCCATGCCAAGACCCTACCTGTGCCACAGCCAAAGGTGGGGTACAACCACTCCACTGCACTCCCAGGGAATCCACACTAGGAGCATTAAAATCAGTACAAAGAACAGCCATTTTCATTCAAAAACCCAACCAGAGGAATTGGTGCTGATGCTTACCTTTTACAGGACTTCCTAGGAAGTGTTGGGCTCTAAGCTCTCATAAGCCTCCATCCTAACTACACTGCCAAGCAATCTCCAGCCCCAGGGAAACCTGGGGCAGGTGCTCTCTCCACCCCTCCTGTTTAAGCTGGACCCCTGTGCAGAAATGAATTCTAGTCTTATGGGGCCAGGAAAGAGCACAAGAGGCATGAGTCTGTATCCCAGTGACAAAGGTGCTTACTTGGTTGGGGGCAAGATCTGGGTTCTGACCACTGCTCCAGGAATTTATGCATTTTGCCCAAAAGAGCCATTGGCTAACTTGCCTACAGAGTGCTGGGAGCAGGAACTACAACCATGAGCTGCAGAAACATACCCCATTTATGCTCTACGCTTCTAATCCCAGGTTTCTGGAGTACTTTGTTGCACGGTTTCAATAGGAGGGTGGAGAGTGCTCCTCCAAACCAACCTTGCCTACAAACTAGTGGCTAATCATGTTCCTGGGAGGTGCAAAATGTGACTTAAAACCCCAATGAACCCATCTTAGGCTGTGCAAGCTATAGAACCTATGGTCCCACATCCTGGGTGAGTGCCATAACTAGTAGGAAGTATAAAGTGGGCAGTTATATCACTCTCTCTTCCTCCAGCCATGCCTTAAAATAGTGACCTGTACATCCATATCCAGAGGAATGACTTTGCTTAAGGGCTGTGAGTCCTGCTTTTGTGTAAGTGCCTAACTACAGGTCTGAGTTAGATGCCTAAATCAGAGGGGGATGTATGATATCAGAGGATCATAGGAAGGTTCCCCAAGTCCAGCCCTCTGCTCAAGCTAGGTCATCCCTGAATAAACCATCCCAGCCCAGTGTCTGTTTAACCTGCTTTTAAATTTTTCCAAGGATGGAGATTCCACTTATGTCACACATATTTCCCACTGGCTATCTTAGGCATCCTCCTGCTCAGGGTTCTGGCTCAAGGTTGTGAGTCTCAGTTCCAGCCATATAACTCTTATTCTGTAGGGAACTTAGGCATCCAAAGGCAAAGATAGGTGAACAATTATAATAAGATGCTGTGAGATTTACCACAGTTCAGTGGAATCCATGGTAACGGTTTCATCAGTCAATTTCCATCCTACAGTAAATGGATACCACCAAATAAAACTGAGGTAGGTTACTGCAGTTTAGTTTCCTTTCCTACTGGATAGGAGTAGATAGATAAAACCATGAGAACAAATAAGATGACACACTCACAAACAGAAGTCCCCTCTTCCATTTAACACAGTGTAATTGTTAATCTGTCCAGTTCTTAATTTGGGTTGTGGTTTTCACTTCCTCATCTGGATCCTATGCTTAAGTCCATTTACAGATTTCACAGAAGAAATCAGTAGGCTCAGGTTTAAAAAAAATGGTATGAAAGGGTTCAGTTCCTGGGCATAATTTAGCCTGTGTGTAAACAAAACCCTGAGCATAAAAAATGCAACACAGCACACTAGCATTTCTAATAGAAGTTTTCTAGTATTCTTTTGAGCATTGCTAAAACCTGGAAAGCAGAGGAAACTGGGCACCTACATGTAAGCTCCTAAATTCACACTTAGGCTTCTAAATAACCATTAAGATGTTCAAGTATGGTGAGCCCCTGACAGCTCTTACCAAAATCCAATACAGCTTCATTTCATTAATGTTTGTTAAAGTTATATTTCAGCCTTGCCAAGTAACTCACATACCATAAAAAACAACCTAATGGAAAACAGTGTTGAGTTCTTTTGCTTTAGTGCTTTGTCTCATTTTGTGCTCATTTCTAGGCTACTCCTTGACCATATGCTGTTGGAACAAACTTTAGGCTGGTATGTTTCATACTGGAGAAATACAGATCAGAGCAGTTTCCGCAGGAGTTTCTGCTTTGGTTATTAAGAGCTATGCACGTAGGTAATATTGCTTTTCTGGGCAATATAATGAAGTGTAAAAACAGGGTACACCCTATAGCAATAATGCCTTCAAGGTTTGTATATCTAGATTTTATGTGGGCTACTGCAAAGTTTTATGAATTTGAATCTGTCGTACTGTGATGGCAAGCCATGCCTCCTGCAATTTTATTTGTTTAACTCCAGACAAAAGCAAACATTCTTTCCACTAAAGTTCCTTATAGTGCCATAATAGAGAATAATCTCTTTTCATTTGTGCAAAGCAGCTCTTGCTATTTAATTCTGGCTCAGAGCTAAGGGGCAGGAGACAAGACTGTACATAAGTAAACTGCTTTACCAAGAAAACCTGAGTTAAGCTGCCAGTAATAAATACATTTATTGGTTAGATAGTAAAAAGTACTGAAGAGTTTAAAATAAATTCAGAGTTATTTAAACTTAATTTATGACCAGGAAAATAAACCCTCTTTTATACCATTAATGTTTTTTATCTGGGCCATCAAATGTCACACCCTACTGATTTTGGATGTAAGGTCACTGGAAACAACATATCAGAGGTGTCAGCAACACAAATCAAATGAAATTCCCCTAAAAATAAAAATGTCAGGAGTAAAATAATAGGCAATAGTTATTTCATGGTATGAAAGACTTGTAATATATCAGGAGTTCACCTTTTTCTATCTTTATGATATATCACTTTGAACATTAAATATACCTTCATTTAGTAGATTTAAAATGTAGACAATGTATGTAACAAAAATGAGAGAAAATTTACATTAAGATGATTATTTGGGTTCAGGTAAACATTTCAAAATGTTTCCTAATTTATTTCAGATGACTAAGCAATAAACCTGTGAAAAAAAATGAAGCTTAGTAAGTAAGCCAGCATTTCTAATATATGCTTTCTAGTATCATTCTTATATATTGCTAGAGCCAGGAAAGCAGAAAAGGATTTTTGATGAGAATTGGGAAGAAAAATAAAAAGAAACAGCTAATCAAGCTTGCTCTAATTCCTCAATTGGTTTGTATCCTTGTGGCTCAATTTAACCCCAAACACTTCAATATGCCCTTGTCTTTCATTGTCTCTCCTTTCCTATTGCAAATGCAAATGTATATTTATGATTGTTCATTTATGATTATTATTAAATCCCTTCCAAAAGACAGGTTACCAGTTTGGCTTCTGTGATCAGGTTTAGCTATAAATATACAAAATGTTAGGGTGATACGTACCTGCTGGATCATACTGCACTCCATGTCATAAATATACAAAGACAAATACTCAATTATGTGCATGTGTCCTCAAGCTGTAACAGCACAGAACTGTCCATCAAATGCAGGTATTATTGTGTCTTCATTTTGTCTGCTAAGAAACAGAGTCTGTCACCGTTTGGATGTGTTGGGGCTGATAACAGGTTATTGTGATAGAATCTTGGCATTTAGCAGTCTGATGCCTGATGACTAAGCCACAGAGTCCCAGGGTTTATAAAGTGTGAACAGACTGACCCTATCCTGGAGCCTCAAGACAGTCTTTTGAGCAGCTTGTCAGTCTTCTGATAGCTGGGACCTAACGTCCAACTCCCTGTCCCCAGGGTCTAAAACTGATTAGTCAGATTCCTCCGTAGTGGGTGCATCTACACATTTGTTAATGCGCTTCTGCTAATGCACATTAAATTTAGTACCTCTAATGTGAGGTACTAAAGGGCTAATGTGTGCCCCTAAAGGGCTGCCCTACTGTGGAGTCACAAAAGCACATGCCTTTTTAGTGATACTTAATGTGCAGTAGCCTATTTGTACTGTGCATTCACATATTAGCACGGTTTTTCATGTGACACTTTAATGCACAGTAAAATAGGCTACTGCACATTAAAGCGCACATGTAGACACACCCAGTGTAAACACACCTTTTCCCAGAATCCTTCTGGCTTACAGTTTATCTACTTAGGAACCCTTGGCAGGTATAAGTAAACTGAGACCCAGCAGAGACTACACAGGCCTGCTGCCCCATAATTAATTTTGTGTTCACAAAAAGGCATTCAGTAAATAAAGCACTTTTTCATAGTAAAATTGCACTTATTAAAATAAGTGATCATTTATAATTTGTACATAGCTTCTCAAATCATTGCAGGGGGAACAGTTCCCATCCCACTGCCTGCTGTATTTAGAGCCAAAGGAAGCTGGGATCTTCAGGTAAAGATTCTGGTAGCCTAGGAAGGAGAAAGGAAAATGCCTATTCTTACAAGGAAGAGTTAAGATCAAAGGTATCCAGGGATGAAAAAAACCCCAAGACCTGAAACCAAAAGCAGTTTTAGAAGCCTCAGACATGGACTGAAAAAGGAACTTGGAGCACAAGAAGAGAAGGTCCTCCATGTGTGCGCCTAACAGGAATGGTGGGGGAGGAACTACCGATAGGACTGGTGGTGAACTGGCATACTGGGAGTGACAGGTGAACTGGTGTACTGGTGAACTAGTAGTACTGGTGGTGAACTGACTTTAAAAAAACACAGACTTGCTTGTGATAGGTTCATCCTGTCCTCTTATAGGAGGTTTAGCTATAAAGCTTTTCTGAGGAGACAAAATAACCAAACAAAGACCAGTCACAGAAACTAGTACAGTGGACAAAGATGTAATGCATTTCTTCTGAGGTTTTGTTTTTTCTCTGAGGGAGGAGGTGAGTAAGAGTTGCTCTTTAATTTGTGAAACCCCTGTGTAAGAAGCTACCTTGTCCATAGATTTTCACTTTGCTCTGCAATACGAATGAAGACTTGATTTTCTTTAGTGAATTCCTATGCAGCTCTATATCATTCTACACAGAAGGAACTTTCAGGAGGCAAAAGTGCTGACAGGGTCAGGAGCTTACAAGTGCTTTAGGATTTTACTGCTGGCAGGTCTCTTCTGCAAAGCGTACAAGTTCTGCAGCTTTCCTCTTGGTAATTTCACTTGGAAAGAAACTTACAGGAAAGTCAAGGTAGTCACGAATAAATTCTCTCTAACATGCTTCCATGTTATTTTTGCAGTCTGAAAAAGCAGCTCATTGTGGACCCATACACTCATCTTCATGAACCAATTTGCTGAGCCACTGTATTGTCTTCTCTTAAGTCCTTTATCTAGGTAATGATACTAGTGAGCTCTTACATGTTCTGCTGACAGGATGGTTTCTGTGCTATGGAAAATTTTGACAAATCTTACTTGATTTGGAATTTTTGCCATGTGCTTTTCACTTACCAAGTATAAGAATTGGGAGGAAAGGGGAAGTCAGGGCTTGGAGCATAATCATTTCTCTCACTTCTTATTGTAGATGGCTCCAAAACCAGTTCGGTTCAGGTTCCTGTACAAGGTTCATCATGAGGATGCCTGAGCTCCTCTGAGACATCAATGCTGATTAAATTTCTATTTTCCTCCTGCTTAAGACTCAAGCAAAATGACATGATGTAACTCCTTTCAAGACATTTCCTTTGAATTTCATAGAGGCACAAGGGCACACAGAATTTCCTCCAAATCAGCATCTCTGTCAGGCAAGATGACTTGGATTTCATCATGGTGACTCATCCTAATTTGGATCGTTAGGGTTTATCTTAAGCTCCCCAAAGTCCACCTTAAAATGAGATATTCTTGAAACATTTTTTGTCATATAGGCCAACCAAGGATTAAGATATTGACTTTGATGAATTGTGTGCATCATCCTTTCCATTCCCTATAGTACTGTAAAATATAGTCCTAGATTCCAAAAATGGTGAAATATGTCTAATGAACATGACTTTATTCTTCTACATGTTCAGATATCTCAGTTGTTTCTTATTATGATGGACTCCCTCATTATAGATTCAAAATTTATCTCGCTCCTGTACTAACCTGCTGTGATCTCATCAGAAATATTGAATCATGAAACTGAGGGTATAGACAATGTACTTAGGTTAAATAATGATCTCATGTAATTTTAAGCTTTGTACTTCAATATTCTTTCCTTTTTTGTCTATTTTTTGTCATTTTGTCTTCCACGGCTAGATATCAGTAGACATAGAGGTATCCTTCTTTTATAATAAATATATTTAAATTTAGGAAGGATCTCTAAGCCAATCCTGTTTTGAGGTTTTCTCTTCACTTGGCACAGCACATACGTTTATCAGTGCTGAGGAATGAAGTGTTCCTGAATAATACCATAACTGCAGTATGGTATTATTCTGGACTGTTATAGGTAGACATGGCTATGGCTTTTTTTCAAAAGATACATCAACCTTGACCTGCAGAAACCAATCTTGGACTCATTGCATTGTCTGTATAACACACACCCTGTGTCTTTCACTGTGGAATGTAAGCTGAGACTACTAAACTTACTTCACTTGGTAATTCTCTCAGCAATCTGATCAGAATGATTTATGGTCACTCTGGTCAAGGCCGGATTTAATTCAGGGTCACACAATGCACGATAAAAGGTCACTTTGCTGGCCAACCTCTATTTATCTCAGGATTTCTGTTATTAAAGGAATTAATCTGATATTGTTTCCATAACCAAGACATTAATTATTTATATTTTTGATACAAATTACTTAAAGCAAAGATTAGGATTAAACCTTAAACTGCCAGCATGGTATACAGGGATTTAATTCTACAGCGTGGCCTCATGAAGATCAATACAGCTAAATCCCTCTGAACCTATTTGAAAACATAGGGTGACTTATGCTCTGAAATTCTGGGGTTACCGTACTATACATGATCAGACCTACTTGCACACAATAGTACATTTTCTCTATGAGCACAAAGTGCAAAAACAAATCCAGTTTTGCAGAATCTTCTCAGTTCATGTGAAACATTTATTGAAGTGTCTGGTTTCAGAAATGATTAGACCTTTGTAGCTCATTTGGAGGTTCAGAGTGACAGATATTTAAAACAGAATATAATGATACAGCAATTTTATTCATTCTCCCTAAGTCTGAGGGGCGCTTTCTCTGCCTTAAGGCACTGAATTTCACTCAGAAGTAATTTCTAATATTGTTTCATCCTATTACTTGTAAATTCAATATAATTAGAGGCATATTCAGTTCATTACCAATTTGAACTTTTGCCCAGCTTTTTTTCAGTCTGATGCTTTTTCAAAACACTTTATTAAAAACTTGTTTTACTGTCACATGTTTTAAAAGAAAATATCTTACAACTAATCATTTATTAAGATAAAGCAAACATGCAATGTAGGAAAGCAACAACGTAACATCACTTGAAACAGATGGAAAGAGAAATATTTGCTTGGTTGCACATGAATATTTTGAGCTTAAACTTGAAAAATGTATCAGCTCTATTTTCATCTCAGGAGTGATAAATACAATATTAGATTGAAAAACAATTATTCTTTTGCTTTTGGGTGTACAGTACAATATTACCTAGACTCATTTATTGTTTCAAATAATGTGTTCTGAATTTTGATGTGTTTTTATTCTCATAAAGGTCTATTAAAAGAGACAAAGAAAATCTGAGCAACATGTGAAAACTAATTCACTATAATTTAATATTTTATCATTTTCTTTCTTTCTGCTACCTCCTAGAACAGCTGTCAGGCTCATTTATTGGAAAGTTAGGAATTTCATTTTTAATGAGAGACAATAGGATAGGGTATACATTTAGGACTGCATATATCCACAGCATAACTGCTTCTGATGTCAAAGGGAGTTTTCACAGAGATCAGCAATACAATATGGTGTATATATAATAAATGAAATTCTAGCTATTATTTATTCATTTCATTCTTGTTACATTCAGCATCATTCAGTGCAGTGTATGTGATTGTCTATATGACCATGATTATTATGGCCATTTACCTCCCTTCCTTTTTTTTTCCCCCTCCCCCGTCTTATCTCCTTGCCTTACCTTTCCCACCCCCTCCCCACTCCTCCACATCTCTTTCCCTCAAATAACTGACAATTCATACCTCTTTCCCACCAGAGGCTTTACTCCCACCACCTCTCCTCCTGTTATACAAGCAGCAATTAAATAGCTAATACTGGCAAGTGAACTATCACAAGATTTTATTAACATCCCAATATGTCGATGGGGGGCGGGAATCTTCCCTCTGAGATGCTTAGTTTCAGCCTGCTGCAGACTCAGGAAGGCACCACTGCCTGGGCTTCACTCAGTCCATATTTTTCTGGGTAAATCTCACATCCCTAATGACTACAGACTTGCTGGTGTGTTTATAAGTGGAAACTGAGACTCAGTAGAAGCTGAATATGTCGGGCAGGCCACATACATGCATCACATGGTCTAGAACTATGTTCTGGGTGAGCTGTTTGAAAAACGTATTTTATCCTTCCACTGAAACAAAAAATGTGATTCTTACAGGTTTAAGAAATGCAGGATCAGGCCACAATTGTGACTCACCTCAGTGGCATATAGTGACACAGATATTTTGTTTTCCAACTAGTGGTATGCCATGAAGAAATAATAGTGGCATACAAGCACCAGGACTTCTAGGGAGTGTTTTCAAAACTCATTATATGACTTGGGTGCACAAGTCTCATTGATTTTTATTAGGATTTTTGCTCGTAAGTTACCTGTGGGTTTTTGAAAGTCCCACCCTTTAGAGAATAACAGGATATGCTTGAATAGGTCTGTGGCATTCCATACACTGGAGAGCAAAGTACACAGTCACCGTGTGAGAGGAAAGATGAATAAATGCAGCACAATTTTATTTGATGACCTATATTAAATAGGAGGATGATCTCAGTAAAGTTCTCAGTGGGCACGGATCTATATCACAAGTGGTGGGAATGGAAACATTGTTTGCACACCTAGCAAATCAAATGAAGACTGAATGGACCGGCTGACTGAATGCTCTGACCTCAAATAATTGTCCCTCCAGATTAGCACCAAGGCACATTGACTGGCCAGTGAGGTTGGCTATTTGTTTTAGAGACATGGTGGGCCTGGGACCATCAGAAAATTACAAGCCTTCCTCAGTGCTTAGAGGGAAGTCACTAAATGTCTAACTACATTCTTGAGACAAATGATGATACAACAGGAATGGGTGTACACGTCAAAGGTGAATAACTAGAGTCCCAGATGAGGACACCAAGCACAGAACTCCACTAGCATCCAAAACCCACTCAGAGTCCACAGCTACCAGGGCTGAGAGTTTTCCCAGTCAGCTGACAGGGCTCCCAGCTGCAGGGGAGACCCTGGTATATGTGCAATTAAAGCTGGACCCCAACCAGCTATTAAATGAATACACATTTTTGAGCCCTAATTTTATAGCTGATGGGACCTTTTATGGCATGACAGGTTCTTTGCATATGTAGCTCATTTCAGTTAATTGTGGAATTCATCAGCTAACTGAACAATATCTTAACATGTGGCAGGGGCCTTTAATACATATAAGGAGCCTTTAGATGCTGACCTGTGAGTGGGAAGCTAGCAGTCGTCCTATCTCTGTTGTGTCTCACCTATACATAGTGAATTTCACTCTAGGTCAATCAGTCTGGTCCCTTGCACACATGCTAAATGCTCTTTATGAAGAATAAGAGGATTATGAGTACAATGCTAGGTATACAATGCTAGTCCACTTGGACTCTTCAGTCACCAGAACAGACAGATAAAGCAAACACAAACTAACCATCTCCAGCAGCAGATACACAGTAAATGGAAAATGTATTGTCTTAATATATGATCCTGTTGTTTACTCACAAGATCAGTATATCAGTCTGAATCCTGCTAGACTGGTATAACACAGCTTTACAACTCACAACTCAAGTGAAACAACTACTTCAGGTTTCTTGGAAATTCTGAATGTTTTGACCTTTATCACTGTGCCGTGATTTTTTCAATGAACTAGAGTAATTAAATCAACTGATTAAATAAGGAAGCTTTAGTTAATAAAGTACAATTATGCATCCGTATTATACAGTGATTTTAGTGATATAGAGATTGTTCAGAAAATCAACTCAGAAATGGCCTCCCTTCTTCTGTGCTACTTTAAAACTTCCCCTTCCTAAAGGTAGCCTCTTCTCCCTGCTGCCTAAACAGTCCATCCTAAAGAGGGCTAGTTTAGTTCAGTAGCCTGGGACTTAAGTGACCTGGGTTCTAATCTAATGAAAAAACTTATGGGACACACCCAGAGAGTGGTGGTGGATGGGTCAGTTTCTCCCTGGAGAGATGTGGACAATGATGTCCCTCAAGGCTCTGTCCTTGGACCAGTACTGTTTAATATCTTCATCAGTGATTTGGATGAAGGTATTGAAAGCACCTTGTCCAAATTTGCAGATGACACTAAACTATGGGGCATAGTAAACACATTGGAGGGCAGGGCGTGAATTCAGGCAGATTTGGACAGACTGGGGAAGTGGGCAGATCAGAATAGGATGCAATTCAATAAGGATAAATGCAAGGTGTTGCACCTGGGGAGAAAGAATCTCCAACACACCTATAGACTGGGAGGTATCATTCTGAGCACCACAACAACAGAAGGAGATCTCAGAGTCCTGGCTGATGCAAAAATGAACATGAGTCGCCAGTGTGACAAGGTAATAAGCAAGGCTAACCGCACTCTTTCTTGCATCAGCAGGAGTATCACACGTTGGTCCAGGGAACTGATAATTCCCCTCTGTGGCGGGCTAGTAGGGGGTGCTTCTGTGTTGAGCCACCCACCTCACTGCACCCAACCACCTTTCAGGCTCTGAGTGCCTCCCTGGGGGTGCATCTGGCTGACCCCTTCCTGAAACCCCCCCCTTTAGCCTGGGGGTAAAACTGCCACCACCCAGGGATGGGCTTAATTCTGGCTCTGCGCCCCCTGGGAAACACAGGCCTAGTAGCCCTCGAGGGTACTTGAATTACTTCAAGAACTTGAGATGCTTCCCTCAGTTGGAAGCACAAGTAGTGGTCTCCCTTAGTCAGCCAAACCAAGGGGACCCCAAGGCATAATCTAGACCTACTCCCAATAAGTCTCCCACACTAGGTACAGAGGAGAACTTTATTGGTTACAAGGGGTAGAGTTGGAATAGGGTACAGGGTAGAGCAATATCAGAGAAATCCCATAGAGAAAACAGGCATGGCTAGGTAGCCTTTGATCACACATCTGAGTTACTGCAAGCTATATACATCTAGTTAGATCTCAGGTAGCTTACTTACAAGTATCATCCAGAGGCAGGTGGAGATTCCCTCTGGAGGCAGGCAGTTCCTTGATCATGAGTTTTGAGAGTGAGAGCAAGTTTCAGATGGTCCAGCTCTTCTTTCGCTCTGAGTCTTCCTCATGACTGCTGCCCCCTGTCCTGGGCAGTCCTTAACTTCTGACCTCATTTACCTGGTCCAATGGAGGCTGTCAGCCAACCAATTTGAAATGCATCACTAGTTGCTGGGCAGACTGAGAGTCTCTAGCTCCCCAGGGAGCCCAAGCCCCTCACCCAGGCATGTGATGCCAGTCACGTAGACAGAGGGAGCAGATTTCCCCCCTCCCTCAGGAATGTATCCAACTCAGGTTACCTAAAGAGACAGGATAAGGTGTGTATCCTTTGCTGGGCCCACCCTAACCAAATTGTCACAAAGTGGAGTTTTTGGGGAGAAACAGAGGTGGCCTTCTGCCACATCCTCTATGTGGCATTGGTGAGGCTGCAGATGGAGTACTGCGTCCAGTTTTGGGTGCTGCACTTCAAGAGGGATGTGAATAACCTTGAGAGGGTTCAGAAGAGGACTACTTATATGGCTGAAGGCCTGCAGGTAAGAGCCTATGAAGACAGACTGAGGGATCTGAATCTCTTCAGCCTCCACAAGGGAAGGCTGAGAGGTGATCTTGTGGCTGCCTACAAACTAATCGGGGGGGCCAGCAGGGAATAGAGGACACTGTTTATCAGGGCACCCCTCAGGGTTACCAGGAATAATGGCCATAAACTA
This sequence comes from Crocodylus porosus, assembly GCF_001723895.1. NCBI lineage: Eukaryota > Metazoa > Chordata > Crocodylia > Crocodylidae > Crocodylus > Crocodylus porosus. The sequence continues at coordinate 59,832,208 of NW_017728886.1, forward strand.
AAGGAGAACAGTGGACAAAAGGAAGAAATTCTTTACAATAAGGGTTGCCAAAATATGGAATGGGCTTCCAAGGGAGGTGATGCTTTCCCCTACCCTGAAGGTGTTCAAGAGATTAGACAGGCATCTGGCTGGGATTACCTAACCCCAGCACTCTTTTCTGCCTGGAGCAGGGGGTCAGACCTGATGATCTACCAGGTCCCTTCCAACTCTAGAAATCTATGAATCTATGATCTTAACTGTGCCATTGTCATTGGTGAATCACTTGACTGTGGTATGCCTCCATTTCCTAATCTTTAAAATGCAGATATATTAATTATATCCTTCTTAAAGTAATTGGAAATTTGCAGGTGAAAAGTGCTGAGTAAGAGAAAGATATTATTGACATGTGTGTCTACACAAGCGCATGGTTACTGCACATTAAATCTCACCAACTGTGAGTAAATTGGCTACGTGTGAAGGCAAGTAGCAAATTTATTTGTGATTACTAACTGCGCAGTAGCACTCGTGTAGGCACTTGACCAGAAACAAATCTGCAGGCTGGGAGCTCCCTGCTGGTGGGGGCTGGGGAGCCTGTTCCCAACCTAGCTCTATGATCATGGAGCTGAGCAGAGAACAAGCTCTCCAGCCTGTTCTCCACCCAGTCCACCATTGCAGAATTGAGCAGGGAACAAGCTCTCCAACCCCCGTACGGCAATTGTGGAGCGGGGGCTGGGAGTTGTCCTAGTCAATGGCAGGTCCCAGCCCCATGCCCCAATTGGGTGATCCAGGCACAGGGCTTGGATAGAGCTGCAGGGGTAAGGCAGGTTCTAGCCCTCTGCCCCTATCTGCCAGTGGGGTATCTAGTAGTGAGTCCCCAGCTGCCCTGTCCCCTACAGATCTTTCCAAGTCCCCTGCCCTGATCAGGAAACTGGGGCTAGGAGCTCTCTGCTGCTGGGGCACAGGGGGTGGTGCAGGGACAAATACAGAGTATGTCGGGGGGAGAGTGATGGCGGGGATGGAGTGGAGCACTGCTGGCCTTGCCCCTCCCCCCCAGCCCTGCTCCTTGGAGGCGGTGGTGGTACGGGGTGGCGGCAGTGTGGTACCGGCCTTGTCCCCTCCCTCCATCCCCACTGTCCCCAGCAGCAGCAGCAGCAGCAGCAGCAGCAGCAGAAGCAGCAGCCACGTCTGGGGACTGTTTTGGGGGAGACTCCTGCACAGGTGTGCATGTGTTCCCTCCAGCTTGGCTCTTTGAACTGCAGGGTCCTTATCCTCCCCACTCTCAGAACTGCACCCCCCCATCCCATGCAAACCCTGCTTGTTATACTACTGTCTGCTTAAAAATGAAAAAATCGTCTGCACAATAGCCAAGGCATCTGAGTGAAATGTCATAGCCTACTGCCCAGAGGAGTGCCAGCTGTCCCTGGCAGGAAAAATGTTCTAGAGGATTTTGAGACTCATGAGGAATTGGGATTATGCTGGTGAGGGTAGGGGCTGGCTTGAAGGTATTGTAAAGGCTCTCTGTGAGGTGGTCACTGTCTTTTGGATGTTCTAAGGCTTTGGTGGAGTCCAGGTCCCCAGAAGTCAAGGTTAGCAGGATCAGCAAGAAGGCTAATCTCTGAAAATACTGGCAGTTCTCCCTGAAGGACCAAGCAGTCGTCATATGAGAGCATAAGAAACTTTACTTGTCTTTTTCTCCCATCTTCAAATGTATGGTCAGTTTTTCTTGTATAATTCTTTTCTTCTCTGTAACACATCTTTCTGTTGTTTTGTTGCCTTACTGATTGCCTCTGGTAGAGTGGTCTCCTCATGAGTGATATACCCAAGTAATCCATTCAACACAAAGGAGGACCTACATTACTTTCGCAGTCCCAAGGGAATCCACCTAGAGTTGGAAGAAAATCTCTCACTGTAGCTTTGAGGCCTAGTATAAGGGCAGTGGAGCTGAGGTTTGTGGGGTTAAGGAGTTATCTCAAGGTAAACCTTGGCCTGTTCCTTGGGACAAGCTGCAGGACAGCAAGGAGAAACTCAGGGCTCTGGGGGTTCCCCATGGATGGATTTGTGACCTGAGTACCCAAGTCTGCATGGCATCTTTGTTGAGATCCGTTTTGGTGCTGCAGAGACACCTAAGTCCATAGAGAAATACAATCCAATTGGCATGTTCAGAGTATGCCTGGCTAGCATCAGTAACACTGAATTCAGTGAAAAAGCTGCTGCTGTTGGTACCCTGTTTCTGTGCAATATCCTGTGGCTGCAAGGTTTGCTCTGTCGTATGGGCACACCACAGCCAAAGGGGCTTCATTCCCACACCTATCACAGGAGGGGTGTGCTTGTGCTCCCTGGTTCTTAGGGATGTAAATATTATTTAAAAAATATTTGTATAACCTCCCCTAATTATATAGGTTAAATGATTAACTGACGCAGTTGGGACACAGCCACTTGGGGCCCTTTGATTGCAGGGAGAGGGAAAGGAGACAAGCCCAGCCAGACAACACAGCCCAGTAAAGCCCTGCCCTGGGAGGGTGGGAGCACCTGTGATTGAGCAGCTAATTGCTTAACTGATAAGCCATTAGGCTGCTGCTGTTAGGCTAGGGTACTAGTCTCCCTCATCCCTCCCCTCCCCTTTGCTCCTCCCTGCCTTGCTATTTTCTGATTCCTGCTGAGGCACTGGATGGCTTCCCTCCCCTGCCAGACTGTGCTGGCCCAGAGCTAAAGGATAACTAGTAAGCGCACTGGTTACTAGTGCTAGGATACACCACTGCTATCACGTAGACAGGCCTGTAGATCGTTCAAGACCAAACTGGGTCAGGCCAATTGCTCTTAGTTGTGAAGCAAATGCCAGAGATTTCATGAAGTTCACTATAAATTTCATTATCATTACACATCTTATATGGAAGATTGTCAGATACTACCATGAAGGATGGGAGGAGAATATAAAACCTTAAGATGGGTGAACAGAGAGAGAAATAAAGATAAAGATAGCATGCTATCCAGAAACCCTTCGAAAAAGGACAGCTTGCTATCAACAGTGGAACAATATATTAAAGGGAGTGATGCTATAATCAATAGGTGGGCTGTAAAGAGTAATCTTTACAAATTGCTCTTGAAAAATCCTTATGGTCAAACACTGCCAGCTTTATTTTCTTTTTGAAGTTTGAGAATTATAGTCCTTCTCTTCAATAATCAAGAGAATATCAGAATCTTTACTAAAACAACTATTAAGGCCGACAACAAGTTTTTTCCAGTGGCAGTGTATGCCATCAAAAAGTTACTCATTTAGGATTCGGTATTTCTAAACACTTCTAGCACACAACTACTGAAGGGATGAATTACAAGGGCTGTATCAGCAACCAATGTTGCCCTGTGCTGGGATGGCTATTGTATCTATCTACTAGTTTAACTACCTTTGGCTTAGAAAGGAAAAAAGGCTAAATTACTTTAAACACCTGAATCAACCAATGAAAAAGATCAGTTTTATTTTGCCATGTGGGGAGAAAACAATACTTCACGATTTCCAAGCATTTATTAAATTTTATCCAAGGGATTAAAGAATGTTAAAAAATAAACTTATCGATCATTATTAATAATCCTGAAAAATGTTACCATAAGCCTTTCCCTCTTCCTTCATCACATTTCCCACCATTTGCTTTCTTTCCAATCCTCTTTAAATGATGGACTGACTCTAAGGGCATACTCTGGTCTCGGTGCTTGTGCCATTACATACACAAGCACAGTTGCTGACTATATTGTATCCTTGATCATGTGAGGGACTTACTGGCTCATGGAATAAATAAAGTACTATGGGACCTTCTGCCTTTTGGGCACATACTTAAATATGGCTCAGGTCTGTGTGACTGAGTGCTATTACAAGCTGAAGATTGGGGCCTATAAACTGATGGTCACAGTGCTAGAGATTGTGTATGTATGTATGTGAGTTCATAGGTAGATTTCCCTAGAACTGGACTAACCGGCATTGTCACTAGCACTCTCTGTGGAGAAGGTAAAGAATTACTGGTAGCCTCCTTAGCTAATTCTTAATGGGCCTCAGGAACTGGGGACTGAGGGGTCAGAATGGGAAAGGTCAGGATTCATTTCATATGGATCACACAAATCTGTCAGTCAGCTCCATTTCTATCAAGCCACTCACTGCAGATTTTTTTGGAAGTCTAGGACGCTAACATCCAAGAAACCAGTCCAGTCTTTTTCTCCCATTCAGTTTTACTGCTTTTTAAAGTTAAGACCACTGCTCCTGCAAAAACATCTGGCCCCTCTGTATGGATTGTCCAGTTGTGATCTGGCAGTCAAATTCCCTGGAGAAAGTATTAGTTTGGGCCCATGGCACGGCAGGAAAGGATACAAAGAACAGTGCCTGCACTCTGCCTGGCTGTGTTCAGTTCATAGATAGATGCTTTCACTGGGATCACTGAAAGCTATCACAGGCTAGAGTCCCCAGGGCAGGAGATGTACCAGGGCACATGGACAGGTATGTTAAGGCAATAAGGGAACAGGGGCGAGTGCTTGAGAAACCAGCCTTTGATGATACTCAGCAGGGACACAGTTGCTTGGGGACCTTTGCCAGCTAACAGAGTAGAGCAGCTTGTAGCCTACACTGTGACTGTGGACTGGACAGAGAGCTAGCTGGCTCCTCCCTTTTGCACCCTCCTTCTCTGCTTTAGGTAAACTTGATGAGGCAGAGAATCAAATCCTGACTTTTCTTAGCATATGGCCCTTCCTTTTAGCCTCACTACAATCCTGCTATTTTGTAGTGATTGTATTGTACCATGTCCCTACTTTTTCATAATGTGTCCACCACCAAAGTAACACTACGTTAGATCTAAGTAGACCTGAGGTTTTTCATCACTCCTTCCCTGTAAACTTAGGTTTTAGCAATGTAAGCACCTGTTCAGTAGGAATAGGTTGAATGCCAACAGCTGTATTCAAAATCACCACAAAACAATATTAAGTAATAATGGGTTTTGATCTCAACTGACTTGAGTCAGATACACTCCTATGACCCAGAACTGCAAAGTTCTGTATTTTATTTGTAAGCTCCTAAGGTATCCACAAATAAAAGATGACAATGTTACAAAACCCTTCTACTCTACATTAAAAAACACCTCTTGCAAGATTTTTCCTGGGAATGCTTTAGGACAGTTCATCACAAACCTTTCTTTCAAATGTAAGAGCTGATATCCATGTGAAGGTAAATACTTGCTGCTCACATACTAAATTTAGACTCTCTTCAGAACCTAAATTATACCAGAGGAAAATGCTTTACAATGGCCTTTACTTAATTTGACATATCCCTCTTCAAATACTTCCACTACAAAATCCTTTTGTGTTCTTTTAAGTAGGACAGCTTCTTTCTTTTGTGTGATTTAAGTGTGGTACAAAGAATCAGGAGCTACCCATTTAAAATACACACACACACACACACACACACACACACACACGAAAAGATAAGAGAAAACAGGTCTTTAAACAACCAAACTGCTTAACTCTGCAAAAAAGAAGAATAGAAGAACAGCACTGAGAGTTGAGTAACCTTTCTCTGCTCCTCCTCAGACTGGAAGGATTTATACCATCTTCTAAGCTATGGGTCTACTACACAGTACAGAGTTGCCATTTTTATAGAGGCACTTAAATATCTTAAAAGGGTAGATCTTATAACTCAGCTGATCTCCAGCGTGATTTCATCCTGTCATCATAGGACAAACCATATGGATCTTGCTGCTTCACATAATTGTTGTGAAAGCTCTTTCGGCCAAGCAAGAGGATATTTAGAACTCCGGTGCCTGGGTAGTTGCATTTCCTCTCAGGTTTGAGGATATTCATATAGAATAACAGAATCATAAAAATTTAGGTTGGAAGGGACCTCAAGAGGCCATCTAGTTCAACACCTTGCTCACAGCAGGACCATCCTCTACTACAATGGTTTCCAACCTTTTTATGGTGAAGATCACTTTTTGTAAGTAAAGGGCATCCTAGGATGTACCACTCCCACCCTGCCCAGCCCCACCCCCTCAGCCCCCCGGATAAGCCGCCTGGGCTCTGACCCCACTTACCCAGCCTGGCCCTGGTGGCAGGGGGTGTGGCTCAGCCCAGCCACATGCATCCTGTTGCTCTCAATCATGGCACCTCTGACAGACTGAATCAACTGTCAGAGGCTCCATGATCAACTGGTTGGTGACCACTGCTCCACTAGATCATCCCAGCCAAGGCTTTGTCTAGCTGGGTCTTAAAAACCTCCAAAGATGAAGAGTCCACAACTTCTCTGGGTAACCTGCTCCAGTGTTTTACTACCCTCCTAATGAGAGAGTTTTTCCTAATATCGAACCTAAACTTCCCTTGCTGCAACTTGAGACCATTGCTCCTTGTTCTGTCATCTGCCACCACTGAGAACAGTCTATCTCCATCATCTTTGCAACGCCCCCTTCAAGTAGTTGAAGGCTGCTATTACATCCCCTCTCAGTCTTCTCTTCTCTAGACTAAATAAGCCCAGTTCCCTCAGCTTCTCCTCTGAAGTCATGTGCCCCAGCCCCCTAACCATTTTCATTGCCTTCTGCTGGATTCTCTCCAATATGTCCAGTTTTTCTTTCAATAACTGTGTGCTTCAGTTGTTCATTCTCTACCCTGTCATAATTCTGAGTTAGTGCCGTAAGTACTAGCTGCTATATAAAGCACACTGATGTTATAAACAACATATTATGGCATCGAAAGAATAAGAAACAAACTTCTTAGACCACATGCAAATGTTCTTGGTAATAAAGATAGAAACAATTCCAGAAATGTGTGTCATGGGCTGAAATATTATTAAACAGAGTATGTTTTAAACATTTCCAGAATGTTTGTTGGTGTTTAATTCCTCGACTATGTGTACTGCACATCTGTTCAATTTAGTAACTAAAATAATCTTTTATTAGTGTTTTTCTGGTAAGGGCTGGAGCAATTAACATAATTAAGAGTGATTCAAGCCATGTCTATGCAGCCTCCCTGCTGAGTCCACAACCACTGCCAAGAAACAAGTCCCACCAACTCCCAATTTATGTGGGATTAGGCAGAATATATGGCTTAGAGTGGTTCTGAGCACATGTCTCCAGTGCTACTCTCAGGCTGTCCTATGACAGATCCTTGTGAGTTGGCTTCTCTGCATAATCATTGAGCTTGGATGTGTATGGAGTGGGAGACAGTAAATGGGGCTTGTTTCTTGGCAGCAGCCTCAAGCTGGTCAGGGAAGCAGTATAGATTACCTTGTGTCCCACATACCAATAGAAGCATTAACTTTATTTCCAAATACATCATTACACTGTGCCCTCAGTTCTACCTGTCCTGTCCTGTCCTATTGATTGGTGACTTCTGATGATGGGAGCTGGGACAAATTTATGAGCCAATCTCCATCACAACTAGGAAGGAAGGACAGAATACCAGTATTTTTCCAAAAAGAGCACTGATTTGAAGTCACCCATACATATCTTTTATAATATTGAGACTTAGTTAAAATTCAGAAGAGGATTTGAACACATGGTGGAGGACAAGACAGAGGAAGCTGAGGAGTTATGGATTTACAGAGACCTACTGAACAAGAGAAATGGAAGGCAAATCACTAGGCAAGGAGAATGACTTGTGGAAGAATGGCCACAAAGAAAGAGAAGAGGAAAGCCCAGCTAGTGAAAGAGAAATGAGTTGAGGAACAACATTGATGCACTAACAAATGAGGAGGAGGTGGAGGAGGTAAAAGGTGTGTTTCAAAGAGAATGACACCCACAAGAAGAGAGGAGAAAATGAGAGCCCTTGAATGAGTAAAAGCAGCACACAAGTGACCCCAGGAGAAAATAGAGTACAGCAAGGACGGGGAAACCTGAAGTTTACTCTAACACTGAGAAGCAAAGCTGGTAAGAGTGCTCAGAAACCCCCATGGCTCAACAAGGGCATTCAGCAATGCCTGAGGACTAAAAGGGGGACATACAACCAGTGAAAGGGAGGAGCTATTACCAAGAAGGAGTACTCCTCCTTGGCCCGTGAGTGTAGGAGGGCTATTAGGAAGGCCAAGGCAGAGATGGAACTCAGGCTAGTGTCCAGGATTAAGGACAACAAAAAGTCCTTTTTCAAGTACATTGGGAGCAAGAAGAGGGCACCAGGCAATGTAGGGCCCCTGCAAGATGCAAATGGCTACACCAGATGAGAAAGCCAATATTTTTAACAGTTTCTTTGCCTCTGTTTTCCTGAACAGGGACTGGGACATCCCTCCTACCAAAGGTAGGGACAAGCTCAGGGATAGCTCTGTCAGGCCTTAGGTCAGTGCAGATGTACTTAGGGATCTTCTGAAAGGGCTGGACATCTTTAAATCTGCAGGTCCAGATGCCCTCCACCCAAGGGTGTTGAGGGAGCTGGCAGGGGTCATCGCAGAGCCCTTGGCCCAGCTGTGTGAGCATCCGTGGTCATCTGGCCAGATGCCAAGGGGATTGTAAACTAGCTAATGTGGTCCCCATTTTTAAGAAAGGGAGGAAGAAGGACCCAAGTAACTATAGGCCCTTAAGCCTCACCTTAGTCCTCGGGAAGGTCGTGGAGAAAATCATCTGTGGGAGGCCAGCAGGGGAGATCACGACCAGGGCAACCAACCTGGGTTCATCAAAGGCAGGTCCTACCTGAACAACCCAATTGCCTTTTATGACCAGGTAATTAAATCCTTGGATGATGGTGTCACCGTAGGCATAGTCTTTCTAGACTTTAAGAAGGCCTTTGACACTGTTTCTGACCCCATTTTCATTAATAAATTAAGCTACTGTGGCATTGATACCTATACAGTTGGATGGGTAAAAAAAATGGCTGATGGGGCACACCCAGAGAGTAGTGATGGATGGGTTATACTCAACCTAGTGAGATGTGAGCAGTGGGGTCCCCCAGGGCCCAGTCCTTGGGCCTGCACTGTTTAACATCTTCATCAGCAACTTGGACGGGGGTGTTGAAAGCACATTGTCCAAGTTTGCTGATGACACTAAGATGTGAGGTGAGGTGGACACACTTGAAGGAGGAGAGAGGCTGCAATTAGATTTAGACAGACTACAAAAGTGGGCAGATGAGAATAGGATGGGGTTCAATGCAGACAAATGCAGGGTGCTGCACCTTAGGGAGAAGGAATCCACAGCATACATACAGGCTGGGTTCAGAGGAGGGCCACCCATTTGGTGAGAGGGCAGCAGGACAGGCCCTATGAGCAGAGACTAAGGGATCTGAATCTGTTCAACCTCGGCGAGAGGAGGCTGAAGGGGGACCTAGTGGCTGCCTACAAACACATCAGGGGAGATCATCAGCAAATAGGAAGAGCCCTATTTTCCCCAGCACCACCTGGGGTGACAAGGAACAATGGTAATAAGCTGATGGAGAATAAGTTTAGGTTAGTGATCACGAGGCAATATTTTACAGTCAGGGTGGCCAGAATCTGGAACCAACTTCTCAGGGAAGTGGTCCTCACCCCTACCTTGGGTAAATTCAGAAAGAGGTTAGATGATCACCGCTCTGGGGTCTTGTGAACCCAGCATTCATTCCTGCCTGTGGCAGGGGGTCAGGCTAGATGATTTGTTCAGGTCCCTCCTGACCCTAGCTACTATGAAACTATGTAACTACTATAAGAGGCATAACTATACAACTCCGGAGTCTTTGTTAAGAATCAGACAGAAGGCTGCCTGTCAGGAGCAAGGACACAACATGGGGAATATAAACTAGAGGGTGAGCAGGGAAACTTCCTCTTGATTGTCTTTTATATCAGGACAAATAATGCTGTCATACTCACACTGGTACAAATTAAGGATGGCTACAACAGGCTAAAAAAGATACCCAGAGAACTCCTTAGAGGAGGAAGGTGAAGATATGACAAGATCATGAAGATCAGCAGGTAGCTCAAGGTAAGCTGAGAGGGAGGGGGGAGATTCATAAAAAAGTATGATGGTTAGACTTCACCTGAATACCTGGAGTACAGGCCTTCTGGAATCAACATTGGGCATGAATGTTCAGAAGAGCTGTAAACGAAGAAACAAGGTAGGAAGAAACTCACGTAATCTCCATCTTTGGTTTTAGTACACAGGAAGAAGAAAGCCAGATAAACAAGGAAATGACAATGGATAAAGGAACAACAAGGTAAGATGGGCAGCAGAGAGAAAAGAAAGTTCAATTATTGACTTAATAATCAGGTGGGTAATTAGACCCAGGAATTATCTCATTATGGGAGGCATTAGAGTGGGGAACAAGTACTAGTATTAATGGTAGAGTCCAATTATTCCTGGATATAAAAGTTGACAGTTTTCTAACAAATAGTAAGTGAACCAACAAGAGGCGATGACATTTGAGCAATTGGCTCTGGTAAATAATGAGGACCTTATAGATCATCTGGTCATAGATAATAACCAGAGATTGAATGAGCTTAATTTTATCTTGAGTATAAGGATAAACAGAAACAGGTCTGTAACTAAGTTCCTTATTTCAAAAGGACAGACTTTTGATCAGTTAAGGAACCTACTTTGTGAAGTCCATCTAGAATGGAGAACTGAGTCTTGAATGTGGAGTAAGCCTGAATTCTCTTTAAGTCACAGGTACCAAACAACCTGAAATCTGCATCCCAAGCAAATAGGGATGAGTTTCAGACTTAATTATATAAACAACCATATAAGAAGGGAAAGTAGGAGCAACCAGAAAGTCCACAAGGAATAGAGAAGGGATTGATCAGCAAAGAAAACTGTCTTAGAGATCAGAAAATGTAGGATAAAGTGAAAAATGCCAGTAGTAAAGCTGAATTAGACTGTTCAGAGGAAATTAAATAGTAAACAGTTCTTAAAAAAAATAAGAACAAGAAAAGCAGTGGGGTCACTAGACAGTGAGGATGGGGTTGGTATTAAAGATGACCAGGGTGGGGCCCAAAAACTTTCCTTCCATTCTGAGTACAGAGGATAGTGTGAATTAAAACATGGGGCAAAGACAGGATTACTATGGGAAAGGTGGTATGAAAATGAAGATGAAGATATCCAGGTGGAACAAAAGTCAAAAAGCTGGATACACTCAAGTTGGGGAAACTGGATAATCTTCATCCCAAAATACTGAGACGACTGGGACACAAAATTATACATCTAATAGCACTGATTCTTATTGAATCTGTCAGGTTGGGGTTGGTACCATATGCCTGGAGAATAGCAAATATACTGTAATACTTATGGTTAAGAAGAGGAAGTGATGCAAGAAACTACAGACTTGTTAGTCTGCTCTCATTAATATGTAAAGTTATGGAACAAATTTTGAAGGAAAGCCTAATTAGAACTGGCTGGTCATATGGTAGTGAAACTATTTCCAGCTGCTAATTTACATTTTAAAAAAAAGCACATCAAATATTTTTCTAATATGATGTTTCCATGTATGCAGTTGTTGTCATTGTCACAGTAGTGTTGATCATGAGTGGGAGAGCAGGTATTCATTAGACGTTGCTTCACAGTATGACATGGCTTAGAAACCCTTGGTGTAAGCAGCTATGTACAGGTTTCACTGTGACAGGAAGAAATGGAATTCACTGTTAAGGGCCCCCCCTCCCAAATGATGTAAAACAGATTTCTGTCCACCAGGGTTCATGACACCATCTGGCTAAATATAAATGCTTTGTGTATCACTGAACAGATAGGATTCCCATCTTTGCAGTGGAGTGCTGCATGTGTTTGCTAGTTCTGTGTGTTCTTTGTTGGTGTAAGAAAAGTGAAGCATCAGAACTTAAAACTTCCTCCCAGAACCAAAACTCTAATTTATCAGCTTTGAAATGTATAATTTTGTAGAATAAGAAACATTTTGGAAGGTCTTTCATTTGTGGTTAGAAAGTGGCGATTTGTAAACTGCCTTGGCCTTTGGAATGCCGAGCAAGGGGCTGACAGAGATGGAATCGCAAGAAAAATACAGGAGAGAGGTCAACTTTTTTTTTGAATTTTTGACAATGAATTATGCTAATTTCAAATTAATGTAATGCTTATGAAAACTTAGTAACTGAACTGGGTCTCCTCCCTGAACGAATATAGTAATGAAAGTGACAGAACTGCAGCACCAACTTTCTTACATCTCAAATTGTGCCTTGAATGTAAATAGGAAGAACTACCTCATGTGACTGAGTGGTAGGTATTTCTTGTACTTCTTTGGCAATAGGGAAAACTTCATATTTTTTCCTTACTTGTACAGTGCCTAATAGGGCTGTGTGAAGTTTCAGTCCCTGATTTGATTTGGCAGCGATTCGGCCTGTTTTGGTGGCTGAATCTGTGAATCCAAATCATAGTTTCATAGTTGGTAGGGTCCAAAGGGACCTGAGCAGATCATCAAGTCTGACTTGAATCAGAGGACCCTGTAATCTCTCCAAATCAAATCAGAACCCTCCGAATGAATTTGGAGAGATTCAGAAAGATTTGGAGATTTGGACATAGACACAGCTTTAAATGGTTTTTCTACATACCTCTAGGTACCAGGTGGCTCATGAGTGCTGTGACACTGGGGCGCATCGAGTGTCCCACAAGAGCGTGGGGGACTCCACAGCGTGCTTGGCAGCAGACCCAGAAGTGGACCAGAAGCACTTCTTGTCCACTTCGGGTCCTCCAGGGACTGCATGGGGGGGCCTCCCTGCGCCCCCCTGGCTTAGCGACTGGTGTCTCCTGGGTCTGGTGGGGCACCTGGAGTCTGCCTGAGGCTGATCACCAAGCCAGGGGGAAACCTGGGGTCCCTCTGTGGCCGATCATCGAGCCAGGCAGCGCAGGAGGGAGGGGCTGCATGCTCCCTGGTGAACTTGGAAGTAGACTGGAAGTACTTCTGATCCACTTCTGGGTTTGCTGTCGAGCATGTTGAGGGCTCCCCCATGTTCCTGTGGGACGCTCCATGCACCCCAGCATCACAGCATTCACAAGTTGTGCTGGTACCTCGAGGTATGTAGAAAAAACATGGGCAACTGGTGCCACCTTAGTCAGACCAGGGGGAGGTCCCCCCATGGCTGATCTCACTGCCCAGGGGAGGGGGGTTCCCCTGCAGCCAATCTTGCTGCCTGAGGGGGACTCCCGCAAATGATCTTGCAACAGCTCCTTCCAGGTGTGGTTGCGGCTGCTTCTGGGAGCAGCTGTGGCAATTAGCCAACACTTATGGGGGGGGGCACCAGCGCTCCCACCTGCCCCCCCCACCCATTACTTAAGTGGTGAGCGTGGCTGGTCAGGGGGTGCGCTGGCATTCTCAGGGGATGCATGTGCACCCCCTACGCATTGCCACTGAAGCTGTGTCTACGTCTGAATCGCTGATTCTCCAATCGGCATGAATCTTCATATTTGGATTTGGCTGAATCAAATCATGGACAGTGATCCGAATCAACAAATTGAATCACTGTCCCTGATTTGGGCCGAATCCAAATCGAATATGGCCCACTTCACGCACCCCTAGTGCTGAACACAATATGGTCCTGGTCCAAAACTTCTAGGTGCTACTTCAATAAACATAAAAGGAATAACTGTTTAGTTTTAGGCCTTAGTTGCCACTGGTGTCAAGGGTACCCAAATTACTGTGTACTGTGGCAATGATCTCTTTCTTCCAGCAGCTGGACTAAGACAAACAACATGTTAAACATTATAGCTTACTGAACAGTGCTTACATGAAGAGGAGCTCTGGCTACGGATGACTGGGTCATATTTGTGACAGGAATCATCCAGTAAGATTATTTGTATTACTGTACCAATCCACTGGTCTGTCCAGTTGCAGATCCCAGCCACACCTTACTGTCCTTGGTTTTAATTATTTTTTCACCCAGATGCCCCTCCTAGGACAATAAATGGCTACCCAACACTACTTGAACTCAAGTCAAACAAAGGCTTCAAGCTTGCACTTTGTTGTAGCCAGTAATTTTAAAGTTATAAAACTTTCTAAAAAAATGTACCCTAGAGTGGATGCATGCACTGACTGCGTGGGAAAATAGTTTGTGTGACTCTACACCTGCAGGTTATTTTTTGTATGTATATCAGGTAAATGATGAATTACCCTGTCAGTCAGTGCTTTCCTTTTCAAGAAGATAAAAACTGTGTGCCTGAATAAAAGTTACTTATTTTTAGTTGTCACTTATCCATGTGTGCATGTGTGACAACTTACTTATATGAGGCAGCCCCTATGGCTTTCATGAAGGGTTCAGAGGCTGCCACATTATGGCAACTGGGTAAGATACTGGGCTTTTGTGGAAAACTTGAGTAAAAGGGCTTTGGGTAGGACCAGTGAATGTCTGCAGGACAGACCCCCTTTTTATCTCCAGAACCTAGAAGCAGATGCAAGGCATCTGTACTACAGCCACTAGTATAGCTCAAGATGTAGTATCAGTATGAGTCCCAGACCATAGTTCACTGAGCCTGTGGTTAGTGGATCTAGACAGACAGTGAACTAACATAGCAGGCTGTGAACTGTGTGGAATGATTTGGCAGAAACAAAACACAGTAAGCAAGAGTCATATTTCTAACCAGAAAGCAAAACAGCTTAAAATAGGAACAGTTGGGTAACTTCCCCAGCCTGAGGTTCAACCCCCCTAGGATCCCACATGTGAAGCTCTGACATCTCACAGGCATTCTCTCTTCTGCCTCCCAGCCTGAGCACCTGTGCAAATGGGAAGCTTCTGGCTCTGGTTTTAAAACAGGAGCCAAGTAGTCCCCCAGCTCTTTATCACACCCCTATCCCTCAAACCATCCCACTGGCATGCCCCTGAACGCCCTCCTCCATGAACCCTGGGCAGAGCTGCTGTGGCATTCTCAACTGCACTCCACTCAGAGTGGCAGTATTTTTACTTTCCATCCTCACTTGTGTAGTAGAAATGCAGGGGTCATGCTTTTATTCGTCATGAAGGGTTGGTCCCCATAGATATAATGTTATGAGCAGGTTATGGATCACAATATGATCAAGTTGACTCCCTTCAAACCAACATGCATAATATTTATTTATAGTAAATGTTCTCCTCTAAAGAACGACTTGGAACTTGAAGGAAACCTGTTCAACTCTTACTTTATTTCTACTGTACTGCCTAATAGATGTTCTGTCAAGTTATACATTTCTTGCTGTGACAAATTATTCTTCTTCTCATGACAGGACCTCCAGCTGAGTCCGCTGTGCTCAATTAGGAGAAAATGCATATTTTAATCCGCCCCATGGTGCAGTAACATTTCACTCTGTGGCCTTGGCAAAGCAACCATTTAACTATTTCTGTAGAGGTTTCATTTGCAGCACATTATTTTAATGTCAGCGGCATTTCCCTTCATTCTAGTTTAGCTGGCAGTAGTCCCCTAGGCATCAGAATGTGGACAATTAAAGCCCACTCCATCATGTTGGGAACCAATGATTTTCTTCCCTCGATACAGTTCATCACCACATGCCAGCTGCTCTTATCATCACAACAACCTTTCTTTCTCCAAGAGACTGCAGTCTCCTGTTCAGCTGCTGCGACTAGTCCACCATTTGTTTGCTGGCTAGGGGTGTCAGCCCAAAGGGTTTCTACCTTCCTTCCTATCATGATGTGTTAGTAGTGCTCTGGTAACTGGAATAATGGAGCTCCCATGATTACTACAAAGCCCAGATCTGCTATTATATTAGGCAATGGGTTGATATCACGCCTGTAGCAAGACATCTGCGTTACTGGGAAAATCCTACTTTTTTCAATTAACTATCAGAACTTCTAGAAGATGTCTTGTAGCTATGTAGTAGCATTTGAAAGCTACATACACTTGATGGGAGTCACTGAGAGCCAAAAAGCCTGGAAACCCAAAACATTATTTTTACAGAGCAGAACTGTGCTTCTCACTGGGCATGTAAACATGAGATGCTGACTGCATAGTTGTTACTGTGCAGTCATTTAGTACTTGCATACGCTAGGCTAGGGACAGAAGTGATCAGCAGAGATCCTGGTTTTCCCCGATTAAAAAAAAAATCTCAATTTTCAGTTAAAAAAGTAACCCCAAATCCACATTTTCCCATGATTTAAATGACACATCACTAATATATGGATATATGTATAATGGTGTTTCATTTTAATCATTGAAAAATGTGCATTAGGGGATACGTTTTACTAACTTAAAATTGGGGAGTTGTTTAAAATCAGAGAAAACCAGGAACCTCGGTGATCAGAAACTGGTTTAAACCTGTAATAGAACAGAAGCTCAGTGCACATAAACCAGTTTCAAAATGGATGAAACTGGTTTAAGATAAACCTGGTTGAATATAGTATCAACTTAACTGATTTGGGTCAAACTGGTTTATGCAACTTCTGTCACAGATCTCTTCCTGGTTCAAGCTAAATCACGGTTCCCAGCATGCTTTCTAGCTCTAGGCTGGGCTGTGCTGTCTGCTCCAGGACAGTAGGGCTGGGGGCGGGGGGCATGCTCTAGCACCTCCCACCTTCTGGCCTGAGCCACTGTAGGCACGTGACTGCAATTCCTGAATCAAAGGTAAATGTATGTCCAGTTGTTTTTCACTTTAGTCTCTGCAACTAACCTGCCAAGACTGAATCAATTCAGCCTCAGGCTTTTTGACTGTCTGTACTTAGCCTAAATGACCAAGCAGTAACTGGAGTTACTGCACAGTAGCATCCTCGATTGACTTCTTGGTGATGCTGACTGTGCAGTAGCTTCTTACTACTGAGCAGTAGTGTTGCATCATGCTTTGTGCCATGCAATGCTACCGCGCAGCAGTAACAAGCTACTGCGCAGTCAGCGTCTCATGTAGATGTGGCCACAATATACAATGGAACTGATTGCAATTAAAGTTGAACTTAAAAAAATCCAATGAGAAAACAATTGTTACTATCAAACAGAACAATGCACTAGGATTCTCCTGTCACTGCAAGCCTGTAAGCTCAAAGGACTCTGGGCTGAAGGGAATTTATTCCTTGACTGGAATCTTTTCTTGAAGCACTGATGTCAGCTATCTGAAGAGCAGCTTCTAAAATCTGGCAGTCTTGCTTTTCAACATTTTATAAAGACTGCACACACACTGTTTTGTTTGTATGTACAGTCAAATCTTTATTATTCAAAACCTTCCTTTGCTCAAAACAAGCGCATGTCCCCTGACATTCAATGGACTGAAAGTCTCATTAATTATTCGAACCCATGTTTATCTGAATTAATTCAATGTCCTCCATTCAGTTTGGATAACAAAAGATTGACTGCATTTCTTTTCCTCTTATGGGAAGCATGCTCTGGTATTACTTATGCTATTTAAAATAGATCTCACCTTTTAATCAGCACAAGCAAAACAAAGATAAAACTGGGGGGAAAGGTTTTGTGAACCAGTTTAAGTGGCAGAAAAAATGTGTGTAAATCTGTTTGTTTTGGCGGGGGGGGCAGAGCTTTAAGAAACAAATCGAAACACAAATTGGTATCTGTGAAAGGCACTTGCATCTGGACTGGGAGACTTCTCCATGGTCAGTAGGTCTTAAGCCTGCCTTGGAGCAAGCACTTAGTCCTACACTTCTCAGCTGAGATAGGCCAAGGTTTTCAGAAGTGACTGATTTTGAGGGCCCAACTTGAGAATTTAAACCAAGCCCCATTTTCAAGATGGGGGGGAAGGACACCCTCAGGTCACTCATGTAATGTGAACTGGACTCTCCAAATCACCAGTCGCTTTTAAAAATTGAGGTAACTGCCACCAAGAGTGATAGCCATGTTTGCGGTTTAGATACAGAGGCATAACAAGCAGGGTTTGTACACTGGGCAAACCTTGCAGGAGAGTGGGCATGGGGGAAGGAGGAAGGCGCTGGTCAGTGCCGAAGTGGTGGGGGTTCCAAGAGCTGGAGAAGGGGGTGGCACAGCAGTCTTACCACAGTCAGGGATTCAAAAACAGTCCCCAGCTGCTACTGCCATTGCCATCACAACAGCAGCATGATCTACCTGCCCCCGCTGTGCACCCAACAGCTGCTGCAAAAGCTGTGTCATAGGGTTGCTTCTCCTGGTTGAGTGGGGACTCTGCCAGGGTGGGGGCACAATTTTGTTGTCCTACTAAATTGGCACCTGGGGCTGAGGCCCTGCTCACCCACCCATAGTTGCATTACTGAGTAGGTATACCTATACTACTGGGAAATGCAAGTTGAGACAAATGACTCATTCCAGATACAGCTTTACATGCAGTCATTACTTTTGTTCCCTGCTGACATGGGCTGGATCTGAACCAGTGCCTTCAAAGTAAAAAGCTCCATATCTCATTAGCAAATTACATTTGTTCCAAGAAACATTTATTTTGTAAACATAAAGCCTTTCATTTATAATTAAAGTGTGCATTGGAGTAACCAGCTCCTCTTGCTATTTTTATGTAATTTGCCAAGGTTACTTACTTTTTTCACTCATATGAGAAAGAGCAGGACCTTTAGACACCCACAATTGAGATATACCTTTTAGACAAAGGTGTGTATGTGTGTATGGAGTTTCTTTCTTATTATTCAGCCAGCTCACTCTCTCTCTCTTCTAGTTAGGTACCCTCAAACTTTTAATAGTTGTGGCTTACCTCTTAAAAGAGATTGACAGAGAGGTATTTAATGAGGGTGTAAAGCAACTCTTTTTCCCATTTGTATTTAGCACAGGCCTCTTCTCCTCTCCTTCAGTATCATATAACATCCCTGTGGCAACTGCAGCAATTATTTATACGGAGAAAGAACACTGGAATGGTATTTAATGTATTTATGGCTTTCACTGAAATTTAGCAGCTGGAAATGAGGAGAAACAGTATCATGTGACCATCCAGCTCTCTCTAGAAAGGGCTTTGAGAAGTACAGTTAGGAAGTCAATGACATATTTAGGACAAATGGCATTCTCTTTCCAATGAGTGACCTGCTAGGTCTAAATGACATAATAGCCTTGGCTTTTTTACAAACACAAGCTGAATTAATTTGCGGAAGCCTTGCTGGGCTTTGGGATATGTGCAGAGGAAGAGGAGAGGTTTGGGTGGGATCTGTAACATTTTCCACCTCCACCCAGTGGAAACAGAAGAAAGAAAATGTAATCCAGAGACTCTATGCTCTGAGGAACCCGCTAAAAGGGGTCACAGAGCAGATAGCATCTGGAATGTCTGTGCTAGTTTGGCTGCAGGGAGACAATACTGCAAGCGAGCCAGGTCAGATCATACGAACAGACACAGGGGCCGCATCCAGACAAGTGCCACATACTGCACGGCCACACCGTAGACCTGGCTGTGGCACCACACACTGCACATTCAGGCATTCCCCATGCTGCTATCCTGGGGTCAAAAAACCCATGTGGAAAAGCAGCACAGCTGCGCACATGGCAGTAATGTACACTCCCCAAAACTGGAGCCTGGCTGGCCAGAGCCACACTCCAGCTGCCAGCCAGGTTCCCAACTGCAGGAGTGCCACAGCTGTAGCTTCCCTAGCCCCCAGGACCCTAGGTAAGGCTGCTGTTGGGGCCAGCACAGTTGCTGGTCCAAGCCTCCCCTACCCCACTGGGGGCAACCGTGTGCCAGAGCATGCAGGTCCCCGGGGAACCAAACATCCATGCTCCTCTGGATGTCTCCAGGATGCCCATCTAGATATGTGTCGTGGCACAAATTTTGATATTTTTGAGCCAGCCTCTAATTTGTTCCCTATCAAAGCTGAATTCACTGGGAATTGAAAAACATTCTGAAAATTTCTGGATTTTATGTGGCCTTAGGGTCTCAGTGTCTATGGAGGGATCTGGCTCTATATTTCCAGATACTTTAGGAATTCAGGCTGCCAATTAAAACTCACTCTGTAGACTCACCACCTCCCAAAACAGTGATGACTTGCCTGTATTTTCTTGGTGATAGTTGTATGCGACAGAAGAGATGGGAAGTGTAACAAGATGTAACCTAAATATTCGTTTGAACAAAGTGTTGTCATTTGATGTCATCTGGAGAAGCTGCTATCTTGCATTAAAAAATATCCATGGATCATGGAAGGTGCAATGTTGTCAAACAGAGACTGAATATGAATTCAGAGCCAATACTGGACTTAATTTTCCTAGGTTACAATTAGATGCTATATTTGTCTTGGGATAAACCATTTTATTCCAGGGTAAAGTGCAGTTATTCAGATGTCCAAGTCTGCTGTCCTGGGACAAACTCTGAAAAGGTTTACGGGATAAGAACTGCTAACAATTTGTTCTGGAACATCAGAAAGTGAGTCAGAACAGCTCTTGTAGAATTGCATCAATAACAGAAAGGTGACAATGCATTCAGCCACTCACTAAATCCTGATTAGAAATGTGCTGTGTGTACAGGCCAATCCCAGCACATTTCTGTTCTGTGACAAACACAGGCATAACTTATCTGGTGCCTAGGAACAGATGCAATGATTGTTCCTAACCCTAGAGACCTAAACAAATAGAAGCAACAATAAAAACAACATCTAGAGCTTTCACAACACGTACTTCACCATTGGTATTCTTGTCTCCCTCAAGTGAGGAAACTGTGACACAAGTGGTGCCATGGGCAAAGTCAGTCAGGAAATCAGTAGCAGACCTGAAAATTAGCCCGGCTTTCTATAATATACTCTTACACTGGCTCCATCTCAGAAAAAGTCAGGAAAAGTCAATGGCTAGTTATGAATATGCTCTTTGATGTACACTGTGGGCTGCAATTACTATTCTGAGGTGTTTACAATGAAGCTGAGATGGGAGACAATTAAAAAAAAAAATGAAGCCTGATATTGGACATCTCAGTAAGCCGATGCCCACTAAATATGTAAATGCAAACCAGGTCAGATCAGCACTTGTCCTTGAAGAAGGACATTTAGCATACCTAGTAACACAACTAATTTTTAAAATTAATTAATTCCCTTAAGGTATTGTGAGTGATGGATTAGAGACCTTAAATGGTGAAGCAGTCTGTAACGTGGAGCTTTTTAGATGAAGGCATTGAAAAAATACGATTTTGTGGTGTCATTTGGCCGAACAACTTTGTTGATCTTGCGAATGAGCTAATTTATTGTTTGGCAGAAGGAAAGTCTCATTTGTGAGACACTTTCAGTCAACCACTGCAAAGGGAGGAGAGTTGAGATACAGATTGCAGCAGATTCACTGTAGGTTGAAAACAGATCTTGTGAATAGAGGATGAAAAGACAAAACAGTGTCATACAACAAAGGTGGCAAAGCACGTGGTAACATTTTTATAAAAGTTCTTGACTCAAAGAAATGTGTAGGTAAGCACAGTGGCAAAGGATATGACGATTTCATATTTTAATAAAGAAACCAAGAAGTTACTTCATCAGTGTGTTCTTAGTAAATCTGTTAGTTGTAGATTCTGAGTCATCTCCATCTTAGTATGCAATGCATTACACCACGTAATGAGATTTATTTGAGTTTCAACTGTATTAGATTTTTCTACACATCAAGTATTTAATAAGAATTAGTATCCAGCCATGTACCCTTGTCCGCTCCACAATAATATTAACTGCAACAGACACAAGATATTCGTTTTCAAAGAGTATTTCTGAAGGATAAGTAGAAAAGTTCTACATAGATTTCCAAGAAACTTGTCCTATTCCTTTTTCAAGTCCACAGTGATTAAGAAAAAGACAGACAGATAGAGGAAAAGAAGGCAATGTAAACTGAAGCTGTGAAAATAAGCCTGTCTCATTAGTCATTGTGTCAATTACAGTATCTAAGGAACAATTTCATAGCAATAGCATATTTATTTGATATGCTGCTCTATCTACCTGGGCTCACAGTTACGGATGGCATTTGCTCTTAATGCTCAAAGTACCTCTTTAACAAAATGGCACTCCATAAAAATTTAGTGTGTTCCCACTGTAATTAAAAGGCCTAGTCATTTTTGTATTTATGATATAAACTATAATAGCTGTAAAATCCTGCAATTAATTTGCGCCAACATTTCATACTTGAGAAATTCTCATTACAAATTTCATTACGTATTCACTTATCTGTAATTTGTCCTATATAACCTAAAGAATATTAACAAATTTAGAGTCACTTTTGCTCTATTAAAAACTAAATATGAAAGTCTTTCACCTAGCAGGCCAATCATGATAACATTTCAGTATTTCTTCCAAAATGGTGAATACTACATTCAGATTGTACAAAGAGAAATAACCTGTGTGAAAGATGTTGTAAATGTAATGCAAACCCATTTGGAAACTAAAGGATGAATCCTAAACTCATCCATTGTGGCCTTATTACTTAAAAAGCAGTAAGTGGGTTGAGTGCCTCAGAAAATGGCTGTTGGAGTTACACATACCGATCTAATGGCAGAATATGGCCAGCAGGCTATTAGAAAAATCAAGCTGCCCAAGTGCAGTAGACTGTGATTTTGGTTCTCCCTGTGCGTACACACTTCAGTTTTATTTTCTACTTCCTGGATTTTACCATGTTGTAGTTTCCCCAGAGGTCTTCTGAGCTATGGACCTTTTAGAGATGTTTATTCCCATGCTGTATAACAATGGCACAATGTATGATATTCTCCTCCATGCAAGTTATTCTCCTTCTAGTGCTTACAGCAGAATGAAACAATCAAGGAGCTATGGGAGAGCATTTCTTTTTCAAGCCAGGCAAGAGAGGGAGATCTATTATTATTATTATTATTATTTTTTGTAGAGCTCAAATTGTCTCTGCTTCATTATACTTTAACCTGTGCCTATATTTATTACAGTGCTGTTAAAATCCTTATCCATGTCTTTCTCATAGCTTCACTTACAATTTCCCTCCAGGATCAGCCCTCCAGGCCTTGGCATGTGCCAAAGATGGTGAAATGCTATTGTGAGTCTTTTCACAAGCACATAAGTATATAACCACATCACTCATCTTCAAGGACTCTGCTAACTCTTTGATCATTTCAGAAGCCAGTTCAAATTTCTCCAAATCTTGAATCTACATCATGGATATTTAAAACCTTCTCCAGCTACATCTCCTTTCCTGAGCCCATACTGTTTGACATGGGCCTCTTCTTCTTTCCTCCCCATACTGAGAGATTGCATGATCATGCCCCATAATTATATTACAGCTAAGGAAGTGTTACGTCACCAGTGGGGCACAGAAGCTATATTTCAAAGTTGCAGAAAGCAGAGGCCCAGCAGTTAATGCAATGATCAATTTATTCAAAGAAGGATGGAGGGCTTGAAAACCAGATTGATCCCCTGGCAATAAATATAATGCTCATTTGGCAAGGTACATATCCTATACAAAATCCTGCAACTGTGGGCATACAGTTTTGGCAACTGCAATAAATAAGCCTGCCCAAGGCAATCGTGTATGGCTGTACATCAGCAGTGAGCAACCTATAACCTATGGGCCAGATCCAACCTGCAGAGCCATTTTGTCCAGCCCACAGAATCAGAGGGCTTCTGCAGCATTTTGGTATTAATGGGCAGGGGTTCACCCAGGTGGTGGGAAGAACTGGCAACTGATAGCTCTGTCCAAGATGAAAGTGGTCCATGCTTGGAGCTAAACTCTGTTAAAGTGGCCCCCCTACTGCAAGATCTTGCTGAACTCTGCCCTATAATCCCATGGAGCTATAACACGAAGGAAGTTGTGAGTGGTACAGTGCAACCTAGATCCAATGAACCTCAAAAATGATGAAGGAACATTGTTCCTGTCTGCTACTCTGCTTCCAATAATAGCTGAACTCAATCTATGTGGGTTTACTGGGATCTACATACTGGAGTGGGAAGGATTTGGTCCTACTTCAATCCCTGCTTGAGACTCTTAAGAAAACCCACACAGATCATTTTTGTGTGTTAAGTTGTTGAAGGATGAAAACTGGATGGGAGACTGTGGGCATGGATAGACCTATCAATTGCTCTTTCAAACCTAAGTTTCCCTTAAAAGATTAAGTGCCTCAAATATTTGCAGAAAAAGCCTTCAAAACAGGACCTCATTAGCTCCTACAGCAAGTCAACCTGTCACAATGACTGTGAAGCATAAAACAGCTCTGTGCATTTCAATGGGTGGCATTGATTCTCCACATATCATCAGAACATATAAGAAAGGAGAAGATAAATATTCCAAATATGTCAAGTAAAAGCCCAATGGGATGAAAGTGGCTAGATTTTACTGTGGGCTGCTCTCTGAAGGTTTTGAATACAGAATAAGGTTTGAAACCAACAGAAATTCTCCAACTGACTTTAGTGGACTTTGCAGCAGATTCCTACCGAACCCCAAGGGGTTTTGCAAGGAAGACGACCAAGAACAAGTAACTTTAACTACCTGTGACAGAACCACCTTGGGACACATTTTATTAAAATAACATCAGTCAGCGTTTCAACAAAACTATATTCCTAATAAAGAGTGGCTCATATATATCCTCTTCCCCTCCCCAGCCCCAAACAATATACAGCACTATATCAGCACTTCACTGGCTTTTACAACCACATTTATTTTATTTTAATTTGTAATTAACTTTTACAAAATTAAACTGGGAGAGGGAAAATTATTTTCTAACAAATAATCTTGCCACTGGAAATGGCAGCTTTAACACAACCAACAACACAATTCACAAATTAAAGAAATATTGGCACACTTTGAAACTTTTGTGTGCTCCATCTTTTATAGAATATTACTGTGTAAATTGAATTTTTATATGATTTAATAAACCTCAAAAAGATATTATAGCCAAGTAACCATCTAACTGAACAAATTGTACTCCTTTCTTATTACAAAGCTCTTGTTCCAAGTGGGATTCTCTTTCATCATCAAAATCCTGGCTTTTGACAAAACAGATACCATTAAAGTACCTTGTGCAAAGTACATCCACAGCACTGCCGTACTTCAAAAATAGGGTGCTTAATTCTGGAGGGTACTGCTATACAGGGCAACATAGTTTTTGCCTTCCTTCAGAATTTTTTATGGCTGCATAATAAAACAGCAACAGCAAGCAAAGATACACATATGCAGAACTAGATGAGGTTTTGTAGCAAATAGTCAGATACTAAAATGGAATAACAGAAATATTGAAGGGAGGGATAGGCGCCAGGCATTTATATTTCTCAAAAGTGGCTTTTAACAGCATTTACAAACAAGGACAGTGAAATCATTCTAATCAAGTAACTGAATGCAAATTTTCAATTGTTTTATGTTCTGTAAAGAATGAAAATAGTGGCCATAAACACTTGGCCTTCTAGAAGAAAAGAACAAAATTAACTGTTATTGATTTTTACTCCTTGCCTCTAAATTTCAAACTTAACCTTCAACCTAAGATTCTTGCAATGTGTTCCCAACCTCTGAAGTATGGAATTTAATATTCAAATTTGGGTCTGAAATGCATTTTCTGTGCTCCCAATCTCTTTAGAAATTATGTTTATGGAATATCTTTGGGAGAGAATGAACTCTTTATTCATAATACATAAGCTTTACATTTTTAATAACAGAATTAGACCTTCACTGATTTTATAACTATGCTATTAGCCAACACACTCTGATTCCAAATTAATTCAAAATAACTCGCACAATGACTTCCAGCAGTCAGAATTGGAGAAGCATGGACTTTGAAGTAGGCAGAGCCTGTTAAATTAAGAGATAATTGCAGTTACCTCTAATGAAAGCACAAAACTGTTTCCCATTCCAATCCAAGCCTGGATTTATTACTAGCCAGTAGATTGGCATGCTGTTGATCTGTGTCTTCAAAAATTGCACAAAGAGCACTGAATAAAACCAGTGGCTTTACTTAATTTCATTATTTATGGTAAAGAAGCAGTCAAAAAAAATTCATTTTAAAAGTATATTCATAAGCTGGATACACATTAAAGGAGAATCATCTTACTAAACATATGCATAAGACCACCTACAGTCTCCAGTCAGATCGTGTCCAATTGTGCTATGTGCTGTGCAAAAATGTACACTCATCTCATCAGGTATTAATCAGCATAACTGCACTGACTTCAGTGAAGTTACCCTGAGTTAGTGCACCTAAAGACCTGATTTATAAACCCAATGAAGAAAAGTATTTTCACTCAGGAAATATGCAAGTGAGAGAAAGCCATGATGTTTATCAGTACCTAACACAAAGGGAACCAGATGGGAGCTTCTGGATGCTCTTGTAGTATGTATAATAGTCTTCTGAAGGACACACACATTTCTAGACTTCAGAACATGTAAGAAACTTTTATGATCATAAAACAGAAAAAATATTTAAAATTAGTTTTTAAAAGTTTGAAAAAATTATTTTGATCATTTGATCCTAATAGCTTATACGAGTAAATCTTACAAGATATATGGTGTAATAATAAAATATGTTATCCTCAGATTAAGCTACTCAGGGTCCACAAACATGCCCCCTATTTTCTCAGCGTTCTGAACCCCTTCTGCAGCTCTTACCTGTGTTGACTAGTAGTTACTCCTGTGAGCAGCTCCATGGAAGCTAATGGGACATGTGATTAAGTAGCACTCTGTAAGAGTTTAGTAAGAGTTAAGTATTACAGAATGAGGCACATGGTGATAGATTCCAAATGAACATAGTGTATACATGGTGTTTTAACTGAGGCATAACCTGGATATCTTTGTTCAGTCCACAGACTGCACAGCAAGGTGATGGCCCTTTTGACAACCTTATTGATGACATTTCAACTATAGGTTGTAACTGACCAACTTGTGTTAAAAAAAGCAATGGGTACTCAAGATTTTTGAAACCCGAAGAAGGAAAGGGTCCCTTACTTTTTCAGCATTGCCAGCCACTGACAGGTACTCAAATGATAAAACTGTCAAAACTGTTACTTAACATTGTTGTCTGCATCGTAATCTGTTTCTCAGTAACACTGGGTCTGAGTAGCAGTAATAGAATTAATTATACTTCATTTTGCTGTCTTTAACAGTATTGACCAAATTTAAGAACAAATGAGAAGCGCTTATCAAGCTTGAAGAAAATAATCCATCAGTGGCACAATTTAAATTCTCTGCAGTTCTCTTATTAATCAAAGTAACACTTACTATCCTATCTCCACTTCCCATTAACAGTCATTAAGCACTGTTGCTGATTGAAGCAATTTCTTTAGGGATCTCAACCTCATTTTTAAGAGAATCTTCTACAGTAGAAAACAATATCATATAGGAACAGTGACTTCAAGAGAGGAAGAAGGTTCTTCAATCATGTTCTGACCTTGACATTTTTCTACAGTAAAAGTTCACAAAGCACACAACTAAGATGTTCTGAACTTTTGGTGTCTTTCCTGTGGCGGGACTGGTGCCCTCATATTAACACTGAAGGAAAACACTGTTTCAAAAGACAGCATTAGACAATAGGTTAAGTGTCTTTAACAACTGTACTAAACTGCATTAGTGGTTATTATTTTAAAACTCTTTCATACACAGCAAAAATCGAGAGGTAACTCATTTTGTAACCTTATGTCAATGATAGGAAAATTACAGAGTTTTAAATCTCAAAGGTTAACTAAAATAAAAAGATTTCTGACGTTCACTTTTATTCTCCTTTGTCACAATGTCATGGATTGATCATTTTTGAGCACAGAAATGTAGGTAGCCATGTTAGTCTGAAGTCACATATAAGGCAGTGTAGATTTGCACCTTATAGAGTAACCAAAGTAGATATAGATAAAGAGCAAGCTTTCATGAGCTGAAGCTCACTTCATCACAGCATTTGATGAAGTGATCTTCTGAACTATTGTTATTCTGGATGCTTTCAAAGTATTTATTCTGCTGATGAGGGTTTTATGCCCCTTGCAGACACTGTGGTTCCCTGTTTTTACTTTTACAAGTTTTCATCCATAAGGGCCTGACTCATTGTCATGTCACTAAGGAGCCTTTCGCAGAAAGACAAACAGTACTTCTTCTGGAGAAAAATCAGTACTTACCTAAGCCAGGCCAAAAGGATTCATCTGAGTCTACTTTGGGTGACTCAGAAGTAGTTTTACTTGCAGCTACAAATGCAATCCCAAACTCTGACAGCACTACAATATGAAAATAATTACATGTGAGATATGATGATGCAATGAGCATCTCTCATCCCAGCTACATCCATGATTCAGAGTCAGGTGCCGGATATTAAGTGGGGTTTGGCTGGCGGATGTTCATTCTCTCCACATACCAGGGCTGGTCTTTCAGAGTCTAGGACACTGATTGACTGGTCATTTTTACCCATGTGCCTTCTGTCCTCTGGCATTTGCATTCTGATGATGCCAGTCCATTTTTCCCTTATGAGCTAAATGTCAAGAGCAGGCATTACGAAAGCTACATACACAACTCTGCAACATTAACTTGTTCAGCTCTGGATAGTTCAGAATGGTTAATACTCTTTTCCAAATTCCACCAGCCCTCATCATAAGCAATGCTCCCCTCTCCCATTTCCAGAAATGAGATGGAACTGTCTTCCTTTCACATCAAGCCCCTTTTATTCCAGGAGGGAGAAAACAAGATGAAAATCCAGCCTGCCTTGGTGCTATGCACCCAGCTTGCATGGCAGAAAGAAAACCAAACCCTAAACCACTACCAGCAACAAAACACTATGTTTTTATTGCTGAAAATACAAAGTGACCTTGGAATCTAACGGCTATGCTTTATTTGTAGATCCTATGCCATGACCTAGAGAGCAGACTGCAGTTTCAAGGGGACAGAATTCAGTTCATAATTAATTTGATTCACTCCAGAAACATAATACCACTGAGATTCTCATATGGCTGAATAAAGGAATCGGGTCTCCACAATACAAAATACTAAGCTAGATTTTGGATCAATGTAATACCTACTCCCGTTAAAGTACCTAAAAAGGAAAACATCTACAAAATGTCCCATTAGGCTGACACGTGTACACTACAAGGAACAGAAAAGCAGAATTATGCACTGTGTTTAAGGAGTATGAATGGATTCCAGATCCCTGGTGTTTCATCTATACGAACAAGAGTAGCTAGCTCATCACATAGCTTCCCACTGTTTATCAGACTTGCATACAATTGCTGCAGACACATGTTTAGTGGCAGAATATGGACATATGTATATTAGCAAATAGTTGTGGAGTGAAATAGGAAAATATTGTGGGTTTGTAGGAAGGTACTTCCATGTATAATACTCACATTAATGGAAGAAACCATGCCATTTCAATCCTCATCCACTGTCACACAAGTCTTGAAAAAAACAAAACCACAGACTTTTTGGTGTGTGGGTAGGCAGCAAGGTAGAAGGAGATCAAGTACTTGGATAATGATATCTCTATGTTCGGGATCTCTGTGCTTTGATAGCTCTCTGTGGTATCATGCAGAAGTCTTTTAGGGTTAGAGAGCATGGTCAGTGGATTAATGAACTACACGGTCCCACATAATATCACAGCTGAGGTAGTAGGTACTAGCTTTGTGCTCAGGCTCTGGAAAAGAGGTGGATTCCACTTCACTCAACCACCCAGAGGATCTTAATGCAAAGTCCATTTTCTTGTGTTTTGCAGATGGGAGAAATTGTGACCATATGGACATAAATCATTGTACACATGAGCAGATCCTCAGCTAGTGTAAACATTCCGTGCTCCATTGATTTCCAAACGCCACTGGGGGGGGGGGTGTATTTTTTATATATACATATATATATATATATAAACACACACACACATACACACATATATATACACATACACATATGTGGCTGGCTCAGTTTAAGACTAACAGAAAGCCTTATTAAAAATTACAGAGAAGATATACAGGATCGATCTGTGCATAAAATCTTATGAGCCTCTCTTTCCCCTTCACAAGTTTAGTACTGTTTGTAACTACTGTAAGCCAGTCTAGCTGAAGACAGAGGAAAACAAAGTCACTAATTGCAGGATGGCTATTCAAGTAATTTATGCTATGGTATCCATAGCTTCCATTCGTCGTTCTAGGGTACTTGGATTGCAGCAACTAATAAGTTAACTCATTGCATTAGATAGCCTGTTAGTCAAACAGAGGAGGTTGTTTAACTACACAGATATTTTACAAAAAGTAAGCACATTTAGCACCAGGCTCACATAGCTACAGATATTTTCATCTTATTAAAATGGACAGATATATGATGGGACAAGGGAAAAAAAGGCAATTTTTATTCTTATGCTTTTAATTTTTAATGGGAGCACTGTATTATGATAAGCACTTCCAGAGGCAGCTTACATAATAGAAAAAGCAAATATCTTGGCACAAAATCAGAAGACGTATAATACTGAAGGTTACTTGCTTTATAACTTCACAAACAGTTAATCTGTGCAATAAAAGGCAAGGGAGACAAATGTAATTAAAATACACTAAAAAATAATAATAAATGAGTGCGACTTCCAGTTAAGCTGGAGCTTAGCAGCAACCAGATTACTTCTGCAAACTATTTTCACTTAGCACAGTTCAGATGGAATTATTGCCATGACCTTTTAAAAATGTGAAGAGTGAATCAATACCCTTTCAGAGGCAAGATTGCGGGAGCAGAACTGGCCATGCCATAATGGTGTGTATTTCTGCATCAGAAGGCAGTTGAAACCTAATTATCGTCAATCATATACAAGGTAGGCCCATGTAATGAGGAGCACTGTGCAGGCTGTGTGTGAGCCTGCATACATGTCTGTGTACATGAGGCTATTTTGGTGCCAATGAAGTCAGATTTAAAGGTAAGTTATAGGGATTGTCACTCATTTACAATAACTAACACCAGTCTGTCAGAAATGGCAACCTGTACATGATGCATGACTGGCTGGCAGTCTGCCATACTCCCACAGACCTTGCAGCCAAGAATCACATTTTATTGTAGAGGTCATCAGACTGCTTACTTGGATACATGCCATATATTATTAGGAATAACCATCAGCCAATCAGCAGCATGTCTTGGGGCCTGAGGGCAGCTTAAGCAACCTGATTTTAGTATATAAGGAAAAGCACATCAAGCATCAGTGATAGCACATTACCTTTGTAACACCTTGCTCTTCAGGAACACAGTGGACTTCCTAACTTCTCATCCCCAGATGGCAAAAGGTATCATGGATCAAACTGATTTCAGCTCATATACACCGAGGATTTGGCCCTAGAGAATTTAAGGATGGGGTCATCTGAAGTGGGAGAGAATGGAAAGGGGAAACCATACGTTTTGGGACAAGATATGGGGATTGGGAAGTACATACAGTACAAGAGGGATTTTTCTTTTTTAATACAGTAACAAAGTCATCAAAACCAGTTAGTAGGGCACAAAAGTCCATCCCTTTTCCTTAGGCTTTCAAAGTAGTCCCATCACTGGGGCTATGATGATAATTTTGAAACAGATGCCAGTAATGCAACAAATAGTTTTGTATGATCAAACTTGCCCTGTAAAAACAAACTAATATGTAGAAGTGCTCAATTTTATTCAGTAGCCTAAATGTGAAAGCTCAACATTATGCTAATATATTTCAGTTCAAGAAACATAAGGTTATCAAACTGTGTTGATGTTAAGAAAGTGGTTGCCAACTCATTGCAGCTCTTTTTCAAGGCTATACAGTAACTGTATAGGTCTTGCAGCTTACAGGTAGCAATTAATTACAATGGGCTTTAAACAAGAGTTTCTGTAGTGATTGAGGCATGAAGAAAAATAAAGGCTT
>NW_017728886.1:59868698-59871749 GCF_001723895.1 Crocodylus porosus
ATAACTCAGAGTATTAAGGCTTGTGCTTTTGTCTGGAGTGCAACAAACAGTGTAATGAAAAACAAAACCACCAAGACATAAAAATACAATTTATACCTTTTTATCAAGCCAAGAAAAAGTTGGTTAATGTTTGAAAAGGGAGCAGTAATGTATATTTATTGACAATTTTATTGTAATAATTAGATGTTTACACAGTCTGGACATTGTGGCTAAATCACTTCCAGCATGTTTATTTGCAAAGGACTGTTTTCTGGGCAGTGCAGCAGGTTCATTAAGAAGATAGACTGTATTAGGATTCAAAGAAATTACCAGCTCCTATTCTTTGCTTCCCTGAATCAAATTTTTTTTAAGACTAGAAATAATGAAGTAACATGGAAAGTTATTTCCTCCCATAAGGAAAACTAAATCTGTTGGAAGATATGGCCTCCAAAAACAAACTTAACACCATACATTTGAAGCAATGTACAGGAAATGCTCCTTTTAAATACTTATTAGTGGCTTTTCATACATATAGTTTTAATGGGTTTTTTTTGCACGCTAGCTAAATGACAATATATTTAATGAGGATGAAGTCCTTTTTACAGAGCTATTGATTCACTTCAGAAAGTAATTTGACTTTAAGCCACCATATATTTTTTTTCTTAAAAAGAGCACCTACTTTTAAAGTTTTAAACCTATGTCTCAATACCTTTCAGCTATTGTAAAATGTTAAACATCCCCCAAGCCAGATAAACAGATTAAACTGAAATAGATTTCTAGCCTGGATACACCTAACATCTTTTTATAGCCCTTACGTTCTTTGTTCTTGTTTGCTAATCCTGCCTTTAAAAATATTTTCTCACTTGGATCTATGTTTCACGTCTCCTAGCTTAGCATAAACAAAAATGCCAGATTTTAAATTCATACAAAATGCAACAGAAAAGAAAAGAACCTAAACAGTAGGATCTTTTAGAGAAGAAAGCCATGTACTGTGGACAGGAACAAGGCACTGCATTTAGTGCAATATCCATTTTAAAATTTAAGAACTGTTTAAAAATTAAGGCAGTAAATAGACTATAATGTTGCTGCTGTCTAAGTTTACCTCCATTACAATTAAGTAATCAATATGCGATATTTATTACTGTTAGACTAAGCATAAAGAGAAATTTATAAAAAAGCCCATGTGCTTAAACCTTCCTGATTTTCCTTTTACAGCTATTTAGCTAGAAAGATCACTATTTTTCCCTAGAAGACGACTTCTTAAATTGCAAACAATGCATCTAAATGCATTCTACTCCCCACACTTGCAAATAAAAACAAAAAAGATAAAGGAAATTGATAGGACGATGGCAGCTTGTAAGGGAAATACTGGGATATATCTTCTGTAAGCTGCACAAGTCAACTCTCAGACTTGAAATATTACAGATTTAGTTTTACAAGTCAATCACAGCTATATATTTGGACTTGTAATTACTGTCAGTTTTGACAGTGAAGGCAATATTTTTTTTCCTGACACGTGCATTTCAATAAAATCAGGTAGCCACATCACACAGCACTTTCATAAATGCAGAATTAAATATATATTTTAAGAGGACTCCTTACAAAGATAAAGACCAGCACTGGAATGGGATTAAATATTGGTAACACATTAAATTAAAAAGATAATAAAAAAAGAAAATTACCTCTAAATACCTACTAGATCCAAAGCCTGCTGAAGATTTCAGCAGGCTTTGGATCAGTCCCCCTATACTCTTGGAAGGATGAAAGAATTAAGAATCAAAAGGAAATAACTGAAGATTTGTTGTTTTTCATACAAGATACTTAGATACCATAGTAATGATATAAGCTAATTACTTTACACGGATAAATTACTACAACTTCAAACTTGGGCTATTTTGCCTGGGGAAAAATGACTGAAATGCTTCGCCTGACAACAGAAATAAAGGTAATATTAAATACATTCGAACATTCAAATTTGGTATCTGTACAGTACAGTGATATACATGATCCTACTTAAAGAATGTCATCTTAACTTTCATTAGAGAACTGTAATTTGAACCAAAGACATTGCTGGTGTAATGCCTCTGGTTTCAGTAAGAAGAATATTATTTTAAAAGATTGTTGGCTTGGGCCAACTAAAGTTGAAAGGTATTTTTTTTGTCTACCTGCCAATCAAATGAATCTGCCATCTCCAAATGGTTACAAACCATCTCTGTGTGGTGTCATTTGATCACTAATGCTGGCCCAATCCATGAAAGCACTTATGTGTATGTTTACAACTCAATGAAGTTCGTTGGACTAATCCTGTGTGGACATGTACCATTGCTGGTTAGCGGCTACAGGCACCCCCCACTTGATGCTGTTTCACTTAGCGCTACTTAGCTATAACACTCATTCGAAATTGAAACCTCATTTCACTTAGCATTCAGCAAGGTTCGTTATTAAACTCACAGTTGCCATCTTGGGTCATTAAAAACAACTGTGGTCGCCATCTTGAGTCATCAAATACTTTTGTTTTCATTTAACGCTCGGTTTTTCAGGAACCAATTAAAAGCGCTAAGCAGGGGTTGCCTTCACTGTGAATTAGATAATCTTTTTGGGAGCATATCTGCAAAAAGCCTCCTCACATTATAGATGGAAGTGCCAATGTTTTCTCAAATCCCTCATACATACAAGCAAACTTACAAGTCCAAATTCAGTGCGCTTAATGCCAGTAAGGTCAATTGTGTCATACCTGCTTGCAAAAGGAATAAATTTGTCCCAGAGAAAACAGAATACGCACAAAGATGTGGAGGCTGACATTGGTCCAAATATAGCTATTATAATCCTGCTACGCATTCATTTATGACAAGATAAATCCACATTATTAAACACTTTTCTCTATTGTTGAAAGGATAATAGTATATCCAGCCAGCATAGTCATCTGCCTTTGATAGCTGTCTATACTACATGTTACTGAAAACGACACCTGTTCTTCCCACTTAGAGTTACTAAAAAGAGGACACTGAGGGAGCTGGATAAAACAGAACTTTTAATTATACCTGTCTAATAGGCCTGTGTGAAGCAGTAAGT
>NW_017728886.1:59874535-59886172 GCF_001723895.1 Crocodylus porosus
CCCCACAGTGTAATCTGAGAATTTGGCTCTCGATATATTAACAGTTGCCCCTTGAGCCTCAGTGGGCATGTCTACACTTGTGCTTTAATGCGCAGTAGCCTATTCTGTTGCCCATTAAAGCGGCATGTACAAAAACTGTGCTAATTTGTTAATGCATACCAAATAGGCCGCTGCGCATTAAACATCACCTAAAAAGCATGCACTTGTGCTACTGAGCATTAGTGCAGCCTAATGCACATTTATTTAGTACCGTATATTGGAGGTACTAAATTTAATGCACATTTGGAAAAGCATAGTAATGCACGTGTAGATGCCCCCAGTGTTGTATGAACTGAAGTTCTGCTGAATTCCCTTCATTCTTTACCTAAATAAAAAATGCCTTCTTCCACCTATGGCTGACCAGGGCCATGCATAGACGAAAGGAGAGGCACATGTGCATAACTCTTTAAAGCGGGTTAAATGCTTTTGCTCCGCTCTAATGGCGTTGGTGTTTGCATACATCAGAGGCATATTGCGCAGTAATTCCAGCTGCTGTAGCAAATTCGGTGGCGTAATGCATCTTAAATGACTTGGGGCAGAGCAAACTACAACTCCTTCAAGGATTTTTAGTTTGCTGTCCTGCACTTGTGGGGCGAAGCACCAGGGCTCTGTACAGCTTAGGGGCTCTGCAGAAAGCCCATGCAGGCAGCGTGGCAGCAGCCCAGGAAGGCAGGCTCCACCTAAGTAAAAAATAAGCATTGATTTTTTTTCTCCCTCTGGAGTCTACCTGCCTAAGTTGTCCGGGGACCCAGTGCTTGCCTCCGTGGCTGTGGTGCCTCCCAGGACCACCCAAGCTGGGTGCCTGTGGGCGGGTGTCACCTAGGGGAGGGCCACCACTGCCACGAGAGGAAGCACCAGCCCCCCCTCCAGAGCCTAGGGACCACTCCACCTGCCAGCAGCTCGCCCTCCCCTCCCCACCCCTGGAGAGGCAGGTAAGTGCATGGGTGTGTGCACGACACGGGGGTTTACTTGTCCCTAAATTGAAGTGGCGCTTTTATAAATCCACTGCTTCAATTTAGGGCCCCCCCATTTCATCTACACACGCCCCAGGAAACCACATCTTTTCCTCTCTGTGACCCTAGTTCCACAATCTGTACTTCGTCTATTTCTGGCTAAACTACTATACTATACCTAGCTCCACTCAAAAGTTACAGTGGTTAAAGCATGAAGCAGCCTATGAAGCTGGACATATCAATAAGATTACATTACACCAAAGCTTCACAGTTTGTATGTGGACAAGATCTTCATAAACTGTACAACGACTTAAAGTGATTTGGTTCCTGGCTATCTTATTATGTTACTACTTATTACTGTGTTTGGCAGAGATATCATACCTGATGGAGACACCTGGGAAGGACCTCATTCAAATGTTAAATGCTTTACTTTAAGATTCAGATTGAGCTTGACTATCGCCACTTTCACAGCATATTGAGATTCATTTGCAGGCAGGCCTTTTCCTAAAACCTAATCTGCACTTGCCACAGAGATCTGACCTAACTCCCACTTGTCATTTGAACCAGCAGGAAGAAGTCTTGGAAGGAAGAAAGCAAGAGATGGGAGCTCCCATGAGAAGCTGTAACATGTGTGTCCAAGTACTCTGGTGACATAAATGCATGCAACAATAATGGTTTATTCTAAAGCACTGCACCTTTTATTAACAGATAAGACTGAGGACAATGCCTCCTACACTGTGAAGTTTTACTTACCCCAATCACTTGACAAATTTGCAAAATCTATGAAACAAAATGCATGTTCACTAACCACTGCCTCTGTAGTGGTACTATATAGATCACGGGATGAATAATACAATTCCTTTCATATCCAAGTCACAAATTAGTAATGACAAGAGGTTATCAGTGGATGGATATTACAGAGCAATATGAAGGCAATGTATTGTCTCAATCCAGTGAGCATAGAGATATCCATATCAAAAAGCCACCATTCCAAAGGCCATTCTCAGAACCACAACAGAATAAACGGAAACTTATTTTCTTGTCCGTAAAGGTAGTCTTCTTCTAGCCTGAATAGGTACATATTGGTTCTGTGGGTGCCTATGTGTATGGAGGGAGGAGTTGTAAGTCTGTGGAAAACAGATATTTCCACAGATATATAAACAGATATTTCTGGTTTCTATTAAGCATTTTCTGGCACCTTAAAAAAAATAAAATTAATGGTGAAACTGTCTTTAAAATAGAGGGGAAATAGAGCTTCTAATGTTTTGTACTGAATATTTGCATGCCATGGATGAAGGAAAGTCAGTGCCATAAAATGCCTGAGAAATGTTCAGAAGAGGATGAATAATTATACATCAAAGGGATAGCCTCATATTAGACACATAAGAGATCTGTACTGAAGGGACTGGAATGGATCTTTTCAGCAACTGGAAACTGATGAAAAAAAGATAAGCCCAAATCCATATCTATCAATAACAGCTGGAATATTGTGTTCATACACTTCTAAGAAATGAGAAGGATCAAAAATCTGATTACACACAGATGGCATCGAGCTTCCTACTTCTCACCTCAGACTTGGACATTGGTCTTTTCTATGCACAAGACACTATAATCCTCTTAGGATGTAGTAAGAAGAGGAGGTACCCCTGCCCTCCTTACACCACACACTTCAGTGGGTAGCAACCATCTTTTCCCACTTACTTCAGAATACACATGAAATTGCAAATGTACCAGCGAACAACTCAGTAACCTGCACCAGACAAGATGTTTGTTCTCTATATTACTCGATACGACTGCATCAGATCTTACTACTAAGATGCGTTGGGCCATGTCAGTTCCTGGATGGGAAACTCAAAGAATACTCTGCTGCTACTGGAAAACTGAAAGACTGTTGGTGATTCTGCATAATGCTCTTTCCTGGCCCAAACAGTTCTGAATGTGGGTGGATACTGAAGTGCTAGGAATTCTGTTTTATAGGTCCCCTTTAAGTTACAGTTATGTTGTGATGAATGTGTTAATCACAGCATAAATGGCAAGACTGCTACACATACATCCAATCTAAGATGACACCATAAAATGGCAAGCCATAACAATGTTCTACATATAATGTAGAACATTTTTATGGTTGGTTTACATAGCACCTTAAAATGAACTTCTAGAAGGTCTAGCCCTGGGCTGACAATTAGCTGATTGTTGGCTCCAGCACTGGGACTGTACTGGGGTCTCAAACTGGCCCAGTGCAGCCTGGGACCAGGGTCAAAAAATCAGCTGATTGTCAGCTCCAGCCCTGGGACTGCAATGGGGCAAATGCAAACCTTAGTGTAGTTCCAGCACAGAAAGCAACAACTAGCTATTGGCCCTGGATCTATGATCACCTTGCAGCTTGCCGATGGAGAGGGAGCACAGGATAATGATCCCAGGCTCCGCCTACAGGGCAAGAGGCACCATTACCAGAATCTGGGTTCAGCTCCCATGGTGCCTTTAAATGAATGTGTGCCAAGTAATAATTCCTTTCCTACCTATATAAATCTTCATTTGCATTACAACTGTGTGTGGAAGTTTTTTTTCATTCCTCAGTGTAAACTTTAAAAGCATTACTCTAAATCATTTATCACCTATCACATACCACTAAAGTCTGTTTTTTGAGTGCTTAGGAGGGAAAGAGAAGCTTCCACTACACTGCTGGGCACAGTATGTCAGATCTTTCATCCTTATTTAAGAGTAGAAAGTGAAGGGGGAGAGAGATTAGGTTTTAGTGTCACCTGAAACTATCTGCTTCTTAATCTACATTTAGCTCCTGTTTTCAGACAGTCTGTATTGTTGTACTTGGATCTCTCTACTCATAGCTACAAGAGGCAGATGACACCTGATTTTTAATTTTTCCGTTGCTGCAAGATTGCTGTTCCCAAAGGAGTAGGAAAGAGCTGGCTTTTGAATAAGAGAAGAAGACATCTCTGGTTTTAAATTGGGCTCGCAGTGGCATCTCTCTCAGGCACGGAATGTTATACAGTGTCCTGTAATTCTCTGTGGACTTCCCTCCTCGTGGCTCCTCTCTGAAGATTCCCAACTGCAAAAACAGAATTGTTTAAACCAACTAGATCCTGTTTCAACATTATCTCTGTATAGTGTCCTTTTGTCAATTTATGCAATGATTCAGGGGTAGACTGTTACCCATTCTGTACTGCAGCACAAAGGAGAAGAGATAAAAGCAGCATACTGGATCATTCCTTACTTCCCTGTACCAATTTACCAATTCCTGGGAGCAGGGGAAAGCAGGATCTAGAGCTGCTTCACCCTTCTCTTCCCCGCCCTACACTGGTGCCTGGATTGAAGCCACAGAGGCATGATCCACATCCTTCCACCAAAATGCCACAGAACAGGCCTGGGGCAGTTCATTCTCCTCAAAACAC
The DNA here is from genome assembly GCF_001723895.1 of Crocodylus porosus. Taxonomy (NCBI): domain Eukaryota; kingdom Metazoa; phylum Chordata; order Crocodylia; family Crocodylidae; genus Crocodylus; species Crocodylus porosus. The sequence continues at coordinate 59,878,938 of NW_017728886.1, forward strand.
CAATAGAAAGGAGTTTGACTAAATCACTCCCAGAAAAGCACAATAATGTGTGGCCCGATCATCTAACCACTGCACTATGAAACTATTTTCTGGGATGCAGAGCGGTAAAAGAGCTCTACTAAAGACCTTAGCCTGACAAAGGGTTTTTGAACCCAAAAGCTTCCTTAATAATTGTTTTCCAACTACTTAAGTTGGTCTAATAAAAGATATCAGAGTCATCCACAGAACCTTGTCTGCCTACTAAAGACCAGGTATTCTTAGCTCTAACCCCAACTTAAGGTGTTTTGGGTGTGCTTTTAAGTAGGAATGGATGCAAGCACATGCACAAATACTTGTCTGAATGAAGAGGTCTTTGAGGAACAATGACTTTACAAGTATGACAGGGCAATGTCTTCAGGATGTATTTCAATCATATCTAAATACCCCAATACATATCATTCCATGTTATATTTAAAAATATGTTTTTAGGAGACTTTCTTGTATCTTCTATTCTAACATAATTTTACAGTATTCTGAACATTTTCTTTATCTTGATTTATGTTCTATTACATAATGGGAAGAGGGGGGAAATCTAGCAATACCCTTTTTTATATTCCTTTCATACCAGGTAGATTTTGCTCATCTCTGCTTGCTTTTTTACAGTTCAAGATCTTGCAGGGCCCCTACAAGCTAGAGGAAAAAAAATGTGTGGGGCTTCTATTGTGTGTACCAAAGTTGCTTTTTTCTCTACTTAACAGTAGTGCACAGCTTTATAACACTTTAAAAATAACTTCTGTATGCTGGTACAATTTCTGGTGATTCTGCTAGTATCCCATAGGCTTTGTGAGCTCTGAAGCTAGAGGGGCTGGCTTTGTGTTGGCCCCTGTGCAGCTCCAGACACCCCAGAAGGCTGGTGGGTGCCCAGCAGAGCTTGCATCTTGGGTAGGCTCTGTGCTGGGTAGCACCGTAGGGATGGAGGTTGGCTCTGTGCAACCCAGGCCAGAGGGAGTGTTGGCATTGGCCCCATGCCATCCTGCCCTGCTGAGGACCCGCTCCCTCCCAGCAAGGTGTGGTTGGGAAAGGCCTTTGTGGTCCTAGATGAGTCAGGGAAGCATGGAGGCATGGGGGGGGGGGAAGGAGGAGGGGACTCAAACACCCAGAGACCATGGTGCCCCAGAGCAGCCATGACCTGGCACAGCATGTCTAAGCATTGCCTGGGGGGATTCAGGGCTCGAATGGCACCTCTTCCTCCCCAACCCCACTACCCTGTTTCTGCCAGCCCCCCTTTCCCTCTCTGTGCCCCCACTGTTTCATAGATTTCATAGACATCAGGGCTGGAAGGGACCTCGGGAGATCATCAAGTCCAGCCCCCTGCCCAAAGGGCAGGAAGTCAGCTGGGGTCATAGGATCCCAGCAAGATAAGCATCCAATTTACTCTTGAAGGTGTTCAATGTAGGTGCTTGAACCACCTCCAATGGCAGACTGTTCCAGACCTTGGGGGCTCAGACAATAAAGAAATTCTTCCTTATGCTCAGCCTGAAACGGTCTTGCAGGAGTTTGTGACCGTTCGACCTAGTCATCCCTTGGGGCGCTCTGTTCCTTTGCTCTGTGCCCAGTTCTGCCTTCTCCAGCGGTCTGCGGCTATCTGCAGTCTCCTACAGCCCCAGGAGGCTGCAGAGGGCCCCTTGCCTGGAAAAAGCAGGGAGCCTCAGAGGCCCCCTCTCCCTACGGAAAATTGCACTTCTCTCATGTTTAAGTGTGCTGTAACTTTATAATGGTACAAAAAGTGCTCTAAATTACAGTGCTGTAAAACGAGCACAGAGCACTTCTGTACACCCACCTAGTGGCCTGTCTAACTTAGTGGTGTTCTACTACAGTCCATTTGGGTACTTCCTCTTATCTTTAAATACCAGCCTAGTGCTTTGACAATACCCAGTTAACATCATAAAAATTAGGATTCTGGTCCATATCTACATCTTCTCCCATGTAAAAAAATAGTTTTTACCATTTGGCTGTAAAGTTCTGTCTCTAATTCTTTATTCAGAGGAAACTAGAGGCTATGGACACAACAGCGCCTCCCTCGGGCAGAAACATCATTAGCAAAAATCCAGCAGGAGGCATTTTGAAAATAATAGCTTTTCTTCTTTTGAGTTGATGGGTCTGATGCAAAAGCTTTTGAATTCAACAGTCTTTCCATTGACTACCATATACTTCAGAACAAGTGTCAAGGAGTTATGCTTCATACCACTCATAAAGGTGTGTTATGTGAAGGATGCAGAACAAAACTGAACAAAAAGTACATATCTAGTTTTGAACACAAGGGAAGACTTTTCCAAAGTGCTCAGGTTTGGCTTAATTCTTACCCCTTAAAATCAAAAGAGGTTTTTACCATTGGCTCTGAGAAAAGCAAAGTGAGGTTGACACTGAGCACTTCTAGAAATCTCACCCTTAAATATGGGTATCTAAGAAACTGGCATCCAATAAGCATACACTATGGTATACCTAATTATAGGAAATATGCAAAAGGAGGTAAATCTCACCTAGATGCAGGTAAAATCTGTAAGCCTGAAGCAAATAAAGCAGAGAAAAAGAATTATATACGCAAATGTACATGAAATCATGCTATGGAGTGGCATGGTTATGTCCGGGTGCTGTAGCAATAAAAGTCATTTGTATTACCCTTACTTCACTGAATAAATTCAAATGACAGCCCCATTTCATTTCTTCATTCAGTTTGGAGGCCAGATGGCATTAGAATCATTTACTTCACCTTGTTGTGCTTAATTACTACAATCAACACACTATTTTCCAAATTAATCATAACAAAGTAATTTCATTAGTAACACAGCAGGCTGTTGAATTATTAGCATCATAACAGTTTGCAAACAATTAAACTTTATTTGAACCTTAAAAATTTGCAGAGTGGAACATTATTGTAAGATCTAATGGCAGTATAGCACAAATTCAGTACAGAGCAAATAATCAAGTAAAATGCTGCATAAAATATGACTTACAATCACCTTTACAAAAAAAATTAGCTGTCTTACAGTTCAAATAAAGGCAAATGAAATCTAAGTAAACAATGAAAATAAAGCAATTAGCCTATTTTCCAACATCCAATTTTGTTTAAATTGTATTAATAAGAATTTTCTCATTCAAAAAAGGTTATGGTATTTGCAACGATTTAAAGTAAACATTGTATTGATTTTGCTTTGCTGGCTTATTTCAAAAAAATTCGGGATGGTGCTGGAAGTCTCCTCTTCTTGAAAAAAGTTTTTCAATGTGCATGTTTTCTGTTTGATAACCTTTCACGCTGTACAAACAGACAGAAAATAAATGCTATAGAACAACAGACAAAAGATACTTTATTTCTATTTTTGTCACCATCAACAGGAAAAATAGCTCAAAGAGCTTGTTATTCATCAGTTGGGTAAGGACTCCCTCTCCTGGATTAACAGGATAAGGCGAAGGAGGCCTCCAGTGATTTTAACTTGTAAATGCAAGTGCCTGTGCATGAGATCAATTGGTGGGGGCAGGGTTTCCAAGTACTGCAACATGCTATGAAAATCTGCTGCCATCTACTGATAAACCACTATAGTACAAATTCTTCTTTTATATACCAAACGAAAAACAGGAGAGCAATGCCCACTAACACTGTCATAGTTTAGTTTGTCAGCAGGAAAGTTTCCCAAGGTTTAAATTGGCCGCAAAAATCTGCTATGGGTTTAATTTTGACATATAATATTGCTGCCCAAAATGATTACTGATTTTTTTAAGAGTAAATTTGCTATAACTTAGATGTTTATAAATTCAGTTTTATTGGTCATTCATGTGTACATGCCTTTGACACAAAAGATAGTAAATCAAAAAAGTTGCAGGGGGATTTCCAAATTATTAAATTAATATAAAGATTTTTCAGTGTGTGGACTTATTACGCTGGTTTGTTAAAAAGAGATAAAGTTTTTCTAGCCATGATATTAACAGTGTATTAACAGCCATGATATTAACAGTGTACACAGTATGCAATCTACAAGTACACTTGATAAATTAAAGTAGTAAAACTCTGAAGGTTAAAGTCTATCATTTTCATGCTTCACAGATTACATACACATGAGATTTCAATGACCAGTTCTTTAAAAAAATCGTTTGTAAAATAACCAAACTCACCCTGGTTCACCTCTTACTAGCAGTCTTGTATAACAAAAAGTGAAATAAATTATTTAAAGTAAAACTCAGCTTTAGTTGCCTGAAATAAAACAATTTAATGTTTAAATTAAAACTACCTTTTATCCCACACTAGTTCCAGGGCCTGCCTGAAGCATAAACAGCATAAGCAAGTACTAGGGGACCTGCACAGACTCAGCAATTCACAGGCTGGCTTGGCCTGTCTTTTTGGCAGCTTGAGGGTCTCACAAATCATCAGACCACTCCTGGTTGCTTCCAAGTGTTCTGGGGAATTCAAAATAACTAGGGATATTATACATGCACCTATACAACGAACAAATGGAACAAAGGATTTTTAAGTATTACTACAATTGGAATTGTTCGGGTTCTATGTACAAGAGATGCTTAATTTTTTTTGTAACTGTACTTTGTGGTGGTATAATGAATAATCATATCCTGCTTATGCTACTGCTGAGGCTGAAGGTATCCCTTACTCACATGTATAGTCTCACAAACTCATGGCATAACTTGGGTAAGCAGTAGGCAAGCCAGGAAGATTAGATCAGTGAAAGTGTCTGTGCTTCAACAACAGAAAAACAGGTAAGGAGTGCTTTGCTGATAAGAAATTCATGCACAAATGCTATTTTTTATGCATCCAGCACCCAAAATAGCCATTTTCAGTTCCATGTATTTTTTCATCCAATATATGTCTGCAAATAAGGATAATACAGTGCAAGTCAATATAGTTCTACTAATTTTAAAGAGACTCTTATGATTTACTCTAGCCCTCTGTTATTCAGTGATTATGAAATCTTACTATATATAAAATAAAATCCTATGAAGTATAAATCACATTTAGAAATTTAAAATAATTTTTTTTCAGAAGCACATCATTACATTGCTACACAGAAATTATTTAGCTTTCTATGAAATCACTTCTAGCAAACTGAAATGAAACTATCAGCTATTAAAATCTACCTGAAGTGAATAATTTTCTAATTTCAAGATCCTGCTGTATTTTCAAAGCTTTAATAGGGGAAAAATTATCCTGTTCCACTCTAGTATAGAACAGGTAGATAGGACAAGTGCTAATATTGCATAAGGAGAACAGCGACAGGTAGAGTTTTACTGATTGTGCCTCACACATTAACTGTTATCTATTTAGTTTCACTGTGCTGTAGTTATGAAACAAATAATTGTACAGAACTTTTTTCCAAAAATGTTGACAAAATATTGATGACTTGCAAAACAAACTCAGAAATGTGTTTTTCAAATGTTTTACTTCATATATTTGAGATGATGTTCTAACTACAGCCATGGCAACTGCAGGTTTACACAGTAGAATCTTCCCATTTTGGAGCCCAGATCTGGAAATTGCATCTGCACACCACGCTGGACTTAAATTTCAGATTTCTTTTGACTGAGAAAAGTAAGTTTGCAATACATGGTTAGTTTAAACAAACACACAAACAACCCCAAAACACCCATACAAAAAACAGTTGAGCTCAAATATTTCTCTTCCATACATGTCTAATTGTACACATTGACATTATTAAGCAACAAAAGCTAACCAGAAAGCCTGTAGACTTGACTCTACTGAAAGAGGGTAGGGAGAAGAAAGTAGTAATGGAATACACCTTATTCCAAACACAGTTGTTTGTTTCTATTTCATACACAAACCCAACAGAGCTGCTTTAATTGAGCCTTAAATATATTTTGCTACAATCTTCATGTTAACAGGACTTCTGCAAGGGTTCCAGGAAAGAAATGCTCATGAAACAGAGAATAGGGGAACATATAAGCCATTACAGAAGATTGGATTAAAATGTACTTACCCGGGCCTCTCAAATATCATACATCTCCATTATGTAGGCTTTAGGCACCAAGCCAATGGTTCCCTTCATTTCTCCTACCCACCAGCCAAATCTATTGTACTCCTAATTGAAAACAATATGCAATATTAACCTTTAGTCTGATATAAATGCAATAGAGTTTTGTATGCAACTCCTTATGGATGTTTCCTCCTATATACAGTTATAAGAGCTTGAATTCTAAATTAAAACATTAGATCTTTTTGTTGTAGGCATTCAAACTGCAGTTAGGCAAAGATATAAACTATATTTTTAAAATACATGCATACTGTTTAGGAAAAGGAAAGAAAAAGGAAAAACCGTTTCCTTCCCCCACCCCAAACTGCTGTCAATGTTCCTGTATGACAGGTAAAAATATACTTGATCTCATCTTTCTATATATTTTTTGCCTGGATAAAATCTTATCATAAGGCTGACCTCTGAAAATTACATCCAAGTTATTTAAAAAATAATCTTTGGCTTAAATGTGAAGGGAATGCTATATATTTAATGCACATCCTCTTTTTATGGACTAAGTATACCGCTGACTTCGGGGTTGCAAAAATTTTGACAACAGCTCTCACATGTCTGACAGATGACTAATGTATTTTTGTTTGAAATTTGCTTAGGCTTAGTGAGATAAATATGAAACAAAATGAATTATAATAGTTTAAAGAAATAATATCTTCCAAAAGCAATACCAAGCAAGAATACTGTGGGATCCAAATTTAATTTTTTTCCTATGAGGTAAATATTTTAAGATCAATCCTAACAGCTGTTCAATAAATTGAAACTGCTGAAAATTGCACACACATATGTATTGAGTTAAATATGAAGCATTATTAAAACCAAAACTCCATTCAAAATGGAATGATTAGTAAGATAAAAATTACTATGGAACAAACATGGAAAATATAAAATACACAGATACATATGATAAACAACTTCTCCCTCCTGACACGCTGCTGCTCTTCTGAGATGAGAAAAGCAAGGCTGCAGGATTTTTGAATTTATGGTTCTTCTGAGCTGATGCTATCAGCTGCAATTTTGCCTTTAGCCAAACCTATTTGTGATGCAGCAGTCAAGAAGCAGACAGATGTTTAAGGGTTAATAGATTTCAATTGGAACCCAAACTATCCTGACTTTCTGCTAACATACACAGGCTGTTCTAGAGGTCCCTAGGGTCCTATACAGTGCTTAGTACCCTCCATTCTCCCTGTGGGGAATGTGAAAGGACCTTTA
>NW_017728886.1:59886627-59896678 GCF_001723895.1 Crocodylus porosus
GGGGTGGCATATCTTAAAAATGGGTTCCACCATTTTTAAACCAGTTTATGTGCGCCAAACTTATGGTCTGCTAGGGATATAGGCTGGTTTTGTGTGCTGAACTGTTCCACTCACTCACACCAGTAAAAGTAAAATGCCTGTACTTAAAAGTCCAGGACCATTTGAACTAGGCTGTCAATAGAACTGGCCCTTGCTGCTGTTTAAGAGGGTTTCTGGGAGCTCTTAAGGGATTCCTTCACACTGCAGTGACAACCCTTACAAGCTAGGTAACAGCTCTCAAAGCAGAGGCTCAAATAATTTATTTAATCTTGTTTAAAATTTTATATATTAAATAAATGCACGTGTGTGTGTGTGTGTGTGTGTGTGTGCGTGAACACAAAACATATATTTACATATATCTGTATCCCACAATATTACATTTATATCAGAATTATATCCCCAGAATAAAAAGTGGTACTTGTTCAAGATGCCAGCCCTCACTTATGCTATAGGAATTGCAGTACATTTTTCAAAAACAAAAAAAAGTAACAAAATATTTTAAGTTGCTATCTGGAACCCATGGAGAACTGGCAAGAGACTAATTAAAGTTTTGCTAGCCATCACCAACACCTTCCACTCCTGCCTCCCACCTCTCTCTCCACCTTCCAAACAAACAAGAAAACAAACCAAACAAAAAAACCCAATGTGTAAGAGCAGGGAAGTGGCTTAGTTAAGTGGGCAATAAGCTACATATGACAAATGGCACTGGAAAAAACTATGGACTAAATTGCCACTTGGAAATCTTTTGCTTAATGGCACTCCATGAACTTCAAAACAACATTCACGCTTTAAAAAAAACAAAAACAAAACAAAAAAACCCCTATTTGGATGCCTGTAATTAAATTAAAAACATGTTGCTTTTTGAAAACTTTTCATTTCTTGCTATTTAGTAATACATCATTTAATACTGTTGTGTGAAAGTAAATGATAAGGTGAAATGGATGGTGATGGAACAGTCTACTAAGCTAATTTATAGATTCACTGCAGCCATTAGATTATATAGACAAGAATGCAACACAGAAGCTTTTACTTTATCACTACTACTCTTTGTATGAGCCTCAGGAGCAACATGAATATCCCAATTAAACTATTGGCAAGCTATAGAAGTTGGAATGAAAACATAACAGACTCCTGATTACCAAGAACATTATGTTTTAACTTCAGGTTTTGGAGTTATAATTACGTAGCAGTCCCTTTCTAACTGGTTAACATACATACGTCTTTCTCCAAACATCCTAACTCCTCCCCCTCCCCCACCTTCTTTGCAGACGCACACACAACATCCAAATTGATGTATTGTTTCTACCACTGTTATCAATGATAAATTACTTACAGTGACAATATAATGCAATTGATTCAATGTTGTCTTGAGGTCCATATGTCTATTACTGCAGTATAAGACATGTAGAATAAAATAAAGTCTAAAATCCACATTTAAGGGAAATAATATATAAAAATGCAGAAGCAGTGGACTCCAATTCTGATGGATAAATATATCTATCTGCTTCAGAATTAGAATGTCTGGTGTTCAGCAAGCAGTACCCAGGATCTCAGGTACCAGTAGGCTTACCATCTGGTATCCCTCACTGCATTCAGCTCTTAACATCAGAGCTAGCATAGGCAAGTGGCTACACTTCAGAAGGACTGATAAAATAATGAAGAGTCCTTTAATCTACAGGAAACCATTCTAGTCAATTTATAAGAAATATTGCATCCCTTTGTAGGATGTGTAATTATTTTCTATTAATCATGTGCTATAAAGCTACATTATGTGGTTATTCTGTTATCACTAGAAAGAGGCCTGCAGTCAGCTCCTGACAATGTTAGGTAATTACTAACACAAAGCTTCTTTCTCCTTATGTAGAAATGCTATCAAGATCCAGTGGTGCTGTGATGCTTACAGTATGAAAATAACACTCCTAAAAAATTCAATAACTGCGAAATGAATTGCTTCAGGGGGAAATAGAGGAGTAGTGGTATGCATGTGTATTATATCTATAGATATAGCTATAAGGAACAGGAAACATCCTTGCCAAACAATAATAATAAAAACAGAGAATAACTACATGAAAGCTAAATGCTTTTAAAAATACTGTTATATTTTCATTGTTCATTCAGACACAGGGAGGTGTTTTGTGTTGTTTTTAAATACAGAAGTTTACTAAGCAAAGTATAATGATTGCATCCTTTTTAAAAAATAATAGATGATGGTTGTATTTCCGAGCTGCTAATTTGACAGAGTTTTTTTATTACACATTAATTCTCTACATATAGAATAAGGTAGTAACAAAATACAAACCCTGATCCTGAGAAGACTAATAAGTCTGCTCTTAATTACTATGAGCAGATGCTTTATCTCATTCCCCCCTGACCAACTTAATGATTTGAAGTTAAGCATGTGTTTAAGACTTTAAAAGATCTGGGCCCAAAAGATCTTTAAAGTTTGTTGAAGAGCATTCTGGAAACACACTTTTAATCCTATTATTTTATAGTGGATGGAACGTTGCCATAGGAAAGAGAAACTGAAAATGCAACAGGTTTGATGTAAGGTTCTCTCTTCCTATCTGTAAGGACCAGACCCTGTGAGAAGCTATGCATTTCTAGATGTTTAGTACCCTCTCAACCCCTACTGACTTTAATAGGAGTTGAGGACATTTGGCACTTCTGACCCCTTTGCGTTCAATCTATATGGTGCTTTTTCTCCTTTAAAATGATGTCATAAAATTATATTAATGACTTGAGGAAATCAGTGATCCATTTAAAAATAAATACAAAATGCAAATAGATTAAGAATTTTTATTTTTTCATGTTACCAATAAAACTGCTTCTACCTATAAATATGAAAACTTTATCAATTGATAATTTGAATGTACCAATACCTAGTGTGTAGTGTATAGTGAGTAGCCTCTGCTATCAGGATAGAGGCGGCACAGGCAGCAGGGAGAACATTTTTTAAAAAAGGACCTATGGGCCAATTCTGGCAATATAATATTTTAAACCACTTTAATTTGTCCAGGAGATTCAAACTTGCTGAAAAAAATTTAGAACTTCCTTTGCTGCAACTCCTGAATGATACATAGTCATCTAGGGAGCATTTTTGGCAGAGAACAACATTTTCTCTAAAAAGCAGAATATGACAAATGCTTTAGATAACTGAATGAGACTTCTTCCCAGGTGGAAGGGTTGTTTTAAGACAGCAGTAAAATAGTCTTCCTTAGGAATATAAACCTCAAAAATGTATTGTATGGTAGCACTGTTAGGTTATATATGTGCCATTATGACATATACCAAAATATAAATCAATTAAAAGTTACAGGACAAATAAAGGGTAAAACAGACCTGGTTCTAACCTGAAAACTGATATTCTGAAAACTTCATAGAATGAATAAAGATCCGTTTCACCTTCCATCTCATGCCACCATGTCAAAAAATATTTCTTAGTCAGATAGGTATATGCTTACATTTTGTTAATAAGAACTTATTTTGTTAAATTTACAGAACTAGAGTTACTTTTGAATGGATCTGGATAATGCCATGCTTGAAGGTTTTCACCCTAATCCTGATCTAAAAAAAATATATATGGTAGGCTTGTGCAAGAAATATACCTAAACTAATGAATAAAAGACTAGTTTACACTGTAAGTTCATCACTGGGAACTGAATTATTGATAAATACAGCTTTCCATATGATCAATTAAATAGTCTAACAAAAAGTACCACAGATTATAGTACAATATGCAGGCTGCCTTTCATGCAACTGTCAAAAACAATATTTGAATCATAATACTTGCACTTTTCAGGAAACAGCTGCACTCTTATGCCCTATTATATTTTCATAGGAAGTAATCTAAGTTTATAAAACTATTACTCCTTTATTTTTGTTTAATGAAAACATAAAAGTGATGCGTTTTAAAAGTTTGTTTTCTTGACAGCACAGTTGCAATACATTTGTAAACGTTGAAAACAGTGCGTAGTTATATGAATATTGACCTAATACGCACTCTACATCCAGCAAAGTTTAAGTGTTGTCAAAGCAATGGGTTATTGTGGGAGATGAAATTTTCATGGGCAATAAATATCTACTTGAGTGACATCAAGCTGCGTTACCATATACTAAATTAACAGGGAACAAGTAAAATTTCAGTTAAACTGAGAGGAGGGATGACTCCCCTGTCTTCCTAGGAAATGTTTTTGGTGTTTTTAAAAACATAATTGTAGACATCTGGTTGGTATGAACCATGTTAAAAAGATAAAGATTGTGCATGAATCCAGAAAACTGCTATATGGCAACAGACAACAAGAAGGATGTAATGGCCTGCTAATTCACTCCACAGTTTCATGATCCTTTGCATCTGGCTTACGGAATGAAGCTTTCCAGCACAAAACTTTTTCACTGAAAATAAATGCAATTGTTGCACTCTTGTAAACTGTATATCCACAGCACACCAAATTTTGACAGATCCAGCTGTTTAGCAATCCATAACTGTATATGTCAGTGAAAAAGTAATGTTAAAGTCTGGTGCCACCATGGCTATAGATGGTTCTTTGGGGGTGGAGGGAAGCAAAAGGTACAAATTTCTGAAAGCTGTATAGAGCAGAATATAAAAAATTCATCAAAATGTTCAAGAGAATTTTAAGAAAGAACACTGACAGAAAACTAGGATGGATTCATCTATAAGCAACTAAATTGGTATCTCACTTGGCCAAATTTAAAGGTTTTAAATAGATGCAAGAAAGATTAAAATTTATTGTTAATACACAGCTAAGCATTTGCAAGATCAAAATCATAGCTGGCCAAATTTTGTCTCTTTCGCTACACTTTTTTCTGAGTTAACTCAGAGACTACTCATGATTAAAGTCAAGCATATTTTTGCATTCTGTAATGTTTAATGACCTTAAAAAATACTTAACAAATTAATAAATCTTGTTTCACTGAAATCCCTACTATTTGCTTCAGATGCACACAAACTGGAATGGTCTTAATTGCACTGTATTTGTTGTCTTTATCTATTCATAGTGTAAAAGTGGCTCCAGTTTTCAAAAACTGTTTCTGTCATAGTAATCATCTCATTACAAAGTGAAAACATTTCCTTTTTCACACTTCTCTAAGGATCTGTGGAAAGTATGAGAAAATTACAGCTGTTTGGAGAACATGCAAAACTTATTAGCAGAAGTTAATACATACATGGTAATAGTTATTATAAACAGGCCAACATATTTATGATTCACTATAAAACATTTTACAACTGCACAAATACTCTATCATTTTGCTAATATTCCACTGTTCCTACTATAATACTTTAATTTAATTCTTTATCGGGAAAACATGATTTCTACATGATTAATGTCAAATACATGGCTGACATATGATAGGAAAGTAATAAGCCATAGCTAGGATCAAGCTGAAGTTGAATTTATGACACCATTTTGGGTCTGCACACATCACCTACTGTCAGTAGCTGCATCTCTCATTTTCAACCACTAGATGGTGTGAAAAAATTAAAAAAAAATTGCCAAAGATTCATGCCACTGCCACAAAGTCTAAATATTAATCTAGTAAATTAAAAAACATTTGCTGAAGCAAAGTCTTTTCAAATTTTTAAATTGTCTATATTATTTTTTACCTTGGTTATATTCTTACTAACCAGATGAAGGTGTTGTTAATGCTTAGCCCTTGAAACTGAATAAAGTGGAAGGTTAAGATGGATAATTCCCTGGCACTTCACCTCCAACGACCCTAAATTCAGACCTGACAGTAGTGACCTGCTCATTTTTCTGAAAAAGCTGCAACAGTCTTTAAGTAAAATAGGCCTGTATTTTGTGAGCTCCATTTTGAAGCAGAAATCATTCCTAAAACAGAAAGCATCTATATATTTAGAGAAACTAGCAGACCAGTTTCAAGGACTGAATATGTATTAATCAAGGCATGGCCATGAGATAGTTGAAATGGATAGCATGTTTCTCCACCTCTGCCCCACTTTATAATGAATGGCATACTTAATGGTTTCAGGGAACCAGCCAAAAAAACTCCCCACCTATGATTAATAATTAAGATTTCATAAGCCCCTTATAGCATTAGAAAATAGTACAATGGACAAGGACATTGATGCATAATGCGAAACTGTTTGTGCCTGTAGTTTACATGTTTAAGTATGCTACTCTTCAGTACTATACAACTGAATGAATGTCTGCTCAATCATAAAGACCTATTCTACCTTTAGAAATGCAATTCTACAGTTATTAGTTTAAGTGACAATGAAATACCTCAAAAGTAGTACATGGTCACATTATCATTAGCAATATATCTTCGATATTTTTATATACGATTGCCCTCCTAGCCATAAATCTTGAATTTATTTAAACAGAAGCCATACATTCATTATCCAAAAACACAGCAGTTAAACAGATCAAGGAAGATTTAAAGCAATTTTGATGAAACTGAAAAGTTTTAAACTAACAGAAACAGAGGACTGCAACCTTCCTGATGTTACTTATTTCAGCACAGAAGTGCTGAAACACTTTAAAAGGGCTACCACGACTTCAAATATGGATGATACTAAATGACAACTGAATATGAAAGAACGTAACGAATATTTTAACCTTATTTGTCGACTGTGGAAAACTTAAATATTTTTTTTTAAATCTGTGGGTTAGAAGAATATTTTCCCCTCAGATGCAGTCATATGTAAGCCTCACTGAGCTTGGCATAAGGACATTCAAAGGGGGAAAGTCTTCCTTAGGTTAATTTATATTAAATTAAAACAAGGATACTGGCTTAATCCATGACATTATGCTGAAACAAAAAACTTGCATTTATGATTTCCTTTACACATAGGAGAAAATGGTGCATTAATAATTGCCTAAATCTGTCAGTAGCATACACAGAACCTAAGTTATCAGAACAGATAAAACCCTAATTCAAGAAGAAGAGCATTTCTAGTTGCAAGATGCCCAGAAAATCAAAATCAGCACACACATGAACACAAAGGAAAAAAGAAATAAAAAGCATAACATAATAAAGCATCCTACAAGATTAACTTTCACATGCAGTAAACACTTGATCTTGGCCAACACTTAAAAGGATAAAAATTTTAAGTCTATTTCTGTTATGTTTTAAATGCAATTATGTTCCACTTGACAAAATAATGAATTACTGTGACTACGACACCTAACAAGGGACCTAAAGGGAATGCCAATTTCCCCCGTAGTATTGTAAGAATGCATGCTTTTACCGTGACATACTTTTTTTACACCAATTTATTCTCAGTAGCATACTATACCTTGCTGAGAATGTAGATAATGTCACCACGTTTAAATGACAACTCATCAGGTACATCTCCTGTGCAGTCCCACAAACCTTGGTAGAAATTAGCATAATCGGTATTTTTATCCTCTGGGGGGGGGAAAAAAAGGCATACATTAAATCTTCCAAGAAAATGTAATATTTTATCATCAAAGTAGCAATTAAGTCTTCAGACAACAAACAAAGATGTGCTAGACCACATTTCTCAATTTTCATCCTAGAAATACCTACCACACACCAAAGACAAGCAAGTAGAAAGCAACTTAAACACGTGAATCATGCATAGGCAGTGGCTATGTCATCCAAAGCATGTAGCTACAGGTTTTCAAAGCGTTTAGCAACTACAACTTCCAGCATCTAATTTTCCTCTACTAATGTATTTCCAGCAAGCCCTGACTGTATTGTAACATGAAAAGGACAAAAATGTTAGAGTATAATTACTAAATCCTGTGAAAAGGGGCAAATGTAAGCATTTCCTGATATACTTTCCTCCCCCCTTTTCAAAAAAGCTAAAATCACTTTTCTGAGAATCTTTCTTATCTTTTGGTTGTTACTGCTGAAATATTGGAGAACTTTCAAACTGTTTGCTGAAGCTGCATTTCTAAAATATTTGTGTCAGCTCCAGTTTAGAACATTAAGCTCTGGCTAAACATGCAACATACACTATAGGCACAAGCTCATCCTTCTAGCAGCATAAGCACAATAGATGTGCTGTGTTCAAACTGCCATACAGACCATTAACTGATTGATTATTTAGCACTCTTTGCTCTGTAATACCGCAATAACAGAGTAATAAATGCTTTGTCATACGCTTACAATATAGAGTGCATCTCCTGAAAACACAGAACTTATACATGCAGCTAAATACACTGGATGCTTCTGTTACACCGCAAACTATTTCCTGTTTTTAATTCCACAAAACTGGAGTTTGATGAGTTAACACAAAAAGAATGTAAGCAATACCAATAATATGACTAGTAACATTATGTATACACTAACCAGACAGAATGTATATATACTAATAATTTACATCACTAGAAAACTATTTTCTAATTCTGGTAACATAAATATCACTGAACTGGCTGGATCGAGGCTGTCATCTTAGTTTTGTTATATGATCCTTGAACAGCAGGCTTGCTGTTTATTCCAACATACACCAGTCACATTTGCATGTCATTAACACTCTACACCATTATTTATAGTTTACTATTTAACCACGATTGGCTAAGATTATTACAGGGGGAAAAAAAAAAAAATCGCCCTAAAATATCAAGGAAACAGGAGAAATTGCCATACTCTTTTAGAATGTAAAGCATTGTTCTATTCATGTTATCCTATAGTTAAAAAAACATTTTTAGATCAGTTGCAGTGTTTCCTATGATAATCAGAGCTGCCTTCTATATACTTTCTTTAGTCTGTGGGGTAGCGTCTTCAGATGTCATTACTAGCACAAAACGGAATATGCACAACTCTAGCATAAATTAAAACTGCTGTGCTTGACATTCATTTTTTATCCTTTGCATAAACTAGTATTGATTGGTTCATATAGCACTAGAGGGCACTCTGACTAGCAGCACAAAAAATTTGCTGTGATCATACTAAAATAGTACTGCATTAAAAAAACCCAAAACCTTAGCATAGTTTTTTAATGTAGATGTTTAGACTAGGAGAGCCTGAATCAGCCTGAAAATTTTACAGGGTCCAAATTTTAACCAAGATAGTCTGGTAGTTTACTATCCACTGGCTCCAATGCAGCAAAAAAGCCCCACTAGAGTAGAATAGATAAAATAAAAAAATCATTACAATAATTATGACATTACAATACCTGATTAATATTCTTAGGTACAGCCATGACCATTATGCCCATCATTTTTTTCTTTTCAAAAATTATATGAAGACCACAAGAAATTATTTGGTTTGTGGCAATGTTCTAGTCTTTCCAATCACTTTTTCTTTTAATATGCTGAATAAAGACTTTCAGCTCCTCAGAGTTACATAAAATGAGTTGGGATTTCTCACACAAACACTTCTCACTTTCAGAGCTCTTCTTCCCATTATGCGCCTGGTGTAACTTCCATTAATATTAATGGGAGTTACATGGGGCACATCGACAGGAGAAGAGATCCCACAGCGAGTGAGATGCATCTCTCCCTAGATTTGCATCATGAACATTTCATTAAGCCTCAGAGTGGAAACACAACTGAACTAATGACTTGGCAACACTGGAAAAGATGCATTCTAACATACGATTACTGCTATCCTGATGTGGTTGTCCAAAGACCAACACCATGGCTCTGTACCCTCACATATAAAATCTATATAAGAAGAGCTTCATTTATACCAGTAAACCACATGAATGCTTCAGAGTAACTGGTAGGGCAGAAAGATAAAAGTTACAAATAAAAGAAAAAAAACCCGTCAGTAGTTTGGTAACGATTACTTTTAGCCTCCCAAAGAAAGAAGTGTTTAATTTCTGGATGGAAAATCTTGTGCCCATCAACTGCAAGTATGACTAAACCTGGGACAGGCAAAATATGGCCCGCGAGCCACGTCCAGCCCACTGGGAACTTTCATCCAGCCTGCGAAACCCGCCAACAAACTGCCCCGCCCAGCCCTTCTGCCTAGGAGGGTGGCAGCAAGGTGTCTACACCCACCCCCAACGTACCCCATTATGCCTTGCTCCCGCCCTCGTGGGCGGAAGATCTTGGCT
>NW_017728886.1:59896778-59913836 GCF_001723895.1 Crocodylus porosus
GGGGCAGGGCCGCAGTTGGGTGGGAGCATGGCATGTGAGGCTGGGGCTGGCAACAGTGTCAAGCCTGCGCCCAAGAGGTGGGGGCAGCGCGTAGTTCGGCTGTGCAAGATTTGGGTGTGTGGGAGAGTAGGGGATATCAGGAACATCCCCCACAAATTCCCGTATGGCTTGCCGCCCCAGCAGGGTACTCATGAGCTCGTGCTCGGTACTGGTGCCTGGCTTTGGCCAGCACTGCACATCACTGTGAGGAGCGCAGCCCCCAGCAGGCCATCTGTATCACTGCCGCTACTCCCACTTGTGTGGCACTGGAAGAAAGCCCCAGGCCCTGGAGCCAACTGGGGCGGGGTAGGCAGCCGGCTCCAGCCCAGGACGTCCCTTCCCTGCCAGTGACAGAAACTGCCCAGCAGGGGCTGTGCTCCTCGCTGCAATGTGCAGCGCTGGCCAGAGCCAGGCACCAGCACCCCCACCTGCTGCTGTGCTATGGGGGGAGGGGGAAGGGGGGGTTCCCTACACCCTCCTCCCCTCCCACACACCCCATAAATGCCCTGCCCTGTGTTGACTGCAAAAGAGTAGCATGTTCCAGTGCCACATACCCACACCCCAACAAACTCTATGCCCCGACACACAGCTACACCCCCCCACGCACCCATACCCATATCCACACATGCTCCCATCTCCACCCCCACCACACACAAATACACACACACTCCCTACACAATGTAACAGACTAAGAATTTGAGTTATTATGCAATCCCCTCTATATCCAGCACACAAAAATATATCATGACAAAAATATGTTCTGTAATAAAATTAAAATATGTGATAGTAGGTGTTTGACTTTTAGTGTATGATTTGGTTTTTTCTGGTTCCAAGATGGCAACTCCCCCCCTCTCCCAAAAGGAGTATTTCTGGGTGGGGGGAGGGACTTCTGGTGGCAAAGGTCAGGAGTTAGGTGTGGGATGTCTGGTCCAATATGGCGATCAGGAGGTGAGGCAACTGTCAAGGTGTGGGGCTACCCAGGCAGCCCTCAACAGCTCACCAAACCTCATTAAACAGCCCTACACTTGAAATAACTGCTCGCCCCTGAACTAAAACACCTGCAGAATAGTAAGTATGGCCATGTCTTCAGAAGCAATGTGTGTCTAGAACTGAAGACTTTACAAAATGATAGGAACTGCATGAGGAAAAAACACCCCCAAAACATTGCATGCTGTAAAATAAAACCCTCACACTGCTTTCTAAAATATGAAGCATTATTGCTTAGCATCTATTTTACTAATTTCAGCTGCCTGGCTTGATTTCAAAGTCATGAAGATAACCGTTATCTCTCTTTTGCTTAGGATTGAAGAAGTGAATATAAGAGCAGGAGGTGACCTGACTGAAAATGCATTTGACACTTTAGAAAGAAAACGACACTGATCCCCAACTCCCACTATTTTAAATGCATGAAAACAGATCACTGATTTGACAATAATAAGTTGTCAAATGGAGCTTAAATTCAAAAGATACTGATTAGTTGATATTGTGGTACTGCCAATAGTGTTATAAACAAATATTTAATTCCTTGCAAATTCTATATAGCCTGTGTTTACAACTGTTGATAAAAAGAGCAATATTTTATATAAAGAGGCCTTATTCTTTAGCTCTTACTCATCTACACCAGGCATGTATGTTCCAGTGCTCTACTTTGTGAATCCCAAGAATCATGGTACACCATTAATTCCAAAAATGAACCATCCTACCTTTACATACCAGGAAAATCCCCAATAGTTTTCAAAGCTGCCTTGTGAAGGATTTCTCCAGTTATCATTCTACAACCATATTTTTGGTGTGTATGTAAAGCTGATAGGAGACATGGATATTTCTCTTTCTCATCAGATCCAGACAGTGCAGCTTTGCTACTTTCCTGATGCCAGACAGATAGGGCCCTAATGAAGATGCGACTAACTCATGCCAGACAGGTAGAGATGGTGAAGGTGGAACCTAATAGAAGAGATTCTAAAAGGTATGTGCATCTCTGGTAACCAAATATGCCTGCTCTTTTTTCAAGAATGCTCATAATAATGGTGGTTTGGTGTCTCAAACTTTTCAAGGTAGCACTAGTACTCATAGTGACTTTACCTCCTTTTCTCCTGCATTTGCAACTGGTCAGTTTTGCATCTTTTGGGTGTTTACCTCATTGCCTCTCTCAGGTTGATGCTGGATTAGAACCATCTGTGCTTTGATCTTTCCCTGCAGACCACTGTGAGAATGCACTTAGTGCAAAACCTACTATTATCAGCTTTCTCAGTGATGCTAAATCCCCAACATACTGGCCTGCTACAGTGACATCTCTAATGTTTCCAAACTTGAATTACAATGCCCTGCATCAGTGTGGGGCTGGGGTGGCGCAGGCGCTAAGGTGCATAGTTGACAAGCCGAGGTCATAAGTTTGAGGCCATAAGTGCTCACAGCATGGCCCTTTCAGATTTTAACAATTCTGTTAAATACCTTATCACATGGACATGAAAAAGGAAAGGAAGTGTGGGTCCTGAACTCCTTGCAGAAGACCTTTCTTGAGCATAAAATGTGTGGTGCTGATCTGTGCTAAGATTTAAGAAATTTTACAGCAGGGCAACAGACAAGTCCTACTGTCTGGGACCCAAGCTTGTTAACCTTTAGAATATATTTTAAAACCTTGCAGATATTTTTCTGACTGAAAGTTCAGATAGGAGTTAGATTCTCATTCCTTTATGAATGGTATTTTTGGCTATTAACTGCTAGCTGCAGTTTATTACTCATTTTTTCTAGTGTGTGTTGTTAAAAAAAAAAAGCATTATGACAGATGAATCAGGAAAAAAGGAAAGAGCAGCTCTAAATAGTCAATACCTATTTTACTATCTATTACTAGGTTCAAACTTCAGATCTGGCTTAAAATTTAATGTTAGAAAATATGGAAATATACATGAAATGATTAGAATAAATTTAATCCTGTCCTCCATCAACCTCTGAACTCCACAGTAAAATGATGACATTTGCAACCTCTTGCAGAGAAAGTTAGATGTTTAAATTAGCAGCAGTCTGCAGCTGTTATGTCCTAAATCTGCTAGTGCCTTAGGAATCGAGGAACTGTCAAGTAGTTTTTCTTGTTTATATTGCCTTTGCTTTGCACATGTATGAATCTGATATATAACAGTGATCTTCAGACAGCTTAAACTATACTCAATACTACCTGGTTTTTGGTGTTGCTATGAAGAAGTTTATGGCACTAAATACAACAACTGCGTATAAGACATTGCCTGGATGTCTATGACATGAATTGGTACAATTGTGCCAAACTATTACATGAAATGCAATCTATTCAGGCCAGAAATGCTGGAAGTCTGCCATTTTGGAAAACAACTATTTAAGGCTTTTCAAAATAGCAGGTGTACCCTAGTCAACCCTAGTGACATCAAGATAGGTGAAGTTCAAGCTAAATAGAGTGTACAATTTAAACATGAGGGAGGTATGGTCATGCAGATAGATTCTGTTTTCAGACTCTCTGCTGTGATGAAGATGTGTATGGTTTAAGGATATAGCTATCTCAGTTTTCATTTGTTCTGATGTTCTTGCAAAATATGCAGGAATGCACACAACTTCCTCCCTCTTTGGCCTTTTCTGACCCTTGCTAACCACATCAGGAAGAGGGAATGCAGACCTTATGAGATAAGGAGGAGGCATGTAAAGGAATTCTAGTGGACTGACTTGGGGAGCAGATCATGGTCGCTGAACAAACCCAGTGTGCTCCTTATATCTTCCCCTCCTTTTATCCCACCACAACAAAAATCTCAATCCATCTGACCAACAAATAACTCAAAAGTAGTTGAAACCTTTACCAAGACTGAGATTAAAGTGAATTTAGAGTTTACAAATACACTGCTGTGAAGTTAAGATTTGAAAAAAAATAAAATAAAAAAAATCAGGAAACCATTCAAAATAAGACCTTTATTTAACCCTCACATATCCAAAATGCCTTGAGTTTTCTCAATTTAAAAGAAAATGTCTGGCCCGGCAGAAGATTCATTACGTGAAACTGCAGTCAAAATTACTGAATTCTGACAAGGATAAGCAGTGTAGATGTCAACACTGGGCTATAAAGAAATGCTAGCATCTCCCATAATATACAAGCATGCATGCACACATGCAACACAAGTGCACGTGTGCCCGACTGCCCCCAAACAAACACGCGCGTGCACACGCGCGCACACACACACACACAAATAATGCAAAAGATGGTAAAAAAAATTCCTTTTTTAACTTGTGCTCAAGACTCATTCAGATCTAAGTATAGTATCTGGTGTGTGTATTATTTGTTGGACAAACTAATACAAAAAACTTGCAACCCAATTCAAGACTGTTTGAAGTTCATCTGATGAGAAGCCTGGCAAGGTAGAAATGCCCTTGTCAACTCACTTTCCTATACAGCAAACAAACTTCGAATGCTAAGGAAGGTCAGAGGTCATTGTTATGCTAATATTTTACACCTATTACCCAAACTTAACTTCATATCTGGGAAGAATTATTATGGTGCTTTATTTCAAGGTTATCGTATAATCCGCAGAAAAATGTATAGAGTTCTTCTTGAAGTTGGGATTGTGCTTAGGAATGAAAGTGCTAATTCTTTGGTTATTTTAATGACATCCTTTAAAGTTTCTTTGAGCTGAAATATTAGTAAGAGCAGAAATATTTCTGTTGTCCAAGTTGTAATTGGATTGACCCTAACACAGCATTTTGATGGGATGCTCCTATACTTACTGCAACATCTAAATGAATACTAGTGCTAAGTTTTCATTGAGTAATGTTGTTTCATGAGTGTTTTTTAGTGGAACATAATGTTCACAACATCTGATGATCCGATCCTCATTTCCTTTTCAAAAAAGGCAAACCAAAATCCTTTATAGCAACCTGTTCCTGCTTTCCTGTATGGGTCAGGAAATCAGGCCTCTTGTTTCCTCTCCACATGCTGCAGTAGGAAGACCACTGCAAAGCTATTTCCCGAACACACTCTTCTTGTGCACCCTTCCCTTGACAGCACTGGAAGAATGATGTACAGTACATACATAACAGAGGAAGGTGGTACAGATTGCGTGTCACTACAGAATGCAGTTACGACACGGCAAATCTGGCCTTGGGTCACAGTTTTGCTGTGAAGAGGTGTACAATCAAGGTAAAAAGCAAGTCTTCTCTACTTTGTGTCAAATAACTGATGGTTTATCAAGAAGACCACACCCTCGAGGCTAGTATACATCTTGTATTACATTACCTTAGCTGGAAATGTCTTGCCATCAAGAAAAGTATCCAAACCAAATGACTTTACATAGTACATGAGGTTATTTTTTCCAGCCCCAATAATAATTAGCACAAGGGCAGTTTGCCAAGCTCAGGCAAAGACAATATCCTTCATAGTCTTCCTGAGCATTTGTGTCCTTTTCCAATTTTTATGTTGCTGTCACTGGACTCTGGCATTTCTTACCCAATTCATTTGCTTTCTGTGGTAATCATATGCAATGAAGATATGCATGGCCAACATTTAAACAGGCTGCAGATCAATTAGCGGTCTTAAGTTTATCTGATTTTTATCAAAGAAGACAGAGCTCTGGGTCGATTGTCAGAGCCTGTGTCAAGTTGACCTTTTCAGAAACGTCTACATCGCCAGTCCCCTGGGCAACTTGTTGTCCCCTGTTAGTCTCTGAATGGCAGAAGTCTGTTCTGCTCAAGCACAAAGTATACACAGATGTCTATATTACATTCTTATAGGTTTGACAGCAACTGCATGTTGTATCTATAAACTGTCCTTTAGCAGTGACACTTCCTCAATGATGATAAGCTAATTTATGCAACTAAATCTCCTTTGTGCAGAAATGAAAGCTAATTGAGTCATTACAAAGTAATTCAGGAAGGAATACCTTGTATAAATTGGCTTACTTTATAAATCCTTCTCAAGTGGTTTTCATGCATCCTAAGTGGTGCTAAGCAGTTTTGCTGCCATAAAATATCCTGATGAAACAGACAATTTTTGGAGCTATGAAAACATTATTTACTAAAGCAAAAGGAAAAAAGACAGGAAAAAAAAAGGTAAAGAAACATATACATCATAAAGAAGAAACATTTCAATTACCTGAAACACTAGTAACATTCTCTTGGCTCAGCTTCCTTGGTGCTTCAGTCTTTGCAGGAGCTCTCTCTTCTTCCTCTGCAAAACACACAATTGCAAATGAAATGCTAGAGGGACACTTTAACTAATAGGAATTACAGCCTGTGTCAGTTTATAAAATGCACTATGCATTTTTTAGCTGGAAAGCATGTTTGCCATAGAGCCAAGTTATTCTGCATTCATATAAAAGTCTGAGTATTTTTTTAAATACATTTTAAAAGCTCAATTACAAACACCTATTGTATTTATATGGCCCTTTTTATTCTACTGTGCAAATGGTATTATGCGACTTTAAGTTTGCTTTCTCTCAATAACTTCTAAAACAATTAGAACTGGAGTTTCCTTCCCCAAGGTGCTCTTGCCAATGTTGAGCTGGATCCCTCTGGAACCTCCATAGCTGAGGTATAGAATGGGAGCGGGAATAAGAGTATGGCACAGATATGGCACTTCTCCCACCCCTACTTTTATATACAACCCACTCTGTATAGGAACAAGAAAACAACTACCATACAGGTATTTTAGTTAATAATTCTGTTGAAGAATCAAAAGGGAGAGAGACTTTGTATTTTTGTAAGGAAAAAATGAGGTGTAGACAGACTTATCCTGGCTATTATATAACAGCACAACACAGCTGTTCCTTCATCAGTTAAGTAAAAGATGATACACTGGCAAACTCATTTTTCAAAGTAGAAGTACACTTCCAATACATAGAAATTATTTCACTACTACTCTTTGCTATATTTTGTACTAATAATACATGTTGGCTTTTGAAGTCCATACACATTTCAGCTACTAATTCTGATATTATGTTGTTAATACAGAGTAGATGCAAAAATCAAGGCTTTAAAAACATCTCTCATAAACAGGTTATTTAAGGGTTTTATATCATACATAGTCTGTTAGGCAGAGAAGGGCAATTTTTTGGTGTGAACATGTGATCACATCTGCTGGGGTTGTTTTAAGGGGTGACAGTATAGTTGGAATTCTACACAAGTTACATTATGCCCTAACATTTCCATCCTGCAAACTTTCCAACAGATGTTTAAGCACAAAAAGTACACCCTGTTGAATCAGATGGACCACTTCTATAACTTAAATCACATGCATTACTTTCCAGGATTAGGGCTCTACAGTTGAGAAGTACAACACAATTTTGAGAGACAAGGTTGTGATGTACTGTGCACAGAACTCTGTGCTGCTAGGCACTCAGTGCCGTGATTCTTCCTGGTCCTATACCACTGGCGAAGTTAGACATTAGGTTGAGACATACAAATAGTTCTTTGACCCAAAATAAGAAAAAAATAGAAAGGAGTCAATCTAACGCTACAATACTAAAACTAAAGGCAAAAGGAGACATTTAAAACTGATACTGCAGTTGGTACCATATTTGGTACACAATTCATTATGTTTATATAACTAGTTATTTTTAAATACATTTTAAAAGTATAGCAAGAACAGCATAAAATATCCCTATATTCTCTCAAAGGCACCAGGAGGCACTCTCACCCTGTGGTTTAGATGCCATTCTTATGCCACTTACAAGCATTATTATCCCACCAAAGGTCATCTTTTTTACCTGTGGCACATTACAATTTAATCACTCAGTTCCAGTTGAGAGAGAATAAATGGATTTTTTAAAGTTTTGATATTTGAGACGACAGAATTATTGTTAATAATGTATATACTATACAGTACTATCTATACCAACTGTTCCTTGAAGGTATTTTGCCCTCCACCCTTAATTTAAAAAGAAAGTAAGGCAGTGAAGGCTTTAAAAGATCCTTCTAAATAACTATAAATACAGCTTATTGTGGATCCATAAATAAGTTCATAAACAAGTGCTTTCCACTTCCAGAAAAAGAAATGTGCAATCACATCGTTTAGAAAGCATTATTATTTTAAGTGCAAGAGGAGAAAAAAGTCTGAACTCGTTTGTTGTGACCCCCAGAGGTTCTCCATGTCAGTGAAATAATAAAGATTTGAATCTAACAAAATCGTTTCATTAGAGATAAAGAAAGACTTGCTGCCCCTACCTACAGTTTCTTCACTTAGTGACAGTTAACAGTACAAAAGTCACACTGCACTGGCAAGATAATGCGTCACAGGGAGTCATAGAAAGCTCCAAAATAATTATTGTATAATCCTTACTCTCTCCTCCCCTTTTCATCTTTGTGGGAAAAGAGGTATTTTTTCATTTTTTCCCTAAATCAACAGGAACTTTGATCAAACCAGTGAACTTTAAATGAACTGCGTATGTGACCCAATGAAATGCATCTGGTCCTAGAAAAATAGATTATACACTATACTCCAGTGATCTTCAGACACTCTGATAGCATGTCTCTCCATACTAGAAAGGTAAACATTTGTTATTAGTATTATTCTTATGGTGACAGAACAGTGAAGGAGTACATGTATTAAAGTGTGCTCCCCTCTTCC
The DNA here is from genome assembly GCF_001723895.1 of Crocodylus porosus. Lineage (NCBI taxonomy): Eukaryota > Metazoa > Chordata > Crocodylia > Crocodylidae > Crocodylus > Crocodylus porosus. The sequence goes on from NW_017728886.1 coordinate 59,905,390, forward strand.
CCAGTGGTTCTTATACTGCAGGTTAAACAGGAAAATTACTACCAGCTGATTGCCAGAGGCATTTCCCATATACGCATGATTCTACTTGCACCTGTGATTTAAAATAAGTAGAATGAATACAAGAGTATCTGGTTTCTAGACACGTCAATTAATTTTTCTTCCACGTTGTTCTTCTGAAAGGAAAATTCAGACTATGTAAATATTAAAATGCACTAAAGTTGGGCTTGTTTAATTCATTCCTATAACAGACTTGGTACTCTTCAAGATAAACATGTATTAAGTCAGCAATTGCCCTCCCACAAAATCTTGTATTTATCCACATACATACATTAGTTGTTAAATTAATATTATTATTAGCTGGTATTTCATTGCATTGTTTTATTTGAGATAGACACTGTCATTACACAAAATTAATTAATACCCTGGATAATCACAGTTTGTGGGTTAATATATTCTATTCAATGCTTTAATAACAGTAAACAAAAACAGCTCAGCTATGCAGCAAAATCCATCAAACCACACAGATGGTTATAAGCTTTTCATTATGTGGTTTCCATAGCAATCATATTGCAAATCTGGAAGCTTCTTGCAAATAAGCAGCTTGTATTTACATGCCTCTCAGCTGCAGCATGGAACTCTAACAACATACAAAGTTTTGATTCCAATCACATATTGTTAGAAGAATCATTGGGAGATGTTTTGATCAGTCAAAATAAAAAAAAATAAAAAAATGGAGGGAACTAATTAGGGAAAAAAAATTCAGGCAGTGTATACCTGTGATACATGCAAATGTATCTAAATTTAAAATTTAACTGTGGCAAAAAGATTACAAGTATACAGCTTGTCTTTTAAAAAGACATCCCCCTTACAAAAAAAATTGTATTAGCAAATGAATACAAATCAGTGTCTCAGTGCACTCAAGATGGAAGTCACATGTATACACAGGAAGACCCCAAAGGAAACTGAAACATTATGGTTACAAACATCATTGATTTGCTCAAATATAATTAAAAGGTATAAGCACCTACTAACAGCTGACTGGTAAGAAATTCAATTTCACCAGGATATATCTTTTTCTTAAGATAACTCCATGCGACTGCAAATGGGAACTCTCAAAAAAATGAGTAAATGCTTACTGTGGGGAAAAGTCAAGGCCCTTTCTCTCCCAGATTTATAAATTCAATTTTACAAATTGATCTTGCTCTGGAACAGATGGATTATTACCCTAATAAGGAACATAAATCTGTCCAGCTATGCAGTTTTACAAAAAAGCAAGATCTAGCTTTTACAAAAGTTCCTGTAGCAGGGTAGAGTTAAAGGACCAAAAACAAGGACCAATTAAGGGGAAAAACGTTTATATCCATATTTATCCCCCCTTAAATTTAGGCCCATGTATCACCCAACCTACCAACACTAACAGTGAGGACTCAAGCACAAAGAGCACTGGGGGGGACAAAGAAAAAAGCAGCAACAACTCTCCCATACCTTGCACAAGTTGTTATCCCTACATTCTCTGAAGTGAATACTCTTTAGTTGAGTAATGAATCAGTAGGAAGTTTGCAGTATTCTTGCTATATGTCTTCAAACACCCTTGGCTCTTACCTGCATTCTAGTTCAAACCCCTGTCATCATACAAAACCTTTATGCTCATGCTTGTATGTCCTTCAGATCCAAACTTGGTGTTTCAAATAGCCTGGGCTTGCTTTACAGCAGGTTCTGACGTGTCCATTTTTTTAGTAAGGATACAGCTTAAGGATGCAGGCATATGATCCCATTGCCACAAAATTATTTACCCAGGAATTTACTCTGGAGTAGAACCAGCACATGACCAACTGTCCCAAACTGGCTGCTCACAGTAGGTGCTACTATAATCCAGATCCTATAATGCTTGGCCATTTGGTGGTGGGGAAGCTGGCTTTCACTGGCAAACCTCTAACCTGGAATAACACCAACTACAGCAATGATTCTCAACCAGTGTGCCTCCAGATCCTTTGAAGGGTGCTACAAGGTTTGAGGAGGTAAGCAAGATAACGTAGAGATAAGCAGATAAGCACAGTCTCAGACTTGTGCTGCTTGGCTGATCCCCCACTCCAACTTCCCTGTCCCTCTACAAGGAGGTAAGCATGGTAATATATAAATTAGTTTTTGAAACCGGATACCATTCAATTCACAAAAATTATGAAGAGGTATCTCCTGTCCAAAGAGGAGTGCATTGAGTCCAGTGAGGGGTGTCTTACATCCAGAAACAGCTGAGAACTACAGCACTAGAGCAGCAGACAACTGGTCACAAGCATACAGTTACTACTCACTTTCTTATGAGTAATTTTACTTGAGCAGTGTGATTTAAACTAGGATAAGCTTTAACAACATATGTGAGTTGACTCAGTTATAAATGTCGTATGTCTGCACCCAAAACCTGGGTAGCAGAATTTAGATTTTGAAAGTTCCCCAATGTCCCTAGGCCTATATTTTACAGCCTTTCCATCTTCGCATTTTCTATTCACCTGCATGCAGACAGCTACTTTATATACATCGGCTTGGCACTGAACCCTTCACTGCCTGCAGCCTGTTCTCTCTGTAACCTTAGGTCACTTCAGCAAAACACCCCTAGAAAAAAATACCCTCATCATGCTGCTAACTAGACTGATGCAGGGGGTGGGGGGAGAGAATAGTTAACTTCTGCTTTGACTACAGCAGGGGTATTGACTCTGGGAGGTGTAAATGGAAACATCTCCACGATGCTGATGGACTGGGGATAAAGCAGATGGCCTCAGTGCAATGAATGTATTAAAACTTAAGAACTGACTACCACAAGCCAAAGCCCAGGAGCCATAAGTTCAACAGCTCATTTACTTCTTGCCTGAGGCTTCAGCAAGACTTGTGATTGACAATATTCAAAGTACAGCCTTGACATGGTAGATTATTTCATAAACAGAAAATTAATTTTACAAAGGCAGAGAGAAGAAAAGAGAAGAGAACATACCAGTGCAAAAGTAGAGATCCAAGTGCCGGAACACACCCTGGAGTTGGCCAAATGAAATTGGGACAGTCCAGGAAGTATTTGGGAATAAATCCCAAATCTGGGATATGGCCACAAGCAAGAGCTGGTAAGTGGGTACAATCATCTTTGTTACAGTGGGAGGGAAATGTAGTATAAATGGAAAAATGTCTAGATAATGGCCAATAAAAATCTTGTTATATAGGATATTACATGCATGGAATGACTTTGGCTTCTGTTGAGGCTGGAAGCCATGCCAGTCTGGGTTCCTTGTTTCTTCTCAGTCATATGTAATCCAAGATGGATTCCAAGCAGGGATAATAAAAACTCTAAATATCTCACCAGTGATTCATTCCTACTATGTCTGAATTAATTATTCAAGAATAATCAAAGCTAGAATTACAGGTTTGGCAAGCATAAGTGCATGTTTCAACCCAATACTGCTTTCTCTTCGCACCTCTGTCATACCAGCAGATTCTCACAGACTTGTTCTGTTACAAGCAATAAAGTATTGTCTCAGGAAGCCTGGATTACAAAACCCAGCACTTGAACAAAGTAAAAAGAAAAAACCTCCTTGAAGATTAAAGGACTTCCTGTGTTTCCTAACAGAGGCTGCTACTTAGCTAATTAGCACTATCTTGTACAGCTCTCTCCCTGACCTCTAAATGCTTACTAGGAAACAGCCAGAGCTAATGATTGCTATATAAAAAGGGAGGGCCCAAAGTCTAGTGCTCTGGCATTCCCCTTTGGGTAACTGCCACTTCTGGGTGATTTGCAAAAGTTCTTTGCACATCTAAGGATAGCTGCCAATATGGTCTTTATCACTGCTGGAGCTGCAAGGCGATTCAGAAAATCTCATGAGTTAAAACTCATCACATCTCTAAGAGTCTTAGCATAGAACATTGGACCACTAGGTGCTATGGTGGCTTTACGACACCTAGGCAACCGCCTTCTAATCCTGCTCTGCTATAGATGCTGAAAAGTTCTCAGCATGGAGGCTTGCCCAAGCATCTTTCTCAGGTCACAGCTATGTTCAAAATCTCTAGAACACTATAAGCTGAAGTCCAACCTATAACCTATTCCTCAGTCCACAATTTGAAAGACAGTCCTCAAAAGACAGCCTTAATCCTACAATTAAGAAACATTCCTTGAACAGCAACTCTATGCTACCTTGTTGGAATGAGAATCTTGCCCTTGGTGGTTTGACCCCCTCACAGCTTCTGTATGGAACTAAGCACATGTGCTGGATTGATAAGCATTTATAACCCCTGCCTCCTCAGTTATATACACAAAAGTTGTGCAGAATAAGCTGGCTTCCTGGCTCCAATGAACAATGGCTTGTGTAGGAAGTAACTCAGCCCCTCATATATGACGACCATGAAAGCTTGGCTGGACCTACACATGAAAGTTAAATGGCCAAATTACAATAACAGTGCATCTTGCACAAGAATGTAAGATTGTGACTGGGACCATGAGAAATGAAGCAATCCCAGTTGGATTTCATCTCCTATGTTAGTTGCAAATGTACCCAATGTTTTATAATGCTGAACTGTTTGTAAATAACTGCATCTCCCACCATGACTGTATCCTCCTTGCTGACACATCCTCCCTTGATTAAGGCATATTTCTTGGACTAGGCATTCAATGTCTACTTGGGGTTTTGTGAATGTCTCCATAGAACATCACCCATTCAGAATAGCGTGAGTTCTGCCCCACTGTTAAAACAACTACCCAAAACAGTGTCCTATGATCAATGCCCTAAGGTACCCTATTCAGTCAATCAAGACCCATCCCATTTGATTGAAGTGTATCCTCTGGACTGATCAAAAACAAGTTTCACAACTGGATGACCTAAAACAGGATCTAAGCAGTTGTAACATGATGGTCCCTTCCTGCTTTATTCATACTTTAAGTCAACCAGCCATCAAGGAGGAATGTTCTGAAACCATACAGTCGAAGAGTACAAGAATGAAACAGAGTTGTGGGCAAAATGCATGTTTCAGGAGAGAGAAATATTACTGCAACACTGTAACCTGCACCCAGCCGATCACTCTTGGCAACAGATCCAAGCCCAGTAAAGGCTGCAAAGACTGAACCTGCTTCCTGCCTGTATCGGTGAGAGACACTATTGCAGCTAACATATACCAGGTTTTCTGTGATAGCTCATTTACTGAATATTGGGTAGGAGTCTTTTTCTGTCATTTAGTTTTATAGCTCATTTGTGGTATGGTCATTAAAGCCTTCCTGTCACTAATTGAATGAAGTGTCCTGTCCATCCTTAACTGCACTAGGTTCGAATCCTGCTTTTGACTGCAACAATATACATGGAACACAGGTATAATCCTCCATACCTAATGAGAGCATTTCTGAAATTAGTTCAGCAACATTTGAGAAGCACATTGATACTATGGCAATAGAGAATGGGAAATCTAAATACTTACACTAGTGGTTATCAACCTTATTTTTTTACTCCAGGCACCACTCAGAAAGTGCCAGCTCTGTTTTCATTTGTTTTTGAGCAATTCTTCTGTTGCAAGAACTCAGAAAGGTCACAACAGAATGTTTTTGATACTATTGATTTCTCTTGGAAAAAGCATGGTTTATCTTGTGACTCTTGTTTGTACATCTAAAAGGGCTAACACTGCATGACACCTCACACCACCCTCAAAAGGATCACAAGGCACCATAGTTGAGAGTCACTGAATCACAGAATATTTCATTTCTACCTACAGTTTGTCATATACCCTCTTCAATCTGGTAATGCCCTTCTCTGCATGAGGAATGGTGGGGATGCAATATTAGGTAGCCTATTAGGGAACTGTTACCCATCTGAAAGGGCAAGGTGTAAAGCTCCAGCAGTGCAAAGTATTTTAGGAACATGAAGATTATGACAGCTTGGCTGTGGTACTCATTCTGCAGGCAACAGAATAAGAAAACGAGAAAGGAAAGAAAACAGCTATTTCCCAGAAGTTAGAGAAATTAAACAATTTTCGTCTGCTATTTTTATTGTTTTGGGATTTTTTTTTGGCAATAACATCCATGGCTGCTGTGAACCAGTGCATGGTTACACCTGATCTTTGGCTGCACCATCAGTGGCTGAATCATCAGTTATACATCATTCTATAATGTTTTCAAGAAATCCAAACATACTTTATTGGATGCCCTTCTTATATGCTGAACATACATTTCCCCCCCTAATTTTTAAAACATCCCATCTCTGTCCTTTTCTACTAAGGTCCTGTTCAGTAGTCATAAACAATTTAGTTATGGACTAAACCCTCTTCAAATGCCATTGATTCCCATCATTCATCAGGCAGAAGGGTTGTAGCTAAGGAATTAAAATTGCTCTGTCTCCAAGGCCCTACAAGACCCCGCAGACTTCTAAGAGCAAGGTATTGGAATAGTAAAAAAATTCTCAGCTACCTGAACGACAATACAGACTGTTTTCACTGGGACACAAGAATAACCGACAAGGTACGAGTACTTCATGGTTTTCATTATGAATATGTTACAGCTTCCTGAACTTTGCTTGCTGCTCTGAGCTCTCTTTGCAAAACAGCCAATCTTTGGTGGAGGAATAAGTGACTCTATTAAATGTTACAGCTGCACATCATGTTATGACTCACATCTGAGTTTGTAACCCCATCCCCTCCAGAATAAAAACATTTAAAAACCCCTTTTGGAAAAAAAAGGGATATTGGAATTACTTTCACTTTGTTTGCTAAATTGACTTAGATATAGGAGAATTAAAAGCTTGCTAGTAAGGGGTATGAACAGATTAAACAACTATACTAATTTAAAAGTGTGGTAGGGGACTTATTGGCTATCAAGATCACCCATTGATACTCTTTTGTGTTTACTTTATCTTGGCGTAAATGGAAACTAAACCACAGTAATTTAGCAACTATTTCATCCAGGAGTAAACTGCCCCAATTTAAACTTCCACTTAGTGTGGGACAGAGCAGATAGATGAACCAGTTGTAGCAGATCAGTTGACTGACTCTTCTTACTTTCATTTCCCTTTTAATTCAGCATAATTATTTCATCTATCCAAACCCTCAGGGCTACAAGGGAAATTAGTATATTACTTGTAATAGTATTTTTACAACAGAATTTCAAATGCTGTCTATGCTAGTGACAGTATTAGGGATGGGGAGAAGTATCTGAAGAAATAGGTGGGAACATCCAAGACTTATTTTTTTAAGAGCTCTGGAATTCCTTGGACCGAATGTTCTAAAATAAAATTTCAAATAATTATATTAATAACATTCAACATAAATATGCCAAAAGGCAATGGACAATGCATAAAAAAAAATATAAGCTGGGCTTTGGTTTGACCTTTTTATTTCCTCATGGAGACAGACTCTAACCGTTATTCTCCTCACGACTGAAGATAAAGGTCATAAGCAAGCTCAATCACAGATATGCACACAACAATAAACTAAATAATAGAAATGAGAAGGGAAAGATCCATTAGAATTAAGATGTTTAGCCTTTTCTGACTGTATGTTATTGGTATACAGCATGTCTTTTACAAATGTGATCAGTATTAAAAACTGTTCAGTTATTATTTATGTAAACAAGTTTCACCACTTTGGACTGCTTGCAACTCTTTCCTAAATTAACTGAAGGAACCTACTGCAGTCAGCTGCTCAGCAATAACTGCCCATGTTCCTCCCCTCCCTCTGTGTAGGGGTGCACCAGTACAGATTTTGGGAGCTGATAGAGATGGCCGATTTTAAGGAGGCATATTGGCTGATACCAATCCGATTTCCAATACAGCATGGAGAGCTGCATGCAACTGGTAAGTCTGTTATGGTGGAAGGAAAGGGGTGAAGAAAGGGGCATGGGGGGGGGAAGATCAAGACCCCTGTGGTGAGGGAAGAGCGGGGCTGGGGCAGGCACTGCCCAGGCAGGGCGGGATGCTGGACAGAGTCGCAGCTTGTCCGGTGGGTGGCACTTACTGCTCTGTGCACCCGAAGAGCATGGCAGGGGGAGGGGCTGTACCTTGGATCTGCACGGGTGGGGCAGGGCAGACTGCCATTATGGGCTGGGATGACACTGGGCTCTTCCAGGTGGGGGCTGGGGCAGGCTGCACTCAGGGTGGGCAGCAGCAGCGCTAGGAGGGGGACTGTGGGGGGAGAGCTGCAGCTACTCTAAAATTTACTGTAGCTCCCCCACATTCCCTCCCTCCCAGGACCAGATCCTACCCTGAATGCATCCCAGCCCAGCCCCCACTCCCCACCCATGTGCCAGGAAGAGCCCTGCCCCAGCCCCTGCTCGTGGCTGCAGCCCACCCTGCCCACACCCTGTGCAGACCCGGGGGCACATGCCCCCTCATCCTTCTAAGATGTGTGCAGTGGCAGGAGCCACCCCTTCCCCCCCACACACACTCCCCAGACAAGCCGTGGCTCCATCCCACACTGCCCCACCCAGGCAGCTCCTGCCC
>NW_017728886.1:59913976-59933128 GCF_001723895.1 Crocodylus porosus
GGCTACGTCAGGCTGATTTTTGATGCACTCAATTTTCTTTATATCTGTAATAATCCAATAATCAGACTGATAATCCAATATCAGACTGATGTATCGGTGAACCTCTACCTCTGTGGTAAGGAGCTAAACCACACTAGTTTATCCTTCAACAAAAGAGGGCTAAGTCACTAAGGATTTACTTTTACTTAACAGGTCTGAAGAGGAATACAGATAAATACGCAGTATTGGACACAATAGAAGTTATTGCTCCCTTTAACTCACTGTAATTTATTTGCACATATTTGGGAGCATCCCATTTTGGGAGCCAGCAAATTCCTAAAATAGGATTTAGGTCTACAGACCAGCTGGTGCACTAAATCCAGCTTGCAGCACCAGTTCAGAGCGGACGGTACATGCAGCTTGTGCCTTGGACTGACCCTACAGGCACTACGTGCCCTGGAGCAGAGAGCACAGAGCCAGTCTGACAAATGCTGCATGCAATGTGCAAAGCTGGAACCAGCAGCCACACTGCACAGTACGCAGGGCTGGTCCAGGCCACACGTTTCACATGGCACCCACCCTGGACCAGTCCAGCATGCTGCGTGTTGTGTACACTGGCTCCAGCCTCACATGCCACCTGCGGCGCATAGGACTTGGGGTAGCACATACTACAAGGGGTGTGTGGTGCTGGTCTAAGACCCACAGGCAGCATCATGGGTTGGATGATAAGGCTCTGTGGGCTGCATCTTTGATGCCCCTGGTTTAATCAATTGTTTAGTCAAGTGAACTAAGGAGCCTACCTTTGGATTTTTTTTAAGTTTACCTTTAATTACTAAGCAAAATGTATATGAGTAGCTGAAATGTATATACTGGATGGTTTTGCCAAATATTCATTGACTGCCAAAGAAATTTGAATCTACATATATCTTACCTGTGTGTGTTTCTGCCTGCACTGTGCCCACATATGAACATTATAAAGAGTTAAATAAATTCATTACTCCAATGATTTTATTTTTCAGTTGTATAAAAATTCTCAGTTATAATAAATGTGGTGGATATTAAAATACTAGAGTGCATTTAAGAGTTTTCTACATAAATAGATCCAGCAATCAAATACGTAAACAACTAAGCCTTATATTATAATGCAACATTAAAAAGTCATTATACAGTATATATGGACTATATTTCAGTGGCTTAAACTTACGTAATAAAGGGAAGAAAGTCTTTGCATGTCATGTAAAGTTTCCCATACACATTTATAGTAGCAAGGTCTTAGATTAAAAGCCAGTCCTGCAAGCAATATATTTCTAATTACGACATGACATGACATAATATTTTCATACACAGCATCAGAGTGAAAGCAGCTCATTTAAACCACAAAATACCCCATAGTAATTTATGGGGTTAAAGTATTCAAATTTACAGGCTGTCCCTTTTCTGCATAAATTCAGTTCTGGAGTTGGAAGACTATAAGGGAAGTCATTTCAGCAGAGCTCACTTTAGTGAAAGGAAACACAATACAGTTGCTGGCATGTTTCCACAGGAAAAGTCTGGCTCCCAGATGCTTCTTTTATAACTGCTTTAAAAGTGTCTAAGCAACTGACATTTCTGCTTTCTCTACATTGATCACTGATGACCCAATGACTACTCCCCACCTCCACAAAAAAAACCTACCTCACAATGTGCATTCGCTGGGCAACTCAGGTGGAGGTACTATGCCCCCACATCAGTACCCCTTTTTAATGGTTTAAAGTCAATATTGCCAAATCAAAGAACTGTATTAAAATCTTCTTTCTGACTTAACAAAATAAAATCACTGTAGTATTGTACTTCATGATACATTAGCAAAAAAGAAAACAACCCCCAGGAAAATCAGAATTGGCAAAAAATGAACACTCAAGAGATGCAGACTGTGTGCGAGTAGATGGTATATTTCTCACAGACTGTTCTATGAAGTGACAGTGTTTTCCCTGCTCTCCCCTACACATTCCTGGATCTTCCCAAAGCAAGCTGCAGAACTAGAAATCCTAAAATGCATTAATTTTATTTATCTAATGTCTATCACAGCCCTTTCAAAAATGTTCAACCCAGGAAACGTAAGATAAAATAATGAAGATCAATTCACATTTTCAAATATAAAATATACCCATTAATTGACTTTGCCACAAAAGTAAAATCAAAGACTTTCTATCCAGTCACACCAGGAGACTCTACCTGACCAACTTCTAGTCTACAGTCTCTCTGGCAGAGAGATATTCAGGGACCACTGTATCAGTGGTGGAAGAAAGCAAATTCTTATATAGTTCATGGTCTGTTGTTTGAAGGGCTCAGAATCATCTGGCAGTTTTAAGACCGTCACCCTCCAACGGTGAAATCATGAGAACAGCCCCCTGAAGGTAAAAAAATGTTGATCGCTAACAGAGAGAAATAATTTACTTCCAATCTTGTTCTATATAGTAGATCCGGAAAATGCCTAGATAATCCCATGATTATCAACAAAGCCATAAAATCCTGGGCTGATGCAGAAAAACAATCTATTGAGCTCATTGGAGCCACTGTGTAATATTCAGCCCTGGTACCATGTCATAAGGGTTCCTCACGTTTTTTTGTTTTTTGTTTTTTTTTTTTAAGCAAGATGAGATTGTTTGCTATGAAAGTCTGTAGATTTTCAGATAATGTAATTTGGGAAGAAGCTTACCAGGAAACGCATCTCTCATGCAAGGCTTAAGTTCTAACCTGAGCTGACAGAGCAGAATTATCTCTATTTTGGGGTGGATGAGGAGGGGGGAAGAATGGGTGGGAAGAGCTCCACAGATGAGAGCTGGACATCTATATACACATTACATTGTTTGAGGGATTAATTTTCTTTGTATCATGTTTGCTGTCCTTGTAGAGGTGAGAACTCAAGAGGACAGATGAGGAATGATATTCTACAATGGACAAAGCCAGTTCGGTGAGAGGCTCACGAGTACTAGCTTTGCTTTGGTAGATTTGATTCCTTATTGCAATCTCATTAATTTATTCTGACCTTGTGCCTTTTTACTCATTAGGCCCATAAACGTGAGAGCTCAGAATGAACAGATAAATATGTATCTTAAAATATATAGCTCAAGATGGATTGATCTAATAGGCTGCAGGAGGCTCTTGCCTATTGGTTACGTTTTGCTTGGCTTACTTTTCTCATTTTTAGCAAGGGGAAGAGATGGAGGAGGCTGGAAGTGGTATAAGGACTTATGAGGATAAAAGGCCCATTGGGAGAGAGAAGATTTATGTTGGGAGAATTTCTATTGATAGTTTTTCAAGGCTGGGGAAATCTGTGTAGAGGTATTTATATCTATAGTACTAGCATGCATAAGATGGATTTTCTGGCATGACCTGATGATTCTTATTTGAGCAGTCAGCTGTGCTAACTGCATCCCTCTGATGCCCGTCTTATGGCATCTAGGAAGACTGAACAATGATAACCTGAAACAACAAATAAAAAGTAAACAATGCTTTAATTGAACACCTGCATCCAACAGCATTAACAGTGTGATCTTACAGGCCTTTGTCACAAATTCAGAGAATAATGGTGCCAAGACATGACTGAATATTCAGACTCTGCTCCAACAGTGATAACTGGAGTGCAAGAATTGGCCCAAAATGCTCATTTCATAAAATGTATGTATAATCAACATCTTACTATGACCTATTAAACTAAAAATAGTCATTTTCTTTGATTAATCAGCCATCTCACTTATTTTGACTGCTTTACTTTACAATTACTGAATTGCTTCTTAATTAGATATGGATAGTGCTACCATGGAAAAGCCTCTTTGCTTTCATAAGGAGAACTCGAGGCACACAACCCACTGAAGACATTCTCACAAACAAAAGTGTTGTTAATATTTAACATGAAACCAGCTGTCAAAAATTTAGTCAACAGTGAAAAAGCTATGATACAAGTAGAATTACTTTGTGTGATTTTGTCTCTCCAGGATGACAAGCTTCTCTGAGATGGGATTCTATCTCTTAATAACAAACAACTTCTGTCACATAGTGTTCACATCATATTGGTTTTACTAATCAATAGTGTCAAAAGTGGTTTAATGTTGGTGCAGTAAAAAGAATGATTGATCAGTACTGGTAATAAATATCTTATTTCAATAAAAAGTCATTTTGTGTGAACGTAATTCTTGTTAATTTGTTTTGAAAGATTTTCTTAAATATAAAGTTGCATGATTTGAAATAGCTTCCTTTTTGATATGCACAGCTAAACTTTCAGATATGAAGAAAACAAGCTCGAATGCTCCCAAAACATATAATGTAAATGTTGTTCATAATTTTTATTATAATTATTATTCTTCTGAAATCAGATCATACAATTCAGCCTTCAAACTGATCACATGTATGTGTACAATGAACACCATCCTTCCTTCATGAACTTGCGTAACATGGTATGAAAGTTGTTTAGGAGTTCAGGCCATGTACTATTTTTTCAGACTTGAAAGTGACTGAAGCTCATGGGAATTTTGTACTCAATTCAATGGAAAAAGAAAAATTAACTCACTCAGCAATGTGTCACAATCAGAAATAGGAACAGAAGGAACCCTGATAGATTACCTTGTCCATCACCTTCTCCACTGGCTCTCAACCAAGGTCCTATGGGTTCCACTGTAGCCTGGTAGAGCTACCCATGCATCTCATGCACAGTCAAATCCGGAAAGGCTGCAGCACAAGTACAGACTCCTGCCTGCATTAGGAGAGCCTGGCCCTGCCGGAATACTTGGTCTGACCCCACATGGCATCTCCCAGAAGCAGGTGCACAGAGCAGGTGGAACCATCTCGGGCACCTTGTTCTAAGAGGAGTGTGCGGCCCAGGCCAAAAAGGGCTGCAGCAGATCACCTCAATGCAGGCAGGAATGCAGCCCTTTCCAACCTGGTTGTAAATGAGGAAACTCCAGCTGCCTATAGCTGCATCCTACTCAACAACCACTGGAATAAGCTGAAGCAGCAGAAGAGTGATTCTCAACTGAAATATAGTCCATATATACTGTATAATGACTTTTTAATGTATAATATGCAAGTTATCTGCATATGGTGACAAATTGTAAAAGTTATGGGGAGGGGGAGGCAGAGGGGGAGGTGCCTTGAATCCAAAAAAAGGTTACAGAAATCTTCTCAACTAAATTCACCCAGTCTCTCTCAATACTTCATGTTTTCTAGATCTCTAACCAATGTCGTTGCTCTCCTCTGGGTTGTCTCAAATGGTAAGGTAGAGCATACATTCTGTTTTTACTAGGACAAAACTAGGGGTGTACCGATAGAGATTTTTGGGGCTGATACTGATAGGCGATTTTAAGGAGGCATATCAGATGATATGCCTCCTTAATCTGATTTCCAGTACATAGCCCAGCAGCTTGAAGAGCAGTGTCCAGCTGGGGGCAGATTGAGGTCCCTGTGGTGGGTGTGTGTGGGCGGCGGGGGGCAGCTGAGGTCCTCGTGGTGAGGGAGGGAGTGGGGCCAAGACGGAGTGGGGCAGGGGCAGGGTGCGCGATAGAGCCATGGCTCGTCCAGGGGGCATGAGGAGGGGCAGTTCCCATCACTGCACACACCCCAGAAGGGCATGGGGGCGGTTTCTGCCATTGCACACACCCTGGGAGGTCATGGGAGGCATGTGCCCCCCAGATCTGCATGGGGTGGGGCGGGCTGCCGCTCTGGGCTGGGGCCAGGGCAGCGCCAAGCTCTTCCCAGTGGCAGCTGGGCTGGGTTGCACTTGGGGTGGGTGGCAGTAGCACTGGGAAGAGAAGCTATGGGGGGGCTGCAGCCACCCCAAAATTTGCTGTAGCCCCCCCACCTCTCCCAGCACCACCCTGAGTGCAGCCCAGCCCAGCCCCCACCAGGAAGAGCCAACACCACCCCGGCCCCAGCCTGCAGCAGCAGCCCATCCTGCCCTAAGCAGATCTGGAAGCACATGCCCCCCATGCCCTCCTGGGGTACACATGGCAGCAGGAGCCCCCCCTCCTCCCCCGTGCCCCCACCAGGCAAGGCGTGGCTCCATCCCATGACCTACTCCACCCCAACTGGGCAGCGCCTGTCCCTGCCCCTGCCCCACTCTCTCCCTCACTGCAGGGGGCCTCAATCTGCCCCCCACAGCGCTTCCCTCCCCCCTCCTCTTCCACCACAACAGACTTACCAGCTGTACTGAGCTCTCCAAGTTGTTGGGCTGTGCCCCTTACCACCTACATGCTGCAAAAAAGACTATTTCCAGTACAGTCAATTTTCTTTATATTGGTGCCAATCCGGTATCAGACTGATGTATTGGTGCACCTCTAGACAGTACCCTTTTAAACATCTTCCTTGGGTAGCCTTTATTTTTGTTTGGTCATAAGAACACTTTTGCCCAGTTTTCAGGGGGATACCCTGGCCAGCTGTTTAAGGCAGGACTGTTCCAGAAAAACAGGACTCACTCTGCACCCCACCCTCCACCATTCTTCAGTCCTCCACACTGACAAAGCCCTTCCACCGCAAGGATGCTCAGATGAAAGTGGAGCTCAGAGACAGCTAAGCATACTGGGGAGTAGGGAAGGCAGGAGCAAAATGTCTCATTTTGAGACTAGGTAGATGTGTTCACCTATCAATTGGTCCACACTTCTTGACGTGTGGTGCTCAAAGCCAGAGGCAATAAGGGAAGGGAAGGGAAAGGAAGGGAAGAGAAGGGAAGGGGAACAAGCAGGAGGAGCTAGCCCTCCTACTGTCTGGAGTGCATTATGATCTAGTAGGGGTTACAGAGACATGGTGGGACCCCTCATACAACTGGAGTGTAGCTATACAGGGCTACACCCTGGAGAGGAGGGACCGGGGTTGGGGAAGAAAGGTGGAGGCATTGCTCTCTCTGTGAAAGAGCAGTACCCCTCCTTGGAGGCCGACATCGGCTCCAAAAATGGGCAGCTTGAAACCCTCTGGGTCAAGTTGCGTGGGGCAGGGAGAGAGAGCCAACTGTAGGTGTATACTACAGACCACCAAACCAGGGGAAGGAACTCGATCTGGAGTAGACCTGAGAATTGACTGAGGCCGCACATGCACACAACATGAATTTTAATTATCCAGACATCTCCTGGGAAGAACTCAGCCAAGTTGCTTTAGTTATGATCCTTCCTGACCAGTGTCGAGGAGCTCTTCCTGACTCAGGTGGTGCATGGGATAACCAGAGGTGACGCTCTGCAACACTTGGTCCTGGCCAAAGGAGACTACCTGGTGACCAGCTGAAATATAGAGGGAAGTCTAGGTGACAGCAACCATAAAACCATCATCTTCACTGTCAACATAAGACAGACAAACTGGATAGCAGGATTGAAGTCTTGGGCTTCAAAAATGCAAATTTCAACAAGCTCAGGTCACTAGTAGGGCGAGGGCTACAGGACCAGGAACCAAAGACCAAGAGTGGTTGTTCCTTAAGGACACAATCCTTGAAGCACAAAGGAAGTTCATTCCCATGAGAAGAAAAGCTAACAGAAGGGCCGGGAAGCCCTCTTGACTAAATAGGGAAATCATGGTCCAATTAAGGAAAAAGAAAGAGGCTTATAAACAATGGAAGCTTGGGGTGGACCCCAAGGAGGACTATTCCACAACAGCCCACATTTCTAGGGAACAGGTAAGACAGGCTAAAGCGGCAACCAAAATTTAGATTAGCAACGTGAATCGAGGACAACAAGAAATCCTTCTTTAGGTACAAAGGAAACAGGAGGAAAATAAATGGGAGTGTGGGGTTATTGCTCAGCAACTCAGGAGAGAGGGTTACCAGCACCCAGGAGACAGCTGAACTCCTGAATGACTAATTCACCTCCGTCTTTCACCAGATCAAGTGGAAAACCAAGCCAGGTAGACTAGAAGATGAGCACAGTAGGAATAACTGCCTTCCTACTATTGCTGTAGACTTGGTGTATGACCAGTTAATACAATTAGATGCCTACAAGTCAGCAGGACTGGATGATCTTCATCCGAGACTGCTGAAGGAGCTGGCCGAAGTCACTGTGGAACCCTTGGCAAAACTCTTCCACAACTTGTGGCACTCTGGAGAAGTCTCTGAGGATTGGAAGAAGGCCAATGTTGTGCCCATCCACAAGAAAGACAGGAGGGAGGACCCAGGCAACTATAGGCCAATCAGCGAATGGATCTGTGTCATCCTGGTGAGAAGGGGGCAGCTGTGTTCCACAGGGGTTGGTGCACAGTCCAGTACTTTTCAACATCTTTATTAACAATTTGGATGTGGAGGTGAAGAGCTCACTGGCCCAGTTCGTGGATGACACCAAGTTACGGGGAAGCGTGGTCACACTTGAAGATAGGCTACAGTTACAGGCAGACCTAGACAGGGTAGTTGGACAGAGTGGAATCTGATGAAGTTCAATGTTGAGAAATGTAAAGTGCTGCACCTTGGGACAACCAATCCCCAACACACCTACAGGCTTGGCAGCACAAAACTGACTAGCACAACGAATGAAAGGGACCTAGGGGTAATCACAGACCACAGCATGAATATACTCTAAGAGCTTGGCGCTGCCCCAGCCCCAGCTCACAACAGCAGCCTGCCCCACCCTGTGCAGATCTGGGGGGCAGCAGCAAGGCAAGGCGGACAGGGCTGGCCTGTGGGCCCCAGCTGGCAGCAAGGGGAAGGGAGCTGCTTACCCCGGTGGGGCTGGGCTCATCAGTGAGCCAGGTCCTGCCGCCACTGGGGCAGCACATGCAGCTTGTTCCTTGGCTCCGCCCATTGCCCTGGCGCATGGCCAGGGGAGCTGCAGCATGGCCCGCGCCCTGCCTGCATGCATGGTGGATGGAGGCACGTGGTGGACACGTGGCTCGCAGAGGTAAGTTCCTGCACGGAGCTGGCGGCATCGGGCCGGGCCGGGTCGCGGGGCGCATGGTTGCCAGTGCCCATGCCTTGCGCTGCCAGAGCGGCCCCAGACAGGAGGCCAAGCAGCGGCCACTGGCACTACCGGCCCAGGCCTCCGGGCCTGCCTCCTCACCTGCCCGCCCACTTCAAGCCAGCCCCGCTGCCCAGCCCTACCCCATAGCAAGGCGGTGCCTGCTCCTCCAGGCCCAGCTGCCCGTGCATGAGGCCCCCAAGGGGGCTGCTTCTCATATGCTGCTGGGGACAGGAGGCCGGCCGGCCAGGTCTGCACTGGCCAGCAGAAGCCATGGAAGAGCTGTGTGCCGCTCGGGCCTGGACAAGCCTGCGCTAGTCAGTCCCAAGCGGCACACGGCTCCGCCGCAGCTTCTGCTGGCTGGTGCAGACCTGGCTGGCTTCCTCCCATCCCCAGCAGCACATGGGAAACTGGCTTCAGCTGCATGCTGCTTTTCCTGGCTGGTGCCGAGCGGGTTCTGCCCAGGCAGGTCCTGCAGTACCATGTCAACCCAGGCATGGCACCCCAGGTTAACCCCGGCCTGGCCCCACGGCTTCTCCAGCACCAGGTCAACCCGGTTGTAGCCAAGCTGCTCCTGAAGCACCATGTCAACCCAGGCATGCATGCTATGTCAACCAGAACCATGTCAACCCCTGCAACTTCACTGGTGTCAAAGGTCACGTGACATCACTTCCTGATGTAATACGACTTCCTGTGACGTATTTGAATATGGCTCGCCGGCCCACTGGATGATAAAAAGTTTGTGATCCAACCCCACATTCAAAAAGGTTGGACACCCCTGCTCTAGATTATATTTCCCTCATAAGGTATCAATATTTGTGGCAGTGCCATAGTGTCATTAATTTACTGCAGGAGTCTGTAACAGCACACTGGATTCAGCAGTCATTATAGAATAGTGATACCCCAGAAGACTCAACAGAAACGTAGGTCATTTACCCTACTGACAAAACTCAGGCTTGGAAGTCAAACTTTGCAAGCATTCGTATAACCTGGTTGAAAACAAAGCATTACAGGGCACTAGCAAAGTAAAAAAGAAAAGCAAATGCAAAACAATTTGGAGTTGATATCAAGAAGGACTATTACAGCCACTGCTGTGTTTTGGAGTGAAAATAAGCCGTATGAAGGATGGACCAGACAGACAGACTGGTCCTTCACTGGTCAGAATCGGAGTTACTTGGCTGGACTGGTGCATATTCTTGATTTTACACAAAACTGACAGGCACAGGTTGTGTGTAACAAAAGTGCTTATGCAATGTGGCTGTCTGGTTTTTTTTACAGCAGCAGCAGAATACTATGTACTATGGTTTTGGGGGATGAAGCTTTTGGGGGGAGTGAAGTTAAGTAATAACCAAATAAATTTGGGAACAGCCAAATAGCAAGGTCAGATGTGCAGGAATGTATGCAGACTAACTCCAACAGTGACAAGTTTTGTGGCATATGTTAAAACTCCAGTTACTGCTGACATTCAGACTTGGGAAACACATCTGACAAAGGCTGGTTTGAACCTCAAAAAGCATTTCGCTGGGAACATTTTTAAGTATGAAACCCCCCAGGGGAACTTTATAGGCATGTGACAGATCATGAAGTCTACTGCTAAAAGACATTTTGTAAAGGTCTTTCAAAATTAGTAAGTATAGCTATTTGTGAACTCTCCTTTCTACCAAGCGGCCCAACAGTTTAGGTTTTCTGCTTCTGAGCCAAGCTGAAAGGAGGGAGTAAGAAGATCCATTATTGACCCCATTGTCCTACTATAAGAGAAAGTAAAGTTAAAGATGATCACAGATGATAGTTTTTGCCAAATTAGGATCTAACCTAAGAGCTTGCCAAGAAAGTATAAAACCAAGACACGAGGTTAATTTTTTTGAATGGCTTTAAACACAAAAGTCATTTGAATTCTAATTCATGAGTCATGTATATCCACCAGCATTCCTCATTAGCTAGTAAATACAGATATGCTCCCAGAAAACACATCTGAAAGGGTTAAAAAAATTATCATGAAAATACTGACAAATATTAAGTGTCAAATAACTCAGAGGTACTCGGCTCCAAACCACTGTAACATTTAGAATTCAGACATATACACACACAGGATAACAAAGCTATTGTGTCACATATACTCTAATATACATCAAAGATATTCTAGACACAAGATTCATGCATGTACTAGCAAATGATGGATTCCTAAACAAACTCACATGCGTTACAAATTAAAAAAAAAAAAAAAATCTTTCTGTTCTCTAGCTGTCAATACCTAATTTACTTGCGCTTCTTACTGCTTCTGTATATTTGGTATGGCTCTGAGCCATACATATGACTAACTCTTCTTTTCCTTTTTTCTTGGTACCTGTCTGTATAATGACAAATTTTACTGTTTGACTATAACAAAATACTTTAAAAAATCTGTACAGAGAAGCAACGGTGCAAAAATCTCAACATTTAGAATAACTTAAAAAAAGCTAACATCTCAATTTCCTTCTAAAGATCTATTTTTAAAAGTTTATTCTGAAACGGTGAACTGTTCTCAATATTGTTTTAAATCCCACATTCAACTGTAATGTTGAGGATGATAGTTATCTTACATTCACCATTTTCATCTTCAGATCTCTCACAGCCTGATTTCTATCCAGAAACCACTTCAGACACTGCCGAAATACAAGCACTTCTGAAAAGAATTCTAACAAAAATCTAATAGTTCAACAGTATGTAAGCAGTACATACAAAACTTCAAAACAAAAAGAAGAATCTCAATCATTTGAAATCAAAAGGAATTGAACTAGGCAAAATGAATGTATATACTGGAAATGGAATCTATCCAATATACCTGGTTAACAAGCAACTATTACAGATAATGCCATAATTTGTAGGAACGTGTCTTTGCAGACTGATCCAGCAAGCCTTCACAAACCCTTAGGCACCAACAAGTGAAACCACAGCCTCCTTCATTTTGTCTTTCTGATTTTGGGGGTTGGCTGCCTAGTTGTAGCCCATGGTCGCTGTGCTTGACATTAACCTCTACATTTGCAAAACAGCATGCAGGAATTTAGCCACATGTCTTTTATCAAAAATCAACAGAGGTCACACAACTAAACCACACCACTGTACCCTGAAAACTTTAAACCAAGGGAAGGACTTCTGAAAAGATGGTCTTCATTCATTGCTGGCATTGTGAAACACTTACTATAGGTGCTAAGGTGTCAATGCATGCTGCAGTAGAACAGACATACAAAAAAAACACAGACTCCAGGGGAAGATTCATGAAATGACAAACCAGCCTCTCTTTCACAGTCCTTGTTCTGCTGTTATGACTTGCTACTTCTCAAATGCAGATAAAGCATAAGTCACATTTTAATTCAGATTTCTTCACGGGAACATATAACACAGTAACACATCAGCAAAACTTATTTCCTTGAGATCCTGGCAGTTCGACATCTGTAAAGGCAAACTGTAATAAAAGAGTTATCATGCTTCAGCCACTTTCTAGACAGGTTAACCAGAGACACCAACTTTCTATGAATATATCCAGACTTAAAATAATGACTAAAAGGAGAGGGCAAGTGTGGCATTTCTTACTCCTATGAAATGTCATATATTGGTACAATAATTATAGTTTCATTTTAAAATATTCAAATGATTCTTAAAAGACATCTAAATGGATCCAATAATACTATTAAACATATCCAAATGAAACTCATGATATTTTATATAAGACAGTTTATCTAAAGTAATTCAAGTCAGGGAGAGAAATAAACTCCCTTTCTCCCACCCTCCCAAAAAATTGTAAGAGCCACAAATGTCCCTGATGCTGTGTCAAACTTAGATCTAAATATACTCATGATTTCTGTTGTTTCTATGGCATATTGAAGTTTTTGAACAACAGTTTAAACAGCTGACATGTAATTTTGATCAAAAGGCATTTATTTTAGAATTCGTGAAGAAAGACTAGTTTTAAGGTCACTTTCTTATCCACAAAAGGTATTATGGCAATATGCCATAATTTTTAAACTTGGAAATTCAGTATTTGCAAAAAACTCATAGCAGAAATCAGGTGACTTATAAAATGTGGTTAAGGTCCTGACTACACTACAAAATGGAACTATTAGCTGAATTCTTGGGTCCAGCCAAGGTATAGGTGGCACAGGACTCCTTTGGGAGGTAAGAGAAAAAAAGTTAACTTTCCAGTCTTGTAATCGTGTCCCAACCATACAAATTTAACCAATGCAAAAAAAAATAAAGGAGCCCTTAGGCTCCCGTAAATGATACTGGTTAGAATGACACTCTGTTGGGTGAGGAGCACTGGAGCTACCTTTGTTCCCAGTGACTCCCAGCCTACTCAGAAGGCCCTGTGCTTCATGTGGTGGATTGGGAACAGGTGGCACAGGTCCAATTATACCACCTTTATGCCACTGAAGTGTTCCCCTATGTCAGAAGAAACCCCCATCTATGCTGGTAGGGCAGGCCCTCATCCTTTTTGTACCACAGGGGTGAAACGGAGGGAAGCTAGGAATTCATAACCATGAATGTTAAGGGAAACTGCAATGGCAACAGGCTCCCTGATGTGACTGTACTGTAGCTGCAGCATAGACAGAGCCCAAAGGAAAAAGAAAAGCCAAGATGCAACGGGAGATTCAGATAAAGATGCTATTTTAGATTAATCTCTCTCCTTTTGTGCAATAATGTTAGCATTTGTTGGTGCCACAAATGCTATCTGAACTGTTAGTTAAGATCTGACTAAGTGGAAAACATCTTACTGGGGATCTGGTGCATCAGAATGGGGAAGCTGCACCATACAAAAGGCAACAGCATGAATCAAACACAGAAACCAGCTAAAAACCAAGCACCCAAATTCCCTAGATAAATTAAAGCTAAGTCCCTGAGCACCATTCCACTTAGCACAACTCCTGTTAAAGCCAACAATATCTCCTCTTCTAATCATCAGGATGGGAAGTTGAAAACAAATATGGACTGCGCAAAAACAGACGACTCTTCCCATCATATAGAACTTCCCTGATCCAAATATTTTGGGTTCCCTGGTATCTTTGGACAAAGATGCTTCCTGTGAGTTATAACCAATCACTAAAAATATTTTATTTTTCAGGGTTGTAATAATTTAGGTTTAAAATATTCAGCTGTAAGCTACTATATACAATTTTAATGTAAAAATATATAGTATTCATTAATTTTACAGGCTATCAACTGACTCCAAGCACAGGGAGTTTTACAGACACGTGGGGCTTTTGTTGGTTCAGGTTCTCTTTTAATATTCCTTTCTATTCAAATGAACTAAGTTTAGTTTACTGAAGGCAGCGAAAATAGTTCTCTCCTGAAAAATCCTGTAGAGAGCAACTGCAAGTTAGGAAGCCTTTGTCATTTGTGATGGCCATGACTATCTGAAGAGCCACAGTATTTGTAAAACATACTTTTACTGTTCTGAGCCATAAAATGGTATCTTTGTAAATATAAATTAGTGGATGCTACTGAAGAAGGAAGTGGGTTAACAGATGAAAAGCTTAGTTCTCTTTTAGGTCCTGTACCCCTTCCAACCTCCTGCCAGCAGACAATACAAACTAAATTTCACTGAAGCTTTAAATGGGCTAATAGATTGTTACTACTCTGACTACTAGTTTGAAGCTTTTCAGTTCCTGTCTAGAAATTCATTTTTAGGCAAAATCTGCTGCTGAGAAAGAGAAATCTAAAGTAATATGATAGCAAGAAAGCAGGACAATAAGCTTCACTGATTTCTGTTACAAGTTTTTGCAAATACTGAATTCCAAAGTTTAAAAAACTATAATACATATTCCTATAATATCCTTTCTGGATAAGAAAGTAACCTTAAAGCCAGTCTCTCTTCAAGTATTCTAAAATAAATTGTATTATGAAACAGCTTAATGCTTTTTGGTCAAAATTACGTGTCAACTGTTTAAACTGGTATTAAAAAAACCCTCAACATGCCATAGAAACACCAGAACTCATGAAGATATTTATCCTATATTTTGATGTTTCTTAGTTAAGACACAATAAAAACCCATCATCTGGTAGCTGCCCCTATCTGTGAAGGCTTAACTTAAAAAGGCATTAAATATTTCAGCCTTCTCAGAATCATCTAGAGCTAGGTAAAAGATCTATGGTTTCTTTGGTGTGTGCAATACTCTTACTAGTACTATGATCAAGTTTCTATTTTTATATAGGATTCTTTTTTAGTTTCATCTTATTGAAGAGATTGCTGTCTAACCAAGCTGGGCTCCTTTTGCAATGGAAGAATGGGAAGTGCATCATGATAGGTTGCTCCTGTGCTATTAAAAAGAGCCTCTTTATGCTGAAAGACCCTTTTAGACTGGACATAAGGAAAAACTTCTTTATCCTCTAGATCTCCAGAGTCTGGAATAGACTCCCTCCAGAAGTGTTGCAAGCACCTACTCTGGATACCTTTAAGAAATGCCTGGATGCTTATCTTGCTGGGGTGATCTGACCCCGGCTGACTTCCTGCCTCTTGGGCAGGGGGCTGGACCCAATCTTGCAAGGTCCCTTCCAGCCCTAATGTCTATGAAATCCATGAGAGTACAGCCAGATCTTCTTGACTCCTTTTCCTTTAAAGACTTGTCTCCTAGGGGATCCTTCCCACCAGTTCCTTGAGTTGCTAAAGTCTACTTTTCTGAAGTCCAGTATCTTTATTCTGCTGCTCAGCTTCCTTTGTCCTTTTAAGATTTTGAACTCTATCATTTCACATTCACTGTCACCCAAGTTACCATCCACCTTCACATTCTCAACTAATTCCTCCCTGTTTGTAAGCAGCATTTGAGACGTTTCCCCCCAGTTGGCTTCTCTACCATCTATATCAAAAAGTTATTCCCAACATACTCTAAAAATTTGCTGGACTGGTTGTACAGTACTGCATGTCCCTCCCAGCCGATACCTGATAATTAAAGTCCCCCATGAGAACCAAGTCCTGAGATTTGGAAGCTTCTGGCAGCTTTTTGTGGAAAGCAACCGTATTCTCCTGTTTGATGGCCTGTGGCAGATGTCCTAACTGTCCTATATTCTCCCTGAGAAGTATTCCAGTCATGTGAACTATCCCACCACATTTCTGTAATCCTACTTACATCATAATTATGCAATTGTACTAGGACCTCCAATTCTTCCTATTTTTTCCCCATGCTTCTTGCAGTACTGTAGTGTATAGACATTTTAGGTACTTAACTGTCCTATAGTCTCCCTGAAAAAACTGCTAAGGCTTCTGCTATTGCTTTCCCTTATGAAGTTCTTATCCAGGTCTCCTGGCACTTTACTAACCTCTGGATTTTGTCTCCACCCCTTGGTGAGCCCCCTTCTTACTAGGTTAGCAAGCCCATAAGCAAAGACACTCTTTTCACTCTTCATCAGGTGGACCACAACTTTTCCCAGCAGTCAATCTTCTTGAAACAACCTGTGGTCAAAGAAGCCAAAGCCCTGCAGGTGACACCATCATGCAGACACATGTTGACCTCCAGGATGCATCTACTCCTAGTTGGGTCTTTACGCTAACTGGAAGGATAGATAAGAATACCATCTGGGCCCCTGTCCCTTTCATTGTTGAGCCCAAATCCATGCACAAGATCCAAGGCTCCCCTTGGCAGTATCATTAACGGATGAGCAGCATGGGATAGTAGTCAGAGTCAGATAAACTTTGGACACCTTTCCATGATGTCTCAGATGCAGGCTCCTAGCAGACAGAAGAACTCCCAAACCAACAGGTCAAGCTGGTAGATGAATACCTCTGTCCCCTACAGGTAGGGGTTGCCAACTACCACCATCTTCCCAACCCTAGGGGTGCATGGCTTGGCTTCCCCTGCCACTGATGTAGGTTACTTCTCATCCAATGCCTGGATGGTCTAAAAATGATTCTTCTCCACAGCTCAATTAAGAAGCTAAGTCCAAAGATCCTTAACTGTGTTCCTCAATTTTACTGGCCAATGATATTGGTGCTGAACTAAGCAGGACTCAGGAGAGATTTCTTCTCTTGGCTCAATATAAGGAAAAGGAAAGCATATTTATCTACTATAGAAGATTAAACAGAAGTGCTCAAAAGACTAAAAACACACAATCAGCCACACCAAACTAAGCAGAGCAACAACTCTACTGGTGAACAATTATGCAAACCCCAAATAAGGCCTAACTGTAATTTCAATAATACTCATTTAGCTGACTAGCTCCAACACTCATATTTAGAAAATGTATTGTTCAGTTCTGCCTTTGAACTACTCTACAGGGGACAAATTCAAGACAACCTTCCAATAATTAGATTCTATACCTGGAAGATTATAACAAATATATAAGTTTTCCATATACAGAATCTAATTATTGTGTGTGGGGGGGGTGGGGAGGCTTCTTATAATTAGGGTTGTCTTCTATTTGACTGAATATAGTAATGCTGAATTCAACAAAATAACACAAAGACAACTCAATCTTGAACATGCAACTACTGCATTTTTGTTGGCCAAACAAATATTGTGAGGTAAGGATAGGAACAGGAAGAACTAAAAGAAATAGGAGTTTTACCCCTATAGCTAAGGTCCTGGTGGACATTACATTTATCTTCTGATCCATGCATTAACTGTTGTAAATTGTAACATGACATTTTCAGCATAATTTATCAAGCAATGAAAACGGTGAACCAGTCTCCGAGATGTTCATTAAATGAAGGACATTTTTGTGGCTTGTGTGCATCCCCCCCCTTAATATGAATACGTGGTACGTTATACCGAGTGACAGGGCTCTGCTAGGTCCTCCAATACCTCAGGATACACTGCTCTCTCTCACCGCCCCACCAGGGCTGTCAAATGCAGCCTGAAGCTGCTTGTAATGGGGTGGGGCATACTCTCCTCCCTCTCACCACAGAAGGCAAACTTGCAGCCCCAGCTGCTACCCTGGGTCCATATCAGTGAGTTACAGTCTGGAAGGGGAATATCCCATGTACAAAACTGGGATGACCAGCTGATTAGTGCAAAAGAGGACCATCCCCTAGGGCTTCACACCTCTCCCTAGGGACAACTCCAGGATCCTGGGTTGCAGGCAGGTTCTCAGCACACCCACAAGATACTGGGTGGCAGGTATCAGGAACTTTAAAGCTCACTGACCGGCTTCCCTGTGGGCAGGGGGAGCCATTAGAGAAGCCTTCTACCATTCTGTCTGGAAACCATGCCTTTGTCACGCTCCAATCAGGGAGGCTTTCAATGTGCAGCTACTTAAAGTTCCCTTTTTTTGTGCTACAAACACTGTAGCTCAACAAAAATAATGTCTAAACACAGTATAACTAATACTAAAACACATTTTTGCAGAGGCATGGGATGGAAACAACAGCTATCTGCATTGTTTGAACCCAGTTCAGGTAACTGTTGGCTTGGAGACATAATTTGTTATATTTATTACTGCAGAGCACTCAACAGCCACAGTAGTTGAGATCAACCCACAAGCAGATACGAAGGCACATGGTTGACTGGTAACTGTACGCTGAAAAGACTACCTCTGCTTAGTGAAGTAGCAAAACTACTGCATTTGTAACCCCATTTCGTTCAGGGTTTAATTCTCATAATGAGCTAAAAGTTATAGTTAGGGACCTACTTAAATGGCAGTGAGACAAAGGTTTTTCCTGGTCTGCTCACATTGCACAGAGCTGATTTTGCAGGCATTTTACAGTGGTCCCACCCCTCACCACTGATTAGCAGAGGGTCCCTGGTGGCCCCATCCCTTGCTGCTGATTGGCTGAGAGGCAAAAACTGCATAATTAAATAGCAAATTATGTAGCAATATCATACACATTTCATATCATTACCATATTAGTATAAATGCAAGCATTAAATTTAAAGTCTAAGTCTTTATATTCCAGTAAGTACTTTGGGAGGTGGGGAAGGAGAGGAGGGTCAATTCTGCAGAAAATCATGGACAACATCATTTTTCACAGCCATCGGTCCCTGGTTATAGCGTGACAGCTAATGTGCCCTCCTGAGCAGCCTCTTCCGTCACCTCTTTAAAAACAGTTAAAAAAAGGAACTCCACTATAGAAACAACATGCCACATGCGACTGATTGGACCTTCAGCTGATTGCTATACATCTGTTCGGTGTTCTACCATGTCTGTATTTGCATAATGACTAGAGATCACAACTGAAATCAGATGCCATTGTATATGAAACTATATGAAAACAAAAGAAAGAGACAGGCCTTGTCCTATAAAACAAGGGTTGCCAACCCCCAGGCTGCAGCCTGGTACCAAGCCGCGAAGGACTGGCTGCCAGTCCTGA
>NW_017728886.1:59933353-59941430 GCF_001723895.1 Crocodylus porosus
TGCTACAGAGGTTAAAAATTAAACAGACAAGATAGTATTTTCCTTCTCCTGTCCTTTATCTGTTAACCCTCAGCTTAACTAAGCTCAGTAAACTGAAGCATAAGTTACAGTATGCAAGATGCCCAGAGTCATGAGGAAAGCCAGTAGTTGAGCTGGAAACTGATCCAAGACCTCCTGAAGCCCAAACCATTAACAGACTATTCTTCTCAAATTTGCTGTTCTGCTGCTTTTTTGGCATGTCAGGTAATTTAGGAGACAAACGTTATTGGAAAACTGATGTAAAAGTGTCAATATTTCTAAACACTCCTAGCTGTGAAGATATAGCTCAGCAATATTGTGAACAGGAAACTCTTAAAGGGAACTTACGTTTGATAACTCCTGATTCTCATCACATTTTTCAGTTTCATTCATTCAAGATGGCTGTCACCACCATTTACTGGATTGAGGCAGCCATGTGAACTTGTGAATGAAACATCCCCTTTATTGAGTTTACTTCAGGCACAACATAATAAGTGAAAGTGCACTGCTTGTTAGTATAAACAAAAATGAAGAATCATCTCCTGTAAGATACTAAATACACAAAATGCAATCCAAGGGTCATCCAAACACGTCAGGATTAGCCTCGCATTTAGACTGAAGTTTTTTAGCCCTATGGTTTGGGACTTTATACCCACTGAAGATTATGTCATCAGCCTGCAAGGCAACTTGCATACAAAAAAATCTCACATGGATAAAGGATATACTCATAGGCCAAAGCTGCAGTCACACAGATGGAAATCCATGGCCTTAATCATATCAGCAGACCATACTGTAGCTCCTTCTTGGACAGGCAAACGTTGTGCCAATTATTCTACAGTTGCAAAATCAATATGATCATCAGCTTCCACAATCATCTGCTCTTGTAGTTCACTGAAGCACACTTAAAATTTTAATTAGTAAGAAAACCAAACTTTAAACCGTCGTGCTAATCAATAAAATATCCAACATGGAACAGAGATGTGAAGGCAGCCTGTATCATATGTAGTTTTATTTTTATCTACCAAGTTATTAGCTGATAGTAGTGTTGTCCCTGAACAGCAAGAGAAATGGAATTTTAAAAGCATTTTTTAATGTGTAAAAGGATCAGGCATTGTCCTTTTGGCATAAATATACTATTTTTATACATAACAGATTGAATAGCTCATTTTCAGAGCGCTTACTAAAATAGAAAAGAATAAACATCTCTTTCTTCAAATCTTACTGTATGAAATACTCCATGGCCTCTTGCCAACAGAAAATTTAGAGCTGTACATCCAATTACCAAGAAGTGTAAACATTTGACCATGTCTGAAAATCCAGAGTAAGAAATCACTGGATAATCAGACAGTTTCCTTACATTTCATCCAGAGTGTAAGTCAAGACTCATGGTGCTTTTTATTTACAGTTCATCACCAGAGATTTTCTAAACCAACACAACGTTCTGTTGCAGGGATTACAAAATCATGTATTAAGCAGCAGCTGATAACACATGGAATGTATAGAGAACTTCTGCTTAATACAAATGCCAAAATGAAAAAAAAAAGATGGGTAAATCAGTGGAAAGAGCTGTATAAGTCAATTTTTTAATTTAAAAAATTGAGGCAAAGAAAAAGTTAATGAGCCCAAAGTCCCATAAGACCATTTCTCCCCACTGCTGCAGGATTTTTACGCCTCTGATAAACAAGGCTGAAGTACCCTTATGCAGACCTTAAGGGATTTTTTTTTCAGCACCATGGTACTCAAGTTCTGTCAACTTACTTGGTGTCCATCACAATTACTATCCTAGAAACTGAGACGAGGCATTACCCTCGAATATAAAATCTCAGACGTACCTGGAAGTTCTTCATAAATGCCTTCATCATCTATTGGTTCAGTGCTGACTTGTCCAACATCATCATATTCTTCTTCCACTTCCTCCTCAGGAATAATGCTAGATTCCAAATCTGTTTAATAGCCATTGAGAAAGTCATCATTTATCAGAAGGGATGAAGAGCATACACACAGGACAACAGTCTTCAAAGAATGCTTGGACTTTTCTTCTGCTTACTAACATGTAAAAGCAAGTTGCTACTGACATTTGGATTACATGTAACTCTCATAAAAGGAAAATACATTAAGTATTTCTGTTTTCAGGTCTCATGAAAGATCTTTTATGACAGTTTCATTTTCTTCAATTGGAGTATAAGGTGTGTTCATCTTTCAGGTATCATTGAAAATGTTTATGTTCATATGGATTCACCAAGCAGTAAACTGATAAAACTATTGACAAGGGCTTTTGAAGGCCTACAGTATACCTGAGGCGAAAAGTACACTGAAAACAATGCAATATACCTCATTAATAGAAACACAGTTATTATTTTTAAATAGAATTAAAGACAAAAAATATTGTTTCATTAGCTGACTTACCTTGTATTATAAATTTGACTTGCTGTACCCATTCTTCTGCTTCTTTGGTAGTAGCTGCTGTAAACTGTAAGAAGCAGAATATTTATAAATAAGAGTAATAATAATAAAATGAAAATAATGATAATAAAAATGTAACCACTACCACATTAGTAACGGAAGGAATGTAGCATTCCTGTCACTTTCTCAAAGAACCATTAGTAATTCTTTTCATGTCTTCTAGTACTTTTCTTGCAAGGATGCTTCTTATAATGTACAGTTAATTTTGACAAATTTACGTAATTGAAGCAGAGGATGATGGATTTGAAACTCTGATCAGCAGCTGGCAGCTGTGCAGAAAAAAGCTGCTTCTCTTCATCAATGTCAAAGCCAGAACTGATGAACAAAATTTGCCCTTGACAATTAGAAGACACCCATGAATTTCTTTAGACTGCTGGATACAGTTTTCTTAAAAATGTTCTTGTCAGATTCCAACACACTACCTGACAACTTAATTAACTGGCTTTCAACTGCAATCTCAGATATTTAAAACTTATTAAACTTACATTCCATATTGATGTCTAGCTGATAGATCTTTGAATTGCATAGCTGATGTGTCCTTTTACCTTGATTTCCCTTCCAAAGCCTTAAGCAATGCAATATGTATTTAATACTCAGATATGTTTTGTTTGATAACTCCACTTTTGTTGTAATTTAATTCATCCAAGAAATCATACAGACCTATTACATAATGGATATTAAAATGCTAACATTTAAGTGACTGATAGATAAAAATGATAGATTTGCTTGTTCTTGTCCAAAAAGATAGTATTTGAACTTAATCTGATTTTTTTTTAGAATATATTTCCTATTATATGAAAGTACAGTGTAAGCAATCCAGGCTTTCTTTTTTTCATTAACGTGTCAGGGAACATTGTTTTACTGAAATGTTAATGTCTCCATAACGGGAATCGTAACAGTTTTATCAATTTAATTTCAAGACGACATAAAAAGTCCAACCTGATAAATGCGCTTATCAGGAGCCGAGATTTCAAAACAGCAATCTTTCTTTGCATCCTTTCGAAGGGTATTATTCATTCTGACGGTATAGCCCTCTAAAGCAAATTCACCTTTCTGTTGTTTGTCTGTTGGAGATAAAAGCAAAGTTAGAACTTCATTTACAAGAGTGAACGCAAATAACCAAGCAGGTTATCTTTTACTCAGATTTTGTTTTCTATTTCATGAAAATTTTGTTTTTATTTTCTATTTCTATTTAGAAAGGGAGGTTTCTAGCAAAATGATTAGGTGATGCTTTTGGAGATAAAGCTTTATTTTAAAAGATGATGTAAACTAAAGTATATTGTTAGGTAGGATACCTAAAGAATCCCACAGGGAGACATTTGCAGATGGTGGTCTTATTTAGTAAGAAGTGCATTTTATGACACTTCTATCTGGGGAAAGCCAGGAACTGGAACTTGGAACTTGCAAAACAAGCTTACTATAAATCAGTGTCTCTTTCAGGTTCAGTAAACCAATGGGAAAACCTGTCTAGTTCAGAACTTGCTGAGTTCCTTGCTAAATTTACCACCATCTTCCCTCAAGAAGTAAATTTCACACTTGTTTTTGAGGAACTACAAGTCTCTCTTTACAATCTCTCACCCCCTTTTGAATGTACCAACTTTGTACAAACTCCTCAATTAATTTAGAAACTCATCCAATACTTGCAGTATATTCCAAACACATCCACCTCCCAAACCCTTCTGGTCCCCCCTAGTGAGTTTATAGACGGTCACCAGGTCCCCCCTCAGCCTTCTCTTGTGGAGGCTGAACAGGTTCAGTTCCCACGGTCTCTCATTGTAGGGTCTGCCCTGTTGTCCCCAGATCATGCAGGTGGCCCTCCTCTGGACCCTCTCAATGTTGTCCACATCCCTCCTGAAATGGGGCACCCAGAACTGGACACAGTACTCCAGCTGTGGCCTGACCAGTGTCACATAGAGGGGGAGGATCACCTCCTTGGCCCTACTTGAGATGCACCTGTGGATGCACGAGAAGGTCCAGTTAGCCCTGCCAACCGTGACCTCGCATCGTCGGCCCATGTTCATCTTGGAGTCAATAACGACTCCAAGATCCCTTTCTGCCTCTGTGCTCTCAAGAAGGGAGTTTCCCATCTTATAAGTGTGCTGCTGGTTACTACTGCCCAAGTGCAGCACCCTGCACTTGTCAGTATTGAAACGCATCCTGTTTTTGTTAGCCCACCCCTGTAACCTATCCAGGTCTTGCTGCAATCTTTCCCTGCCTACTAGCATGCTCACCTCACCCCAAATTTTGGTATCATCAGCGAATTTAAAACAGGTTGCTTTTCACCCCGTCATCCAAATCACTGATAAAGAAATTGCAGTGTGGGCCCAAGGACCAAGCCCTGGGGGACTCCACTGCCCACTTCCCCCCAGGTTGAATAGACCCGTCCACCACCACCCTCTGAGTACAACCCTTCAGCCAATTCTATAGGGTCTAATTTATGTAAAAAGAGCTTATTTGTAGATCATTTTTCTGAAGATTGGGTGTTGCCCAAAACTGGCCAGAATTTAAAATGCATTGAATATTTACATCACAGTACCTCTGTGTTTCTTTTGGACAGAGCATATTCAGAGCAGGACCTCCACTTCATTTTATACATGTCAGCACATTCTGGCTGACACTCAGAACAAATAAAAGCAACAAGTAACACTGAGAGCCATAATCTCTACAGGCTGCACTGTTATATTCAAGACAAGGATGGCAGAAAGTTGCCATTTTGCTCACACCTAGGACAAACTGGGTACACTCAAGTAATGCATGTTGCATTAGGTATGGCCCTTTTAGAAGTATTAATTGTTGAAAGGCATGAGCAATGAACACATTTAAACAGGTGTCAAACATGACTTGGCTGTAATTACAAATGGTCTCCACTGCTGACACCTGTCATTAGAAAGCAGAACATTTCCTAGAGGAGGAAAGCTTTAAGACACAACAGCTATTTGCAGAACTTTACAACATACCTGAAGAGTTTGTAAAAATAAAGTAATCTAGTTCACTTCCATCTATTCTCAGAGGATGAATTCATTTCAACTGTATAAAGCCTGAACAATTGTTTCTTATTTAGATGAACTGCCACCATGCCCTGAGAACTTGACTAGGTGAAATGCAAAGGGAGCTGCCTTATAGCAAAAGCCAAACACCCCCACCAACTTAGGCACTGAGCAGCAGCACAGCCTTATCACTGTGAGCAAATGCCCCTCCACCTCTTCTTATGCCTCTTATGCAATGGATTATAGGTAGACAGTTCCTTTGGTTCCCCTCCCAGTTCTCCCACACATCAATTCATGTAGACTCAGTGTGGTAATACTGCCACTTAATGCAGGAGGTGCACGGGCAGTCACCATACATACAGCCACTCTGCTTGCAATTCATCATACATACAGTCCCAACTCTTTGTACTGCCCCACTTCTTTGGATTTTTCTCCCAGCACAAGTAAACAGCAAATGACAATCCTGCACAAATATATTAAGGCATAAAATCATGCCACTTCTATTATTTTTCCTGTTTCCACCAGCAAGTTTTACTGTGTCTTCATTAACTGCTGTGACATAGTGCTAATAATTTATGTCTGTTCACTGCTCTACCCCCACCATACGTGCAAAATTCATGGAATTATATTAACGTACTAAGGCAGATACTAGAAATAACAACTTGGAAAAGGTTAACTAGGTCCCCTTTTAATGAAATCATTTCAGTCTAGAAATTTTATTGTTCATT
Organism: Crocodylus porosus; assembly: GCF_001723895.1. NCBI lineage: Eukaryota > Metazoa > Chordata > Crocodylia > Crocodylidae > Crocodylus > Crocodylus porosus. The sequence continues at coordinate 59,939,550 of NW_017728886.1, forward strand.
CACTTTTGACCTTAGGGAAAAGATGAAGTGGAAAGCATTCATTTCTCACTCGCCCATTGCGGGAAGTTTATCAAAACCCAAGAAGATAGCAGCATGCAGACAGAATAAACAAATACCAGGTTCAAAAGGTAAAACTGTTTTGTCAAGATAAAAATGAGGCAAGTTATTCAAATTTAGTGTCTTGGAATACTTCTGAGAAATCCTCTGTCATACTGATGATCCCTTTATATGGTAATATAGGTTTTCAGAGTTACTCTGGAATGATCTTCATGCTGGTACAAGTTCTTTCAAAGAGCATTACAATTAGAATACAAAGAATGCAATCTGTAGTGTGAAAACACAGTGACTGCTGCCCACCTTGCCTTAGATTGGTTTATTGCTTATATTATCTTTTGCTTATCTGTAAACCATTCAGTTCCAGTACTAATGATAATTACTTGTAGGCATCAACAAGAAAATATCCTATCCCCCTTACCATCAAATTCTTCCCTGTCCTTTACAAAACAGACTCACTACAGTATTGCAATTCCTTCTTCTAGTCATAAGTGCAGTACGGGGCTCTCAGTAAGGCTCTAAACCTGCAAATGTATATTACTTACCTAAATTTACACCATTCTGAACAAAGGGGACAGCTCAGAGACCCTGATGCAAAACCTTCTGAAGTCTATGGACAGACCAATTGGCTTCAGTAGGCTTTGGATCAGGCCCCTAGTGCAAAAAATTAAGCATGTACATAAACCTTTGCAGGTTCGGGGCCATAAGCAAGTAAATTCTATTTTTGTGTTCTGTTACAATGGTGTTCATGCAGTTACCTGTTTACAGTAGAAATCTGCTTCTGGATACTTTGATTTGTATTGTGGTGAAGTGATAAACAAGATTATTAATCTCAGACCTGAAGCTTTTTACTTAAGAGGTACATGCATTATTTATTTAAGCACTTTATTAGCCCAAGAGACAGGAACAGTTTTAAGATTAACATGACCTATTGGATCAGTATGTTTTTGGCAAGCACCCCAAGGTTAAAGAAAGGGGAAGCCGGGGGCGGGGGTTGCAATGACAGAGTTCAGGTCACAGAAGGGTTGGCATTAGGACCCAGCTACTGCTGTCACTCCTCCCTATTGTTCAGTTGCAGTGCAGTGCAGAGAAAGCCACCTCCAACACAGCCCAAGCCACCTGAGAGCACTGCAGTCCAGGCAGAACACCCCTCCACCAAAGCCCCAGGCAGCTGACTGGGAGAGGCACTACCAAACGCTGAATCCAGCCCACCAGTCATATGTTGTTAAGCCCTGGTATGTGCTGTGCCCACTATATAATCTGCTAATTTATTTAGCTCTCTTTGTTTTATGACCTAAAAGAATCATAATCGTCAGTAACTTGTTTGTGTTTTACATTTTGTATTAAAGCAGGATCACTTGTACTGTAAGTCCACTTGCTGTAACTATTAAATCTTAGTAGCTCAAAAAAAGGTACCTCCTCCCACTCATTCAGCAGCACCCAGCCCCGCTTCAACCTTCAAATCATGCCTGTGATATCATAATAGTGGGATTAAATATTTAAGTAGGGCTACAAGCTCTAAATTTACTGAAATCCAAGGCAAGCTTCTCCCCTTCCCTTCCCCATACGTTTAACATGATGAGCTCATCTTGGATTTGAGTATGGCAGGGAGGAATCAGCAGGTGCTCTAACTATACTCCTCCAACACCTGCCTCTGACAGCCTCTTTCCCCACCCCGCCACCACTGTCTGTCCTTTTCCTCTGTATATTTAACTTATACAGAATCTAATTATTGGTGGGTCGTCTTAGAACAGGGGCTTTCAACCTTTTTGGGTCAGTGTATCCCCCAGCGGCTGGTTGAGAAGGAAGGAATCAGCCACTGGCTGG
>NW_017728886.1:59941530-59948216 GCF_001723895.1 Crocodylus porosus
GGGGTGTGGGTCCAGGTGCAGAAGTGCTGGTGGCATGGGGGCAGCGCCCACTGCCGAGTACCCCTGAAGTGTTCCCTGGGTTGAAAACCTCCGTCTTAGAAGATTCAAAATAATTTTGAATTCAGGTAAATGTGATGCTTAAAATATAAATACTGTACACTGAATGAAGAATAATTCTGATGGAAATTGAAGCTTATACAGTAAGAATTCCAAGAACTCACTGGGAAAAAGTGGGAGCTGCTGAGTGTAGAATACTTAAGACCCAGAATTTATACTGTCTTCAGCTTTTACGCACCTGAGAATTCAAGAAACTGCAGCAGAGACAACTATCTAAAAGATACTCGTCAGGTTTCCAGCTTATATTTTACATATTAAAACACAGAGAATAATATTACCGAATCATATTCCTGATGCGCTATGGTCGATACACCAAGTTACAAGTGGGCATGATGAAGATTTCTTCTCCTTTGATGCCCAGACTCTTAAAGAAGTTAGCCACAAACTCAGGATAGCCTAAGGCAGCTCAAGCTGTACTTGGGATCAACAGGGTCTATAAACACATAGCCAGGGACAGAATGAAATTCAGAATTAACAAAAACATAAAAGTGTGACAAAGTAAAGATGAATGTTGTATTCCTGCTGCACCAGGAAAGTGTTAGGAATTAAAAACAGAAAAATGTCATTATGCCACTGTAAATCAAATGATACATTCACACCTTGAATACTGTACAGAATTCTCATTCCCCTCTCTTCAAAAGGATATACAAGCAGAAACAGTACAAAGGAGGGCAACAAAGATGATGATGGTATGGAAAGGCTTCTACTCAAAAAGAAACTAAATGTTCAAGGACTTTTCAGCTCAGAGAAAAAATGACTGAGGGAGGTTATGCTGGAAGTCCATAAAAGAATTCATCACATGGAGAAAGTAAATAGAAATTTACTATGCATGATTTCTCAGTACAAGAACTAATGGACATGCAATAACATTACTAGAAAGCAGATTTAAAACAAACAGAAGGAATCCATTTTATTTTCCCCCACAGGGAAAGTAGGTCATTAAATTAGTGGAACTCATTGCCACAAGATACTGGAAAGACTGACAGTTTAACCAGGTTCAAAAGACGATTAGACAAATTCATGCTGGTCAGGTTCAACAGTGGGCGTTAAAAACGATAGTAGGGCTACAAGCTCCAAATTAGGACTTCCCAAACTTCCAACTGATTAAAGCTGTAGGAAAGAGGGGCAAGAGACAGATCAGTCTGGCCCTGCACAAATATTCCTCCCCTTAGCACCCAGTCTCTGCCACTGAGAAATACGGGACATTTGGCTGGAGAGGGGCCTGTGATCTGATGTAGCAAGGGTAACTAACCTGCAGCATGCATTCCCCAAGTGGCATGGGCAGCCTCTGCATGTGGCACATGACAGACCAGGAAGTGGAATATAGGGCAGCATGCACAAAGCGGAACAGCGGATTAGGCGGGGTACTTGTAGAAAGGAGCAGATAGGGCAGAAGAAAGGGATCTGAGTGGGACTCATGGAGGATGCAGGGCATAATATTTATGGGCACACCTGCCAAAAAGCTTGGTTCCCACTGTTTTATAGTATTACTTTTATTAGGTTTTTATGCCTGCTTTTCTTTGCAATAATTTGTAATGGACTAAGCTGTCAGTAGTAATTGAGATTTAAATTAATATACCAACCTGAGGAATTCCTTCAAGCACTAATTTGGTATTTGCTGAAGGAAAGCTTTGAATATGTTATTTCAATAAATATTGCAAAGACAAGCTTGAAAATCCTAAGAGATAACACTGCAGACTCCTCAGGATTCAGAGGAATTTAAAAATAATTGATTAAAATGTATTTGATTGACATTATAATGACTGCATATTTAAAATTCCCATAAACTTTAAAAGGAATTATATACAAGGACAGAATGCATGTTAGCCTTCAGTGACGGTCACAATGATGGAAAAACACAGAGCAGACTCAGGCCAGTCCACTTCTTAGTGTGCAGGGCTCACATGTAGCTCCCAGGACTTGTGCATCACCAGGGGGAAGCCCTGCACGATGGAGCCAGCTGCCTTCCCCACTCCCTGCCACCATGTGCAGCTCCTGGGACTGTCAGGAAGTGGGGCTCCTAGAACAACTGGTTCAGAAAACTGTTCCACTGGACATTAAGGAACACCTCTCTGAGAATATGGTTAGAGGAGAGGCCCACAGACAGACACAAGCATAACAGCCTGAGCACTAGCCCAGTCAGTGCTGACCTCAGCACCTCTTATTGTTTTAAAGACGATGATATTTTTCAGTAAGTAGCTGATAAGTGCAAAGTTAAGGAGAATTTTGAGTTTGAGGGTATGATCAGACATAAAGAGCAGCAGTCATATAATGAGCTTACTCTCACCTTTACTAGCAGGCCAATCCACACCCAGCAGCCCAAATTGACTGCCAAGGGAGCAGGGAAAAAATTTAATCCTTAAATAAAGAACTAACCATTTCATAATATTGTCTTACCAATTCTACCTCTGGCTACATGGTCACATTGGTTGTTATATAAAAATCAAAAGATGCCTTTCCTAATGTATTAACGGAATCTGTTGCAAATTTTCTGCCATGGTGGGGGACATTCATCAGTACTGCAGTTCAGAAAGTCAGTTTTGTCTTTGCTAATCTTATTTCATGTCAGCCCTCTCAGGATGGAGAACTTTTACCTGCAGTCTTACTGAGCAGGAGTTGGAAACTTACAGCCCACAGGCATATGTGGACCATGGAGCTACCGGATCCAGCCTAGAACCAATGGGTGCCTGCAGATGTGCAGAATGCCTGCTCTGACTTGCTGTAATTACAGAGCGTCGGAGCAGTCTCGACATCTTATGTATTCAGTGTCCTCCTGCTTCAAAATGGCGGCAGGATCATTTTAACTAAAGTTCATTGAACAAGCTTCAATTAAAACTGCCACCGCTACTATTTTGAAGCATGGCATGCTGAACACATTAGATGCAGCAGGCACTTTAATTAAAGTGGTTCCCGAGACCCGCTTTAATTAAAGCGCCCCTCCTCCCCCCAGATCATGTGTAAAGACACCCAAAGGGCTTAGGCAGCACTTGGCTTCGCCTACACAACACTGCAGTTGAGCAGCTGTGCAAAGCAGCAGCAGTGGACGGGTTCTAGCTCTACCCAAGCTCATTTGTTCCAGCTGCCACCAGAAAAATGTTGCTGACCCCAGCTATTGAACATTCATTTTCTGCAGAGATAAATCACTGAAGCCTTCACTGGCAAAGCCCAAACTGTTCAATTTTTGTCCTTCTCCAGTACTGATTCCATTGGGAGACATTAGCAGTTACAGCAATGTCAGTTAAACAGCACTTCAACAGCTTTTCAAGATTCCTTCTCTCCTTCCCCGATCCTTGTCAAATTTGTAAGTATTACTTACATAGCCCAAGAACTGTAGTTGATTGGTTAGGTTAGCTGGAAGTCAAAATTTGCTGCTCCACCTCTGTTAATCAGACCACTGTACTCCATAAGTTGTGCAAATGCTAGGCTCTTAAAAAAACCCTTTGCACAGACTGCAAGAACCCTTCTACTGCCCTTCCAATGCCACCTCTCTCTTTCATCCAGAGACTTCCAAAAGATTTCATGTCCTTGGTGGGTTGCTCAGCCTAAAAACAAAATCCAGGAACCTAGGGTGATAAAAGGTGCTCTCCCCAAGACTGTATAGTCGAGAGGCATTTTGATGTTCGTTTAAAGTTAGTAGACACACACAACACAAAATCTACTTGCCATGATGTCTTAATCCCTTGCTAAAATGTCACCTACTATCTCTGGATAACTGAGCTTCCAAACAAGAAAGGGTAACATGCTAGAAATGATAAAAGTCTTAAAATTGTGGCCTATCGATAAAAGCAGTATTGTGCAGGGAATTTATTTTTTTACTTTTTCAGAATAATTTCTTGATTTCTTTCCTCATCCTTTGCTTGGTATTTTAGCTGAGGAGCAGAGGAGCAGGAGCAGAAAACTAAGAGATGTTCACGGAAAGACAGTGTGACTAGAAACTCACGGAGTATCCCTTCAGAATGATATCGGATAGGGCCGAGCAGCCGCAAGTCTCCATCCAAGTCCATAGCTCTGTACAGAGTATCAAATGATGGCTGCTATGCAGTTTTCACCATAGATGCACATCCCTGTCAGAGTATTTAATCTTTCAAGTTCTTGCTCCTTTACCCTCTCCAATGTATTACCATAATCTGTAAATTGTTCAGGAAGTGGAATTGTCAGTTGAAAACTACAAAAAAATGCATGGTTGTAGGGGCTGTGGGAAGCAAACAATCCTTACTCACCTAACCTCTGTACAGCATTGCACCAAATATAAGAAAGAAGGAGGCAGGGAGAAAAAGAAGAGGGGCATAGGCAGAACACACTAAAAAAATACAAATAGGTTCAACGGCTGTAAGCTATCAGTGGGACTATTCAGTATAATATATTTCTCAGTATTTTGTTATCCACAAAATGAAATGAGCAATTGATTGCTCATTAAAAATCACTGTGTAGCATGGATGTGACCACACACGGAATCCCTAATTTCCCTTGCTTCTCTTGACCCTGGTAGGTATTGGGGAACTAGCTGCGCACCAACAGAGATTTTGGGGGCCAATACCGATAGTCAATTTTTAAGTAGGCATATCGGCCAATATCAATCCAATTTCCGATACAGCTGGCAAGTCTTTTGTGGTGGAAGGGAAAGAAAGGGACATAATGGGGGCAAGTCAATGCCCCCCACAGTGAGGGAGGGAGTGGGGTCGGGGCAGAGCCACAGCTTGTCTAGGGGACATGGGGAGGGGAGGCAGCTCCCACCACTGCATACACCCCAGGACGGCATGTGCCCCCCGGAACTGCACGGGGCGGGGCGGGCTGCAGCTGAGGGCTGGGGCTGTGCTGGGCTTTTCCCAGCAGAGTCTGGGCCAGGCTGCGCTCAGGGTGGGTGGCAGCAGCAGCACTGGGAGGGGGGCTAGAGAAAACCAGGATCCCTGCTCATCTTGTTTTGTAGACCTGGATGACCAAAATCTGCCACTCTTCCTTCTAAGCAAGGGAAGTTCCAGTTCTTGGAGCTTCCCACAGAAAACAACAGGGAGATTCCCAAACAGTGCAAAAGCACACTGCTATTCCCACTAATATATTAGTAGTTTTATTTTGATTATGGAAAAGTGTGGATTTTGGGGGGGGGGGGGTTGTTTTGTTTTTAAATCAGAGAAAATCGGGATCCCTGAGTATGACCCATCATGCCTGGCTAAGTGTCCAGTTTCAAAAATGCTGGTCAACACATGAGGATAAGGCACGAGTCACAGTATGCAGCACAACTTCCAATCTGTTTTGTATGCTTTTGACATGCCTTCTACATTCAGCACCCTTATACATTTCCATAATTACCAACAGACCTTCCTGTCTCTCTCTGAAAGTCTGTCCCATGTCAAACATTTGGGGAATAGTCAGAAGTTATTCCTCCAAAGGATCTGTGTTTGTAATTATGATTACAAACAGCTGAGCAGTGTGCTGGGACAAGAACCTACATGAGATGACAGGTAAAAGATAACTTCTGCCCATGCCAGAAGAAAAAAGGTCTCTCAATTCACCACAGATGAATTCCTGCTATCTGTTACACTAAAGGATATAGGATCCATACCCCAAAAGACTAGAAATTAGTAGCAGTAAGTACAGGGATGGGGTAAGCAGAGATTAGTGTGTATTATCAGCAACAACAACCACCACCAAGAGAAAAAAATACTAGTATACAGGAAAGGCAGCATGCTTGCCTCAAGCCTGCAGGCACACAACAATTACCTGCACACTCATGAATGTAGACATGTTCTGCAATATATACCCAAAAAAGCAAGAAAAAAGCTGCAAAAACATTAGCAGATCAAAGGTCCTGCGAAATAACTGAAAAACAAACACTCAGAGTCAGCAAGACCATTTTACTGGCAAAATAAATAAATAGCTATTTCTAAAATATTACAAGAGCTAAAACATATTTAATAAACCACAGCCATCCAAAAATACTCAAGAAGATCCTACTTGAAGCTTGATCAATCTCAAAACTCCAAAGGATACAGCAGAAGATGAACTATTGAGCAAGCATATTTTAAATCTCTGGAAACAAAGACAACATAAGCAGATTAGGAAAAGGGAATTTGTAGCAGCCAAAGAATTGTACACGTAAATCCTTAGTGTACTGAGATAAGACAAGACCCAGAGGTCTATTTTTTTAAAGAAAGGAGATGAGTTTAGATGGGTCAGCACTATTTCAGAATGAAATATTTCAAACAGGATGAATGCTATAAACAAAATAAGGAAGGAGGCGCACACACTTAAACTAAGACAACACCTAGGATTCAGAGAACAAGTGAAACTAGTATACAAGAAGTTGTAAATGTTGGGAGACATCTTAGAAGAAAGAGGCCATTCTACTTCGAAAGATAATAATTTTAAAATGCAATTATGAAATTCTATATAGTCGGCCTGACACTTCCGTATCAAATTTGGTGAACATATAAATCTAATCCAAAAGAGAAGGCTGAGTGGGGATCTTGTGGCCTGTTATAAACTAGTCAGGGGGGATCAGCAGGCACTGGGGGAGTCATTGTTCCCCCGAGCACTGCCAGGAGTGACCAGGAATAACGGTCACAAGCTGG
>NW_017728886.1:59948360-59950324 GCF_001723895.1 Crocodylus porosus
GAGAAGTGGTGCAGGCTCCTTCCTACCCTGGGGGTGTTTAAGAGGAGGTTAGAGGAACATCTTGCTGGGGTCATTTGACCCCAGTATTCTTTCCTGCCATAGCAGCGGGTCGGACTAGATGATCTGCTCAGGTCCCTTCCAACCCTAGAAACTATGAAACTATAACTGAGTAAACTAATAGCTTCAAAGCCAATTTTGAGGGGGATGGGGTGGGAAAGGGGATATCAGGCTTCTTTCTTTCATGTGTGTTCTCAAAAATACACTCAAGAAAAGAGTTTTACTTTCCAGGGCTGGCTTTTATACAAGACATCAATGCAACTTGTACTCTGAACAAACTAAGGTGGAACTATGGAGAGAATCACAGTTTTTAGACAGTAATATGCTTTAGAGAAAGAGGTAGGAATTATTTTTGTAGTAGGGTTTTTGTTTGTTTGTTTGTTTTAAAGAAATCTAACAACCATTTATACCAAAAAGCACTGTGACTCAGTGGATTGAGAACAGAACTAAGCCAAAAACCTGGCTCTCTGATTGGGTCACAACACAGTCTCACCAGTAACTGATTCCGAGCATTTTCAAGCAGTTGAAAGAAATAGGAACAGGGAAGGAAAAAGATTTAAGCGTAGTTCTGAACTAGCTGCATCTAGTCCAGTTGCAAAATGGTAAATAGGACAACCACTTTCCATATTATCATCAAGGCCATTTTATATTATCAGTGAGATAATCAAAGTGCAATTTATTCTCAGACTGCTGTCCTTTTTCTCTAAATTTCAGCCTGAGCAGAGAGCCCCCCCCGCAGCGATTTCCTAACCCCTTTTCTAAGTTTCTGGAAATGTGCATAAGATCTTTGCCCTGTAAGGATGGCCACTGGTTAGTGAATTTAGTATTACAGAATGTAGCAAGTATAGAGCTTAAGATGACCTTTCTTGTTTAGGAATTATAATCTTTTTCCTTTTTAAGTTAATAAGCATTTATAACTTTGTAGGCTTATAACCATGTTATTATTTGTAGCGTTCAGGTTTTTAACCATTTTGTTATATGCAATCATTTTTCCAGAACCTACCTTATTGTTTGCAATACCAATACCTTTTTCTCACATTCAAAAATATTTTGTCAGTTTTTACTGGAATACCAGTTTTGTGTGCACCACTACTACTGCTTAGTTCACATTTTACTTGCTATACTTACAAATTAAAAATTTTGTTATTGTTCTCTTATAACCATTATTTTAGACTACTTGTTTGTGTTAGGATCTAAGGGACAAAAATAAGTGCAAAAAAGCTGTCCTATCTGGAGGTCAACAAGATTAATATTTCTGCAACTCAAAATGCAAAGCACTGTACAAGAACTAATTGTTCTTTTGAATGATTCTTTTGCTTTTGAATTGAACTCAGTTTCCCAGCTGCCTCCTCTCTCCTAAATTCTTATTTTTCTACACATTTAAAAACATCACATTTTAACAGTTTATAATACTTACCTTTGTCACTTCCATAATAATAGAAGATTGTCCTACTGAGAGCACACCAACGCTTTTGCCATTCAAAGCCAAGAAAACTGTGGTCTGAAATTAAACAATTCACATTTGAAAGCCTTTACTGCATACAATTTCACACAAATACAATGCATACTTCCAGCAGGTAGTGGAGAAGGTGCCTAGGTAAGAGACCTAAAACAAATGGTAAGAGGTAGACAGAGTGATTTGTAGTCAACGATGATAACAGAGAATAAAAAGCAGGGTGGAACTAAAGGGAACTTGAAAGCGAGCAAAGGGTAAACCAGGACAGGGTCTACTGTGTGGTATTAAATAAGCCTGCCTCTCCCAGGGCAGGGGAAGCCATGGGAGAAGACCCCATAGCTGCCCTGCCCAGCCCCATCCCCCGCCTGGCCCAGGCTTTGTCCTGGCACTTAAAAAAAATTTTAAAAAATAAAATAAAGCTCTGTACTCACCGGCTACAAGAACGGCGATC
>NW_017728886.1:59950585-59978085 GCF_001723895.1 Crocodylus porosus
AGGGGGGAGTAATGCAGGCACAGTTTACTCTGGGTAGCAGCAGGACATAACGCCCACTCCCAGTGCTGCCGCACCGGCATCAGCACTAGGAGTGGGGGCTCTGCCTTGCCACCACTTGCCAGCCAGTGCAGGTGGGGGCACAGGATGTGGGTGCAGCAGCACTGGGAAGGGGGGCTATGCCCTGCTGCCACTTACCCCTTTCCCCCTGGAGTGAGCCGCACCTGCATCCCACCCCCCTGCTCCCTGGCTGGGTAAGTGGCAGCAGGGCAGAGCACCCATTCCCAGCGCTGCCCCTGACCCCAGCTGGGCAGCTTGTCCAAGCCCTAACCCCAATCCTTGCCTCCCCCCCTTTTCTTTCCCCTCCCCCAAACACCAACAGACTTGTCAGCTGCCTGTTTAGTCTATGGCCAAATCTCCAAAAAACAAAATCGGCCAAATTTTTCCAAATCAATTCACGTGCTTTGAATCAATTCAGAGCTTTTACTTGGTCTAACAACTAGATTCAGTTTCAGAGATTCAGTCTCCAAATCAGGCCAAATCTCCTCCGAATCAAATCAGTTAATGAAGCTTCACACAGCCCTAGTATTAAATATGCTGAGACTGTAGGAAACTAGAATTGCCAGAACAGTAAGTATGTATTAGTGACAATTAAAAAAGTATTAAATCAAAATAAATATAGATGGAATTAAAGCCAATTTCAGTATTTACACTCTTGAAGGACAATAAATCTTGGTGGTCACTGAAACATGAAGTCAACATGCACTCTTTAATGTACATCCTGAAGTACATTTAATGTACATCCCCAATGTACACCCTTTCAAAAGGATGGAAAGTCTCTAAATTATGGCTACAACTGGCCAACACTTATGATATTTTGATATTTGTTTCATCCACTGTTATGCAATTTAGTAACGTAGACACAAAAACAGACTAAACATTTTCATGAGGTTTATTTTACCTTTTCTGCGCTTTTCAAGATATCCAGCCTTCAGAACAAACTGAAGATCCTGAGCTGCAATAGGAGGAAACTGGTTCCCTGAAAGAGAAATAAATGTTATAAACCACTATTTTTCAAGGAATTAGTGCTCTGGCTTACTTTAATAAGAAATATGACCAACTTTATATCCACAATGCTAATGAGCTACTGAAAAAAAATGCAACTAATAACTGCTAATCCAGTTTAATTTAACTGGCCAAAAAAACCTCATTAGTCTGAATGACAAAGCTGTTGCTTGTGTTGCTTTGCCACTGCAGGGAGAAGAAAATTATAGCCATGTACCAGACCCTGCAAGCTTCGGGAAGAGAAAAAAAATCTGTACCAAATTTCCAGACTGGAAACATTTTGAGAATTATTTAACATAGGGGGTATTAGCTTGCATCTGAAGACACACTGCTTAAAATGATCTGGAGAAGCAAACAATACTTTGAAGTGTCAGATACAACCGTAATTAAATTGAGAATTTAATTTTCGACAATAACTTCTCCAAAGGTCTTCCAAAAAATATATCAGAAGAGCCTATAAAGTGAAGTGCACAAATTCATAGATTACAAGGCTGAAAGGGACCTCGGAAGATCATCGGGTCCAGCCCCCTGCACAAAGCCGCTGTCCCTATAAAGAAAAGAACCAAATGAAGGGATGACAACAAGTGAAGCTTGTTACTGGCAGAGAAGGCATATTTCATGCTACATTAAGAAGCACTGTTCAGAAAATAGATAATATAGATATTAGATTGAAAAGACAACCACATTGTTCAAATTTTCCAAACTGCTGCTGTGTTTTCAGGATTATTTTTTGATTTTGCATAGGAACTCAGCCATATCTTTGCAATGATCAAGATGGCCTATTGCTTTTCTTCCCATTGCCCCCACTGTTTATTTATACCTAGAAGTGTGAAATTAATTTGCTTTAAAAAAAAAAAAATTCTTCAGCACCTAGATTTCTAGTTTAATCTAAAATAATTTAGTTTCAAGTCCTCCCAAAACAGATTTTATTTAAATTTCTACTATAAAACATAAAAGGCAGAATTGTGTTTAAGCATGCATAATCATTTACATATGTATAAACATCTGGTTTCCCATGCTGCTATTATATACCATAAAAACCTAAAGACCTAACAGGTCATTGGAGGTAATAACCGTTACTTCTAAAATACGTTTAAGAATCACAATGGTAGTTTTGCACTACTACCTATAACTACCCATAGTTCTTGTTGTAGGAAGTCAGCAAGTTGTTCTTTAAAATTATTTACATAATCCTGTTAGTTCTATAGCAACTTCTGTGTTAAATAACCACTTAAAATATCCTATTTAGATTAAAGAACAAATTTGCACAACACCAAGTTAAATACCTTCTTTGCTAAGTAACTGAGGTCTGTTACGCTCTTCAATAGTCATTTAAAACCAAATTTACTATACACTAATCTAGATCTTGGTACTCATTTTGTTAGTAAAACTTGTATTTCAAATGAAAAGAAGGTAATGAAAAAAGAAGAGCAAGTGAAGTACTGAAGGCTATACAAGGAAAGCATACCAAACACGAGAAGATATTCCTCAAGATAATCCCAACAGTTTTCCAACAAAAAGAATAAAAAGAAGTCAGACTATGTAGTAGATGCTGTATTAACATTCTAGCTATTGAAAAATGGTGTATTCATATTTTAGCCTACTTCATTATTTATAAATATTTTCTTGTTAATATCCGCACCACACTAGGTACATTTTAACTTTGAAGGAATTTTTGACCAACATGATAAAAGCAAACTGGTTATATGTACATAAGTGTACACTGTTATAATGGGTTCCATTTGCAGGTAAATATGCAACCACGACGGAAGCACATTTAAGAATTTAGCACAAGGAACTCTACTCAAACCAAAAGCAGAGTCTCAACAGTGTAGAAGACGTATCCATGTCAAAATAAAATGAATCTGACTGCTGTCCAGGAGGTGGGGGAGGCAGCTGCATTTTCCAGAGAGACATGTTGTGCTTCTTTAAATTAGTCATTGGGAGGCATCAGTGTGCAGCACTTTCAGCTCTTGCTCAAAGTAGGGCTGGTCATAAAATGATCCTGAAGTTGAATTACTAGAGAAGGGGGAAGGGCAAGAGCAAACTCTTTTGAACAAAAATGGTTACTTCTTGTTAAATCTATTTCTTAAGTTCAAGATCTTCAACAAATACTTGGTTCCAATTTTATTAATGTATTTCTTCGTTTTAGTGAGGAAAGAAGGCTTGCAGGGAGTAATTTAGCACCTACGACTAACTTTAATGGCTTAGACGAGAGTTCAGACTACACACCAACTACATCCTTGTGGTCTTTGCTGGTTGCCAGGTCACTGCTAACTGTGATGGTTTGTATTCCAGAAGGGACAGCCACAGTTGAGAAAGCAAGTTTGAAACCAAATTCATTTCACACAGGGTCCTGATTGGAAGGTGATAAGAAATGGCAGAAGCAGGGTCTTCTGCTGAGACGGGTGGGAGGCTTGAGCACACAGAGCTTGGAGAACCTATGAGCCATGTTCCACTTATGTATTCCCAAAATGATGCTTACAGGGGTCATCTAAAACAGCAGATTAAGGTCCACCTGCAAAAAAATTATAATAAAGTCCAAAAGTTCTTCGTACACATACGGCAGCCCAGGTTCACCCTGTGGCTCTTGTCTACTCTGTGCCAACAGCCAGAGTTGCCATGGCAAGAATTCCTCCCGTGAGGGGAATGTAGAATGCGCTCAGCACAAAGTTAGCTTCTCAGCTAATCACTTCCTAAATCCTAGTGTAGCAGGAATACCGTATCAAGGCCCGACAGAGCATTCTCCACTGCATACATGTAATGGATCAACAGGCACTTACACACGTGGGGAGCCTGCTCCGACATGCTGGAAATCCAGAGTACTCTGGAAGCCTCACATGCCATGTGTATCAGCGGTACAGCATGCCTCCGTACTGAGAAAGTGGCAGCTGTGCAGTTTGAACTAAAACACGTTCAATGTGCTTACGTTCAACGTTCACAGCCACCATTTTGTCAGTGCTGTGGCGGACTGTGCTCCTGATGCATGTGACATGCAGGCGCTTTTAATTAGCACAGCTTGCTAATTAAAAGCACCTAGCACTGCATCAGAAATGTATATAAAAATACCTTGATCTCAGGCTTCATGTCAAGGCTGGAGCTGCTGTAATCTGGCGGTCAGGAAGCCAAGTCCTTTAATAATCTCGTTAATTCCTGCAGTGTGATTTTTTAGGAGCAGGATGGACCTGGTCTATTTTTTTAAATAATAGTAAATGTCATCTGATAGTGTTCCTGAATTTACACCAGCTACAAAATTTAAATACAAAACATTACATTTCTGATTTCTAGTGAATGTAAAACTGTTAAACTTCCTTTCCATACAGAGTAAATTAAAAGAATGCTGGATTGTATTGTACTGTGGTGTGTACCACTAGGAATATATTTTATTTTTTCCAATGTGGGATAAGGGATACATAAAGCAAGAAATAATTAGAGGTCAATGCATTCTTAAGAGATGGTTAGCATGCTTATGGGAAGTTAAGCAGGCAAAATGGAGATAAGTGTTATTCAGTAACAGCTAAGTGGTTGATTATAGCTTGTCTTCCTTGTAAAGCACAGTAGCTGCAATTATACAGTAATAATGGTAAAGAACTTTTCCTCAAGTATGAGCCATTCAACTTCTTTGAGACATCCTAAAGGAAAACTGGTAAATCAAAACATAATTCTTAAAAAGCATTTAAAGTAATCTATATCTTGCCCTGAATTTTTTACAGTCATTATTCCTTCTCAAAATATGTATCTTACAAATAAAAAGGAGATCGCTTAACTAAGCAACCTACACAACGAGATCTAGTCTCAGTGTCACAGCTCAACAAAGAAGGTGCATTGTTCTAGCAAGTGTCTTCCTTCCTTTCCTTCTACCTCCCTCACCAGAAAACACCCAACCACACAACCCTTTCTCAATATATCCTCAGTATTCTTTGATCTGGAAATAAATATTTTTACTATTCTAATGTACAATTACCCTTTGGGTCTGTGCACAGCAATACAATATAGTTGTCTGTAGTCCAACCACAGTTAATCTATAATGGGTATTTTTCAAATTTATGTTCCAAATATTTTCAGAGTGCTTCACTGCCTTCCTTTTTCACGTCTTTGCAACAGGTTTTTAGCAGAATTTGCAGATTCACTGGGATCACACAGGCCTTGCCGTGAATGCTTCTGTTACTGCTTCAAACTTGCAGCCCCTGAGCTTTCAAATATGCACCTTAGCTTAGTGCCTACTCCACCCCAAACTTGTCAGAATGCCGATTTTCATTTAATTAAATTAAATTAAAGAATTCTACTCACAAAATTTAAGGGAAGGTGATCAGCTGGCAATTTGTATAAACTCTCATTTGTTTCATTAATGGTTTTCAATACCTTTGGAAAGAATATTTCAGTAACATGCAAACAGAAACACCTGCTAGCTGGCAAAAGGCTTAACACGCAACACCCAGTATTAAAGTGCTAATATTTTAACAGCAAAAAACATTTCACACTAGACACCAGATATCAATTATGTATTTTCAAGACTTCTCCAAGGAAAATAAAGTTATATAGCTTTACAAACCACTTCTTTCAAGGGTAGCTTGTGCATTTCCTATGGCGGTATCTACAGCATTGGCTACTTTGCTCTATAATAAAATTTAATTAATAATTTCCATTACACATACTTGGCTCTTGGGGCTTTTTTCCCCCCATGCTGACTGGTGGGAGGACAGGGGCCTCATCCTATACTCAAGTAAATACAGTATTACTCTGCAGAAACTGAAAGCAGTGGGTGAATCAAATACTATTTCAGTTTCAGTGTTCTGGTAATGCAGGCGTTGGTAATGCATTGGTTTCTGGTAATGCGCACAATAAAATATCTGTATTTCAAGCTATACAAATAAGTCAGTGTGATGTCAAGCTTTACATTATAAATTTCTAAATAAAGTAAGCTATATGACAATTTTCTGTCATCTGTAGAGAGCAGTGATTCTCAACTAGAGTGCCTGGAGATCTTTTGAAGGATGCCATGCATTATTGCACTGTTTGGGTGGCAAATGCAATTCACAGGATAAACCCATAATTTTCAAACAAGAATCCATAGCATTAAAAGCATCCTGACCTGCAGTAAGCTTGCTGATCTCTTTGAGACAGAACTGCTCTTTATTTTTCTGAGGTAAAAACAAAATGTGAAAACTAAGAGCTAACATTTTATGACAGAACTAGCAAGCTAGAGAGAATATGTGTGCACTTATATCTATCTATATATCTATAGATAGATAGAGCTTATATGTAGATCTAATTTTATATCATATAGAAAGCTTATTTTTGTACAGCTATATAATCTCTCTCTATATAAGCACTAAAACATAAACTGTCTCGATATAAAATTAAATTAAGTTATGACAATTTTCTGGTCCTGCACACAGAGCAAGAACAAGCTTATATAAGCTGAATTTTCTAATACACTGTGCGCAAGTTGCATGTAAATTGAGGCATGTTACATATTTCCCTTTAGTTGACTAAGAAAAAATCTGCCAATGTGAATTTGGATTCAATTGCAGGTAAGAGAAGTGAAATAAAAAATGAACCACTGCATTTCAAACTAGAGGAGCAAGTTTGAAATCTATCCAGCAATACCAAATAATTCCAAGAAAACAGGGAACTAACAGACTAACACAAAACACCATTACGACCCCTTAACATAACAGATACAATGTTTTATAAATGTAACTCGAGTACTCCAAGTGCTCTTTCACAGAACGGTTTGGACTCTGTAGAACAATTCAACAGTTCTGACTTCTGGCCAAACACTTGGCCTGGTAAGCTTCTGAAAGGAAACATATGTATATAAGCTGTCTTAGCATTTTAAGTGCTCCTGCAGCTTGTATCCCAGAACAAAAAGTTATAACATTACTCGTTACAGCTGAAAATCTTTCATGTGTAAAAAGAAAAATATTAAATCTCCTAAGCTACAGAACAGAACGTAATTTTAAAAGGGAAGCTTCAAGATTTCAGCAGGCATATACAGATGTGAGGAAATTATACTTTTTATTTTGAGCATTTTTTGGCAATGAATATACAATTTTTTTTATGAATTGCTGTATATAAAATGGTTTGGTTGGGCTGTATACCAACAGGCACTAGATTTTCGTAGGTTTCTTCTACTACTGATAATCCAAGTGAAAAGTTATACCCAGCTTTCAATAAAGTATTTCACTAATGCCTTACCTATCCTTGAAAGCTAGGATTAAGACAGGAACTGAATTTAAAGTGTGACACCTTTTCCAGAATAACTACATTGACATCCTACTCTGGAGTGTCAACACATGAAGTTGTTCAGAAATAGCTTGTTTTAAAGTAACTATTCCTTAATAGCATCATGTGCAGACAAGCTCTTCATAATTAAATAAAATATACTGAAGACAAGAAGGAACATATTTGACCCTTTCAAGTTTTCCCTTATATACACAAACTGGATACAGAATATATTCCAATAAGAACAAAATAAGGCTCCTTCCAGTATAATCAGAGAATCCCACAACAGTGAAACTCCACTTACAAAACAGGTCATGCACTACTGTATGTGAAATATTCCACTCTCCTCAAAAAGGGCCCAGGGATCTCAGACAGCTGATGTATATCTTTAAAAGCCCAAATATAAAAGTTCTACCAAGAGCTATACTATGTCACTTCTTCTGTAACCCATCTGAAGAAAAGTAGTGAAAGACAACTAGCTTCCTTGTCAACAGCACACATGCGACACCCACTTTTAGATCTACTCGATAGACACAACCATCCCTGTCATGGATGTAAAGAATCACTACTGGTTTGGCAGTTAAATGAAAAGCAGCTGACTGCTATTGTATTCAGTCAAATTAAAAAAAAAAGGGGGGGGGGATGAGGAAGGAGAATATCACATCTAGCAACGATGTTGTCCTCACCTTCCATCAAAAGGCATCTGGCTCCATTTGCCAATTTTGCACCAAGTCTCAAGATGTCAACAGACTCTTCATTAATCTCAAATACAGACAGAAATAGAAGAACTGTTTTCTTACAACTTGTACTCTAGTCTGTTTCTTGCCAGGACACTAGGGCTAGGGGCAGACATTCAAAAAGCCTGAGCTTGAATTGATTCAGTCTTTGCAGGTTAGTCTAATCTGACTGGGCTGAACTAGTTTGAAACGTGTCAAACATTCCCCCTGGACTGAGGAAATTCAAGCACATACCTGCAGTGGCTCAAGCTCAAAGCCAGGGGGTGCTAGAATAGCCCTCCCTTCCCTTCTACAGGGAGCTGAGCTGAGGGGGGTGTAGCCACGCCCCAGCAGGACTTTTACTAGGGAGGTCTGCCTGCAGAGTCCCAGGCTTTTTCCCCACTGGCTGCTCAAGGGGCAGGAATGTTACCAGCCCCCAGCTAGCACTCTGAGGCAAGAGCATGTGTGCAGTCCATGCATCTGCAGATCATATGGAACATTTTGATCTCCCTCCCTGCTTCATCATACAGTCTGCAGCAAACTGACAGGCAAGCAAGCTGGGGACAGGGGCTGATAACTGTCACCTGATTAGCAAAATAATCACCTCCCTCCACATTACTTCAAACTTCTTAAACAGGCTGACATGTTGATTAGCTCTAAAAGCCCTAAGCGGTCACTGTTCTGTCTGCCTATCCCAGTGAAATTGGAGATGCACACACACGCAAACACCTCTCGGCATTAGTTAGCATACCACACAATCCCTGCTGTGGCAAAGAGGAAGAAGGGATCTCTGCTTAAGCAGGAAGTGTGTGTGTGTGTGGTGGGGGAACATGGGGAAGTCCGCAAACCTTGCTGTGCCTGCAAGTTCATGCCAAGCTCCAGCACAACAACTACGTAATCAGTTCTAATTTCATTTAAAAAACATTAACTTCTATCATTATGACATATTCTTTCAAGAACAGTGTTATTCCATATTTTTATTTAGGGAAATTCTCCCAAAAAAAACCCAGAATCTTTCAAATTGGTATATACATTTTTAACAGATCCATTGGATGCCCTAGGAATACGGATATTTAAATCCAAGGGTAAGCAACAGTCATCCACCAGGTTCCAACTCTCTTCTAGGTTCAGGATTAGCTTTGCCTTTCAAATTACACAACTAAATAGACCAGGGGCAGGCAATTATTTTGGGCGGAGGGCCGCTTACTGAGTTTTGGCAAGCCCTCAAGGGCTGCATGACAGGCAGCCAGGGGCAGATAAATATTAATTTTCTAAAAAATTTTAGGGGCCCCGCAGGCTGGATAGAATGACCTGGTGGACCACATCTGTCGCACGGGCTGCATTTTGCCCACTTCTGATATAGACTTCTGTATCTCTAATACCAATGATTAGGCTCCGAACCTAGAAACAGGAGCACTGGAGCTCCTGTGCTTGGTAATGGGACTATAAGTTAGGAGATGGTGAGTGACAGAAGACTGGTAGCCATATTTAAGATTTTATGATTCCATAACAGGTCACAGGACTGGAAAGACGATCTGCTGAAGGAACCCAGGGCCTTGCAATAATCCTTATGGCATAGAAATGACATGGAATAAAGGCTAAGTATTTATTTACTGTATTGATTAAATGCAACCCTGATCTTGGACCTTTTACTTTATGTCCTTTTAATTCTTCTGAAGTATCTTAGTAGCTGTATTTTATTTTATTTTTTTTAATCAAACCAATTTTAAGAATTAAGAACACAAATTACAAAGTGAATACACTGTCACTGAAGCCAAGCTGGTTGAGACAGCACAACAGTTTCAGTAACCGTACCGTACCAAACCTCACTGAAGAAGACATGCAGTCTTCTTCAGTGGAATGCTGCATTAAAAGAAAGAACATGAAAGTTCTGGTAAAACAGACATTTCTTTCTGTGCAAATTAAAAACTACGGCTTCATTTTACTTTTAAAAAAATGCACAGAAGATCATCCTTGTGCCAAGTCTAAACTAGAATTATCAAGTTGCAGCTGGGAACAATTTTAAAAATGAACCTTCCCCTGCATCATCATCATTCCCCACCACCAAAAAAGCAGCAAATGGGAGTTTTAATGAAAATGCTGATACAACTTTAACTATGGCAGTGCTAGCAGCGTTGCTATAATAAATCTGTCAGTTTCTATAATGCCTATGACAAACCCATTAATATGAATGATGTACACTTCACATAACACACTACATAGCAACTGCACAGGTTATGTCATCTTCATTCTGAGTAGCAAATCAGTAATCAATATTTGTAAAAGCAGGCTAAGCCTTTGTAAAATCACTGGTTTAGTGATTGAAGAGTTTGCTCAATCTGTACAGTTAATCCCTCTTCATGTGCTTGAGTCCTCTATTTATTCCAACCACTTACAGTGGTACCTATAACAGATTAATACATCTCCACATGCTAAATGTGTCTTGACAACTGGCACAACATACTGCTGTCAGGATAATCTTTATAAACACTAGGCTATTTCTTAGCGAGCCTGAAGCCAACATTTAGAAACCAAAAGTTTACAAATAGTCTCAGAGAGACCTCCTCATATATCACATCACGTTTTCACTGAATTATTCCCTATTGAAACTAGCATTATATTTTGTTCCAGAAAAAATATGCTAGTGTGTTTCAGATTCATAAGAAGTTAAAATAAAATTTCACGAAGTCACATATTAGGGGTTTTTTTTTTTTTTTATAACAAGAATTCTCCACAGAAAAAAACCCAGAAAAGTAACAAAGAATTTCTCTGTGCTACAATATGCTGTGCCTGTAAGTGAAAAGCTTACTGCCTGGGTAACTATGAGTAGTCAAAGTCCACTAGCCAAGGAAATTAACTGAACAAACATTAGCAAGTTAACATTCTATAAAATAAAAACAAAAAAGTGACCATCAAGTTTTCAGCAAGATAGAAAGAGTAATATGATTAGAACAACCAGACAAAAATATTTAGATATGTGTATAGGCAAATTTCCACTGTAAACTGAAATTTACAGCACATTGGCAAAGATTAGGTTGATCTACAAAGTTCTTAATGCATCTCCCATGGAATAGATAAAGGACCAATTAGAAGAAGGTATAATTTCACTGATTTTCTGAGAATGCCAGAAGCAATAGTACAGATCAAATTTGTGTCAATCTTATATCTCTAGGAAACTATTTAGGCTAAGCATATCAAAACACATTAGTCCAACTATTTTTGTTACAAAAAATTTCAACTCATCTGAGACACAGAAAAGCCATTTTCCATATATTATGGGGGTGTTTGTTTTACAATGAACAGGCAAAACATTTTATCTTTACATCACATTTTTTGGGTAACCGACTAAGTAAGATACCTGAGAAAGCCACTTTGTGATGTATGGGGCCTTCTAGTTACTTGTCTTGCATCAACATTGTATCTAATTGTTTGTACTAGCCACCAGAGGCAGATTCATAGCAGGTGCAGTAGTGCAGCTGCACACCTTTCTGATTTCTGCTCCACCCAGACTTTAAAACCTGGGAGGGCAACAGCATTTCTATTTAGGCGGTGCTGAGTGAGTTAACTTACTTCCTGGATCATTATCTTCCTGATTCCTGCTAATCTCGCTGCATTCCACAGATGTTAACAAGCTTCTCCTTTATAATGATCTTGAGGTTCTGCTAAATCAAAGTATCCTTTCTTCTGCAATTTTGCTCTGTTAGCCATTCCTGGTAATGTCTCTCTTCTACATCAAAGCCCTGCAAACTGTTTTTAAGTTCTAGCTATAAACTTTAACTCAAGTGTAGACATGACTGATAATGAAATATTGGAGGCATTGTCAGGATGCTCAAGAAAGCTAGACACTGTTATTAGTCCTGTAGTCACTATAGTTAAATGTACTCTTATTCAGCTACATAAAACAATATTGCTCAACTCATTTGAGTATTTCTTTTTTTGCTTAATTTGCTGTGGTTTTTTTAACTTTATACACTAGCAAGTAAAAGCACATTCAAATATTTATATGTTTTTATTTTTATCTTAAACTGAATAATATCATTGCAGCGCCCTAGCATATCAGTAAAGCATCTACTTTCTCTTTAACTGGAGAAAAATGTGTTGCATTATGTGTGATGGTGTGCCACATCATCTGCACCCTGCTCTTCAAAATCCTAGATCTACTCATGCTTCCCACTAAGTTTCAACAGCTAAGGAAAATTAATATAGTTAAAGTATACTGCATTTCCTCACATACTGCATGCCCCTAAATAAGGCACGCAATTTACTGCTGGAAGGTAAAATACAGAAAAAAGATTTTCTGCATTCTAGAATAATGGCCACCTGGATGACACAGTAAATCCCCTGCTTCTATTCTAGTACTATAACAGTGAAGAAAAATCAGCTTCCCTGCTGAAGATACTCTCCCCAGTTTTGAAGGGCTCATTTTGGAAGGAAAGGTGCATGAGCTATGCAAGTAAATACAAGATTGTGAAGCTTAAGTGGTTAATTCCAGGAATTCACCAAGGGAAATTGAAGTTTTTGGAGTTTTCACAGCTGAATCTTCTAGAACCATACACGAACAGCTCCAGACAGAAGAGCAAGTGGGTCTGGGGGAGGGCAGTAGGGAGGGAAGGTTACTGGAAAAGGACTGGTAGGCTAAGACTATAACTAGTCCAAGCAACAGAAGAACACGGTGGTGTTCAGCACAGAAATAATGTAATCTGTTAGCATGTATGGATCAGAAGAGGACAGAATAAAACAGCTCCACATGGCTTCAGGCTTATAATTTAGAATAAAAAAGGCACCTGAAATGCAACTTAAAGAAAAAGGAATACAGATGTAAACAGACACCATAACCATGCCTTTACCTGAGCAAACGACAAACTGAATATTTGATGCGTCTGATTGAGGATTTAGGATGCACATATCCACTTTTGAAACCAATATCCCAGACACTTAACATTAATAAGTACCTTCCATATTTAAGGCAGCTAAGACTAGTTCAGCAATCTACAGCCCATGGCCAGATCCAGCCCACCAAATGATTTCATTAAGCCCATAAAGCACAGATATCAACAGTGTTTCAGTGGTAAGGCAATATGGCAACACTTCAGCAGCATGTACCACAGGCCAGGATGGAAGTACCAGGCCACTTTGGATCCAAATGCATTATTTCATCCATTCCTAAAAGGCTACTGACCCCTAAGTTAAGACTGAAAAGAGGGGGGGATAGAATAAGATGTCATTTCAGTATACAGAAAGCAGGAAAACTGAAAACAGGTAAACAGATAAAACTGCAGGGTGACAGTTTAATGAGTACAGTACAGTACAGACATACATACATACAGACAGACATACAAATAAAGAAAATTACTAGATTCAGATTCTGGTCTGGATTCAGAGTTTTACGCCCTGAGGCAAGACAGCCAATCCACAAAAGGGTATGGACTTGCCCTGCTCATCTAAATGTTGAGCTCTGGTCATTTTTCAAAAGTGGTAGCATTTGATAATTAATGTTGCAGTGCATAATTTCAAATGGTCTAATATTCACCAGTTGCATGTACCAATACTAAATAAAGTGCACTGATGAACAACAACAACAAAATAGTACCCAAAATGTAACATGGCTGCTTCAAAGTACAAAACAAATCAGTATTTCAGAAGGCTTGCAAATTGACAGAGAAGGATGTTGTATTCTAGCTATTAAAAACCTGCCCAAGGGAAAAAGTAGTTTTGATGTAGTTTGCCATGCTTTGGATATACAATAAGCTGCAGCTTTAAGCCTACTTTCTATGCCACTAATGTGGTCTCTTATGGTTTGACAAAAGGCAAGAAAAGGAGCTAAAAAAGAAAAATACTTTGATCATTCAATAGTGTATATGATTAGTGAGAGTACTCCAGCGTGCTGACCAGGGAGTTAACTACTGAATCCCTATAATAAAAAAACAATTTCCGATTGAATAGCTGATTGAAGCAGCTTTAGCTAATAGCACCAAAAAGCCCCAGTGAAGCACCTGATCTATACAGACACCACAAAGCCAGGTCAAAGTAAAGTGCTACTTCTTCCAGTAAATAGATGAAAGAGTCGCAAACAAACTTTAAAAAATGGATTCGCCTTTAAAGGAGAAAAACATGGAAAACCATGGATTTTCCCTTGAAGGCTGGCAGAGTTCCAGCCTGCAAGGAGCTGCTTGGGGCCTCCAATGGCCTACACCCCAAACCCCCACCCCTGCCCCACACACTGGGGGGCTGGGGCCTAGAGGTGGGGTGCAGTGGGTCAGGAGTGAGGGGCACGAACCACTGCTATAGACTGTTCCAGGTTTTAGTCAATAGCAAAGCTAACTGGGTTTCCAAATGACACAAGAACCAAAAAGGTCTCTCCCACCCCTCCCCCTTTACAAAGACAAGTCTGAAGCTGCAGAGAAATCTAAAAGTTGATCACAATTCCATGAACTGTATCCCACTGCCAATCAGCCAAAGCAACAGGAATTCAATCAGGAACATACAGAGTGAGCTAAAGCAGCAGTCAGCACCACAGAAAGAAGAAAACACAGATAGCATTTTGACCTACAATGACCCAAAAGGTGCTAATGGGAGCACCTTGTTTGTGTGCATGTCTCTCTCAGCAGCCAGCTTCAGTAACGTCCTCCAACTTCTCCACCTCCTGGTGCATGCATGTATCAGATTTGAATTTGGACACTTGACCTTACAACAAAACGTGAACCAGTTTGTGACATGCTGGGTCATCGAAGAGGCACTTTGCAAGATGGAAGAAAGAGAGCTGACCCTACATGCGTAACCTCACGAGGGGGATGAGGAAAGGGGTTTCAGTTTCTGGCGACACTGTTTTTCTTGTTATTGCTGACAAGGTGTTTCATGTTTGGCCCTTAGGAGGGCCACATACCTTGCACTTTCACCATTTGTTTTTAAGATCTGTATAAAGTTTTTAAAAAGTCAAAGTTCTTCCCTCTCCTTCAGGTGAAGGGAAATATTAGGCTGTGTTGCAAGTCTGTACAGGCCCAAGCCAAGCAACTGACAGCACTGCTTGTGCTCGAGGCCAGATTGCAAGAATGGGAGAAAGAAGAAAACATCAATGTGCAGGTGGTAAAAGAAGAGCAAGCAGACTGACAGGCTAGAACACTGAATTCTTAAAGCTTTTTTGAGAGTAAGGAGGCAGTCCCTGAAATATCGCCTAGGGGCCCTTTTAACCATTTAACATGAGTTGGTCCACTACCATAATTTTGGTCAACATAGAAGACAGACTAAGATATTACAGCATTATAACTGGTATAACATTTTTTCAAGCAACCAACAGGCAGTTAGCAATCTTCAGTTCAGTGCTGAAATACGTACTCTCCCTGACTCTCTAGCTGCATATAAAGACATATCATGACCACATTACTAGTTGCAACTAGAATGTTAAAGTGCCTTTTGGGACTTTTCTAAATATATATCTTTTAGAAAGGTAATATAGAAGATTCATGAATTGTTTTAGGTCTCATATGTGATTAGAGAGATTTCAGAACAAAGTCTTAAACATTTATTTAGGTTTTCATGGATCTCTTTGTAGTGATGTATCTGTATTTTGAGGATTCTGCACATTCAGCATGGAACAAAATTTTTTTTATTCAGTTTACTAGCTCTCCCACAGATTCTACCTAGGAAATGTGGGGTGATTTGGTCTTCAAAAACCAAGGAAGAAGTAGGAATGGTAAAGTAAAGTAAAATAAAATGATTACTAGTCACATAATCCATAGAAAGGTTCTTGCTATGAACAACTGGGAACTTTAAAAGATGCACATTAGAAAAAAAATCTTAGCATTAATCTTACATAGGGCTGACTATGTACAGGACAAAAATATACAAGGAGCTTGTCAACACTACTGTCATGTATAGAAAGGAGAATTAAGAGCTCATTTGTTATTCTCAGTTGGAGAGGTCACCAGTGTTATCTTGCACATGCCGATTTGATACACTATGCATGATTAATGCTTGTTTAAAGGACACTGCCAAGGCTGTAGGTCAAAATATGACCCACAATTTTTTTATATCTATATGTAAAGTATTTAATTCTTCATGCATGTTTTTCTTCCCCTCTTAAAAATATTTCAACCCTTTTTTCCTAAAAAATACATAGCTGAAACACAGCAAACAAAAACAAAGATTCTAGTGTCAAACTTTTTTTTCCTTTTTGGGTGGTTGTTTCAATTTTTACCACTACAATATGCAAAACACTTTTTAGTATAAATATAACTGCCTTCACAAGCTTGTCCTTCAAGGCTTTTTGTTTTTCCCCATTTCCATCAAGTCAAGAAGGTATTTATTTTAAAGATAGATATAAAATACATTCCTTTGTTTCAGTTTAAAAGTATACTGCCCAAGAATGGTAAAAGACATAGTATTTTTCCAGAGGTCCTAAAACATGCTCACACATGGACTAGATCTTCAGTTCACTCTTCCCCTAGTTACTGTCCACCAAATTATAGGCAGGAATTTTATTTACTTTAAAGCTTTAAAATTATTTTAAAGTTGCAGACTGGTGTTTCTGAACCTGTGCGTTGCAAGAATATATAAAAGGGTCATGATCAAACTTTTAAAGTGGATCAACAGACTTTAAAAATAGATTCTCCTTTAAAAGAGAAAAATGTGGTAAATCATGGGCATATGTAGACAAAACAGGGGCCCTAAATTGAAGCGGTGGGTTTTAAAAACACCGCTTCAATTTAGGGCTGATTAAACCCCTGTGCCGTGCACACACCCCACTGATTCTCTGGAGGGGAGGGGAGGGGAGAGGAGGGCAAGCTGCTGGTGGGCAGAGCGGTTCCTGGGCTGCGGGGGCAGGAACTGGTGCTTCCCTCCACAGCAATGGTGGCCCCCCAGGTGGCACCCACCTGCAGGCACCTAGCTCGGGCTGTTCCAGGGGGCACCGCAGCTGTGGAGGGAAGCACCGGGCCCCCGTGTAGCTCAGGCAGGCAGGTCCCAGGCGGGAGGAGATCAGGCTCGTCGCTTTTTTTGGGCCGAGCATTCCCGGGCTGCTGTCAGGCTGCCTGCAAGATTTCCTGCAGAGCCACAGAGCTGCATGGAGCCCATGTGTGGAGCCTCAGAAGAGTTTTAGTTTGCTGCGCCCAAAGTCATTTAAGGTGCATTATGCTGCCAAATTTCCTACAGCAGCTGGAGTTAATGCGCAATACATCATCACGGCGTGCAAACTCTGACACCACTAAAGCAGTGCAAAAGTATTTAGCTCACTTTAAAGTGTGCACACATGCCCCTCGTTTTGTCTACACATGGCTCATGGCTTTTCCCAGGCAGATTGTCAGAGTTCCAGCCTACAAGGAGCTGCTCGCCCTCCTCTTTCCCCCCGCACCCCACACATCTACCCCTGCCCCACACACTGAGAGGCTGGGGGTGAGGGGCAGTGGGTTGGGAATGAGGGGCATTGGGTTGGGACTGGCCACTGATATTTACAAATGGGTCCTAGTACAAAAAAAGGTTGAGAACCACTGCTTTAGACCGCTTTAAAATTGAAGATGACTCAAGGCCTTAAGTCAAATTATTCTGGAAAAAAAAAAAATAAGGGCAAGGAAGCAAAAGAGCCAGCCATGTGCTTGGGTTTTATGGATCACATTTGTGAACCTCTGGCTTATATCTGTCTAGCTATATATAATTCTGTATGCGTGACACCATGTTTTGTTCCTGTGGAAATGACCGTCTTATCCAAAGGATGACTTCAAGTTAGAAAATAAGCAATAGAAACAGATGTTAGATCACAAAGTTCCTGTTTTTCTTCAAATATCTTTAGAAACAAAAAAAGAGGAGAGGCAAATATATTCAAAAAAAAAAAAAAAAATCACACAAGACTAAAGGACCATTTCAAACCAGATTTTTTTTTTAATTTTTAGCTTTCTATAGCATTTAAGCAACGCTAAAAATAGCGCATATTTGTGACTTCACTAGGTAGCATTTGCCATAAGGTTGAAATATTATTACATATTACTAATACTAATATATTTTTGTTATATATATTTAAGCCTTTAAAGACTTATCAAACTGTGATTTGCTTTGTCAGTGTATTCTTCTGCTTTTCCACAGGGTAGCAGTGTGCTTCAAAACAAGGCCACCACTGTGGGAATATGAATGAGTACACAAAATGCCTGCAGAAAGCAGCTGTTCCCTCTTGTACATATGCAAATGAAGAATGCTAAATAATGAGGGCAACTATGTCACAAAGGCATAGAACAGAGAGACTAAATGGACTACAACAACGTATTTGTAGGAAGCAGTGAACTGAAATTTACAAAAAAACATATGAAAGCCACTTTATACTCTGCATCCATGATAATCAAGCCATTGAGAGGAAAATATAATTTGTTTAAAATTATCTGAGGAATTTATTTTAAAGAGACATTAAAATTAAAAGGTTATTTTAATTTAAAGCAGTATCTCCTACAAACATCACATAGTTAAGACAGGAATCAGAACATTTGTTCTCTACAGCCCAGCTCTACCATCAGTTTTGTGTATGACCTTAGCAAAGTCAATTAATCTAATTTTCCTTATCCATAAAAGTAGAGACAACTATACTATGGAGCTTGTATCAGGCTAAAGTCCTTGTTTGTAAAACATTTTGAGGTAATAAAAAGGGAAAAGTTGTGCCAAAGTTTAACACTGTTGCATTTTCATTGTTTTTAATAAACCTGCTGCAGCAATGTTGAGTTTGAATGACAACATTAAGCAGAACTTTCAAGCGAGCTCTTGCTAGAAGTAGCAGACATTACAGGCTTCTTGCGATGACCCCGATTTCAGCTCAAACAACTAATGCCTGAGTCAGAACATTGCTATGCGGAGGGCTGTGAGGAGACTTCCAGATGTCAGCTGTTCTAACAGGGGACCATTTATTTGATATTGGAGAGAACGGCTGCCTCAGTGATAAAGTAGGAACTGGAAAAGTAAAGGAAGCAAATTCTTCTTCACTTCCCATTTGCTGTTTCTTCAGTACAAGGAACATTAAAGTTATCAAAAGGTTTATCATCATAGCTCACTGATTAAGTGTACTACCAATCCCTTCTCTCACCATTTGTCGCAGATTAAAAAAAGAAAAATAGCTTCTACAGACCATAGTAATTAATTTATTTAGCCAAAAAATGTGCAAGTGAGATGTACGGGACTAGATAATTTAGAAGAGTTGAAAATTGCACGCCAGTCTTAAAATTGCCACCATGCCCACAAATATTTTGAGTTCAGGGTCCCAGGGCATCTCTAAAGCTGATCTAATAACATAATCCTTGGCACAAGAATTTTTCACAACGGGGGGGTCCTACTGATAAACGTTTAAAGTTGTTCTCGCTTTGGTTCCTTATCTTTAAGCCTGTTTACTTCCAACAATAAGAGCACACAAGAGATATGCTTCATTAAGTTGTATGCCTTGCTTAGACATGTAGTGACATTACATGTATGAAGAGACAAACCTGGCCAAAAATAAAGTTATATGCAAGCTGACTCTTTTCCAGAAAATTATGCACTTTTAACAGTTCTGAAGAAAAAGTTACTGCATTATCTTACATACAAAAAAACAAAAACCTCCACCTTTCCCCCAAAAAAATCAGCCCCCAAAATTGAGGTGTGTATTATTAATTGTGAAGTCAATTTTCTGTGCAGGGTTGGAAGCTCCCTGGCACAATTCCTGCTTTACAGAGCAGTAGCTATGGTATTACTATTCAGTCAGATGATGGAGTCCACTGAGTTAACAGCTTACTGTTCTTTCCTCTACAGGTGCAAGCAATCAACTCTCCTTTTTAATGATCTAATGGTCTTGATGTTCCTGTAATCAAGCTAAACTTTCTTAGACCAGTTTTGCTGTCTGCTAGCTGCTCCTGGTCTCTTTCATAAACTTTATTTCAGATTTGTTACGACTTCAAAATCAGAGGTCCATCCATGAGGTACTTTTACACATGCAAGGGCTGTGACGCTTGCAGTTGACTAAGCAGCGAAATGCACTTCAACATTGAGAAAATGGCAGCGGCACGCTTTTGAAGTAACACACATCAGAGGTGCTTTAGTTCAAAAGCACACCGCCATTTTCTGTGCGCTTACGCACATTTACGTGCACAGTTCACCTCAGCTCATGTGTGGAGCAGACTTGATTAATCAAGTCTGCTTCAAAGTGGCAGATTTATGGCATGTTGCAGGAAAACAAAAGTATGCATATAAACGCCCATGAAGACCAGCCTTCAGCAGCAGCTCAGGATTCACCTTTAGTTAGACGGGAAAGGATATGTCAGCTAAGATTAGGTTCAGTCCCTGCTCTATACAGCTCTAGAAAAAAAAAAATCTTCATTCCACCTTTTTAAAAACAAGGTGTTAGTATAGTTGGGGGTCTGTCTTCACAGGCAAGGTCAGCTCCCAGACTACAGCATCAGGCAGCACGGTTCGGGGAGGTGATCAGTAGCCAACAGTGGCAAAACAGGTTATGGACTATTTAGAAAAGCTGGACTTGTACAAGTTCATGGGGCCAGATGGGGTGCAACTGAGGATGCCAAGGGAGTTGGCTGATACAATTGCAGAGCCACTGGCCATTATCTTTGAAAACTCATGGCGATTGGGAGAGGTCCTTGATGAATGTAAAAGGGTAAATATAGTGCCTATCTTTAAAAAAAGGGAAGAAGGAGGATCTGGGGAACTACCGACAGATCAGCTTCACTTCAGTCCCTGGAAAGATCATGAAGCAGGTCCTCAAGGAATCCATTTCTAAGCACTTGGGAGGAGAAGAAAGTGATCAGGAGCAGTCAGCACTGATTCAGCAAAGGCACATCATGCCTGACCAACCTGACTGCCTTCTATGCTGAGAGATGACTGCTTTTGGAAGCAGGAAGAGCAGTGGACATATACCTTGAATTCAGCAAGGCTTTTGATACAGCCTCCCACAACATTCTTGCAAGCAGGCTAAGGAAGTACGGGTTGGATGAATGCAAGATGGATAGAGAACTGGCTAGATAGTCGGGCTCAGAGGGAATAAACAACGGCTTGATATCTACTTGGTAACCAGCATCGAGTGGACTGCCCCAAAGTCCTAGAGCTAGTTTTGTTCAATATCTTCATCAGTGACCTAGAAGATGGGATGGAGTGCACCTTCAGCAAGTATGCAGATGACACCAAGCTGGTGGGGAGTAATAGATGCACTGAAGGAGAGGGTTTAGATTCCTAGAGACCTAGATAAATTGGAGGATCAGACCAAAAGAAATCTCATGAGGTTCAATAAGGACAATTGCAAAGTCCTGCACTTAGGACAAAAAAATCCCATGCACTGGTACTGGCTGGGGACCAACTGGCTTAGCAGAAGCTCTGCAGAAAAGGACCTGAGAGTTACAGTGGACAATAAGCTGTATACATGCCAAAGTGCCCCTATCATGAAGAAAGCTAACAGCATACTGGGCTGCATTAGTAGAAGCATTGGTAGCAGATGAAGGGAAGTGATTATTCCCCCCTACTGAGCACTGATGAGGCCTCATCTGGAGTACTTTGTCCAGTTTTTGCCCCCCCTCCCCCCACCAACTACAGAAACAGGGTGGACAAATTGGAGAGAGTCCAGCAGAAGGCAATGAAAATCGTTAGGGGGCTGGGGCACATGATTTCTGAGGAGAGGCTGAGGGAACTGGACTTATTTAGTCTGCAGAAGAGAAGACTGAGAGGAGATTTAATAGCAGCCTTCAACTACCTGAAGGGTGGTTCCCAAGAGGATGGAGCTAGACTGTTGTCAGTGATGGCAGATGACAGAACAAGGAGCAATGGTCTCAAGTTGTAACAAGGAAAGTTTAGGTCAAATATTAGGAAAAACTTACTAGGGCCATATCCAGTTGAGTGCAACAAGACCCAACTGCAGCACCACACACTGCACACTGAGGCATTTCCCATGCTGAGATCCAGGAGTAAAAAACACACACAGAAAAAAAGCAGGGCAGCCTATGTGGAGGCAGTGTGTACCACCCAAAACCAGAGCCTAGCTGGCCAGAGCCACACTCCATCTGCCAGCCAGGCTCCAAACTGCACGGGTGAGAGAGCTGCAGCTTCCCTGACCCTCAGGGCCCCAGGTAAGGCTGCTGGGGCTACCACAGTTGCTGGCCCCAGCCTCCCCTACCCCACCCAAGGGGACCTGCCGCACGCCAGAGAGTACGTGGCACAGGTGTTCCCCAGGGACAACTAGCAGCCACACATGTCCCACTGCTACTTGTCCCCAGGAAAAGTAATGTCCATGCTCCTCTGGGCGCAGCCTAGGAGGGTAGTAGAGCACTGGAACAAGTTACCCAGAGAGGATGTGGAACCCCTCCATCTTTAGAAGTTTAAGACAGGCTAGACAAAGCCTTATATAGGATGAGCTAATTGGGAATGATCTGCTTTGAACAGGCGGTTGAACCAGATGACCTCCTGAGGTCCCTTACAACCCTAATCTTCTATGATACTATGCTATATGTGAGAAAATACCGTTGTTAAACTGTCATTCAAGATCCATGTAAACAAAACCTTCAGCTCACTCTACTGGGATCCATTGGAAGAAACTACTGCATGCCTATAACTACATAAAGACACTTTGATTTCTGTATTCTAGTTTATGTTAGAATAGCCTTTGGCTAGCAATCGGAACCACAGACAACAGCAAGAGTCTTACATGTGCACTACAATGAAGAAGTGTGCGATCATGCACACATTTAACACTGTGGTCTCTCTTCAAGTCCTTGCACAAACTTCACGTACAGCTAATCTTATTAGGAAACAAGTTCCAAGGCTTATTTCACCTAGGATTTGCAAGTGTTTGCAAGAAATGTCAAGGAGATGGGGATGGGGAGGGACGCCGTTTCTGGGAGGTGAACAAATTTCTGACCACTGAAGGAGAAAAGAAAAGTAGAGAGAACTGTGTGGCTCTTTCTCTAGCCAGCATAAACTTCAGCAATCCACCTCTATCAGCCTCCCAGTCTTCATATATCAGTCAGGCTGGGAAGCAGCTATGTGAGATGAGTCAGGCTGTGAGAATAAACAAGGGCAAGTGAAACTGGCTTACAGCCCAAAACTTGGTCAACTGGGAGCCGGGGCTGGCAGTGTTGTGAGTTAATGCACATCAACTAAGGGAGGTATCAATAAGCTTGGCTGAGAGTGTGGGAACAGAAAAAGATTAAGAAAGGTCTTGGACTCCAAGAGATGGAAGGGAAATGCAGTAGAGAAACAAACAAACAAACAAACAAACATTGGCAATCCAGTCCTTACTGTGATAATTATAGTGAAGATGGGAAAAAATTAGAGCAGCTATATCTTCTCATCTTGGATCCAGACATTTCTCCTCTAATGCTCAAACCTAGAAGCTCATCTGTCCTTCAAAAGCCATTTCCCCCACCAATGTTGCCCACACCTACACCCAAATCTACCCAAATGTGTTCCAGACTTGCTTTAACATTTGAGAGCCCAAACTTACTCATGCACTTCATGCCTACATCATCAGTTATAACAACTCCAGGCAAATAACTAAATAGTTTATGGCAAGGGTGGCCAACCTGTAGCCTGTGCGCCACAAATGGCAAAGGCAGCCTCTACATTTGGCATGGAGAGAGGGTACAAGGAACACAGTAGCAGATTAGGCAGGGAGCAGAAAACACAACAGTAGACTGGGCAGAGAGCACAGGACAGGGAGCAGAAAGGAGAGCAACAGAGCAGGCAGAGAATGGGATCAAAGTGGCACTTGAGTTAATTTGTGGGACACCTGCAAAAAGGTTGGCCCCCACTCTTCTGTGGCATATACTGGAAGACATATGCTGGAAGCCCTGTATTTTAGTAATAATACACATTTCCTATTTAAAAGATTGGAAATAGGGTCCCATTTCTTTTCTATCTTTTCCTATGGTTGTCTACGCTGTTCATATTATGACATAAAACAGACATAGCCTGGCAAACTAAAAACTTGGCCAAAACTTCAAGCCAGGAATTCTATTGTCAAGAATGACTTATTTCCTTCTACCACACAGAAATTACCCTGTCCATACCCGTTAATGTATCGCACACAGTACCAACAAGCTTCTGATGCGACTCCATTTGGCCTGAGAAAATGTTAGCTACTAGGGGTGTGCGAAACAGGTCCTACTCAATTCAGATTCAGCCCAAATCAGGGACAGCAATTCGATTCATTGATTTCAATTGCTGTCCCACTTCGATTCAGCCAAATCCAAATCTGAAGATTTGATGCCGATTCAGAGAATCAGCGATTTGGCCGTAGACACAGCTTTACATGTTTTTTCTACATAACTTGAGGTACCAGGTGCAGCTCGTGAACACTGCGATGGTGGAGCTGATGGACTGTCCCATAGGAATGCAGGGGGGGGTGAGGGGCTCCCCCCCCCCCATGTGCTCAGCAGCAAACCCTGAAGTACTTCTGGTCCACTTTGGGGTCCATCAGGGAGCATGCAGCCCCCTTCCCACCCCCATGCTCCCCTGGCTGAGCAACTGGACTTGGGGGGGACCCCAGTTGCACCCCAGACCCAGAAGCCACCAGTCACCAAGCCAGGGAGATGCAGGGAGGCCCCCCCAACACGTTCCCCGGTAGACCCGGAAGTGGCTCCATCCACCCCAGCATCAGCATTCACAAGCCACATAACCCTGAGTTATGTAGAAAAAACATTTAAACTTGTGTCTATGTCTGAATCGCTGAATCTTTCCGAATTGATTTGGAGGGTTCCAATTTGATTCAGAGAAATTAGAGGGTCTCCGGATTCGATTCGGATTTGGAGATTCAGCCATTGAATCGGGCCAAATCTCGGCCAAATCGAATCAGGGACCGAAGCTTCGCACAGCCCTATTAGCTATGGATGCGACTGACTGATAAAAACAAGAAAAAGTAACCAAAATATTTGTAAAATCAACATTTAGAAATAATTTCCAATATTTAGAAATTAGAAACCAACTTTGGATAAAATTTGAAGAACTGCATACTATAATTAGGGACCTACCTAAAACACAGCAGAAGTTTGCGGCGCAGCAGCACCTTTAATCTTGCTTGTAAGCATGCGTCCTCCCACTCCTGTCGCGCCCCACTGAGCTGCTGAGGCGCCAAGAGGCAATTAATGCTGCAGTTTTTGCCTTGCGGCCACTAGGCAGCTGGAGGGGGTGGGGGAGAAGGGGCATAGCAAAAAGAGTGAGATTAAAGGCACCACTGCACTGTGAACTTGCATCATAAATTAGGTCCCTAATTATAATTATCCTAGGAATATATGGATTAATAAACTGTGATCCAGAAAGATACTGCCATATGAAACCCAAACTAGCTATTTCTCAGAATACAGGTGTTACTACTGCAAAGAGAACTAGTCTTCAGAAATGTGAATCTGGCATAACACTAAAAACAACATGATGGGAAAACTAACTAAGGCTAACTTTTGTAACAGGGTACATTTCATACTACAATCTCATCTTCCATTCCTATTCTTGTATCAATGAATCTGAATCTAACCTTTGAACACCACTGTAATGAAAAGGAACCAATAACCAGTGTGCGTGAGGAAACTATGGTGGGGACACTTTCTTCCAATGTATGCAGAAAGTGCTGCACATATGTAGAAACCCCCTAGAGAAGACATCTTCCTGCCACAATATGCTCAAAATTCTTGGGACCAATAGTGAAAGTATTTTGTAACCAAGGGCTTCAGACAACTATAATCAACTTGCACTTTTATTTATTCTAATATCATCCACTGCTTTCAAGGCAGGCATTTTTCAGCACACTTATATGAAACAGTCCATTGCACAAAATCATGGCTGAAATACAGTGCAGAGAGTCATTGTAATAAATGTAATTAGTACTGTATTAACTCTGTTTCACTATGAAAGCTTACAGAGATCACTGCACCATAAAAGTGTCAATTAAAATAACATTAATGGTATTTATAGATACCGTATTTCATAAGATAACTGCAGCTGTTGCCTATGTCCATGAACACAATAAAGGAGGAAAACATGCATCTAATTTAACTGAAAACTGCTGACATCAGGCATCACTGAAGTCAAAAGAAAGAGATGGAAGTTTATTTTTTTTAGCAACCTAAGATCACTACAGTCATGGTACTAGTTGAGCTTTCAGGCCACTGTATCTTTGCAAGATAGGGCCTGAATGCAGAAAATGAGTAGTTTTGATGCACAAAGACGATGTCACAGTTTTCTGTGCCCCCTCTCCAAAACATTAAACCCATTTGGAATGGGACTGAAGTCATTTTGAAACCAATAACTAATTTCTTTAATGAACATGTAAAAATTAAATTTGTGTTACTAAAGTAATACATACATACACACAATTCACATCAAATGGAAAAGATGGGTAGGATTGAACGCTTTAAAGCTTGGAAAACAACAATACACGTGCACAGGTACATAGTACCTGTAAGCAAGTGAATACAAACTGAAAAAACTAGTCAAGTCCTAAATGTGGTCCATATATCCAGTTTGTGCATGTGCTACAAGTATTTTTTTTTTAAAAGAACCCTATATTCAATTTAATTGCTTTAAAAATGGAAACTATTTTACATTCTAGCTGTTTCAAGTGTACCTGGATACAAATAAACATCTTATAGTTTCCCACCAAACTATACAGCGAGTTTGGGGTTGTGTATGAGAAGCTGTACTCTGTTTGCATTTTAACTAATACAACCAGTTCCTCTATTTTGAGAAGCTATACATAGATTGCACAACATAAAATCTAGCTGTTACTTTAAACCAGTGAATAATTACTTTAAATAAAACAAAATAAGCACAGTGCTAATCATGGGATCTGATTTATCTGCAAAAGTCAGGTGTAAATCACAATGTTATGTTTGGTTTTAGTGGAGACTCATCATATTAAAAGCTTCTTGACAAAAATCAGTAAAAATAATTTGTTTTAATGTTAAAAAGAGGTCAAAACAGAAGATCATAAACAATGCATTTTTGGCAACCTAAACAGAATACCAAAAACCTGTATGCAGTGCAACAAGCTGAACAGAAGAGGAAATGAATGGATTACATAGAAAGAGCTTTGTTCCATAGCATGCAACAGTTTTTGCAAAAAGATGCGTCTGTTTTAAAGAGCTTTGGGCTTATGAAAGTGGGATGTTATTAGCCCTGTCCTGAGCCAAATACCAAGTGCAGGTCTTCTGGGTTCTGACTTTGTATTGATTTCAGGAATAATGAAGGTACCTCACTTCCAACGCAACTTTACTACTGCACCCCAATTCCATTTCCAGGGCCTGTCAAACAAAGAACACTAATTGCATTGATTTTGTGAAATTTTACCACATGGTCAAAGAGAACTTAGATCAGGGGCAGGCAACTATTTTGGGCGGAGGGCCGCTTACTGAGTTTTGGCAAGCCATCGAGGGCAGCATGACAGGCAGCCAGGAGCAGATAAGTATTAATTTTCTAAATTTTTTAGGGGCCCCACGCGCCAGATAGAATGCCCTGGCGGGTCGCATCTGGCCCATGGGTGGCATTTTGCCCACCCCTAAATTAGAT
>NW_017728886.1:59983085-60009735 GCF_001723895.1 Crocodylus porosus
ATGGAAGTCAGGGTGCTGCTTCAAGATCCACAGAAGAAGAGCACTTTAAGACAATTAAATGATTTCCCTGCAGGCAATGTCTTTTCAATCTCAGCTAATGACATCATTTAAGGAGGATGGTCCATTTAACTGAAAGGATCTTTTACAAGGCAGACAGACAGAAGGCAATCCGGGAATGTTTGCAAGGACTTCCCATATTTCAGAATTATAATGGTGAAATGCCTACATCAAAATCTTAAATTCAAACATTAATCAACAAAATGAAAGAGTAATTTTATAAGAAAAATGTAATAAAACTCATTTTAAGAAGTTCTCTCTCCATTATTTTTTCTTAAAAGGAACCAATTCCTTCCTAATGGTAATTAGGCTGATTTGAAGTAATGAGGGTAACTGAGTTGGCTTGGTTTTAGGCTGCTGTCTCTGAAGTTAAGCCAAATCACTTCTATTACCTACAACTTCAAGAGCAACTCTCGTGCGCCTCCCCTACCACTTTATGTAAATTAGCCATGAATATCTGTATGGTAAGCATGTTTAGTGCTAACTCCATGGTCATTATTATTACTGCTCTTAGGATCTAATAGCTGGGTTCAAACAGCACCTGCCACCTTTAAAAACACAAAAAACCCATATAATGTGAACTAAGAAGAATTTGGTTCTACCCTTACTTATTTTCAGCATCCCACTACACAGAGTAATGTACTACTAAAGCATCATGTTAGAATATATCTTAGGGCTTGGCTATCCCTTGAGTCTTCTAAACTATGCATCCCTTACATTCAAGGGCACAGAATCTGGCACTTAAAACGCTGAGGTAATGGGACATGCTCATTGCCCATATTTTTGAAGTTGTATGTTCTTACCAAATCAAGACATGAATATTTATTACACAAACTACAAACTGAATGCTTTAGATAATTTCACTAATTTAAACAGAGAGAACTAACTTCTGTCCTATTCAGATTGCATTTCAAAACCATGAAAGTTCTCCGTACATTAGGATGACATTTTAGCCACATACAGACATTATATGCATTTCTATTGGAAGAATCACCACTTTCCCAGTAAAAGATAAGGGCATGAAATAATTAATTTAATTCCTCCCAGAGGAAAAACACCCTTACTGGGAAGATGAAGATCGCCCTTGCAAGAGTTTTGCTTGCTAAAATGGATGCTTCTGCTCAACCTCAACTCCTCTGAGATTAGGAGTCAAATGACAGCTTCCCTAAGGGACTCCAGTCTGAGAAAGGTAGGGGAAGCATTTTCCTCAACTTGAGCTGCCACTGCCCTCCCCTTCCCCCCAGCTTTCCAGAGACCAGGGACACCCTGATCTGGAGAAGGCATGGGAGGCATTTCCTTGCTGCACCCTTCCCTCCTTCAGGTTCAAAAGGGGAGGGAGCAGTGGGGCAATATTCCTGCACTTCCCTCAACTGGAATCACTCTGGCCTGGGGAAGGCATGAGAAGCAGGGGAGAGAGGGTCTGCAACTTGTACTGATCTCTCCCCGAGGGGGAAAAAAATTCTCAGAAATTTCCACAGCTAGAAATTAATGCCTGTCCATATCCTTTTAAAATAAAATATGTAGTTTTACCATTCATTTAAAATAGTGAAAAAGATTTAAGTATTAGAAAGGGTAGGATGTAGCATGGTGCTCTGAACACAAGGGAGAGCTCAGAAATAGTTCTAATCATTGTTTTTACGCAGTCCCCTTTTGCAGCTTTAAACAAATTACAGCCTCATCTTCTCTTTTCATCAAATAGAGAAGACAGACATTTTTAGCTCCAGAAGTTAAATATTACCTATTGGTTATTTCAGCTTTAGCACTTCAGGACGTGAAATGGGAAATACTAGCAACTTTAGAAATATTACTGTGAAGGAACTTTTTTTTTTTTAAAACTCAGAAAAGGTATATCAAACTTTCTATATAGGAATTTATATCACAGTCCATATACCTTAAAAGATTACATAGTTTAGAGTATTTTGTATTACCCTTGCTCCATTCCTTTCCCAGCTAATTAGAAAGTAAGGGGGAAATAATGGCAAGTCTAATTCAAATTAGATTTTTCTCCTGCATTTTTTCCTGAAATCCAACTCTTCTGGTTATTCTAATCTGAAGAAAGATGCTGCCATGACAGACCAACTGCTGGAAAAGTTCAGCGTCTTTTGCCTATTAGTCTCACCCTAAGGGCTGACCATTTTATTTTTCTTAGGCAAGTCACTCAACTTCTTACCTATCTATGAAATGAAAATAGTTCTTCCTTTCTATGCGTTTATTTGGACGAAACTATTTAGAGAAGGAACATCTCTTACTTTGCATATGTAACTTAATACATATACAAAGATAAAGCAAGCAGTTTTATTAAAAAGATATTTAATACTCATTTGCAGCTCTCCAACAGCAATTTTCATAGCAATAAGAAGAGATAGTTGTTAGGAGTGGCTCAGAATCTCTAAGCCTGCTAAAACTTGCATTAAATATATTATATTTTTCATCTAAAATAAGTATGGTAAATACATATATATACACACATACAAGAATTACTGTAAAAAGAAGACTGGAAGCTTGCTTTTCACATTAGAAATATATTGCGGGATACAAAAATTACATACATCACTGCTCAACTCAATCTTACTTAATTAACAGCATTTAATAAGGTGGTTAATCAGCAAATAAACCATATTTAAGGTATTTCCCATGCAAGTCAGGAAAATATATTATTAAAAGATAACTTGGGGGGGGTGACTGTGGTCATGCTATGTTTATGAGATGAACAGTAACAACAGGAAAGCTATATTTAACTTGGACTTGTGAAACATGAGATCACATGAAATTGAGCATTTTTTACACACACACACACACACACACAGAACAGAACAGAACCAAACAAAATGTTAAGACAAAAGTCTAACATCCTAATGAATTTCCAAGGAAAAATGCTTGTTCTGACAATAGGAAAAATGGTGGTGCCATCTGAAAAAGTTACAAAGGTGTTAACCATAGTCAGAATCAGCCTTTTAAACAGCCTTAGAACTATTTAAAAATAAAAGTGACAAAAGAAAGGCAACAACTTCGGAATGGATGAAAAATTGTAAAAGGACTATCACCTTGAATGCTTAGCCAAAAGCAAACAACCTATGTACTTGTCTACATGACAAAACAAAAATAATCATATTAGTTATAACATCATCATTATTAGTGGTGGTGTACATGAAGACATTTATTTTGAAATAAGAATGCCTTGTATGGATTTAATTTTAGCTCGTAAATAAGAGTACAAAAACTAAAGCATCAGTTTGCCTTAGCGTACATTGGTTTTAACATATTAGTGGAAACAACAATGGCATCGGAAACAGATGTACAAGTATCTTTGGACAGCTCAGAGAAGACAACTGTTACTGTCCTTGCCACTAAGTGGCACCTTGGAAGGGACAAGAACAAGCAAAACCTAAACTCGTGTAACTTATACTAGTAGTTTTAGCCTAACTTCTTCAGAGGTATTTCTCCACTAAATTGTTCATAGTTACTATTGTTCAGGTGTTTGTGTCATCTGTCCACAACTTTTTTTACCCTACTGTAACTGTTTTGTTTGTCCACAACTTCAGTTTCAAAGACTTTTTTTTTTTAACCAAGTATTGAAATTGAATAATTTTACATTTATTTAAAAGTAATCTGCCTCACTAGGTATGCCTTTGTACAGTATTTTATCTATTCATGTATTCATTTTGCTCGAGTTCTTCTTTCCAATTGTCTGCTTTTTTAAATTTTTTATTCTGGACAACCTTAATTGGAACTGCCTGACTTTCTTTAAAAAATTGAATGCAAAACTTAAGGCAGGCCAAGGAAGAAAAGAAGAACCAATCTAGAACTTCAGACTTAACTAGTCCAGGGCCTTTTCCAAAATGTTGTATGCAAAGAGCTACTTAGTACTGTCATAATATAGTATGATTCACTGCACCTACCATTAAAAGAGATTATTTCTTGAAAAGACACTGCTATTTTCAAAGAACAAAAGCAATTAATGGGGGGAAGCTAATCTTAGTGTACGAACATGACAAGGGAATTCAAAGCAGCTCTACTCATTCTTTACTGTGAAAGTTGCATTTGCTAAATTAGGGCTTAAAGACAGAGAGCTGTGGGTTCTTGGTAACTCTTTGGATCAGAGTGATCTGCTTGAACATGCCCTGGGAACACAGATAAGGTGCATCAATTTCTCCTCCTTAAGGTATGAGTAACTATTTACCTAAAATGAATAAAAAATTCCTGCAGATTCTATACTATAGAAAGAACAAAATAAAAAGCAGATGATATAATATGGCAATGAGCTAATTACAAGTACAGCATGTGCCTATTAATTAGCACGTTACCACATTAGTAGTGTTAGCGTGACAGTTGTATTGAATTCTCCATACACAAATACACACCCGTTTTTGTATATCTTGAGTCATAACAGTTTCTTGGAAAAAAAATTATGCACATTTTGTGCACAGACTCCATAGACATGATGCAAGAGGTCCTTCTACCATAAACATTAAATAATATAAATAAAAAACCTTCAAAATGCATAGGTTTGTAAGGCAATACACAGAACAAATTGTTACCTAATCTCCCAATGGTTGTTAATGAAACTGAAAGCCTAATTAACAAGATCAGGGGATTAACCCTAGTATCCTGGCCTTTCTCCAATTTGGATAATTGCATCCATCTATGCAATTAGATTAGATAGTCTTTATATCTTGTTCTCAAACCACTCTATACTGTTTACAATACACTGTAAATGCTATTATATTCCACCCCAGACATGGCTGCATTTTCATGATATACATAATATAATGATCTCTTTATATTTCAATTTATCTGTAAAAGCACTTCAGTGCTTGCAAAATTGTGTGGGGAAAAAAAAGATCAAGAAAGTAATTCACCCTGCATATAGAGCTGAAAATATACAGCAGTGTATTCCACATAAGTGCATCCTAACTGATACCTAGGTGTATGTACATACGTTAGCCATCTAAGTGTAAACAGTTCTTTGTGATTCAGCAGTATAATGAGTAAGCACTTTACCACAACACAGAACCTTCTTGAAATTATGCTAAAGCAAGCACCTTTCTGAGTGTGTCCATACTAGCAAACTACTTACAAAGCACTTAGCACACAGCAACAATATAGCAAACTATTGTACCATTTAGCAAAATGAAGGCAAACTCACTCCATTTTCCCTGTCAATCCCCACATCGTCCCGATAAGCAAGAAGTGACCCTTTCTACTTTCAATTTCTTGCCTCTAAACTTCTTTATTCAAGAGCATCATATGACGTGTATATTCTTCTAGTACACTAATCATTTTCCTTTCACACCAAAGATGTTTTTAAAAATATAAAAGTTTAGAATCAACATTTTTTGAGATTGGTTAAAAATCCTAAATTAAAAATGGGAAAAAATTGTTTTGGTGGGTTTAATATTGATTTCAGGGGGATATCTGGGATGTATTATTGCCTCACCATATATCATCACTCAAGCTCTTCCCCCTTCCTCTTTTGGCTCTGGGTTGCCACTGAAGTGGCTATTAGTAAGTTAATACAAGGATGTTTATATTAGCCAGGTTAATATACCCCATGGTCCTTTCACTGTAAAATGATAATATGATTGTGCCCATTCTATATCTGTTAATGCACATACTTGCTTAAATTCTCCCTAAGTCCCAAAATGTGCGATTTTAAAAATTTGTAAAATCCATGTCAATATATCCTCTATTATCTTTAGTTATAACAAGGTAATAGCCTGCTTTCATTTAGACACATGTGAAAATAGACAACTACTTCAGTTTTGCACAAATAATAGCACTGTAATTGATTAATTTAGATTTCTATTGTTCCTGTGAATACTTTCAGCAGTTAATCTTGAATGACAAAAATATCCCAGATAAATTACTTTTAAATATGATTTAAAGGACGCATAAGTGCTTTTTATATTGATTGTTCACATTTTAGCATAACATTTAAGTTACTGTATTACAATACTAAGTACAACATTGCAGCAGCCAAATCAGGAATGTTTCCGACATGACATAGAAGAATGATGTTTTGGTGGTGGTGAAGTGAGAAAAGCCATAAAGTCATTTAAAAAAAAAAAGTTTGCTTTTTCTTGTCCAGGCCACCAAGACCATAAAACTTAGACGATCTTCTTCCCAAATTGTCTTTTTTCCTTTTTTGTACTTAACTAATGAGGTTATAAATACCTTTGTCTTCCACTGA
This sequence comes from Crocodylus porosus, assembly GCF_001723895.1. Taxonomy (NCBI): domain Eukaryota; kingdom Metazoa; phylum Chordata; order Crocodylia; family Crocodylidae; genus Crocodylus; species Crocodylus porosus. Next base: position 59,989,333 of record NW_017728886.1, read on the forward strand.
CCAGACACATTATTTCTATAGAATCACTTCCTGTAGGAATTCATATGTTGAAAATTCTACACACACATTTTATTAGGATCCCAAATACTGATGCTCCTCTATTATTGATAAAAAGGCTCAAATGAAAAATGCTGGTACTCATCATCCTTTAGATAAACTGAACTATTGTGATAACGCTCTTAATTAGAAAATGGTAATATACATATCAGACTGTCCATTTCATATTACAGTAGAAAAAGATCATTTCCACTAAGTGGACTTAAAAAAGAAGCCAATACACACTAATGATCAAGCAACTATAGTGTATTTGTCCCATAAGCACGTGTATTTGTCAATACATTAACTGGATAGCTGAGGATATGCATCACGCACTATTAAAAAGTACCTACTATAAGTTTACAAAAGACAGACATAAAATTGGTTGTAGCTTCTTCTGCATAGCAAAGATCTCTTTTGTCTGTCAATCAACAATAAAGTATTATTCTACCATCACAAAAGGCAAACCTTTGGAGGCAGTATAGTTCTGTGTGTTGTGCAAATGTGCAGTTGCTAAGAAGCAAATATGCCTCTCTTCTAATCAAATAGCCCAGCTCAGCAATGCTGCTGGCTTGGGGCAAGAAGCAAATTCCACCAGCCACAAACTTAGAAACAGTCTTGAATTATTTGTTGCTGACCGCTGGCTGAACCCTGTCCTGATGAGCACCATCACCATTAGCCACTTCTCAGTGTATTCCATCAACCAATGGCAATAGCAGCATGCTACAGCTCAGGCTACAAGAAATTGATCAAACAGGGTAATGAGACTATTTCTTCATGGAGGTTATTTTAAATGAATATAAATATTTTCTTTCTACATAATTTGCCAGAAAGGGTCACTGAACTCCCTGTGATTCTAAAGAAAAATGTTGTAGTATCCCTTTTATATATCTGAGTATAGGATACAGGCAACAAACAATTCTGGGCATTTTTGATGTAGTGTAAATCTTAATGAGGTGGCATCCTAGACAACTGATTAGCGCCAACATTTTATCTACAGGTTTAGTTACAGTGGAAAAGTAGATCAGATATAATACTAGATTTAGTCATTTAAAATCTTTCATGGGAGTTTTTTTTTTTTTTTTTTTTTTTTTTAAAGAAAAACAGCCTAAGAATTTATGGCTTTAGTTTAAAAACCATAAATAACAACATAAGCCTTTTTATAAAATTTTAATATTTATTCCTATTGTAAACAGTTCTGTAAATATTTTTCTTCCAGCATAAAGTGTGTTAATTCTTACGGTCTTCATCTGTAATAATTTTCATGAACATGATTTCGATTCATAAATATGCTGTAACTGCTCTTCTCCAAAAGACTCAAAAAAGACTTCTGGTTTAACCTGAGGAAATGGCAACAGAAACATGGTATATTCCTTCCTTTAGCCCAATGCAAGATGTCTGCTCTGGTAGAGAGAATTATTATTTCAGGTATAATATTAAATAATGTACACTTGCACAAACAATTTAAGAAGCAACTGAAGAAATAAAAAGAGAGTGCATTAAAGACGGTCATTCTTATTCTGAAAGTTACTAGCAGTGCTAGCAGGCTGATTCTAAAAAAGCACACAAAACAGGGCACCAAAATAAATAATTTAGGCTTCCACTAGAGAGGAGAATAACTCATTTCTCTGAAATAGCATTTCATTGAAGTGCTTTGTATCTAAAGGAACAATCTGAGTTCTGTATAAGTTTACGCTACTCTTTTCTCCAAAAAGGAGTTTACTTGCCATACAAAGACTAACATGATAAACTAGACATTTCACTTTCATAAACACATTTCCTATGAGGTTAATTTTTACTCTGCTAGGAATAAAGCTTTGAATCATTTTTCAGTACCATAAAACTATAAGAGTTAAACTGTGCGTCTGCTAGTCAAATATAATACTACATTTGAAGTCAAAGAATTTTCATGAAACTTTCTGAAACATAGTAAAAAAAGTTCAACAATAAAAACAGAAGGCACAACAAATGTTTCTTCTTAGTAATTTTCCCTGTTAAAATATAATTTCCCTAACATTATCTTCCTAACTGTTTAATGCTATCTATAAATTTGTATGACTGTAGAATGTACTCAGTAGTATAAGTAACCAAGTAATAAGTAACTAAGATGTGTATGTTCAGTTAAGGTGCCTATTTACAGAAACCTCTTCTCCTAAAAAGAAGAAAAGCTAGTAAAACTGCTGTCTTTTGATAACAAGGTATTATTATTGCCTGGTTATCCCCTCAAAATTACAGAAGCCTGTTACACCTGTTTTAGACATCTTAAAGATTATGGAAGAATTTCTGAAAAACATGGAACTATTAAATAACTCAAACCACCATCAAAAGCCAGACAACACATTTAACTGAAGATTTATAAAGATTTCTGAGAGGATGAGTGAGCAGGCTACATAAAGGTAATTTTACAGGCTGCAGAAAAGGAAATGCACAAATGAACAGTATTTTTATCTCAAACAAGCTCTGCATTAAATCCTATGTGTAAAAAAGAGCATAAAAAGGTACATAAAATTACCAATAAAAACCAATACTCGGTTAAGAGAAAATTAGTATCTGGTAGCAGAATACATCTCATCAACTGTCTAGCATTTAACAAGATCAGTGGCAACAGCAAAGAAGCCAATACAACATCTAATGCCAAGGAGCCAGATGGCACTGCTGGAAAAATTAAAGCTACAGATTGGCAGCTTGATCCTGTGATTACTGCCCAAGGGAAGAGGAAGAGAAAAAATAAGGGATAGTTCAGTGAGATTAAATAAATCAATTATCACCAGCTTACTACAGTATTTTCATAACATTTTAGTAACACGCTTTAAAATGTGAAGGAAGTCAAGGAAAACACTGGAAGATTCAAACCATTTTGGAGAAATAAAATAATACTCCTTATGGAAAAGTAATGACCATTCTCCTCCCCATCTACATGATGCAGAACGTAGTAGATATCTCCATATGAAAAACTGTAATGATATGGCTGTTAACATTTATTTACAGAAAGCTAAATTCCTTTACTTAGACTTAAAATCCAAAAAAAACAGGTAGATGGAAATATACGAAATAAACATTGGATTTTAAAGCTCTGCGTCATATTATGCAAATATCTAGTTCTAACAGTACCATAAGAAACTAGTATTTATAAATTCTAGATTCTATGAATACATGTACACAAGTTATAGCAAGTGATATACTTACATGCACATTTAAACTGCATATTTTATGCATGTGCACGCATGCATGCATGCGCACAAATTTTATAAAGTTCTTTTTTCTATAAGGTTATACAGAAGGGTTATACTAAATGGAAGTATACAACACAATAACTATAGAACACTTACTATATTTTCAAAACATTGCAAACAGCACTGAGCTAAAACAGAGGTTAATAAATTTTTAGAATACTTTTATTTCTTTAAGCCTATTATGCCAAACATTAATGTTCTCTAAAATTTAGTTTTAGAATTAATGGACAATACAGTCCATTAAAACAACTGGAAAAGTCTTTCTATTTCTGATCTGTAAAAAGGCAAGCTTCTATGCAAACCCTAACAATTTAGCTATTTTTCCTCCAATGAGCACAAAAATTCAAGTAGGAATTCCTAACCCACTGATCAGTGAATAAAAAGTGATGTCACAAGTTTCACTAGATTTTATTTTTAAACATTTGCAGGGGCAATATTTTGCTTAACTGAAGTTAACAGCAGCAGTTCCACTGACTCCTTTCCCATTTCATTGTAATAGATATTAATTTCCTTGACTTGTGCTTAAAAAGACAGAGAAACTTATTTATGATGCACAAGAAAAAGGTGCTGTTTTGGGCAAGATAATGATCTACCCATTTCACGGATATCTCCATCATACTTTCTCCTTTGTTTTCTTCATGTATTTGGTCCCTTTCCTCCCCCCCCCCACCCAATGTACATCTTCTTCCGCTATTATACACCTGGCTATGCTATATTCTGCCCCAATGCTCTTATTCCGCATCTTGCTTCCCCTTCCTATCTTGCCTCTCTCACTTACACAAATACCCCATCTTGCTTTTTAGATGGAGGAGTAGATCAGCAAGATGACATTCAAAAGGTATACAGAAATTATAGCACAACAGAATAAAATTAATCATGGTTCATAACCATATAATATCATAAATGTTCTAAACATTGACTTTGTAATTGCATGCACACACATGGAAGTTCAAAACTTTTATTCTCAGGTAAACAACATTTCCTATTACAATTACATCATCTAGAAATACTAGGCTGCAGGCATCAGGTAGAAAACAGTAGGCGAGTTCTTTAATTTCGCCATTTTTCCATGTTTAAACTTCTCCCTGAAAAAGGCTGTACATAAAAAATATTTCAAACAGAAGGATGGGTAAGGTTAGAAGATACTCCCTTCTTTGCCATGGTACCTGGTTGTTCAAAAACCCAAGGCACTTCCTCCTGCCAATGTCGATGTAAAACCCTAGCGTTTCCAAATGATGTCATTTCAGGAAGGTAGATTAAAGTCCTCAATGTGGTATTATAGCAAGCTATTGTGATAATGGAGAACTGAACCTGACCAAAATGACAAAATAAATAAATAGGATTAGCTTACTTAATGTTTATTACATGATTTTAAAACTTGGGAAAAAGTGGTTTCACAAGCCATTCAGTACCTGGATGACTCTTCCAGCTGTAAGTCAGTTGACGGACATCTACAGGGAATACCATTCAATAGGAAGTCAGTAAGCAAGTAATGCCCAGTGACAAACTCCTAAGGAAACTGGGCATTCTGATACACATTTATAAACATAAAATGTTATATCTTATACAAGTAGAGATGAAAAAGACTTTTCTTTTCCATTCAGTGAAAATATTCAAGAGCTCAGAAATTTCCTGTTCTGCATCAGGATCCAATTAGTATGCACTGCACGCACACATGCACAGACTAGCTCAGAGCCCTGTAGCATTTTTTTGACAATAAAACTTTTGCTGAAAAATTATGAATTATAGAATCATAGATGCTAGGATCGGAAGGGACCTCAACAGATAGAGTCCGATGCCCTGCCTGGGCAGGGAAGTGCTGGGGTCAAATGACCCCAGCCAGATGCCTATCCAGCCTTCTCTTAAAGACTCCCAAGGTAGGAGAGAGCACCACCTCCCGTGGAAGCCCATGCCAAGTTTTGGCCACTTTTACCATGAAGTTTTTCCTGATGTCTAGCCTGAATCTGCTCTCTGTCAGTTTGTGACCACTGTTCCTTGTTACCCCAAGAGGTGCCCTGGTGAATTGTTTTAGATCTCTTCTTCCCTCCCTTATGGCTAATTACGTTGTTTATCATGTGAGTATTATGTAATTTCTTGAAATTCTATTTGTACTCCCTTTGTGAGACCTCAGATGGGGTCCTTTTTAAATCTGTTTGATATTGCCTGTTTTCTAACAAAATGTTACAAAAAAAATAAATAAATAAAAAGCCTAAGTCCAAAAGCCCAAGGCTGAACCGATTCAATCTTTACAAGTTACTCTAAGCCAGGGGTTTTCAACCATTTTTACTAAGTGTATCCCTGGCAGCCAAATGAGGAACAGCAGTGGCACAGAGTAGTGGGTGGCAGCAGCAACCACATGAGAGCTTCCCCCTCACGTGTGGCTGGCCAGAGGGGTGCTGCTGCCCTCCCACCCAGCCCTGCTCCTGGGAGGCAGCAATGCAGGGTGGTGGGTAACGGTGCTCTGCTCTCACCTGCCCGCATGTACCCCCCCGGGTCTTGCAAGCCCTGGTCTAAGGTGTTCTGATTAAACTAATAATCAAGGGAACAGACATTCACTTATGATTCTGGAAATGCAGCCACATGCCTGCAGTGGCTCAGACCAGAAGCCAGAGGATGCTACAGCATGCCTCCCTGCTCAGCCGGAGCAGACAGCTTCAAGCCAAAGCTACCCACCCCCACCCTGGGAGGGGGACACAGTTAACTTGAATCTGGAGGGAAACTGGGACAGAAGTTCAATAAATCAAATAACCTAAATCAGTTAAGTCTGATACAACATCTATCTAGGATTATCTTAAACTAGTTTCAGCCATTATGAAAGCAGTTTAATATGCATTGAACTTCTGTTGTTTTACAGATTTGAACTGGTTTCTGACCACTTATACCGGTTTCTGTATACTTTCTGTCCCTTACCTACGGGCATCCAAACTGGTTACCTATACAAAGGGAGGGTGGTACAGGATGGGGGGGGGATGGACAGGGAGGGGCAGAAGTTCATTTCACTTTCCTTTAATAAACCCCCTTGTATCAGTATTCTTCCATTCAAATTCTGCCCCAAAACTCAGAATGTAAATGCTATCACCAGCTCATTATTAAAAAAGAAATACATTAACATCCTCAAATCAGATCTTTGTGTCCAAATCCAATAAAAAGGCCCGTGCTGTCCTTCACTTAACACCAAATATATTGCTGACTTGAAGAAACAAAAATATCATAAGGAAAGCTGTTTTAACATATTTCTCATCTAAGCATAAGCAAGTCCTGGAATCTTCAGGGGACCTTGTTCTCGCATCTTTTCTTAGACAAAATTTAAAACATCTATCATGAAAATATTTAGAGGACAGAACTGATTTTGTACCTAAATAAAGTTAATTATTGATTCAGCAGACATCAAGAAACGGCAAATTTTGCTTCTCCACGACCCCAAAACATCCAGAAGAGCAGAAAGACATTGAACCAGTTCATAAAAAGGAAAGGTATTAGATTATACTCAAACCCAGGGTGACAGGGGAGATCGTAGCAGTGCTGTGTCACTGAACAGAACTAATATGATCTCCACTTGATTCCAGGATGAAAGCAGTTCAGAGCAAAGTGCAAACTGACATGCCATAACTGCTTCGGGGGAGGTGCAGGGGGGAAGGGAAGTAATAAAGAAATCAAAGTATAAAAATTAATTCCATTACAGAGAGCCTTAATAAGATCCTAAACTCATAACTAGTATAGCTTTCATAAACCACTAAAAAACTTAATATTAATTAAGTGAAAAAAAGACTTGTCTAGTTCTTTTTATTTAATTTATTATCCAAATAAAAACTGAACGGGGAAAACATGATAATAGGATGTTAAACAGTAGTACAATGCTAGAGGTGCACCAGTACATCAGTCCTATATCGGACTGGCACCAATATAAAGAAAATTTTCTGTACCAGAAATTGGTTCAATGTGCCCAATAATTTGTCTGGTAAATACCCATGTGTGCACGCAGTCACAGCACAACATGTAGGCAGTGAGGAGCAGAGCCAGCAGCTTGGAGAGCTGCCAGCAACTGCCAAGTCTGGTGTGGTGGGAGGGGATGTGGGAGGGAAGGGGAATGGGGGAGCAGACCAAGGACCCTGAGATGAGGGAGGGGTGGGATTATGGTTGGGGCTGGGGCTGCACAGCTGGGGTGGGGCAGGTGTGGCACAGAGCAACAGCTAAGCTGGAGAGTGTAGTGAGGGAAGGGGGGCCGGTCTTTCTGCTGCACATGGCTTGTCTGGTGCTCATTTGGTGGCTCCTGCCAAGCTCTTCCCAGTGGGGCAAGGCTGTGCTGGGAGGGGGGGAGGAAGGAGCTATGGCAAGTTTTGGGGTGGCTGCAGGCCCCCCACCCCGTAGCCCTCTCCCAGTGCCACCACCGCCAGCCCCACCCTGCCGGGAAGAGGTTAGCACAGCCACAGCCCAGCCCACCCCGGCCTGCCCTGCACAGATCTGAGGGCACCCCCCACTCTGCTCCCCATGTCCTCCCAGACTAGAGGTGGGAGCAGCCAGACAAGCATTGGACAAGCCATGCGCAGCAGCAGGAGCCACTCCCCCCTCCTTTCCCACACCCCCTCCCCAGACAAGCCGTGGCTCTGTCCCATGCCTGTCCCAGCCCTGGCCCTAGCCCGCAGCTGCAGCCCACTCCACACAGATCCAGGAGACACACATGCCCTCCCACGCCCCTATTGTCAAGAAGCTATTATAAAATGAAAAAGGGCCAAACAAATTGGAAAAATATGGATAATGGATGGAGATGCTGAGGGAATCTGGGTGACTGATCAAGTGAAATAATCAGCAAAAATCCCAGCATTACTTTTCCCATGGAAGGTGATGGGGGAGCAAATGCTGAAAACACATGGGAGATTAAAATTGATGATTTTTAAAAAGTGATAATTACAGGTTTAAATGTCAAAACCATCAAGTTGTAATACTGTTAGCCTAAATAACCATACTGTATCACTTCTGTAGCATGAAGGAGGGACAAAAGCTACAACAAGGAAGTAAGACTCCTTTGCTGTATATTCTTAATTAGATTGTACGGTCCTCATGGTGGAGACTATATATGCCAAATACTTAGTATTAGGACCCTGAGCCATTACCATTTTATAAGTGAGTCTGCCCCAAAAAAGTCAAAGTAATGTGCGATGACTTTTTACTAGTTGGCTTAATAAAACACATGTATCCATGAAAATGACAGTCTAAGATAGTGGTTCCTAACGTTTTTACACAAGGCACACTCCCCTCAGTAGACTCATGGCATCCCTTGGAAAAATGCCAGTTTTTAGGTTTCATAGATTGTATGACTATGGACAAGTAAGAGTAATTCTTCTGTTCAAAGACATTCTTGACACCATGGATGCACCAATTTGAAATCTCTGGATGCATCTTGGGAATTGTGTCGGTGTTTGCACACCTGACAGTGTCAAAACTCATTTGGCACCTTGTTGCACCTTTAAAAGGATCTCATGGCACCTTGGTTGAGAATCACTACTCAAAAAGGAAACAATTTATATAACACAGCTTTGGAGTTTTAAATTGGATCATTTACTTAAACTTGAAATCTCCCTCTCAGTCTTTATTCAAATGTTTCCATTATTTAACATCAAAATGAAAAATCTTTAACCTATTCATAAGTTTAGTAAGGTGCAGTAAATGTTCCTTAAGAATCAATGTCCTGACTCTATTGAAGCCAAAGGAATTGTCCCAAAGATTTGACTGAGACCAAGATTTCACCTCTTTTCTTGTTTCATAGTTAGAAATATGTTCCTTCTGCTTGAAGTAGCTGTGCTTAAAAGAAAAAAAAATACAAATAAAATAGATTTAAAAAAAACGTAAAATAGATTTTAAAAAACATTTTATTAACTCTGATTTAATTTTTTCCTTCTCCAATGGTTCTCCTGGTACTTTGATCCAATACATTCACTGTTACCAATAATGTAGAAGTGGTTCTTACACGGTCGTTCTAACTAGAAATTCTACAGCATTTAAAAAAGTAGGATGTCATCTTAAGGTTTGATTGTATTAGTTTAGCCAGAATTTTCCTCATGTAAGTAGGAAACATGCCGCCACACAAGTCACGACAGGATATATTTACAATAACTTCCTGCCTATGTCAGGATACCAGACTTGATGATCTTATAGGTCCCTTCTGGTCCTTCGAATCTATCATTTCTTTAACATATCTTTCCAAGAGGATGTTGTTTTTAGTTGGAATTCACATTTCTAAATTTCTTTTAAACACTTTGCACCTCTTTACCTTGTGTGCTTTCCATTCCATTTTACCAGTTTATGAAAGGATTATTTTCACATGTCTTAAACAGTCCTTTCTAGGAAAAATTCTAGGACCTTTGTTACTGTCTGTAAATGTATCAGCTTAACTAATTCCTTAGTGATACAGATCTCCAAGGCCCTCAACATTGCACAGCAGGATGCATCCAACTCAACTGTTATTTAAGTCAATGGAAGCCTTGAATTAACGTTCTTCTATTTAATTAGTGTATTGCTCTCAAATGATTTTTAGAATCATAGGGTGCTGAAACTAATCTCTCTGATGGTTTTGCAAGTCTTTACATCTGAGGAGTTGTGAAAGAAAAAAAAAAAAATCAGCATGGCATTATATATAGCAAGAGTATAATCTTTTCTCCAAGTACAGCAGCAATTGCACACATTGCAAAACTGTCTAATAAAAAATGCAAGCATATAAATGCCATGGTTTAGTAATATCACTCATACACATCATAGGCAAGGAACTCTAAAGAACTGTATTATGTTTTAGCCAGAATTCTAATAGTGGCCATCATCTCTCAAACTAAAAGTGAAGATAAAGAGATGTCCCTTCCCACAACTAAGAGGAGAAGAGAAGGAAACTTCTTTAAATGTATTTTTCCCATCTGACAAAACTACAGAAATGGTGTTGTGGTCATTCCCTCTTATTCTGCACACAAAACATTAGGGCACCTTTTCCCAACCCAGTTTATACATACCCCTTGGAGGAAAACCTCTCCTGGAGAAAATAAGCAAGGGGTAGGTTGTCCACAGCAGATTCCCCTGCAACTGAAGCAGGAAGTAAAGAGGAGGCACTTGCACATACATAAAAACACCCTCCTCTCACTTAAGGAAAGTAAGCCTAACAAGCCCAGCTCGTCTGCCTTTGCCTTAATGAACTGTGATCCTTTTGAATTGAGCCCAATCAGCCTGAACATTTAAATAGGAATAGAGGATAAGAAAATATTTTAATTTGTTTTCTTGGTAGATGCATTAATCTGAGAATGAAAGTTCCACGCTCCTTAGCTCCAGACAGTCATTCTGCCTCCACTACGGCAAACCCAGTCAATTAGAACAACTTTGTAAACTCCCAATTCTTCCCCTCTCCAGGAAAACAGGTCATCACCTCAACACCAGTGATCAAAACAGTGGTCAAAAAATTTTTTCTCTTTGGGGAGGGACGGAAGAAAGAAACAAACCCCATGAAGTTATTTTTCCTTCTTCAGCCCTGTTAAACAAATTATTAGTTTTATTTAATTATAACTGTGTGATCTAGAGCAGCATCCCATCTAATAGGGGATATTATTGAAAGAAAAGGAAAATACTTAAAGTACACTGCAAAGCAAAGAAAAAGATCTTGTATGGATTTGAATTCCATCTTCCACTGTGATGGTACTCAAATTTTCTTGATCCAAAAAAAAGTCACATCAGCTACACTATAGGAAAAAGTGAAACTGTTAGCTTTTAGATCAGACCCCACCTTTCAAAATGAAAGTATAAAAAAATCCAAGTGCATCATTTTTCATTATTATTTTCACAAAAAATACAGTGCGATTAAGTAAAGAAAAATTATAACCCAAAGAAAATCTCCCAAATCAGGAGAAGGAAAGGAGGGAAATAAGTAGGGTAGACTTTTAAAGTGCAAGCTTTATAATTTTTATGCTTAGTATATAGTGGAGGGAAGAGAACACTGGTTTTTCCCACAAAAATATAAAAGCAAACAGTATAGAGTAGTCAACTGTACCCATTTCTAAGACTGTTAGAAGCTAGTTTATTCTAAAGCTAAGCCTTCACAAACCATCAGCAATGACATTTCTTATTCTGAACCTCCCCTCCTTCCCCCCCCCACCTCAAATTGCCTTTTTCTAAGACAGGACTACTCCACTATTTAAAAGACTCGTCAATTAAAATGTTATATTTTATTCATGTTTACATTCAAATACTATGACTGTGAGGAGCATATAAACACCAAGACATATTTTCTTTATTTTGTGAATCTCGTGTACTTAAAACAACATTTAAAGGAGAACTCTTTAGATCTCTTTTTAAAGCTAGTATTTCAGACTAAATATTTATTGAGATCAGATTCACACTTCTTAGTGCTATGAAGCCAAATGTAGATTTGTCTGCTTCCAGGTTTGAAAATATATCAATCATTTTTGTGCTCCCTTGGCAGTAATATCAGGTAGGCCAAGCATTATAGCCCTCTTTCAGGTACAAATAAATTAAATGTCGTAGAAGAATATTCAGTTCTCGTGAATTTTGCAAGCAGGTTATCATGTACTGAAATTAAGAATTCCACAAGGGCACTGAAGGCTCTTAAACTAAGTTTATAACTTAATCTTCTATAATTTTTGTACGGACTTCTATTTATTTCATGTTTCATTGTTTTATACTTTTTCAAAAGAACTATCCTCCTGATGTCTTCCTTCCTTCCTTTCCTTTTAAAGAAGGTAATATAAAATTGAATGTTCTTTTTAGTATCCCAGTCTATGGAAAAAGTATTTTCTGTAAATGAATGCACTTGTTTTTCTCCCTCCCTTTAAAACATTACATTCTAAAGATGATAACAACTTAGAAGCATAGTACGCTGCACTTGAAGTAGTTTAACATGTTTTGTTTTTCCAGTATGACCAAATTAGAGGTATTTTCCCACCATTTACAGTTTTCAAAATACAGCTGGCCAGGGAGTGAAAAAAATTATAAGATGCAACTTTTTTAGACAACATACTGGGAGAAAACCTGTCACTTAAAGTTACAAGAAACCTAGTCATCAATAAGTGAAAAAATACCCCTCTCAAAAATCAATTATCTTGAGTCTTTTGTATAGAGAAGTGGTACACCTTTCAGGCAACTGGTATTAATGAGCAGACATGACTATAGAATCTCCATCTGTTTTTCTGACAAAGCTGTGACTACTCCTCCAGTCTCTCATTGAAATTCCATTAATCTGGCGCACGAAGGTCCAATGCGAAAATCAAAACTCCATCTAACCTTTTATCAGCTCACAATAACCTACAAGTGAACTCTGCCTGTTAGCATACAGCAAGTTATGATTTTGCTATCAATCAGGCCATTAGCCAATAAAAAAAATCAAGTTAGGAACACTGCCTGGCAGGGCTGTGTTGTTTCGTTTGTTTTGGTTTGGAGGATTCTTCTCTTCTATTTTTTTTAACCTGATTTTTTTTTAAATCCTTTTCAGTTTCTATAGTGTCTGGATCTTGTAAGTCTATGTATTATTCTCCTTCCTTGTGATTTAATTGCTGCTAGCAATCAAGTCAAAGCATCACTGAAGTGTGCTTGAATTTCATTAAAAGATATAACTTATGCTACTTTCCTACAGTACCTAATAAACCATAAAGAAACCAAAACACATATGGCTTGAGGGAATAACTGGAAAATTAGGTGGCCATTTGGGAACTGAATGAACTTTTGAACCAGAGGAACAAAGAAAAAGAAATATTAAAAGGAAAGACAGACTTAGAATGCACACAGAGACGTGGGGATTTGACCTTTTCAGTACCTAGAAAATTACATTAGCATTATGAAAAATACATATCATGTTTAGAGTTTATAATCCATCAAAGTTTAGATACTTTGTTAGTGCCCACCATAAGGTAAAAGTCAAAAGGACAAAATAACAATCAGATTTGACAAAAGGCCTTTTGGTGACCTGTCCTAATTTAGTTATATCATACTTACTGTTAAATGGATTATCTTTCTTGTAATTAATACACCATTAGACAAAGGTCACATAAAAACAGGATTTTACAATGATTGCAATGCACATATGATTTCATCTCCACCATACAGATACAGTAATCCTTTACCTTCCATACTGTAGTTTCACAGGAAAAGTGAGAAGCCAGGCACTGATATTTCTGGAACTCATACAAAGCCTACACCTTCTTTTGTACCACTTAATCATATAAACTATTATGTATTACATAATCATTTAAGCACAGCAAATGAATGAATGCCCTTAAAGTAAAGAAGACTTCTAAATTCAGACATCCATAGTTAAAGAGCCTAAATGCATATTTCAGGCTTGACTTTGAAAATGGATATTGCACCTGCACAGACCACCAAATGAAGTAAAACGGTAGCAGCACAGAATCAAAATCTATCAATGTGGATCAAGTTTTAGGAGCATGACTTAGGCACAGAAGTATAAGCAGACTGATCTTTTTTTTTTTTTTTTAAATTATTGAGCATCCATATATGTCAATGAAAAAAGCAGGTACTCAGTGCCTCTGAACACCAGAGCATCTATTAGGTGTGTAAACATAAAACTTAGGAGCCTATACCTGGGTTCAAAGATTAAAATAAAAATTACACCAGGGATACATATTGACATTTGTCTATCCAAATGCACCTCTGCTTGCTTTCTTCCTTGGACAAAAATCAAAAGTTAGCTAATACTAAATAAGTGCACAGTAACCACTGGTACTGCTCAGTACCAGTGCCACATGGGTCATTTCCAACCCTATGGCGCAGTAGCAGCGGCATCACTGTTCGTAGCTCATCGCTACAGTGACAGTGTCTCATGTAGACACACCCAGGGATAATTAAAACTTCACTATTTGGTCAAAATAGGTAGGAACCACAATATGAAGGTTCACCATCTATTATACAAGTAGTATTTTTAGTCTGCATTGCATCTTATCACCCAGCAATGCTGTAAGGCATCTATAAACACCCAATCCAGTAATTACAACATACAAATAATTAACTTAGTCTGTTTTGTATGTGCAAATTGATATGTTACTTGATATATTTAGGCATTAGCATTGCACAGCAATTCATTATTCAGTCTTAACAACAAAACAGTTTTATTCTTAATACTGTACATCTTTGACAGAAAATGAAACAATATTTCTTCTAAATACCCATACAGTTTTGACATATCTTTCCGTAGTCACTTTCAGCTGAACATACTGTTAAGAAAATATCTTTTTGTGTTTTTATAATAACAATTATAAATAAATATAAAAATGATAAGTTTAATATGTTTGTACTTTGACAAACTATAGGTTTTAAAAACCGCAATGCCCCGTTCAGCTAGTAATTATATTACAAACTGAAAACAAAAAGGAGTTGAGTTGTGCTTTTTTTTTTAATCTGACATTTGCCAAAAGGCAGAACAAGCCCAATAGAAAGTATGTGATTATTACTGCTGCGCATTTCAGAGAATTCTGAATATATATAAAAAATTGTTATTTTGAATCAGTGGTTAGAAGGTTTATCACTTATGCATGTACTTGACTTATCCCTGTTCTGCAATAGACATAATTTTATACCTCATAAAAGCAATTTATGTTTCCAAAGGGAATAATCTGGATAACATAAAACATGGAGTGCTATGTTGCAGGAAGCATATTTTCATTCAGGAACTGTATTTTGAGACAAAGCTCCACAGTTTGATCATCATATCATGGCAGAAAACATCACTCACTTCTAAGTCTAACTTTGTGCGCCACAAATTAATATACATGGTTAATTTATTTCTACACACACTTAATTTATAATCGTATATTACCCATAGAAAGTTTTAATATATTATGTATACTATAACTGGGCCTAAAAATATGGACACTGTAATAAAAGCAAGCTTGCTAACAGCTGCAATATGCAACTATCCATATCTTCAACACAATAAAAATTATTATTGAATTTTTATGGATGTAGAACAAAACAGCCATACAGAGAAGAGGGGCTTTTTTTAAAATGGAAAGTCAATAAAGTTATAATTTATATAAAGAAAGTGTTCTGCATTAGACTATTTTAATGTGAGAAAGCAATGTAGGAATAATTAATTTAATATTTTATGAACCCATTCTGAATGGAGTTTGGAGGAAAATATCAATCAACTAAACTGTTTCATTATTTATAAGATAAATAATACAGCAAACCATTAAGGAGCACAATAAAATTAAGCAAGAATCTGATCATGCTGAATTAACAAACAATTTGTTGCTACAAATATTCACATTGTTTAGTCACTGATCTATCTTTAAAATGTATAACCAACAGACTAGATTATCCTATAAAAAATATGAGTGCAAACAAACAGTGTGCACTTATGACAGGTTCACTATGCTTTTAGTACCACTAGAGAGAGCTCTTCAGTTCCTTAAAGGTTCTTGGAAAGGTAAGAAAAACGTCCAGATGTCTGCTAATACTTATCTGTTTATCTGATTTCCAACAATGGCACACTAATCAAGAGGATCAGATTACATGGGTTTTTAGCAAACTGGTGAATCTAGTGCATTCTAAGATAAACAGTGTCACATACCATCAGAGGGTGCTTCATCTTCTTTATCATATCGGTCAGATGCTAGTGAGACACTATCAGGAGGTGAAGATAAAAGGCCTTCAGAATCGTCCTCGTCTTCCAGATCTCCTACAAGAGTCAAAGATACCAGGAGTTTAAAAACAGTTTCTTCAGCATCAAAAGGCATTTTCATCAGTATGAAAGAATGATTTCTAGCTATATTTTAAACAAATTCAGGGTTCTACTGCACTTTCTTTGACTTGATGGATTTCAGAGTATTAAAATATAAGCTGTATATGCCGATATTCCAAAGCTCCAGTCTAATTGGACAAGTGAACCTAATAATGTCACATTAATAAACCCACTGATGCACAACTGACGTCTCATCATTACGGGAATGGGATAGAGGGTAACACCAGCCCCAAACTGTGCATAGGAAGAAAAGGTAGATATCAAGAGCAGACAGTTGCGCATGGGGGGAGGAGGGGGGCAAGAGAGAGAGACTGACAGAAAAAGAGAAAGGGCGAGGGGGAGAGAGAGAGAGAGTTTTCAGCAGCAATGTTTGGACCTGTGAACACTTTCACTTGTTTCCTCCTTATACTTTGAAAAGTAGATCCTGATAGAAAAGATACATTTCTTGATCCGAAGAAGTATTGTTTTTCTTTTTCATGAAGTTAAAAACTGGAGTGGCACACTATGATACTAAAGTATGTGCAGAGTACCATAGTTTACTGGTGCAGCGCTGAAGCAGCCAAGGGCTCCAAAATCTCTCACAACACACTCAGTGGTGATGTAAACCTTTGTTTTATTATACAAAAAACTGACGCTTCTCCCCAAATTTGTACAGCATATTTTCTGACACGCGTCAAAAGAGGGGATTAACACACAAAAAGGAGAACTCAAAGTACTGCTCTCCTTTCAGAAACTAAATCCTGAAAAAAATACAAAGTTTTCTTGAAAGCTGAAGCTATTGAACTCACAACTGGATAGGTACAATTTATCCTAGTCTCCTTCTGGAGAACATGTTTTTATACTGTTGGACTACTCTTAAATGTTTCCTACTGAACGCATTAAACGACACCTGACATACCAGGTTCTCTTTTCGTATTTTTTGCTTTTCAGAAACTATATTGAAAGATAGGTCATGGATAATGAATCCCTTAAAAACTAAATCATGCCAAATGGACAGCTAAGATATTGACTCTGCAAAACCAAAGTATCAGAACAATAATCTGACCATGGATGGGTGCTTTGATACTTTCTTACCTATTTAATAATAGAAAATGGAAGCCATGTGTAATGAAAACCCCATGATTTTTAGCATATGGTAACATTTTCTTTGCAGCTTCAGTGATAAAGCTGAATTTCTACTTTTGTTTCCTTATGTTGCAGGATATTACAATAGTATTTTTTGATAAGTTCTCTTTCAAACCCCCATGTCATAAAGGCACTGATTAGCATCTGTGTTCAGATCCAGTTTGCATTTTTAACACAGTTCTCACAAAGATTGTTATAGTGAGTGGTGTTAATCTAACCAAAATATTTCAATTTAATCTTGCCCAAACTGATCCCAAGCAAACTTTTCTGTCAGCTGCTGAATCCTCAATTGTCCCACACACAGAAAAGCTGCGGAGTATGACCTTAAGCAGCATAGGTAAACAGAGCAATGTAAAACACCTGTGCCTAACATGGCAACACCTTTTCACACATATGCATATATAGATTAAACTAACTCCCTCCCATCTTAAAATGTCTTCTCGGTTTCACAACTTTGAAGTATGCAAGGATGGGACCAGACACGGAAGCATATCATGTAGCAAAAAATTCTACCTTTCACTCTCCCCACGTTAACAGCCTTCTACTAAGTAACAATATAGTAAAAGAACACCCATATGTACCAGTCCTTGGGACGCCAGCTAACAGGAAATATCCAAGCTAGTAGCAGACAGGCCTGCTCAAATACACCATCATTCATTAAGATGCCAGTATACATGTGCATATAATCCAAGACTTTAGATTTTCATAGAAAAGAAACAATGTATAGAGAGCATGTTCATCTACAAACAAGTGTTTCAGGGTATTAAAATAAATAAATAAAAAGAAGGAAGTATGAATTTGTGTTTGGGAAAAAAAAATACATACACACAGTATAAGATAAAATAAACAAACTTACATGGGGAAGGGTTTGTTTCACTAGAACTCTACCTCTCTCAGCTCATAGGCAATACTTTTCAGCTGCATGAGTTATTTAAAATGGCAGGTAATGAGCGATACTGTTGCACTTTTACATCATTTTAGTGCTTTCTGGATAGATCGACAGCTCAAATTTGGACAGGCCCTGTTTTAGCTTAGAACCTACTAAATATTCTCAAAGCATCCCAACAAAAATCCTTAAAAATCAAACATTTCTGTACATTCTCTAGATTTTCTATAGCTGAAACAACTACCAAATTTGTGGGTATGTAAATATATACATCTCTCTATCTCTATATAGTATCTGTCTGTTTTAAACCTAGAAAATCCCAGTTCAAAAGAAATGGGCACCCCTTAAAAGTTTCTTTGTCAAAGTGAATTGCTAGATGATTTCAAAATAAAAAATGTCTCTCCAAAAACTGAAAATATCCACACACTTTATTCACAGGGGAAAAAATCTGAACTCACAATGAAATCTTGCAGCCCTGTCTTGCATATGTTTTATATCTAGGCTTTAAAAAAACAGTATTTTTAATAAATATATAACACTAAGTATCTTATGGACACTAAAATAGAGGAGCGATTAAGCCAAGATCTTTTGTTTAAATTTTTGCTTTTTGCATTTAAAATAAAAATATGTTTAAGTTTATACTACAGGTGTAAATGCATAACTTGCACAGGTTTACCTAACCATTTTGGTACAAAGCTCAAAGAGTATTCTAGTGCTTACATAGAAAAGATTTCCATGATTCTTAAATTTACACATGATAACAATAAGAACAATGTCAGCTTTAACTCTCAGTTTCCTAGTTTTCTGATGTTTGAGGCATTTATAAAGCTATTCTCTACATAGCTAAAACTGATAGCCAGTTTAATTCACATCAGAGCATTTTGGGCCACACTAAACCCAGAGCTTACAGACAGCCAGTCTCAAATGTCCCACATTAAGTACCTGTGAATTACTCAAATTAAAAATGTGCCTCAGGAACAGCGGTGGATAATTTGACTTGCCATTTAAGCTTAGCTGTCCAATGCCTGTATTGATGCAAGTCATATCAGGGCCACATTAAACTGGTTGTCTGTTTTTGGCCTATATGAAAAGGAAATGTTGTTTCCTGAAGTTTTACACATCAAATATTCTACAATTCACATTCAATTAACTTCTGGTTAATTCTGGGGGCCTATTGTTCCTTCCTGTTGATGTGCATACATTGAGGGCACGGGGTGGGGAGGAGGGCAGCAGGGGACAGGATTTCTATATCATTGGTCAAAAAATAATCCCCGCCTTTTCCCCACTTTCCCTGTTGAGGTACTGCATTGCAGCATATATTCTACTGAGGATAACTGGAAAGGACTTCACTCAGAACTGTCAGTGTTACCCCTTAACCAGTCAGAGGAGTCAGTATTGAGCAATACAAATAATTTTCTCCCTTTTGCAGGTGCCAAGTGCCTACAAATATACCTGAAAAACATCAATAAATTAAAAAGAAAGCATTCAACATGCATTTATGTAATAGAAAACTGAAGTACAAAGCAACAATGGGCATCAGGTAAATGTATCCAATACAATTTGCAGGCATAATTGAAAGCATTACAGCCTAATCAGACATCTAAAAGCAAAGCATGCTCGAACAAAATGTCTGTAGACTCATTAGTTGGCAGCCATTCCATTACAATCACGCATAATGTCAGTAGTGTCTTGAACCTGTGCCAATGACAACAGCATAAATTTTGCATCTCATTTCTGTGGTCATAAAATTAATGATCAGTTTAAAAATACTTCTTTGTAAAAGTTATTGCACAAAGAAATGACATGAATGTGTCCCTGTTATGTAGTCATGAGGATAATTAAGGAGTTGATGCTCATTAATACGGTTTCTTGTTTCCCCAGAACAGCATTTGATTTATCCCAGAACTTAAAAAAAAGGTTTAATTAATGATACACAGTTAAGTTCCAAAAGGTAGATGATGTTCTTTGGTTTCTGCAGTTTAACTAACCACTAAGGTTCGACAGCAGATTCAATATTTTAAGTAGCCCACAATAAAGTGTACTGAACCTTTCCTTATTAAACACCATCTCTTCAATTACAGTATATTTATTGATGTACAAAACATCAAACACCAAGGGGTAAGTGTGCAGCATAATGAGTGGTGAATTGCATGCATACTCCTGTCACTGTTAACAGGGACTGCATTTGAATTCTCTGAACACTACACTAGAGGTTTCCAATAGGTTTAGTTGATATCAGCTGAGCATCATACAAATATTACTTAAAGGGATCAGGTTAAAAATCACAGACTGTTCTTTTTCACTATCCATTTTCCTCTGCAATACCCTGTTTATACTAATGAGCTTATAAACAAAGATAGCACTAACCACTAAATCTTTAG
>NW_017728886.1:60009945-60026739 GCF_001723895.1 Crocodylus porosus
CCGACACTGTGTTAGTGAAACGTCTGGAGAAGATGAAGCAAAGAAACTGCTTGAATTCCATCTTAAAAGCATTTAAAAAACACTTGACTGAAAGGACAACAGACAGGCAAAATCCTGTCTCTTGTTATTTCAAAAAGGCCCTAATAACAAGCTGAAACTAAGTCTTCTTATACCCAGCTACCACTGGTTAAAGACTATTTGTACCTAGACATTAATAAACTTAAGGATTTCCAATGTATAAACACTTAGCACAAATAAGCTGACACAGATACTTTCACTTGCTCATTTTAGCTCCTTGATGGCTGCAGTTTTCAATAGAAAAAGTTACAGAATCAATTTACCCATCATCCAAATAATTCTTTGCCATCTACTCTTTCCATGCACATCGTGACATGTGGCATTAATGAGGTGGTCTAGTACATATTAAATCCCATCATATAGTTTTTGCCTTGGATATAATGAATATTAAACTTCTAAGTTGTTACCTTGAACCCTTTAAAAAAAAAAAAAAAACAACTAACCTAGCATTAGCTGTTACTACAGAAGAACAAGGTTTTATATGTGAATATGTTGTTTCAAAAACATAAGGCAGAAAAAAGTAGCAAGAAACATCCTGCTACAAATGTAGTTAAACTGCTTCTTGGCTGAAGCATGTCACATTACCTGAAATGATACTTGGCACAGACAAACTATTTATCACTGTTGTTTGTGCAGGAGCAACATAATAGCTCACCTACACTGAAAACAGCAGAGACCTCCATACCAAACAGATGCAGATGTTCACAAACATAACAGTAGCTCCAAGTTTAGAAGTCTCAGGGACAGCAAGCATTAATTGTCTTGCAAACCTCAATGACTAATGTGCTAACTGTAGGTTTTCTATTCAATCTCTAGCAGTCTATTCTTGCCAGTTTCTATGATATGACAGCAATGTATTTCTGAACCACTATAAACTCTTACCTGGGTGCTCCGCCTTTCAAGTGCTTAGATGAGCCTCTTAGCTCCTTGAACACATCATTCTTGACCCAAAAATTCTAGCCCTACCGCTGCGCCTTTAAATATTTCCAATCACAGTTTGGTCCTACCACTGTGGACTTGTGTTCCAGGCCAAGAAGCAACAGTTTGCATAAATGGTGTCTGCCATTAGCAGCAGCAGCAGCTGTATCCACATCTCACATGATCTAACTGCAAACAGCTGTCTCCAACTCTTGCAACCCCAAAACAGCCTTCAATAACCCTGACAACAGCTCATAGAGAGGCTCAATAGAAGCATTACTTGGTTCCAAGCAACAAGGGAAAGGAGGAGCAGTATCTTCAGCATATACAACCATTAACCAGCTTGGCTGCTGCCAGGAAATATTTAACAAGCAGTGCAAGGAGTGTGCATACCAGTTCCCTCAAAATACCATGCAAATGCGAGCATGGAACAATTCAGTGAGCTGCAACACTATGAATCTTGGGATAGCATACCCAGACAACCATATTGCTGGTTTGAGCAACATACAACAACTCAGTGAAGATGTGAACATAGCAACAGCACCTGAATGCTGACAAATATGGTCATGCAGATGTGAGGGCAAGCTACCACACATTAGCATGCAGTTACCTACCTCAGGTTTTGCTTGCACAGAAGAGGACTTAGATACTGTTTCTTGTTTCCTGCTCCAACAGGAGTTGGTAATAATTTATCATAGACATCCTCCTTGCCCAACTAAAACACAATGTTGATATTCTAGTGACCTATATATACTGAGTGAAATAAGTGAGTGAAATTAATGAATTCAGGAATTAATGAATTAATGAATTCAGGAGACGTAAATTTACCTATTAGACTCAGATCGTGATTGGAAATTTTGTGCGTAAACACTGCCAAAGGAGGAGTGTTTCCGATGATATATGGCACACCATTTTGTGGAGAACCTTACACCATCTATTCCCATATTATGACCAGATCTAACTATGTTTCTTGGTGTCCCACTTTCAAGAGAACCAAATTATTATACAAAAGTGATTTTAAAGTATATTCTGCTAAAACAAATGCGAAGAACAGATGTTAAGTAAACTTCAAACACAAATCCAGTATCTAGGCCTCATAGTACTTTGAAAGTACTGCTTCTGCCAACTCCACTATTTTTAGCACAAGCTGGAAACAGGGCCCTCTTAACTAAACATTTTGGCAGCCATAATATTGATTCAATTAATCTCAAACACAGAAATGCCAAAAACGGTAATAACTCTAAATCTTTAACAAAGTCCAGGCTTCTATATGCTTACCAGAACTAACTAGCCTCGTTAAAATTAATCTAATGAATCTGAAGGAGTAATCTTATCTTTCAGAGGATCTTTGTAAGCTTTAGAAATAGGTTAGATTTGATATAATCATAATCACTTTCCAATATATCTACAATTCTGAGCAACAAGAGACAAATGCTCCAAAAGGTCCTACCAAGTGTCTTAGAACGCAAGGAAACTGTGGCTGAATGTTATCCATTTCTTAAATTAAGAAGAAAAAGGAAAAGTACAGAAAAGGAGAGAGTTTTGGATACTAACACAGTATGCAAATAGAATCTGTCTCACTCACAAGATAATATCTGCTTGTAATTAACGCTAGGGGAATGTACAAGTTTAGACAACTGAAAAAAATATAGGGAAACTTTCCCTAAAAAGCAAACTGTGCATAATAAAAAAATTAGATTCAGAGGCACATTCATTAACAAAATACACACATTCATTAACAAAATAGCTTTTACTCCCCAGACACCTTGTGCACACAACAGGTATTGGTATACCTGCAAAGGTCATTCTATTGTACCAGAGTAAGTTGTTATATGCTACGGACAAGTGCCCACATATGCACTGTAAGGACAGGACACAGTAGCTGTCCCACTGGCTGAATGACCTCATCTGCTGCAGGTGCTTCCTCCAGGAAGGATTTACCAAAGATGGGATGGTGGAGGAAAGGCCTGGTAACAGGCTAGTACCCAGGATCCCAAAATTAAGGGCACACAGGATGTGCACTTGGACACAGGTAAGCAAGCTGTAGTGACTAAATGTTCTAAAAACCTGGACTCAAATTCCATTAGGTTATATGTGAAGTAGAAGAAGAGTTTAAGTAACCACGCAGTTGATTCCATCAGCCAAAAGCTGATAGCAGTGGTATCTTCAAAGGTTCTGAAACAGACCACTGACTTAGGAATACCAAGATCCTGAAAACCATCAATCAGCATGCTCTAAACACATGCATAACACCACTATGCTGTCTATTAACCCAACATGTTGAATAAAGATTTTTTACTCCTGTATTTGTTTCAGTTCTAACATTTCTTCTCTTCCCAAATTTTCACACAGACTATCAAAAGAAAAACCTCTCCTTGTTCACTACTACCATTTCAAATTCATTTTTAACTCTTCCTAAATTCTCTGGCTATTTCTTATATTCAAGGTTTGTGCATGCCATGCCCGCTGCTGCTGCTGCCTTGGAATAAATGACAAAGTTAACAGGAAGTTGTTTCCACCCGGGCTCCCTACTGTACACACATTAAGCATCAGTTTTGTATGCACTGCTTTAATTTGGAGAAGGAGCTGTAAAAATGTTGTGCAAGCCTACTGTATTTTCAAAGTCACGTCCACAACCCACCCTTTTTTAATGGCACATAGGTACATATATATAGCCTTTCATGTGAAGGTCTACTTTCACTTTGCAAACCAATATCTATAAAATCATGTGGAATTTCTCCAAAGACATTTTGAAAATTTCATCTACCTTGTTAGGATTTGAAAGGATAAATTTTAGTGTTCATTTACACAGCAAGCACTGAAGCATAACTAAAGAATGGCTAGATTTACAAACTAGGTGACATAAGTAGTTTTAGGGTCTGATTCTAAAAGAATCAAACGCAATGAATTTTTCTTAAAAGTTGTATGTGAGTTTATAATGAATACCAAGTGCATTCTTCACTGATATCACAGCAATCATAAAAATATGAGCAGAGAGGTAATTATCTGTGTTAGTCTAACTAGGGCTATCCAACTTCTTGGCCGCTGAGGCCAAATGTTGCATAAGTTTCTCTGCCCTTACCACACATGTAGTGCAGGTACTCCCCATTGCTGCTCATGCAGCCTCAACCCATTCCCAGCCACGCATGCCCTGTAGCCAGCTACTACCTCCATCACATGCACCATGAGCACTTAGAACAACCTTGCTTCCCCCTGACACCCTCCCATTGTGCTACCCCAGAGGCAAAAAGCAGAAGCTGTGGAGCAAGAAGCAGCTCAAAGAGCCCCATGCAAGGGGAGCATCAGTCAGGTAGAAGCCTTTGGGCCACCCAAAAGCCCCTCACAGGCTGCCAGCTGGACAGCCCCAGTCTAAAGTCAGGCAAAAACCAAGGCAGCATGGCACCTTACGGGCTAACTCATTCTGAGAAGCATAGCTTTCCTAGGCCGCAGGCTACTTTGCTAGACGCATGTGATGAAGTAGGCTGCAGCCTACTAAAGCCCATGCCTCTCTCAATGAGCTAGACTGCCCTGCCTTATGCTTAACTATACAGTAACCACTGCATACCAAGATATTTAAATAATAAAGTTCACTAGAAATACATAAAACTTATCTCAAAAAAGATAAAGGCCATGTCCACACGAGCAGGGGAATATGGCTGCCACGGGGGAAAAAGCAGCAGCACAAGTTCATGCTGCTGCTTCTTGCCCCATTGCACGTCCCTGTACATGGGGTTAGCACAGAAGAAAATACTCCAGGTGCAGTAGGGGAGGCTGCGGGCAGCATCTGAGCCGGCCCCAGCCATCTTACCTGGGGTCCTGGAGACCTCCCAGGGCTCCAGCAGCAGCAATCTGGGTGCACAGAGCCTGGCCAGAAGCTGGAATGTGGCTCTGGCTGGCAAGGCTCCGATTTCAGACAGCACACACAAGCACATGGTGCCACCCCGCTTTTTTCCGCCCCCATGCATTTTTTTTTTTGTTTTGATACCAGGATTTCCCAGCATCTAACTAAATCTAAATCTGGCTCCACACTGCATAACCAAATCACATGCACAGGGTGCATTTTGCAATGCCTCGGAAGCAAAATGCACGTGCATGCTCATGTGGACACAGACAATATGTTTTCTTCATCATGTTTAAACAAAACTATAAAAAACAAGATTTTCAAAAATCTGATTTGAACATTAGCAAAAAGGCTAAGATGCAATCTAAAATTAAGACATTAAATTAAACAAAGTGCAATCTACTTGCTTAGTTTTGTCAGGTGTATAATTATACATATAGTACATATACCCACTATAATAATGTAATAATAAATATATAACATTATTTCAGTTGAACAACTGTAGCATTAATATTAGAAAGGGAACTGCAAGTTTATATTTAATATAAATGGAACTTCTTAAATATAAAAATTACTTAATAAACAAAAGCTCAATTTTGTTTAAAACCATACGATTTTCCTAGAAAGCACACCTAGCTAATAACCAAATGTTAAAGATATTATTTAATTCAAGCAGTTTCTGCATGAGATTACTTGTGTGCATGTGCATGTCTGCACACATACATATGTAATGGTAGCTTTAACTTTGTGAAGTCAATTAGGTTTTGAAAAAATCTAAACAAATAGATTGCACTTTATTTAATTCACTGCCACAATTTTAGATTGCAAAGTCCTTTCGCTGATGTTCAAACTAAATTTTTTAACTGTGTGTGCATGTGTTCAGTTTTACATATAGATTATATATAATTATTATTTATTTAAAACTCTCCTGGTTAATTCAGGCTATTACAAATACCTGTTATCTAATTTAACTGTATTTTGCTTTAGCTTCTTCTAGCTAATTGCTAAGAAGTGTCCATACATTAACTTTATCAGCTAGCACAAATATTTGTTACACATTATTATCTCCTATCCACAGACAGGAGTTACGAGGGTTTCCACCCACTGCAGAGTGCAGCTTTGCATAGGCTTTGACCTCATGCTGTGACCCTCATACCAGCATCCACAGGCTACAGGTCATGACCTCATAAATTAGCATCATGGAAATAAGAGCCATTCCAGGTTTAGTTACAGAACAGAACACTGTGGCTATACACTCCTCAGTCTTTTCTCTTTCTAACTGGACTCTGCTGCTTTGTCTTAACTCTTCTAGAAGACAATACATAATCCACACTTCAGCTTTCATTACCAGCACACTAAATCTTCTCCTGTGCTGAAGGTCTGATTTCCTTGCTCTGCTGCAAAAACATTCATTTAGTGTGGATCGAAAGCCAATATCATATAGCCATTAAATAAGCCTATTAAAAGGTAAAAGAAACATCATTGCTGAAGTGAAGACTTTTGTAGCACTCATTCAGAAACAGCTTGAAATAATTTATCTCTATTAACATCTGGTTATCACCTACATATGCTTTCTAAGAAAACATGCATCATATGGTTTTAGACAATATTAACTTTTTATTCGTTAAGTAATCTATATTTGAGAAGTTCCATTTATATTAAGGATAAAACTTCCAACTCCATTTCTGAATTAATCTTACAGGAGGTTTCTTCAATGTTATAAAATTAATATAATCTGGTTACTACAACGAGCGAGGTTTTAGGCCAAGAACTTCAAAGCACAGACTTTGGAAGCTTTTCATTTTTTCTCTCAGCAGGGGGAGCTAGCATCCTCATCCTTGAGAGTCAATCAATGCACAAACTGATCATTTTAAACACATGCATGGAATGTTTACTCAATAAAGAGTCTGTCAGTGAGCAAAACAGTATTCAAGTTAAACTATAGTGGGAAAAAATGTATTTTGATTTACCTTTATCCTGGAATTCTTGGGGGTAGCTGTGGGGGAGGGGAGGGGAGGGAAGGGAGAGGAGGAAGAGAAGGGGGAAAAACAAAAAGAAAGAAAAAAAAAATCAGCATGCATTCAGAAATTCTCAAAATGTATGAACCAAATGAAAATATGCCTAAATTATTAGTCACCAACACCAGTTTTGTACTGCATAGTGTACCACTACTGCTGATCTATACTGCAATTTTCCATCATTAAATTTGAGAACATTTTTCTTGAATCCTAGAATAAACAATTCAAATCAGCCCTTCCAGTGTCTTTTTAAATTAAGAGAATTTTCTTCTATCGTGTTAAAAACACTTAGTGGGATGCAGCAAATAAAGAATACACACACACACACCCTACTTTAGATACTCCAACAGTTACAACTACCTGCACAGCTAAAAACGACCCATAATAATAATAATAATAATAGTGTTTAAATTTTCAGTTATGTTCCCAAATATTAAATAAAGCTGCTCATCACAAATTACATCCTTCTTTGCCATGTTTAAAGGAACACAATGAGGTCAGTCAAAGAGGAACCACGATACTTTGGCTAGTGAACTTCAAACAGCAAATGAATAAAATGGAGTACAATAAAAGATATATGTATATTAGGAAGTTCAGTGTCTAAACTCTTAAATATCATAGTAAGTAGGTCTTGATAAGTATATCCACCATGTCTTATACTGAGGGATAAGCCTCCTGGGTTTGCAAATCAGTTTCATCCCGGCTGTGTCTTCAACGCCTCAATCCTAGCAATACAAGTGAACTAAATCAACTACAGGGCAGAATGGCAAAATAAAATAAGGAAAAATAAACAAGGAAAGGAAGACTTGTGTGGAGCTTAAAATGTCGTCATCACAAGCAAGCTGAACTTACTCAAGTTGGTGGGAAAAAAAGGGCAATCTTTCAGAATGACTAGCAAAAATGATGGCTTTGTTGTATGTAACCAAGAAGGAATGGTGCAGTGTCAGGAGTAAAGACATGGTTACTAGTAACAAAGATGAAAGCAGAGGGGACCTAAATGAGAAATTTAGGAATATAAACAAAGAAATAAAGGTCAGATCTAAGAAATGCTGTGTGTGAAAGAACAACAATATCTGGTCACAGCCTGAATGTGTAGCCTTAGTTGAAAGACTCAAAATTATTCCAATATGCATATATCTGTATATTTGAGTGACACAATGTTGTTGTGAACAGTAAGATGATGAGAAATTAAGATAATAGATAAAATCCCAGTCCTACTGCAGACAATATCAAAGCTCACACTGATATCACCTGAGATCCAGATTTATCCCCAGGAGTTCAGGTTTATGCATGGTCAGAAGTGTAACTGATACAGTGTGCACTCAGAGCAAGCCAATCCTGGCAGAGTTAAAGTAGCTACTTACAAGTCAGAATTTTATGGAAGAAAAAAGGAGGGGAAAGGATTAAACCCTTAGCTCCTGGCTGTACAGGCCTTTCCCCTAGGCCTCCTTTCCCTTCCCACCAGCCCAAAGAAAGTGAGGCTCTAACTGGCATCCCCCTCTAGTTACACTGCTGTGCAGTGACAAAAGTTGACAATGAGATACTAAGGGGAAAAAAAAAGGGAGACATGTAGGGATGTAGGAGTGAATAGAAGGAAAAAAAAATGAGTGGAGATATGAAAAAGAAGTGGTACAGGAATAAACTGAAGGGCACTGCACTTCAGAAAGGATGTAGAGAAGTTTGAGAGAGTCCAAAGGAGGGCTATACATATGATTAAAGGTCTGGAAAGCAGGCCACATGAGGAGAGGCTGTTCAGCCTGGAGAAGAGAAGACTTAAAGGGGACTTGGCAGCAATCTATAAGTACATAAGAGGTGCACATCAGGGCCTGGGAGAGCATCTATTCACCAAGACCCCCCCAGGGGAAGACAAGGAAAAACAATCATAAAATACTAGAGGATCACTTTAGATTGGACATAAGGAAAAACTTCTTTACAGTATGAGTGCCCAGGGTCGGGAACAGACTCCAAGCAGAGGTGGTACAAGCACCTACTCTGGAAATCTTGGAAATATATGTCTGGATGCTCAAATTGCTACGGTCATCTGACCCCAGCAGTCTTTTCTGCCCAAGTGCAAGGGGGCTGGACCTAATGATCTTGTGAGGTCCCTTCCAGCCCCTAACATCTCTGAATCATTTTTGGTAGGCATGCCACAAATTAGCCTCACACCCTCACTGACTAACCTTTCCTCTGCTTTGCTGTCTGCTCCCTACTCTATGCTCCCTGCCCTCTCTCTCCTTTTGCTTCCTGCCCCATCTGCTGCTGTGTTGTCTGTCCCCTCTCTGATCTGACATGTGCCATACAGAAGCTGCCCATGCCAGAGTCCACCCCTGCATTACAGAAACAATCAGAGAGGGGTGAAATTTTTTAGATTCTAAGATTAGAGGAAGACACAGAATCTGCTCAGTTAGTTAATAAGCACATTATCATTACCAGCTGATTACAATATAACTGACATTCATAAAGGAATACCCAGAAAGGCAGGAGTGGGCTATGAAAGCTAAGGTTAGGTATCAAGCTTGACCAAGTGATCAGTATAAAAACCATATGGAGAGATCAAGGAGAAGAAAGAGCACAATATACCCCACAGTTTACCAATGTTTAAAGGCATAATGCACTAGAAACAGCTTTTGTTGCATCCATTAAAACTGTAGCCAAATTTGCATCATCTTACTAGTTTGAAGGAAGTTTGGGAGTAAAATTAAGTTTCAGATCATACTTTCTGAAACAATATAAAACAGCTTCTAATCTAAGCCAGCACCCTCAAAGTTTTTAACCTCAGTTTAAAATTAAATTTGCTTCTTAGCATTGTTTTTAGAAGAGCTGCAGTTTCCTAGTGTAGACAGGACTAACAAGAGAAGGGTAAACAAAATAAAAATCAGTGGATGAGTTGCACTGATTTACACCAGCTGAGGACATGTCCAATGAAAGCTATGCATAACTAGAGCAAGGAGAATGCAGATCTTTGAAAAACTCTCCCAGTCTTTATATTTTAAAACAACAATTTTCAGCTGGTGGGCTGAAGATGTGACACAGGGCAGATACTGGTGAGGTATAGGGGGTGATGGGGGAGAGTGAATTCCCCTCCCCCAAAAACACTCCCCACACACCAGCTCCTCTGTGTACACTGCCTCTGGCATAGGAAGCATCAAGGTACCCTAATATGGGACTATGTGAGCTAATTAGCCCAAACACTGTGCTGTGTAAATTCAACTATTCTGTTTATGTTCTAGAAGAGTTAGCTCAAGTGTCTCTGCACTGTGTTTGGCAAGGGAACTATGAGGGAGGGAGACTGGTTGCAATGGAGTGGATTCAGAGGAAGGTAAACCATAAATGGCAGGTTAGGGTAAGACAGAGTCAAGACTGTGGGTCTCTGCAGGGGTTGAAGTGGGATGCAAAAAAATCAAGGCTGAGAACCAATATTTTAAAATCAGAAGAGAAAACTTCATATCCAAAGCCTCCATTCCACAAAGTGATCCACATGAACACAATACTTATGCCTCCGTATTTTGCTGAAACCAATGAGAATCAACAAAAACATTATAGACTTCATTAAGACAGATTTTCTTTTTTAGGATGAACTAAATTTAAAACTTTCTTAAAATTAGTCATTGCCAGTGGAACATCAAACGATTTTATTAATAAAACAAAGATTACTTACTTAGCTTTGACATCTTTTAGCTTCTTAAGAAGAGCTTCTTTTTTTTCCTTGGCTCTCTTGGATAAATTTTCTCCTTTTAGGGTATCTGATATGAATGCGTCTATATCTACACCATAAGGAAAAAAAGTACATCTTATGAGGAATAAGTTAAAATTGTTTCCCTCTGAAGATAAAGACAAAGATTGTTTTTCATAAGTGATGTTATCAGAACAATATAATGTAGTTACTTTCATTCCTATACTCAAGATGACCGAAAAATATTTCAAAATATAAATTAAATGGATTTGTTCTCTATTCCGCATGCTAAGCACAGACATCTGGCACTAAATTTGGGATTAAATGAGTAAAAAAGGCAAGAGAATTTTTAAAAAGTTGTGATTGTATAGCAGAGTGTTTGGCAACCCCCGGCATGAGTCCCAAGCATGGCACGCAAGGCCATTTTGCTCAGTACGCCAAGGCCGGCCCCAGCTCTGGGTAGCTGCTGCCAGCGGCAGAAAGCACGCTGCTCCCAGCAGGGCTTGCAGTGTCCCAGCTGCCTGCTGGGAGCAGCCTGGGCTCCAGGCTGGCAGCAGCTACCCAAAGCCAAGGCCGGCTGCAGCCGGGAGGCTGCAAACAGCTGCACCAGGCTCCGGAGCTCCGGAGCAAGCCCTGCTGGGAGCAGCCCGGGCTCCAGCAGCTACCCAGAGCCAGGGTAGCTGCTGACAGCCACAGAGCCCAGGCTGGGGGCAGGGGCACAAGCAGGACAACCCATCATGGACCCCCTGCCCTCATTTTGTTTTGCTGGCATGCTGACACTCAGGCACCTCCCAAGGTAGGCATTGTAGCATCTTTTGGCACTGGCCAAAACATGTTACCTACCCCTGATATAGCAATTTTATTCTATTGCCTATGCCGGGGTGAGCAAAATACACCCCACTAAGTTATTCTATCCAGCTTGTGGCAGCTTCTCTGAAGGAGAATTGTATCCGACCCATGGCTGCCCTGGCTTTTGGCACCTGTCTCCCTTCCCCATGATGTAACTGATTACAGCAGCAGCAGCCACTTCCCTCCCTGGCCCAGCCCACAACGTCCCACCCCCAGCTCCCAGTGTACACTTCAAGGTAGGGGGCACTGAGCTCCTGGCCAGGCTTCTGTCAAGCAAGGTTGTCTGTGCACAGCTCCAACTCTCCAACTTGTAGACCAAACACCCCAGCCCCTGGTGAGTTACTCAGGTAAGGTTCTCCCTGCTGGCAAGGGAGGGGACGCAAAGGCAAGAGCCAGGAGCCATAGGTTATCTGGGGTCTGCCAAGCCATGGCCTGGTATAGGCACAACCATTGCTAACACAGAGCAGTGCTGCGTTCCTGTACGCCACTTCAGTCTGCACCACAAGGGCACAGCTAGAGCAGCTGGCACAGCTGCTGCCTGACCTTGGTGCGACTCCTGCCCAACCCCAAGTCCCCAGCACAGAGCCAGGTTGGACAAGAGCCATGCCAGCTGCACCTATGTGGCCCAAAGTAGCATGCAGGAACACAGTGCAACACCAGCCCAGCCATGAGCTGGGAACTTGGGGTGGGGGACGAGTACAGAGAGAAGAGCCTGGGAGCCACAAGCTGTCACACTATGCTCTCCCTGCACCCCTCCCCAAGTCCCCAGCACAGTTAGGTCCAGTAGGAGCCACTCTAGCTGCACCCACATAGCCCAAGGAGGTGCATAGGAACACGGTGCAGCACTGGCCTGGGACTCACAATGCAGCTACATGCCAGGGACTCAGGATGGGGAAGGGGGTTCAAGGAGAAAGGTTAGGTTTCCTTAACCCAGGGGTGGATAATTATTTGGGCCATGGGGCCACTTAGGGAGTTTTGGTGAACTGTTGGTGGGGGGAGGGTGCTAACCCAGCCTACAACAGCTCAAAGCACTCTAAGTTGCCCTCCAGCCCAAATAACTGCCCCCCCCGCCCTAAGCAGTATAAAGCCAACATATGTAAAAAGTTTTCATGTATGCATTATTTCCAAGTTATTACAGAAGTTTATATTTAAAAGTGGTTGTTATTTACATTAGAATAGTACTACCCAATTTCATTACTAGACTAGAGGTGTAACCAAACCAAATGAGACAACACAAACAGCTGAAAATGAGCTACCACAGTTTCCCACATTACACTAAAACTTGGTATTGAAAGCTCTGATCAAATGCTTACATAGGCACATAATATTAATCAAATTAATTAGTGTACTAAAGCAAACAGAACCATTCATATAGGTAGGTTAGCATTTGGTGTTTAAAGAACCAGGAAACAAATTATGAGGTGCACGGCATATTTTAATTCTTAATGTTAATATAATCAACTGATCTTTGCTTTTAAAGTTAAAAGTATTCAAAACAAAATTATTTTGCTTAACTTTTTTCTTTTTTTATCCCACTGCACTTAGAACCTTGATCATATAACTCTGTACACTTTGCCCTTTTCTTTCAGTACTCAAAATGAATATATCATTTCCATGGAAAACACAGTCTGTGCACAAAAAAAAAGTGCAAGTTGGCAATATTTTATTTACCTATTGAATGAAATTGACAGAGTGACACTATGGCATGATAAAGTCAATTCTGCAGTGGTTACTCTGGCAAAACTGCCATCGACTTCCATGACAGTTCTGTAGGTGCTACTCCTGCACTATCGGGGTCAAAAGTTCCAGTGATATTGAAAACAGAACTTAAGAGAATGCATCTTCCAATGTAACTATATTGGCAGTGCATCCAATGCAGAGGAATTGTACCTTGTAGCAGACTCAAGAAACACAAGAATCCAAACTAAAAAACACACTTCACACAATACTTAAACAGATATAATGCAGAAAGGCTACACTTAACCCTCACATGCGTAAGCGAGCCAAGAGTACTCGAACAAGGAATGACCATCATATTATGAGCTAAGTTCTTAGATCAGCTAACCATGCTGGCGGGGGCAGAAATCAAAAGAAACAATCCAGTATTTAAATACTTTTTATATCTGTATTTTTTCTTTTTAAAAATAAATAGGAGTGCACCAATAGAAAATTGAGGCCAATACTGATACCCAATTTTTAAGGAGGCGTATTGGTGGATACCGATCCTATTTCCGATACAGCGTGGAGAGCTGCCTCCAGCTGGCAAGTCCATTGTGGTGAAAGGGGAGGGCGAAATAAAAGCCTGTGGTGAGGGAGGGGGCAGGGGCTACAGAGGGGAGTGCAGCCACCCCAAATTTCACCACAGCTCCCTCTCAGCAGCACTGCTGCCATGCACCTGGCACAGGCCTGGCTCAATGCCCCGCCTCCACCCATGCTCTAAGAGCCAGGGCTGCACCAGGCACACAATGGCAGCAGTGCTGGGAGGGACCTACACTGAAATCTGGAGTGACTGCAGCCCCCTCCATAGCCCCCACCCTGAGCCCAGCCCCCAAGAGCCCAGAGCAGCCCTGGCTCCAGCCCATAGCTGCAGCCCTCCCTGCCCAGATCCAGAGGCACACGCCCCCCAACCCCCCCTCCCGAGTGCAAACAGCAGCAGAAGCTGCCCCCGCTGACAGGTCGTGGATCCATCCTGTGCCTCACCTGGGCAGAGCCTGCCCCTACCCTAACCCACCACAGGGGGGTGGTTGATCTGCCCCCCCGATGCTCCTTCCCCTCCTCGCTCCATTTCCACTACAGCGGCCTTACCAGCTAGAGGCAGCTCTCCACACTACAGGGCTGTCATCCTCACTGCCCGAGTGCTGCACTGTGGCTGAGTGCACGCACTGACATTTATTAGCCGAATTAATCAGACGCATCAGGCTCATTTCCAATATGGCCACATTTCTTTATATCGGTACCAATCCAGTATCACACCTCTAAAAATAACCTATTTAAAATTCGTTTCAAAATTATGTCAACCTGTATTAAGGTTAAAACTTGAATGTATTTAAATAATGTTAAAAAAAAGTCAAGGAGTACATGCACTGCCAAATTTTTAAGGAAAATTAAACCATTGAACTTAGGGAAACCAAGAAGTAGGCATCTGAAACCAGTGTTTGTTAAAGTGATAAAGTGGTTATGACAGCTGTAGCCTCTTCTGCAGTTGTAGAGAGAATATTTTCTTCATTTCATTCAGTTAAATTCAGTACAATAAGTAAGCTCATTCAACCCTGAGTAATTTATTAGGACTTGGAAAAGCAGGAAAGCCATTTCCCTTCTCAAATGTATGAATACAAACAAGGTGTGAGATGAGATTAAGTAGTTCTAAAATTTTGAAAGACCATGACAAGCCAACCAGTTCAATTAACTAACTACAGATAATGCTTCATTTTAATATTAACTCCTTTATTAGATAAAGTAAAATATGCTTTGATATACTTCCTTGTGTATCTTGTACATAACACAGCTTTATCTGCTAGAAAATTTTAAAATGCTCATTTTTTAAAATTAAATGAATTCTAATTTATAGTAGAGGTGCACTGATATATCAGTGGTATACTGGATCAGCACCAATAAAAGGAAAATTAACATCATCGGCCATTGGCTTTTTTTGGCCAGTGTAGCCGATATCACTTATAAATGCAGCAAAAGTTTGCATACGGCCGCAGCATGCACATGGCCAGGAATGCAGCCAGGCAGCTAGGACAGCATCGTCCTGCCAATAAGTCTGTGGGAGAGAAGGGGTGGGGGCAGATTGAGGCCCCCACGGTAAGGAAAAGAGTGGGGCAGGGATGCCCAACCCCAGGGCCAGGAGTGGGACAGAGCTATGAGCAGCAGCTGGTCCAGGAGATGTGGGGAGGGAGGGTGGCTTCCCGCCACTGCACACACCCCCAGGGGAGGCATGTGCCTCTCCAGATTTGTGCACACAGTGGTGGCAGGCTACCCACTGAGGGCTCAGGGCAAGGGGCTGTGACAGTCTCTTCCTGACAAGGAGGCTGGGTAGAGACAGGGAGGTTCAGCTACGCAGGGTGGGCAGCAGCGACACTGGGAAGGGTGGCTACAGCCTCCGAAGCCTCCCTTAGCGCCACCCCTGCTTGAGGCTCTCTGCTCTACTGCCTCTCCCTCGGGAGCCCCACGCTGCAGGGAAGGCAGGGGATATGTGGCCAGTGCAAATCTCCTAAGGGAAGGCAGCAAAGCAGAGTGCTCCAAGAAGAGCCAGCACTAGGTGGGGGGGGGGGCTATAGCCACCCCAAAATTCCCTGTAGCCCTCCCTGCACAACAAAATTCCCCCATAGCCCCACCACAGCCACCCCTCCCAGCGCCACCACTGGCCACCCTACACATCTGA
Source organism: Crocodylus porosus (assembly GCF_001723895.1). Taxonomy (NCBI): domain Eukaryota; kingdom Metazoa; phylum Chordata; order Crocodylia; family Crocodylidae; genus Crocodylus; species Crocodylus porosus. Next base: position 60,025,710 of record NW_017728886.1, read on the forward strand.
GCTTGACCTGCCCCCACACCAGGAAGAGGCTGGTGCAGCCCCTGGCCCTGAGCCCATAGTGGGCAGCACACCCACCCTCCCATGCACAAATCCAGGCAGGAGGGGGCACATGCCTCCCCCAAGGGTGTGTACAGAAGCAGAGAGCTCCCCACCCCTGCTGTATACCCCCCAGATGGGCTGTCCACAATTTTTTTAGTGCTACCAAAACCACCTACGATCTGAGCACACAAAGAACAACGCCCTTGAGACCTATGGATGGAGGGAAGAGGAGCCATCAACACCCATTGGAAGGAGCATTTTAAAGACCTCTGATTTCCACTTGACTCCTACTGCCAGGCCCTTCTTCCCCAGGAGGCAGAGGGTAGACCATGGTCACCCTCCAGGACAAGGAAGGACACTGGGACCTCCCCTTCTGTCCAGCCACGAGGTTGGACCAAGGTGGTCAAGGGCCCCAAGGCCTGCCGCACCAGGTCCCCACACCATTGGAGCTTTGAAACATGTATGAGCCCTCCAGCGGGCTTTAAACTAGGCTCATCGGGGGAAGGGCAAGATGAGGGTGGAGGAAACATCAGACTGCCAGACCAAACAGCACCCACAACTACAGCCCAGCCCAGACCAACGAGCAAAGCGAATAAACAGGTAAGAGAGAGGGGCCAGGGTAACTCTGGGACTAGGGGGTCAGTATACACACCCACAGGAGGCCTCAAATGCCTCTACACAAATGCTCGCAGTATGGGCAACAAGCAGGAGGAACTCACCCTCCTGCTGGCTGACGCCAGCCCGGACATAGTGGGGATTACGGAAACGTGGTGGGACGCAACGCATGATTCGGCAGTGAATGTCAAGGGCTATAGGCTGTACAGGAGGGACAGGATAGGCGCTCTATATTAAGGAGGAATACACATCCTCATTAATTAGCAAGGAGTCAGGGGAGGGACACTCTGAAGTGCTTTGGGTTAGAGTACAAGGCAGTCGAGGGGAAAGGGACTTAACGGTGGGAGTCTACTACAGACCTCCCAACCAGGGAGAA
>NW_017728886.1:60026750-60034828 GCF_001723895.1 Crocodylus porosus
GGAGACTCCATCCTGAGGTGGACTGAGGGGGCAATCTGCTGCCCCGACCCCTTGGCACAGGAAGTCTGCTGCTTCCTGGGAGCCTGTATCCGAGACATTGTGGAGAAGATCCCTAAACTCCTCCAGCCCACTGACCACTACCCTCTGCTCCTTATTCATGTGGGCACCAAATGACACAGCTTGGAGCGCTCCCAGCCGGGTCATGAAGCACTACAGGGATTTGGGAGCAGGGCTTAAGGGGTTGGGGGGCGCAGGTGGTGTTTTCCTTGATCCTTCCAGCTTTGGGCTACGGGCTGAAGAGGGAGAGGAGGATCCAGGTAGTGAACCAAAAGATGCGGTGCCAGTGTTATCAGGAAGGCTTCGGCTTTCATGACCATAGTCTGCTCTTTGGTGAGAGAGGCAGCAAGCTGCTGGGAAGGGACAGCCTCCACCTCTCTCCACTGGGGAGGAGGCTCTTCTCAGCCAGACTGGCTGACCTGCTCTACCAGGCTTTAAACTAAGCCCGCCAAGGGACAGGGGGACTACCGCCACTGCTGGCCCACTGAGAAACCCTTGCAAAAAGCCAGCAGGCCAGGGCACTTAAGGGAGCCCACCCTTGCCCCAGCCCTGGAACAATCTGTAGGCAAGGCACGGGCCCCCAAATGGACACTTGCCTGCCTGTACACCAATGCCAGGAGCTTGGGGAATAAACAGGAGGAACTTGTCCTCCTGCTTAACACAAATAATTATGATGTCACAGAGCTAACAAAGACTTTGTGGGACTCCACCCATGACTGGACCATGGGTATAGACAGCTATACCCTGTACAGGAGGAATCAAGTGGACAAAAGGGGTGGGAGTGTAGCTCTCTCTGTCAAGGAAAGCTATGCATCCCTGCAAGCCAACACTGGTGGCCAGGGTGGATGACTGGAGACCCTCTGGGTTAAAAAGCCTGTGGGAAACACAGCACAGAGGATACAATGGTGGGAGTCTACTACAGACCTTCCTCACAGAAACAAGAGCTTGACCAGGAGTTCGCCAGGGAATTGGCTGAGGCTGCACACTCCCAGTCCATGGTTGTCATGGGAGACTTCAACAACCCAGACATCTCATGGGAAGAGCGCTCAGCCAAATCTGAACAGTCACAAAGTTTCCTCACATATGTGGATGAGCTCTGATGCAAGTCTACAGGCCAACAAGAGGTAAAGCACTGCTTGACTTGGTACTGGCAACCGGGGATGACCTAATCAGCAACCCAGCGATCGAAGGGACACTGGGTGACAGCGACCATGAGCTGATCACCTTCACCATTTGCCAAAAAGCTGGCAAGTCAGTCAGCAGTACAGAGGTCCTCAACTTCAGGAGGGCTGACTTTGACAAGCTCAGGAGGCTTGTCGGTGAGGCCCTAAGGGATCACAACCCCAAGAGGAGGGGAGTCCAGGAAGAGTGGTTGCTCCTCAAAAGGAAGAATCCTAGATGCACAAGCTAAGTCTATTCCATCTTGGAGGAAAGGCACCAAAAGGGCACAGCAGCCCCCTTGGCTCAACAAGGAACTACCGGACCCCTCCTGCATCTAAAAAGAAAGACCTACAAAAGGATGGAGGATGGGATCCACCTCCAAGGAGGAATACTCTGCACTGGTCCAGACCTGCAGGGAGCAAAACAGGAAAGCCAAGGCTGAGATGGAACTCCAACTGGCTACAAGTATCAAGAACGATAAAAAGCCCTTTTTTAGATATGTGAGGAGCCAGACAAAAAGGCAAAGGCAATATTGGACCCCTGCTAAATCAGAAGGGACAATTGACAACCAACGCCGAGGAAAACGCCAACTTACTAAACGGGTACTTTGCATCGGTCTTTCACAAGTCCCATGGGATGCCCCTGCCCATCACAGGGCAGGGACGCCCGGGTGAGGGTGATTCCTGGCCCTTCTTCAATGCTGACCTCGTAAAGGAACACCTTGAAAGGCTGGACACCTTCAAGTCAGCCAGCCCTGACAATCTACACCCCAGAATACTCAAGGAGCTGGCTAGCATCATAGCTCAGCCCCTGGCATGGATCTTCGAGAGCTCCTGGCACACTGATGAAGTGCCCAAGGACTGGAAGAAAGCCAATGTGGTGCCTATCTTCAAGAAAGGGAGGAAAGTGGATCTGGCAAACTACAGGCCCATCAGCCTGGCCTCTATCCTGGGGAAGGTCTTAGAAAAGATTATCAAAGCGGCTATTCTTAGAAAAAATTATCAAATAGGCCATTCTTAATGGACTGGCCAATGGCAACATCCCAAGGGATAGCCAGCACGGGTTTGTTGCAGGCAGGTCGTGCTTGCCCAAACTCATTTCCTTTTACGACCAGGTGCCCTATCACCTGGACAAGGGAGAGGAGATTGATGTCGTATATATCTCAACTTGAAAAAAGCCTTCAATCTGGTATCCCGTGATCCCCTCTTGGCAAAACCAGCCATCTGCGGTCTCAGGTCCATCACAATCTGCTGGCTGGGGAACTGACTCTGGGATTGGACCCAGAGGGTGGTGGTTGATGGAAGTCAATTGTCATGGTGCCCTGTGACCAGTGGGGTCCCTCAAAGCTCTGTCCTTGGATCCATATTATTCAACATCTTCATTAATGATGTGGACACCGGAGTCAGAAGCAGACTGGCCAAGTTTGCCAATGAAACAAACTTTGGGGTAAAAGCATACACATCTGAGGACGGCGGGGAATCCAGGCTGAACTTGACAGGCTCAGGAAATGGACAGATGAGAACCTGATGGTGTTTAACACCAAAAAATGCAAGGTCCTCCACCTCTTAAGCAAAAACCTGCAGCATGCTTATAGGCTCAGCAGTGCTACACTGGCTAGCGCTATGGACGAAAGGGACTCGGGTGTCATGATGCTGACCACAAGATGAACACGAGCCTTCAATGTGATGCTGCAGCTAGTAAAGCAAACAAAACGCTGGCTTGCATTCATAGGTGCTTCTCAAGCAAATCCCAGGACGTCATTCTCCTGTTGTACTCGGCCTTGGTGAGGCCGCAGCTGGAGTACTGCATCCAGTTTTGGGATCCACAATTCAAAAGGGATGTGGAGAAGCTTGAGAGAGTGCAAAGGAGAGCCACATGCATGATCAGAGGTCAGGAAAAGAAACCTTATGATGACAGGCTGAGAGCTATGGGATTCTTCAGCCTGAAAAAGCACAGGCACTGGGGCGATCTGATGGCCACCTATGATTTTTTTATGGTGTTCACCAGGATCTGGGGGGAACGTTTGTTCACCAGAGCGCCCCAAGGGATGACAAGGTTGAACTGTCAAACTACTGCAAGACCATTTCAGGCTGGACATAAGGAATTTACTGTCCAAGCCAAGGTCTGGAATAGCCTGCCATCGGAGGTGGTTCAAGCATCTACTTTGAATGCCTTCAAGACAAAATTTGGATGTTTATCTTGCTGGGATCCCATGACCCCAGCTGACTTCCTGCCCCTGGGGCAGGGGGCTGGGCTCGATCTTCTGAGGTCCTTTCCAGCACTAATGTCTATGAAAAGCTATGAATCTAAATATAACAGAGGGATCACCTTGCTGTCCACGACAAGAAAGATCATTGTGAGAATCCTCTTGCACCATCCCCTTCCAGTTGCTAATGAGCTCTTCCCAGAATCTCAGTGTGCGTTTAGGGCATTAAGAGGTACACCTGACATCTTCTTCACTGCTCACCAGCTGCAGGAAAAATGCCAGAACAACATAACCCTTTCTACACGGCCTTCTTTGACCTCTCTAAAGCCTGACTCTGTCAACCAAGAAGCAATGTGGAGGATCCTTTTGAAGTACAAGTACCCACTGAAGTTCATCACCATTCTCTGCTTGCTCCGTGACAGTATGCAAGCGATGGTTCTCAGTAACAGATCCATCACGGACCCTTTTTGAGGTTAAGACAGAATTGTTAAACAAGGCTACATCATCGCTCCAAAACTCTTCCCAATATTCCTTACTGTGATGCTGCATCTGATCACCAACAAGCTTCCAGTCAGAGTGGAGCTAAAATACCAAAATGGATAAGCTGTTTAATCTCAGCCAACTCCAAGCCAAAAGAAAGACTACCCTGACCTCAACTACCGAGCTCCAGTACACTGACGATGCTGCAGCATGCACTCACCTCAGAAGCAGACCTTCAGGTAACTGTTGATGTCTTTACTGACGCATACAAGAAAATGGGACTGACACTTAATATTCAGAAGACTAAGGTCCTCTATCAACAAGCTCTTACTGAACAATGCCTAGTTCTGATCATTTAGATTTATAGCAAAACTATGGAAAATATTGAGTATTTTCCATACCTCCAAAGTCCTCTCTCACAGAAGGCTGACAATGATGAAGAAACCTAACATTATCTCAAACATTCAAGTGCAATTTTGACACCTTAGGAAATGGGTGTTCAAAGATTGTAATATCAGAACAAAAACCAGGCTCATGGTTAATCAAGCAGTTGTGATCCCCACTTTACTATGTGGAGCTGAGAAGTGGACAACATACAGGAAACACTTCAAGTTATGGAGGAGTATCATCAACTCCATTTACAGAAGATCCTTTCAATACAGTGGGAAGACAGATGCATCAATATTAGCATCCTCTCACATGCAAACACCATGAGCATCAAGGCAATGACCATCCAACAACAAACTCGCTGGGCCAGACATCTGATTTCTGACTCCAGCCTCACAAAGCATGTTTTATTCTCCCAGCTCATTAAAGCATACACTCAAGAGGAGAACAGAGGAAGTACTTCAAGGACATCCTCAAGGCAACCTTGAAAAAAAAAAAAAAAAAAAAAAAACAACATCAACACCAACTCATGGGAGACTACCATCCAGGACAAACCCAAATGCAAGGATCTCAGTACTTTGAAACATTAGGACAACAAAATATGGAAAAGCAGGAGTGACAGAAACCATGTCATGGACCGAATCAAGAACTCAGACCCAACCACCATGCACAGAAACATGTGTCCATATTGCAACAGGGTTTGTCAATCCCAGATCAGCCTCATCATCTATGCTTTATCTGTAGGTCTGAATTTTCATAGAAGACAACCATTTTTCATTGCAAGGGACTGCTGATGAAAATGACTCTTCACATGTTGGAAGAGATGGCTGAGGAGGAAAATATTTGCCCCTATCTTTTAGATATTTGCTTAGTCAAAGTTATCAGCTTGAAGTCCTATCTACATAGCAAAATACAAAAGACTAGTACGATAAGTCACATTTATTTTTAAAATGCTTACAATGTTACCTTCAAGCCCTTTATCTAATTAATTACAGTAGTCCTCTGGAGCCTCCCATTAAATTCTGCAGGTGATCTTACTTCTTGCTGAGCAAAAATTCCAACACTTGAGTTACTAGAGTACTGTTTGTACTCCACAATTACAGCATCTTGATTAAGAAGATTATGCAAAACCAGAATAATGTTGGTTTATAAAACTTTTACATTTCCCAAATGACCAATAAAATGTAATCTCTGATTTGGGATATACAGTGAACCCCAATCCCTACTGAGGACTAAATGTACTACTGATGTGACGCAACCTTCTTGCACGAAACTGAATGAGAAAGCAGAGATGAAAACATTGCTTTCCATCATATGGGAACAAGATATATATGTCTGTTCATTTCTACCCGCTGTGGTGAAAGTCCAGAGAGATTTCTCAAGAAAAAAAAAAAAAATCAAAATAAAACTGGTTTCTAAACAGCAGTGACAGGAAGGGAGGGCATTCTCTAGGGAATGACAACTCCTTTCCATAAGATTGCAAGCATATAGCTACCAAAGTAAAACTGCCACAGAGCAAGTTACTAGTCCCTTTGTATCACTGTTCACTTCCTTAGGCCCAGAGAAAGGATCAAGTTTAAACTCAGAGGTGCTCCAGCAGAAAGTCAATTCAAAACAGATTTTTGGCAAAGAAAGCTCCCAGAGGTTCTAAGAAGTATTTTACTTGATATTAAGAGACAGAGCTGACAAACACATGCTCTGTATACATGCAAAAAAATGTCAAGTTCTCTACTATAATGCTAAGGCAAATCTTGTACATGTATGACAACGAATACAGAACCTTCAGTGCCCAGATTACAATACAGGTTATTTAAAGTAAGGTAACACACGCTCAAACTTGGTAATCGTTCATTATTGTATAGAAAGTTTTGCATATGGAACAAATTAATTTCCATTGCATGGCTTCAGGGAGCCAATCGCTACGTTGCACATACCTGATAGAAAACCGACAGTAAATTGCTCTAGACTAGAACCCAGAAAGCCCCGTGATCCAAGCTCATCTTTTCCTCGCTAGTGTTTGTATTTATGTTTCTGTGCAATGTACGGTCTTTGCTTTTAAGCCTAGCCTTATATCCTTACTTTTAGAAGGGAGTCAAGCAACATTAGCTGTAAAATAATGGAGCCGTTATCATAAAGAAGTAAGGCTAGAAAGGACCCCAAGAGATCATCTAACCAGGGACTGAAACCGCAACTTTGGTGTTATTTACACCAGGCTTTAACGCTGTAGTCTCCAAAGTGGGGTGCACAAGACGATCCATTGGGGTGCGGGGAAAAAATATTAGAACTTCTATTTCTATAAATATACATATATTGGGGGTATATGCTCAAAAATTGTTTTACTGATGGGGGTGCGTGCTCAAAAATTTTTTTACTGATAGGGGTGCGCGATCAAAAAAGTTTGGAGACCACTGCTCTAACCAACCAAACTAAATGGCTGCTCACTCTTTTTCTGTTGAAATGGAGAAGAAAGCTCAGCTCTCCAATGACAGATACAAATCTTATCCGCTGAATCTTAAGCTGAACAAGCCGAATCTGCATAATGATACCTACTACTCTAACCACTAGCACACTCTCAAAAACAGGAATTTCACCAAGAATCCTGATCCTGAGTTTTCTACTGCTGTCTACAAAACAGTTGTGTAATCTACCAGGAGTCATATTCTTTATTATGTGGTCCACTAAGGAATAACACTAATTGAAGCGGTAGAGATTGGGGATGGGGGTCTAAAGGTCCTCATTGTAAACCCCATTACTAAGAAACACAGTGACTGACTCAGTCTGGTATATGAAGGAATTTCTGTTTGCAGCTTTAATTTCAAAACAATAGATTTAATCCAAGAGAGAAAAAAAAAACATTTTAAAACAGGCCTTATAGTTGAACCATCATAATTTGTCAGTCACAGTGCTGCATGCAACAAAACACAGGTTGCATTTTTCTGTCATTTGTCATACGTTTTCGCTGCTTCTACTGCACACTGTCAGGATGGACAACTGAGAGATAATGTGCATGCTAGTGTGCATTATCATAATGAGGAGAATCGAGTCCCTCAGCAGAAAGGAAACCAGATCTGGAAAAGCCATGCTATTTCAAAAACCTTTAGAGAAAGACTTTGGGCCATGTCACACATTAAATTTAAGGCAAGTTAACTGCACTTAAAATGCAAATGTTCACATATTCAAGCAGTAAAACATATGCTAAATGCTATCTTATTGTGGCAAAGTTAGGACTTTTCACGGAAGAAATATCTCCAGATGACATTAAATAGCATGTGTTCTGCTATCGTCCAAAAACTCAACAGAAATAATATGAGCAATTTGCAGTCCCAGAGATGGGACCAACAATCATCTAATTGTCACCAGAGTCTCAACCAGCCCTAGTAAAGCGTTTGTTGGTCTTGAACCGGCCCTGGTGCAGCACAAACATGTTTTTTAGGATCGGCAAACATGCAGGGCCAGAGTCTTGAACCAACTCCAGTGAGTCAGCCCCTGCACTACACCAGCTAATTACCAATCCCAATGCCAGGACAACACCAGGGCCAGTTCAAGACCCAAGCTCCCCATGTTTGCAGCTCCTAAAAACTCTGTTTACACTACACAGTTCAAGACCTCAGTACAGTTTCACAGCTTGGATCAGCAAGCTGGAAATCATGTTAGAGATCATGGTAAATACTACCGTGCAACTGCTCAGAACATGTTCTAATTTTTAGTATGGTACAGGTAAGGCTTACTATGACCTAAATAAAACATGTTCCAAGTGTCCCATGTGACAAGGCCTTTAAACATATTC
>NW_017728886.1:60034928-60040454 GCF_001723895.1 Crocodylus porosus
GGTAGAGATTGGGGATGGGGGTCTAAAGGTCCTCATTGTAAACCCCATTACTAAGAAACACAGTGACTGACTCAGTCTGGTATATGAAGGAATTTCTGTTTGCAGCTTTAATTTCAAAACAATAGATTTAATCCAAGAGAGAAAAAAAAAACATTTTAAAACAGGCCTTATAGTTGAACCATCATAATTTGTCAGTCACAGTGCTGCATGCAACAAAACACAGGTTGCATTTTTCTGTCATTTGTCATACGTTTTCGCTGCTTCTACTGCACACTGTCAGGATGGACAACTGAGAGATAATGTGCATGCTAGTGTGCATTATCATAATGAGGAGAATCGAGTCCCTCAGCAGAAAGGAAACCAGATCTGGAAAAGCCATGCTATTTCAAAAACCTTTAGAGAAAGACTTTGGGCCATGTCACACATTAAATTTAAGGCAAGTTAACTGCACTTAAAATGCAAATGTTCACATATTCAAGCAGTAAAACATATGCTAAATGCTATCTTATTGTGGCAAAGTTAGGACTTTTCACGGAAGAAATATCTCCAGATGACATTAAATAGCATGTGTTCTGCTATCGTCCAAAAACTCAACAGAAATAATATGAGCAATTTGCAGTCCCAGAGATGGGACCAACAATCATCTAATTGTCACCAGAGTCTCAACCAGCCCTAGTAAAGCGTTTGTTGGTCTTGAACCGGCCCTGGTGCAGCACAAACATGTTTTTTAGGATCGGCAAACATGCAGGGCCAGAGTCTTGAACCAACTCCAGTGAGTCAGCCCCTGCACTACACCAGCTAATTACCAATCCCAATGCCAGGACAACACCAGGGCCAGTTCAAGACCCAAGCTCCCCATGTTTGCAGCTCCTAAAAACTCTGTTTACACTACACAGTTCAAGACCTCAGTACAGTTTCACAGCTTGGATCAGCAAGCTGGAAATCATGTTAGAGATCATGGTAAATACTACCGTGCAACTGCTCAGAACATGTTCTAATTTTTAGTATGGTACAGGTAAGGCTTACTATGACCTAAATAAAACATGTTCCAAGTGTCCCATGTGACAAGGCCTTTAAACATATTCTTGTGAATTGTGAACATTTGGTTTCCTACTATTCACAGTTAATGAACTGCATTATTTTATGAAGTGTGCTCTAGAGCAGTGGTCTCCAAACTTTTTTGATTATGCACCCCTATCAGTAAAAAAGTTGAGCAGGCAACCCCAATATATGTATATTTATATAAATATAAAATATAAAATAGAAGTTCTGGTATTTTCTTCCCGCACCCCAATGGATCGTCTTGCACACACCCCACTTTGGAGACCACTGCTCTATAGAAAGTATTTGCATGATGAAATGAATGTTAGATACAGAACTGAAAAGAACCAATTTGCAAATTTATCTGACAATATATGCTACAAATTGATAAGGGGAAAATGGACTAAAATGATACTGTCCATTTCAGCTGTAACACTGCGTTTTGCTTAAATCCTGCCAGTCCATCAAAAACACAAAGGCTATTTTTACAAGACTTGATTTTACATCTTTTGTATAGAAAAGTTATTTTTGTTTTCAATTGTCAGGGTAAACATACAGCAAAGACGTGTGCAAAGCCCAAGCATTTCAAACTGCCTATTCAGACAACTTTGCCCATTATCAAAAACTGTACAGAGTATTAAACAAAGCCCTATTCCTAAAAACCTCACTCACACATATAAACAGCATACTCTGATGAGTTTCAGAAAATCAAAAAGAACTATTTCATGCATAAAAACTATACAAGTGAGTTTTTCAGGATACGGAGAAGAAAACTTGAAGGAAAAAATATATAAACTCTCAAATCTCAAAAAACTGTTGCTATCTTAACACACTACTGCAACTCAGGCAATGAGATAGCATTTTATTAATCATTTCAAACTCAAAATAGTTACTTGTGTAGTGCATTACTTAATGTAGTAACCATCTGCTGTACTGCCTGCAAAAACACTTTAGGCCAGTGGAACTCGAACTTTGAGAGTGATGGGACGCTACTTTGCTCCAGCAAGGGAGAAAGGGGAGAGAGGAGGAGGTAGCTGCCAATGTCAGGTGGAAGGGATATTGCCAAATAAGCAGCATTTGCCAAAGGGGAGGGGAGAAGCCAGATCCAGTCACTTCAGGGGCATGTCCAGCCAATGGGTTGTTGTAGGTTGAGGATCACTGCTCAACCCCTGAACCACAGGCCAGATTCGTGCTACCAGCCCACGGAACTCCCCAAAGCATTGGGGAAAGTGGCAGGGGTGCAGCAGCATTAATAGCTGCTCCACTGCTGCCAAATTTCTGGACCTGTGGGGAGCTCCAATAGGCTGGATAACAGAGCCCTGCACACTAGATCATGCCAGCCTTACCCCACACTACTCATCCAGCCCACAGAGCCAGATGGCTGGGCACCACTGCTTTAGGTGACGTACTTTGCAAATATGACTAGCTTCAAATGGACAACCATGCATCTCTCACCTATCTGTATTGTAGTTTTAGGAAGCAGTTAACCAACATGACTGCAGAATTCACACCCAATCCACTCTTCAGGAACAGGCCTAAAAACAAGGTATTGAACAACCAGCTCTGCATCGACCTATCCGTTTGCACTATAAATCTCCTGAACAGAAATCTATGCAATATCATTTGAAGATGTGGCTTTTCTCTCCAACATGAAGTTCAACCCAGAGTTTACTAAGCCGCTTCATTTTCCCCCATTTATATTTATACAGAAACAAAACAGCCATTACCAAATAAGAATGAAGACAGACCTGCCAGTATAAAACACATAGCTGAAAATAACACAGTAATATAGACCAGCAAATATTTAGACCATCTTTTGGCCACATACATTCTTTATGAGCAATTCAAGTTACCTTAAAGCACCCACCATAAGCAAGCCTATTTTTTCTAAAATGTCACCAACATAAACTTAATTTACTGATAACATATAAATATCCAGCAGTTTCCCTCAGTGATTTGTTGAGCAAGCACACAAAGATTCCTTAAGCTCTCAACTGAAATCAAGCACCGAAGACTAGAGGTACAGTGATACATTGGTCCACACCGATATGAAGAAAAATTTCTGATTTGGAAACTGGCACGATGCAGCCGATAATTTGTCCGATAAATGCCCACGCACGTGTGCAGACAAAGTGCAGCACATAGGCAGTGAGAAGCAGAGCCAGCAGCGTGGAGCACTGCATGCAGCTGGTAAGTCTGGTGTGGTGGAAGGCCCCAGCCTGCCCCCAAGCAGATCTGGGGGCACACCCTCCCCCAGCGCCCTCCCAGACGAGCAGTGGAAGCAGCAGTGGGAACCACCAGACAAGCACTAGACGAGCCACATGCAGCAGCAGGAGCCACCCCCGCTCCCTCCCTCTCACCCCCCATGCCATGCCTCAATCCTGCCCCAGCCCCGGCTTCAGCCTGCAGCTGCAGCCTGCCTCACACCACACAGACCCAGGGGTACATGTTCCCACCCCCTCCCAGACAATCCACCTGCAGCTCTGTCTCAAGCCCCTCCCCACCCCGGCTGATCAGCACCTGCCCCTGCCCCAGCCCCATTCCCTCCCTCACTGCAAGGGCATTAAGAGCTGCCTATCAGAAACTGGATCAGTATCAGCCAATATGCTTCCTTTAAAATCGGCTATTGGTGTTGACCCCAAAAAAATCTCTATCAGTGCACCCCTCCCTAGGGCATGGCAAAGTTATATTCAGGACACAATTTTAATCTCATTATTCAGGGAGCTAAGCCTTCCTTACCTACATTCAGAAGATGACTAAAGAGCAGGTTCTAAAAGATGTAGGAGCTGGCAGGGATGGGGAGGGGGGCAGCATACTAATACAAATCAAGATCAGGTTACAAAGTGATTCCAAAAGAACCACAACAAACAACATTAAGGATTAATGCAAGATTTATACTATATGCCATATAAACAGCATCTATTATGGTTGTTGACATACGACTGGGAAAGAAACAAAAACTCAGCCACACAAGAAAGACAAACTCCATGTTAATTGAAAAAGACAAACCAAGTGAGTAATGAGTATATATAAAATAGCCTATGCCATTTTTATCACCCAAATGACACATTGCCAAATTTATGACAGAGACAGTCAAACTATGTTTCAAATCACTGGATTTATATTTTTAACCAGGAATGCCTGTGTCTGGCTTTTTACCACACTGTCTAGTCTCATTTGATTACTATCAATGTATATATTAATATACACTAAGTATATGTCTACCTCAGATGTGTATATGATCCTTATGTTTTATTCTGTAAAACTAAATTCTTCCATAATGAATGAACATTAATTTCAACAATGCCATTCTGAACAATGCATTGCAATAAATAACTACACATCAGTTTTAAAAGTAATGGAGAAAGATTACTTTCTACTTAGCTGCATTTTGTTTGTGATGGATGGGGGAGCAAAGGAGCAGATCCAGCAACAACTGACGTGGAGGCAAGAGCAAGATAGCTTGTTTCTCAGTACCATGCCTATAGGCAAAAGTTAAATCTGATAAATTAAACTTATTTAACCCATGCAGAAGATCCACCATTTTGTGCATCATGCATCTCCCCCTTCTTCCCAACCCTACCTCCAAGCAGCCTAGTGCCTGGAAACAGCTTTGTGAAGAGCGGCATACATTTTGTTTCATTCAAAGAAAAAAGGTTAAGAAATTTCAGCCAAGTGAAATGAGGTCTGGAAACTAGTAAAACAACAAGACTGAATGATTAATAGTTGTTAGGAAAGAGAATCAGAAATATGAGACTAGATCTCTTCCCAGCTATTAGGCATCTAAACAGCACTTAGACACCTTTGGATCTAAGCTTCAAGCCTAAAAGGCTGTTATTGTAACAAGCAGATAGATCTGGCTTTCCTGCTCTCTGGGACTCAGCCTTAAGGCCAAGATGAAGGCCTGTTACAAAAAGTAGAAACCTTAATTTCTTTCAGGACTTGAGCAGTACAGGAGCACTACACTCATACACTCAGAAGCCTAAGTACTTCTTATCAAATAAAAGTTGGAATGAGATCAGCCCCAAAAACTTAACAGACTGCAACTAAGTTTTTTTGTTCAGTGACACAACAAATACAATTGGAGGAGTGAGAGAAGTAGATATCAAATAGAGGGAATAGGTATCTTCGTTACTCTCTTCATAACTGTTTAATGTTAGCCTAGAAAAGATATCCCTTCATAAATTGCTATAAAACATGAAACTATGCCTTACTGTAGTACAGAAGTCAGCGATGAGACAGACTGTGCCATGCATAGTTGACTGATGAGACCTTTTAAACACTAAAATAATTGAAGTAAAACCCCAATAGTAAAATTACCAGTAAGACATCAACAGGAGGCGCTACTTCACGGTCAGGGCGGCTAGGGTCTGGAACCAGCTTCCAAGAGAAGTGGTGCTGGCTCCTACCCTGGGGGTGTTTAAGAGGAGGTTAGATGAACATCTTGCTGAGGCCGTTTGACCCCAGTACTCTTTCCTGCCATGG
>NW_017728886.1:60040554-60053788 GCF_001723895.1 Crocodylus porosus
CGTTTGACCCCAGTACTCTTTCCTGCCATGGCAGGGGGTCGGACTAGATGATCTGCTCAGGTCCCTTCCGACCCTAGAAACTATGAAACACACATGCACTTAAAATTCAGTAGACATTTCCAACCAACACCATCGGTGGCCAGAATCTGCTGCTACAATTTGCTACCCTTGCCATTCGCAGGGGATACACTCTTGTATCCCTCGCAAATGGCAAAACCCATGAATAAAGCACTGTGTTCATGAATGCTGTGCCCCCGGCGGCTGCGGGGGTCAGAGGGGACATGACTGCACTGGCAATGGCAGGAGCACGGCGGCAGCAAGCACAGAGCTCCCAAGGAATTCCTTTAAATGTATTAAGTCCCCATTTTCAAAAAAAAAGAAGAGAGAAGACCTGGGCAACTCTAGGCCCATTAGTCTTACTTCGATCCTACGTAAGCTCTTTGAGAAAACTATCCAGGACATCTGGGAAGGACCAGCAGGGGAGATGATGCTCAGGGACAACCAGCATCCCTGAGTTCATTAGGGGCAGGTCCTGTCAGACCAACCTGATTGCCTTCTAGGATCAGGTCACAAAATCATTGGACACAGGTGTCACAGTGGATGTAGTTTTTCTGGACTTCAGGAAGCCCTTTGACACTGTCTCCCACCCCATTCTCATTCAAAAGCTAGGGGACTGTGGCATTGATGCCTATGCAGTCAGATGGATCGCAAATTGGCCGAGGGGCCAAACCCCGAGTGGTGGTAGACAGGTCACATTTGACTTGGAGGGATGTGGGCAGTGGAGTCCCCCAGAGCTGTCCTCAGGCCCACACTGTTCAATTTCTTTATTAGCGACTTGGACGAGGGAGTGAAAAGCACCCTGTTCAAATTCGCGGATGACACCAAGATTTGGGGTGAGGTGAGCACACTAGAAGGGAGGGACAGGATACAGCTGGACCTGGATAGGTTACAGGGGTGGGTGAATGAAAATAGGATGGAATTCAATACTGATGAGTGCAGGGTACTGCACTTGGGCAGTAAGAACCAGCAGTATATCTATAGGTTAGGGAACTCCCTTCTCAAAAGCAGAGACAGAAAGAGATCATGGAGTCATCATTGATTCCAAAATGAACATGGGCACGGTCAGTAAGGCTAACTGCACCTTGTTATGCATCCACAGATCCTCCCCCTCTATGTGACACTAGTCAGGCCACAGTTGGAGTACTGCATCCAGTTCTGGGCACCACATTTCAGGAGGAATGTGGACAGCATTGAGAGGGTCCAGAGGAGGTCTACTCGCATGATCCAGGGACCACAGGGCAGATCCTACAAGGAGAGGCTATGGGACCTGAACCTGTTCAGCCTTCACAAGAGAAGGCTGAGAGGGGACCTGGTGACCGTCTATAAACTTACCAGGGGGGACCAGCAGGGAATGGAAGAGACCCTGTTCCCCCGAGCACCTCCCGGAGTAACAAGGAATAATGGCCATAAGTTGTTGGAGAGTAGGTTCAGCCTGGACATTAGAAGGCACTACTTCACAGTCAGGGCAGCTAGGATCTGGAACAAACTTCCAAGGGACGTGGTGGTGGCTCCTACCTTGGGGGTCTTTAAGAGGAGGTTTGATAATTACCTAGCTGGGGTCATATGAGCCCAGTATTCTCTCCTGCCCAGGGCAGGGGGTCAGACTTGAAGATCTACTTAGGTCCATTCCGACCCTACATCTATGAATCTATTTAAGATGCAGGTTCAGCATTAGCAAACATTTGAAACCGCAAATGTCGAACCAGCAAATAGCGAGGGTTTGCTATACAAAATATTGACCTTTCTGGAAAGTGTGAACACCTCTCGTATTTGCAAAATCCCTTTGAATTTCAATGGGGCAAAAATCCTCAGGCTGGCAAAGTGACTTTTCTTTAAACAATGAAATTCTGTTGAAGTATTGCTGGGAAATACATTTTTGAAGAATGCAAGCAACAGAAGGAAACTGGCAAAAACAGCAACATTTTAGTAGTACGCCCAGATAGCAACTGGGAATAGAATCTAACACCAGGCCCACACACTGCCATCAAAGTAGCATTATCAGAAGACAATGCATTGGGAACTCCAAGTAGAGATGGTTTCAGGAGAGGCAAGAACAAATAGCCTCCCTCTTCTCCCTCTCCCCAGAACAAATCCCACCCATCACTCCTATGGTCCATCTGCCTTTTGGAGGCAAATGGGCAAGGCACGCACACACACGCACACTTTCCAAGGGAAATGGAGGAATAGGAGAGAGAGCACACGGGTGGAATCTCACTCGTAATATAAGCCAAATACATGCTTGGAGGGATCTAATGTCTCCCTCAAGGTACTGCCAGGGGAAAGAACTCAGCCTCCCACTCAGAGAAGAGAATGGAAGGGGAAAAAAAAAGTGCATGCCCACTGGACAACTATCCCCTGGAACTATCATGTTACTACAGTAAGTCTTCTCACAACCTAAAAGAAGTGTTCTTTTAGTGCCAAGTAATGTAACTGCAAAGTCTGCATAAAATGTAGGCTCCACTAATACACGATTACTAGAATCATTACAGTTGCACACAGCAGAAGCTATGTTAGGTACCTAATAAAGGAGTCAAAAGTTAGGGAGTTTCCTGTCCAACCTTAATTTTGCCTTTAATCACATGTTGCACACACTATTTTTCCCCACCAGGGCTCCTGCTTTATTCAGTGCTCTAGATGGACAGTGCACTAGAAAACAATCAGTATTATACAGTGAGTGAGAAAGTTGGTATGATACTTACTTCATTTATTGCAGAACTTGGAAGGGTTGCGGATAATGAGAGCACGAAAAGAAAGATAGGTCATGTGGTTAAAGGGAAGTGACTGCCACTCTGGCAAACTTAGTTCTAACCCTGCCTTGGCCAGAGTTCCTATGTGATCAAACTTTTCATAACTGGCCACAAATTTCATGTTCCTCATCTGAATTTTGATATGAAGAAAAGATGAACAGTTACAACTACATTAAGACAACATAATCACCACTGGTGAAAAAAAGAGTACCAACTAGATAGAGCTGGGGTGCCAAATACACATCATGGGACTCCTGAAAGAGGCCCTGCCCCTAAATTCCTGGCTGTCACTGAATTCTGGGCTCTGAAGCCCCACTGCAGACACATTTCAACAGTGGTGGGGCAAGTGACAGCTGCATTAATCCCCAGTGCTCCCTAATGCCATTCAGCCTACTACTGCCCCCAGAGACAAGTCTAGCACCAGGCTGGAGGACCCTATGTGTTTCACATCCCTAGCCTAAATGAACAAACATATGAGTTCTGATCCAGCTTTGCAACCGATTTAACTTGTAAGAGACATGGTTGAGGCCACAGGTGAGGAAACTGAGAAAAAGGGGGATAAATAATATTCTCCAACTTCACAGTGATGACAAATTTAGTAACGTTTGCAAGCCACTCAGACATTACATTAACAAACATTCTAGAAAATGCCATCAGGAAAAAAATACTATCCATATTCCCTGCATTCTTTGTCTGATGTGAAGTAAAAAAAGACAAAAGCCACTAACTTAAAGCTGAAGATATAACACTAAATACAGCTGCTTCTCTTCTCAAGCACCAGTAATCCTTCATACAGAAGGAGACGCAAATTCTGTGCAAAAATACTGTATAATCACATGATTAAAGAGTACACTATAATGTATACATGCAAGAGAGGAGACTGATTTTTCTTGTGCAACCTTAACTCTGGTAGTTCTCAACTTCCAGGTCTTTTAGTTTGCAACCTAAAGACAGTTTTTTTAACATAAATGTTTTGGGGCAGGAGGGAGATGAATGTTAATAGTAATGATCCTGTCATACAAGAATATTAGTCAAATTTTAAGCTAAACAGCAAAATCCCTGCTATGGACACAGCTATGCCAATAAACAGGGCTTTTGCTTTCAGGGGTGGGAAGTGGAACTATGCCAACAAAAATCCCCTTCTTTCAGCATACGCTGCATCTTCACTAGGGGGCTCTGCTAACACAGATATAATGACAA
Organism: Crocodylus porosus; assembly: GCF_001723895.1. Lineage (NCBI taxonomy): Eukaryota > Metazoa > Chordata > Crocodylia > Crocodylidae > Crocodylus > Crocodylus porosus. The sequence goes on from NW_017728886.1 coordinate 60,044,562, forward strand.
TGCTCCATAGTGTAGACAAGCCCTTTTTCTCCCCTTGTCCAATTCAGCAAAGACACATGCCAGTAAATTAGCCAAAAAAAGGCCAGTTATTACTTTCCCCGTGCCATTCTATATTTGTTACGAATCCTGTCCAACCCACAGACGCATGTCTCAGCTGCACAGATATTTTACTCAGCCCAGAAGCTCAATTAACTGGATAAGTTTTAAAAGTACTGAATACATATTAGTGTACATTACATTGCAAGCATGCATTCCATAAAGTTAGACAGTTAGATATTTTTTCACTTTTTTTTATATATTTTATAGTACTTAATTAGAAGAGTTGTTTAAAAAAAACATTACAACTAGTAATTTTTTCAGTACTTTCTATCCTTTGATTTGGGCATTACTAATAGTGTGGGCATCTGTTCTAGAAGAGCTAGAAGGACTTAATCAGATTCAGGGGATACTGCCATACAGTGACCTGTACGTTATAATGCTTCTGTAATCAATGAGACCCTCCCGAAATGACTCCCTAACGTTCTGTGTATATGGGATGTCACCAGTAACAGCACAGCCAAGTAGAAGAGAAAGGTTCAAGTGCCAGAGACAGCTGAGGCAGATGGTGGACTTCCATCGGGATGGCCTTCATACTCCTGCAGAACTCCAAAAAACGTCTGTGTGGGCCCCCAGGAATTGTCCAGGTTTGGGAGTGGAAAGTAGGCTGTTTCTACAAGGCTGATAGCCTCTCGCCATCCCACATGACAGGCTGCAAGAAGGAAACCTATCACATGGCTTTTTACTGAAAAAAAGAAAACAGGCTGTGGGAGAGGGAGGTGTGGTACACCACAATATTTTCAGAACTGTTAGTGACCTCCCTACAATTTCTCCCTGTATCGATACTACTCTCATTTTGAAGACAGGCTGAAGCTTTCCGAGTCCGATTTTTCTTTTTCTTCTCCTCAAATTGAGCGCTTAGTATCAAGCACCTGAATAAGTATCCCAATAGTAAGAGGTGCTGAACTGAACCAGCGCTGAATAGGAGATGTGGGTTCCAAGAACTTCTGGAAAGGAAGCCTCGTCTCCAGGCGCCCTGGGCTGAACTTCCTAGTTTGAGAAGCAGAATGTTGAACAACATGGTCGAATAAAGCAGCTGTAACCAGTCACACAGATGTTGGCGGCAGCGAGGAACAGCCGCACATGCTCCAGCGCTTGACCAGAGGACGATACTCACCCTCATACTGAAGTTGTCCAAGCACTTAGCTCGTGCATTTTGATTTTTAAGTAATTTTAAAAGAAAAAAAAAGAGTCAAGCGTGCAACTCAATGGTGAGCAGTAACACAAAGCCCTATTAAGGACCAGCCGGGAAGGAAATACATTGCTTTTAAAGTTTCTCTTCCGGGCACAACCCTTAGAAGGCTTTTGTGATGAGACATCGCTCCGGACCCGGTGGGCATTGCACACTTCCGCACTGCCATGCAAATACCAACACTTGTCTGCTAACAACGGCGACAGGCATCGCATGCAAAGTTTGCGGAGCTAACAAGTCCCGAGACGCTGCGCCGAGGTGCAGCCGTTTTGCAAGGGACGCATCCTTTCCCCACCGGCGCCTTCTGCCCGGTGCCAGCCCCCGCCTCCTCCGAGCGGCCCCGGGCCCGGGGAAGGTCCGGACACAGCGCGCTGCACCTGAGCCCGCGCCGGGACGCCCCCCTGTTGCAGCCCGGCCGGAGGCTGCATTTCCCGCCGCCGCCTCTCTCCGCTAGCGGGAAACTTTCAAAGGCAGGAGGCGGCGCCGAGCCGCGGACAACCCGGACAAAGCGCGGCTGCGCCCTCCACCCCGCCCCGCCCGTTACCTGCCAGGAGGCTGCTGATGTCCTCGGGGATGGCGGAAGAGACGCTCATGCTGAGCGCGGCGGGGGCGGGGGTGGGAGCCGCAGCCGGGACGCAAGAGGCAGGAAGCACAGCCCCGCCCCGGCCCGGCACTGCAGAGGGAAGTCACCGGCGCCCCGGGCGCGAGAGGGCGGGGTCTGTCCGCAAGCCACTTGCCCCGGGCTGGAGGCCCCGCCCCGCCCCGCGGCCGCGCATGCGCACTCTCCACGGAGCACCCGGCTTCCAGCCGCTGCCGGGTTGACCCAGCACCGCCCCAGCGGCCGGCACGTGATGGCGGTAGGGAGAAGGCGTCGCCCAGGCAACCAACACTTGCCTGGATCAAAGATGGCGCCCGTCATCCCTTCGCCCGAAAGGGAGGGAATCAGCTTTCCTATTGATCGAGCTGCTCCCGACAGTTCCTCTATGATTGGATAATTGTTTTTCTTTCCCCGCCCTCTTCGTCTTTCTGGGGAGGTCCCATATTCTCTTCTGCCTTCTGGGGTCATGCGCATCTAAGCGGGAAGGGGCTAACGACACGGGCAGCAGCCCTCTCCCCGCCATGGGGGGAGGAAAGGTTGCTCGAGGTGGGGCCGGGCAGCAGCACTGAGGCGCTGGGGTGTCCCCGTCTCTCCTGCCCCATAGGATGTGGGAGGATTTATTTTTTTTGGGGGGGGGAATAAATATCGTTATAGTTACATACATCAACTACAGCACAAAACTTTCCATCACACACCTTAAACCACATTTAAAAAACTGCACACCCATTACAATAAATGCACCCGCTCCCCTGCGCCCTCAATTGCAGCCCCTTGTCCAAACCCCGATTTAGGGTTTACGTTCTTAGTTCATTCTGTGACCTTGTCACAGTTGCGCTTACTTCTGCTGCTGCTGATCCTGCTGCTGTCTTCCTCACTGTCTCTGGGTCTGGTTGCATCACAATCCTTTATATTCTCCCTGCCTTCTTTCCCTCCTGGGGGTCCTTGAACAGCCTGTGCCAAATGTCCCTTTTCCAGGTGGAGTTGGCTGTGTCTTCTCCGACCTCTCGCACCACAGGGATGCTTTAACCAGCACACACAGCCGGAGGTCTCCTGCAGGGCTGGGCCAGGTTCACCCCATCCCTGCCTGGTCCAGTGAGACCAGGCAGATAACAGGAGTTCGTTCGCTCAGCAGCTGGTGGCCTGGCAGGAGGTTGCAGCAGTCACCAGGTGAAGAGCAATGGTGCTCAACCTCCATCCTGCCCAACCATGGCATCCACCCAGGGGGCTCCCCACAGGTCCAGAAATTTGGTGGCAGGGGAGCAGAGACAGTGAACACTGCTGCCACTACTCTCCTGCTGCCAAACTTCCAGGTAGGCCCATGGAGCCAGATGACCTGGCCCTGCCAGTGTAGCCTAATCTGGGGTCATGCACCAGACTGGCTCTGAATAGGAGACTGGGCCTACAGACAAGGATCCAGCCCACGGACCAACCCCAAGCCACTCATCCAGCCTGCAGGGCTGAGATGCTGGGCACCACTGGCCTAGAGGAAGCCTCTGTGTAAATTCAGCCTAACTGATTATGAAGAATTTGCATCTCGTAGCCTGTGTGTGTGTACCTCCAGGAATGCAGAACTCTAGAACTCTTGGTTCAGAGCTGATGCCTTTTATTAGACCAACTAAGAAATTGCAAAAAAAAAATACTATCTTTTTCTGCAAGTTTTCGGTCACACGCCCTTTCTCAGGCTCAGGGAAAATTAAGGATGGCAAAAAGTCCCCATAGGTAGAAAATAAATGACAAAAATGAAGTAAAATAGAAAATAAAATAATATAGTATTTTCTATATTATATTCTATATTATATTATAAAATAAAAATGAAATTTGCTATTACTTAGTTGGTCTAATAAAAGGTATCATCTCTGAACCGTGAGTTCTAGAGTTTTGCATCTCTTTTTTGTCTCAGACCAACACAGCTACCAAATACTTCCTTGTGTACCTTAGGAGCACTTTACCAGCCTAGGAATGCTGTTCAAGAACAGCACTTCTAGTGTGGATGCAACCTGACAGGCAAATCTATAGGCTGCACACCTAGAAACACAAACAAAAGCAATACCAGTAAAAGCAGAGTTTTGCATATCCTCCCCTCCTTCTCCCTCCCTCCACTCTGATGGTACAACCGAGTCAGGTAGAACTACAAAAAGGCATAATCCCAGACTGACGTAGCCATGACAGCCAAAGCCTATAGAGTAAACCTGGCCGGAGGCCTTGGTGGTCTCCTTCATCCCCTGTAATTACACGAGAAAGCTTTTTTTAGATCCATCTGGGTTTTCAGAGCATTCAGCTTTATTACCTGATTTTATGGCTGGCTTACTGAAGCTCAGGCAGTTAACTGACCTGTATAATGTTGCCCAATGATCTTTATGTCAGTTCTCTAATTTCAAAATCAAATGGGGTGTGTATGTGTGTGAATCTTGCCTTTCTGTATTTGTGTTAAATACCTATTAGTCTTATGTCATGGAAAGATTTGTGTTGGGTTTGTTTCCCTATTGCTGGCAAGGAGTGCTATTTAGCCCTATGTGATATTACACATTTCAGATAGGCAGACCTTGGGAGGTTGCCATAAGGTTAGAAAGAACAAAACAAAATGATACCCAGCCTAATTTGCTAACCCTTTCTGGTTAACCCTATCCTACTTTCTTTTGTTGACTTTATGGTCTAATCCCTTTCTGTTCCAGAAACAAGTCAAGGCTGTCACTTGAACTCTTGTAGTCTGTTTCTAGATCACCTTTTCTTGATAATTTATTCCACGTGTTTACCATTTGTATGAGCTTTACCTAAATGTCAGGGCAGAAGGTGAGCAGAAGTAAGTTCCCTTTGTTATTTTCTATCTCCCAAACTCTAATCACCCATACCCTTCTTCAGACTTTTCATCTGCTAGCACTCTTCCATGGGCTGACACTGCACCTGAAGATAGCTTATCAACACAGCTTTGGCTTGCTTGAAACATTTTTGGCAAGATCTGTCAATCAGTTCTATTTTAAGTCTTGATGAGTTCCTGATTTAAAAATAATGGAACCAAGGCTAAATCTACCACTAACAGGAGGTATACTGCAAAACAGACCCTTCATTGAAACCTGTCTGGCTTCAGAACCACCTTAGCCTATTTTCTGAGGATTCCACAGCTTTTTGCCTCATGAAAGCCAAACATATCACTGTGGCTAACTGGACATATAAATCAGGAGATCTTAAGGTTTGGGTTGTAACCCAGTGGGGATCACAAACAAGTTTTGGTAGCCACCCACCCTTCTTTCCCCTCTGATTAAAAAAAATCACTCTAAATGAAACAAATGTAAACACATGGAGTAATGTCTGCCTGACTTTACAGAGAGTCTAAAATAATAACTGTACGAAGAATGAACTTTCCCATTCATCTCTGTCAGGGCCCTGTGGACTCTGCTGTATTGCAGACATGGAATTTTGCAATATGCCATGACACTCAGCATTTTTTCTAAGGAATTTGCCAGTTTTCTGCAGCCACTCACTTAAAACTTTGTTTTCCAGCTGGACAAGGAGCACAAGACCTGCCTCCAGCTGCCTCTTGCTTTCTAGTTTTCCTTTTAATGGAAAGTTAATTAAATTATAGTGCACACGCCCTGCACTATTTGTTACAGGCAGACCACAGGGTTGTTGAAACCGTTCTGTGCCTAAAACCTCTGTGTGCGCACTGCTTTCAGACTGCCTTTATTTGGCAGACTCAAACCAAAACAGTTTTACAGCTCTCAGGAAACATTAAAAAAAGAGTTGCTACAGGGACTGGCAAAGGGGTCTGGGGCAAAAGACTCTACAAACATTAAGAGGAAGAAGCAGTGAGCTGTTCAAAGTACTTTACAAAAGAAAGAGAAGCTTATGGGTTTACAAAAATCAGAAGACATTTTATTAAATGTCAATACCATAAACATGGAAGCACTCTGTGCCTTATACTTAGGGTCACTGCTTATATATTCAGGGAAAGCTGCCAAGCCTCATAGGGTTCAGGAAACATTGACTGGACCCTGTGCCTTTGCTATTATTAATGTTTTGCTGAGATCTGCTCCTGCCAGTTAAGTTAAACCAATTCCACTCTCCAGCTTTGCAGTAAGTTGACAAATGCATGACATGGCTGCAGCTCTTTAAGAACAGCCAGTTTCAAAGAGTTCAAAAGAGCTGGTACTTCACACTTTGGCTGGTTGAAACTATAGATGTCAGTCTCTGCTTGACATCCTTTCTAGCATTAGGCAGCCTCATTTCTACATGAAATCTTCCTGTTTTCCTGTCTGATGAAAGACATGCTGCAGAGGAAAAACATCTTCAAAGCTTTCAAAAATCATTTGGTATTTGTACTGGTGGTTCCTGAGCAGGGTAGAAACAGTGGTCTTGTGATTAGACCCCAGTCCATGACACCCCTGTCTGCTTATTTGCATACATTTTTCAATTCATTGGGGCGCTGTGGTGGTAAACTGTATGCCCCTGAAGCTAAAAGGTACCTGATGGAACAGAGTAAATTTGTGGACATCACTAAAGAGATGCCAAGCAATGCACATGTCCACTATCAGTATTTTAAGTATAGTCTAGATACTGACACTCAACATCAAACACTTCTCTTCCATGTCATTGTGTGGTATTAGTTTAGTTGCTTGTTTGAGCTCAGAAAAAATTCTGGGACTTTTCTTGTTAAATGTGCTTTTGCCTTACCAAATACTTCATTGATAAACATTGACCTGCTCTGAATATTTCTTATCATGGGTATGATATGTAGGGAGCTCTGTAAATCACACCAAAAGTGCCCCCTCCAGCAGCTTCTTTCAAGTTTTTCATTTCACTGCTTGCCTCACCCCTGCCCCCACCCAGTTGGTAGAAGTTTTAAATACACTGCCGTTTTCACTTCCCCAGTGATCAGCAACAAATGGCCCAGCTGGCAGGACCCTGCCACCAATTAGAGGTGAGCACCGGGGGCGGGGCAAGCAGAAAAATTAAAAACATTAAAGGAGCCACTGTGGGGGCGCACTTCCAACACGGCTTTTGGAGATCCTTAATACTATGATTTTGAACTCAAGTTAAGGATTACAGGGGCACATCTACACAAGACATTTGTTGTACAGTAGACTAATTAGCTGTGCAGTAAACGTCTCGGTGTCTACACATGCGTCCCTATTAGGCTGGAGTAAACTAATTTACTCTGCAGCAGGATAGTACTTGTAGATAGAAATACCATCCTGCTATGAAGGAAAAAACTCTGCAGCAGTGCACATTAAGATACTACCACAGCTGTGTGGGAGCAATAAACTCCAGTTTATTGCTTCACATTAATTACATGTATAGATGTGCCCAGAGTGTCACAAACAGATATCAGAAGGCTATGACCACCCATCCTTTCCATATTGCTGGATGGAAGCAGGCCCCCAACTAGAGGTATGCGTGGTTGCTGGGAAGTCCTGAACTGTAAGGCTAGGGGCGGAAATTACACATGAACTTGTATGGCTAACCACAGACAGGCAAAAAGCCCAAAGCTGAATTCATTCAATGTTGGCAGGTTTCTCTAAACTGCATAGATTGAGCTGATAAGCAAGTGAACTGACATTCACTTTTCAAACAGGAAAGACAGCCAGATCCCTGCACTGGCCCATACAAGTAGCAGGGAGCTCTAGAGCATGCCTCCCAGCCTGCTGGCCACTGCAGAGAGTCAGGAGCTGTGTGATTCCCCTAGCCTGGAGGAAGCCTGAACTGTGAGGTTTACTCTGTCCACCTGGAGCTGCCAGCCAAGAGTAGGGCTGGAGTCCCCTAGCCATGCCCCCTCCTCAGCTTCCAGGCTGGCTGAGGGTAGCGGGAGAGGGAAGCCTACACTGGGGCTTGGCTATGCCCTGCACCAGAGCCAGGAACCAGGATCCTGGTATGATTCCCCCAGCCATGCCGCTCCTCAGTCTCTGGGCTGGCTACGGGGGTAGCTGGCACTGAGGCTTGGCTCCACTCCTAGAGCTGGGAGCTGGGATGAAGTCCCCCAGCCACTTCCCCTTCTCAGTCTCCAGGCAGACTGAATGAGCAAGGCTGGGGAACTCTAGCTCTGCACCTGGCTCCCGTGGGTAGAGCCACGCCCTGGTACAGGCTCCTGCTCAGCCAGCCCAGAGACTAAGGAGGGAACTCCAGCCCAGCTCCTGGCTCCCAGCCCCTGCTGCAGGCTTCTCCCCCTTCAGCTGGACCCAGATACTGAGGGGGAGTGTGGCTGGGGTACCTCCTTCTGATCACTTAAACCAGTTAACATGTAACTTCTGTCCCTGTTAAGTGTTTGGAAGTGATCCGAAACTGGTTCAAATCTGTAACACAGTACTGCAGTGTACATAACCTGTTTTCAAAAGCTAGAGACAGCAGTTACACACAAGTTTTCTGCTCCCCTTCCCTGTCCAGTTATATCCTGGCTGGGGACTGTACAGGCCAGGGTGGGGGTTTAAAGCCCACTCTAATCATAGCATCCTGCCAGGACCTGGTCATGCCCCCCCTCAGCTCAGCACCGTAGGAGGGAAGGGAGGGCTCACTCTAGCACCACCCCCGCAACCTTCTAGACTGAGCCACTGCAGTTATGTGCCTGCATTTCTTGATTCAAAAGTAAATGTCTAGTCACTTGCAGATCAGTTCAATCTCTGCAGGTTGGACTAACCTGCAAAGATTGAATCAATTCAGGCTCGGGTTTTTGAATGGCTGTTCCTAACAAAAATGGCCAAAATCAGTTTAAGATAAGCCTGGATGGATGTAGTATCAGACATAACTAATTTAAGTTAAATCAGCTTACTGAACTTCTGTCCCAGATCCCCTCCAAATTCAAGTTAACTCACAGTCCCCCAGCATCCCAGAATGTTTTGAACCTCCCCTGCAAGCCCCTTTTGCAGGCTGTCTAAGCTAGCCTTGACCCAAGCTGTCTGCTCCAGCTGAGCAGGGAGGTGTTCTCTAGCGCCCCCTGGCTTCTGGCCTGGGCTCGCAAAGGCATATGGCTGCATTTCTTGAATCAAAAGTGAATTTCTGTTCACTTGCTTCTTGGTTCAATCTATGCAGCTTAGACTAACCTGAAAAGATTGAATTGATACAGCCTCAGGCTTTTTGACTGTCTGTACTTAGCTTCTAAGACTGAGAATGAGCTTTGGATCATTTACTATAAGCAACATTTTGACTAACTGCTGAGGCTTTGGGGCTGTTGTTATATTTACCTATTCTTTCACCCTTCCAGCTCAGGAGAAAAAATGCATATTTCATCATTTGGTACTCTGAGAAAGTACAGGAATATCTTGCTTATACCACCTCTCTCCCCTGGGGAGGAGGCTCTTCTCAGCCAGGCTGGCTGACCTGCTCCACCGGGCTTTAAACTAAGCCCGCTGGGGG
>NW_017728886.1:60053799-60059626 GCF_001723895.1 Crocodylus porosus
CTGACTTGCTGCCCTTTGGGCAGGGGGCTGGACTCGATGATCTCCCGAGGTCCCTTCCAGCCCTAATGTCTATGAAATCTATGAAGATTACTTCTGGAAAAAGCCTGGTGTTTACATGTTCTAAAATACTGTGTAGGAGGATTGTGTTCAGTAGATCAAAATGTTGTTCATTGAACACTATAGGTATTATATGGGAAACATTTTTCTTAGGATTTTTTTTTTACCAATCATGCATTTGTTTGAATAAGTTTATGCCTATGATTTTAAAATATATGTGTATTCACCACAAGCTTGACAGAGTTTAGGTAAAAAATATAGTGCATTTCATAAAGTTCAAGCACAGTCCATTTTAAAATAAATCTTATACAAAAAGGTTCATATCAGATGCACAATCCAGAGTTTCAGTTCTCCTGTTTTGAAATTTAATTAGCGTAACCCAGAAACTAAGATGAAGATGAAATCCCAGGATGTGTTCAGATGAGCGAGCATACACTTGTTGTGGCATCTCAAAACAGTTTGAGACACTACAAGAGGCATGCTAGGAACAAAAAAAAGTTCCCTGTGGTGCATATTTTCAGTGCAGACTCTAATTTTGATACTGGGAAATCCCACTAAAAAAAAAACATTCCAGAAAAAAGTGGTGCAGAAAAAAGAGGACTCAAAGACTGGGTCCTCCACAGAGATGCTTTAGCACCTGCCAGAGCGTCTCTATGGCTGCCACATGTCCCTGCTGCTCCAGCACACTGCCTCAGTATACTGGAGCAAATTAGAGTTGGTCAAGGCTGCAGCAGTGAATCAGACCCAGGCTCTGTCCCAAGTAAGTAGGAACGTAGGGGTGGGGAGACTGTGTAGGTGTGGGTGGGGGGACTGTAGGTGGAGGGACTGTGTGGGGGTGGGGAGTATTGTGTGTGTGGGTGGAGGGAGACTGTGGGGGCAGGGGGGACTGCTTGGGAGGGGTGAGTCCCCTGCCTGCCCCCAGCTCAGCCTCTGGGAGGGGTGAGTCCCCCCACCACCCGACAGCAGCAGTGGCCGTCGGGGCGCTCATAACCCACTACTAGCAGAGCTCCGCAGCGGTGTTGCATGGTCCCGGCTGCCCGGGACTCAACACCGCCTGTGCCACATGCACCCTTGGGCAGAAGCAGTCTGCTCTTGCTGTTACCTGAGGCCCAGAACTGCACACAGAAGCTACATGTCCTCGGGCCGGGCCAGGTCCTGCCTCCATGTGCCCCACACACCAGTGAGCCAGCCCTGCTCCATGGAGGCAGGACCCAGTCTGGCCCTAAAGCACGCAGCTTCTTCATGCAGTGCCAGGACCCCAGGTGACAGCACGAGTGGCCAGGTTTAGACTGAGGGTGCACGCTGGGCTGGGCCAGGCAGGTTCCATGTGGCACAGGTAGCTTCAGGTCTCAGGCAGCCAGGGCTCTGCCTGTAGTGGGCTGTGAGTGCCGCAATGGCCACTGCTGCTGCTGTGGGGGGCTGTGCACCATGCCAGGGGGACCCACCCCTTTGAACAGTCCCCCCTACTCCCACAGTCTCCCCCAAACCCACATAGTCCCTCCACACCGACAACCTCTCACACTCCTTAACCAACCTCCAACAATCCCTCCACCCACATTCCCAGCCAAAGACCCCGCACTCACAAACCCCGTACCCCCCAAGCCCCCACACAAGCCCCATACCCCCACAAAATTCACCCCTAAAAACCCTACACACACCCACAAACCCCACCCCACACACTCCTCCTCCCCCACAAATCTCACACTCTGTACGTCCAGCTGCCAAACAGGATGGGATGGGACCAGCTGCCAGGAACTATGGCTGCAGGGGCAACTACCACACTGCAGCCCTGCCCTGTGCCCACACCAGTGCTGGGATATGGCTGCAGCCACTTGGGTGTGTGATGAGCTGGGGAGAGGGGTGGAGGTGGCAGCAGGGGTGTGTGTGTGTGTGTGTGAGAGAGAGAGAGAGAGAGATGGATGTAGGGAAGCGCTCCAGGTAGGAGAGGTCACCAGAGCCGGGCTTAGAGCCCCCCTGCCCCCCTAGAGCAGCCTGTACAGGGGGAGGCCAGCCTGGAAGGGAAGGGGCTTGTCCAGCCCAGTCCCTGAGCCCCAGTTGAGGGCTTCTCAGGAACAGCATAGGGAACACTGTGGCCTGGGCACAGGTGCAGGGAGCAGAACAGCAAGGGCTGGCACTGCTCAGAGCCACAAAGCAGCAGGTGAAAGAGCTGCAGCTGGACTCATGTCCTGGTGCTATGACAGAGCTGCTGGGAGGGAGCTAGTGGGGGCAGGCTGGAGCTGCAGGTCAGAAGTGAGAGACTCTGGGGGTCTGTGGGTTGGGAGTGAGGGGCAAGGGCAGGAGCAGGGCACCAGCATATCAGTGCTGCTTAGCACCCCACATCTTGGTGAGGGAAGGGGGCAGGGGCAGCGGCAGCTCTGATTTTTCTGTGACAAAAAACCAAAAGCAAATGTCAAAATGGATATTTAGAATTAATTTTATTATGATGATAAATTGTAAATATATCAATAAAACATTGCCCAACTGATCTGTCTATATATAGTGGCATTTCATTTTAATCATGGAAGAACACAAATTTTGGGTATTTTACTGAGAGAATTTAGGTTTCTTATCAGAGAATTTGCCATTTTTATAAACAGGGAACACCAGGATCTCTGCTGGTGAGGCAAGTGTCGAGACCTGGGCAGAGAAGCTTGCCTAGAGCCAGCATCAGGGACCCAGCTGGAGGACAGATGAGGTGGCTGACCTGGCCATTTGGGGCCAAGAGGACTCGCTTTGACCCTGCCAAAGTTCAAAGTGGGCCACCACAATGAGCACATCTTCTGGGCGATAGCTGCCCAGATGGCAGAACTGGGGTACCAGAAGACATGACGGCAATTCCACAAGAAGGCCAACTATGCAGACATGGCCCACTAGCAACTGGCCCAAAAGTGCAGGAGGCTCTGCTGAAGTGTACATACCACAGCTCAGGTGGCTGTGCGGTCTATGTCTGGGTCTAAGGCATGCAGCCATGGGGCTGCAGGTCCAATAGGGCAGATGCTGTCACAGGTGGCAGCAGGTCACAGCCAGGCAGCAGCCCCCACTGCCAGACTGCTGATAGAGGGTGCAGAGGCCACACTAAGTTAGGGCTGCTTCAGCAATCCAGCTGGCACAAGGGCCTAGTGTCCCCAAGATACCAACTGGCTGGACCTCAGAATCTCCTGAGGACAAGTAGTCCTGAGATACACTCTAGGGCAGTTTTCTATACTTCTGGGGCCAGCACATATGCTGGCCCCAGCTTCTAGCTCCCTGTCATGGAGTGGGGCCTAGGAGCAGCCGTGATTTCTCTAGTGCCCCCTGCCGTTCCAAGTAGATGGTCCAGCACCCTCTTACTCACCCGCCATGTCTTGTTGGTATATGGTTCTAGGAGGGAGGCTGCCTCTTGTCGCCCTGGACACTGTGCTATGCTTACACTGTCCCCTGTTCCATATAGAGTGACCTGGTGCACCCCAGCCTTATGGGCTATGCATGCCTCTGACCTCCCCTTTAGCATGCCCCAAGCCTCACAGATGTACCGGACATTATCTGGTCAGTTTCCTATATGCGCCCTTCACTGGCACTCCTGGGCTTGTCACGCAACCGGCACTCCTCTATCCGCTAGCCCTCTTGGGCCTACTAATTATATCTGTCCCCCTCTTGGGGTCCGCTCAGTATACTCGCCCCTCCTGGGGCCTCTCCATGCACAGATGGTGCCCCCGCACTGGGGCCTGTCCCTCCATGCCCTCGCCCTCTCCGGGCTCTCTATAATCGCGGACTCGCCCTCTCGCCCTCTCCGGGCTTGTCTCTATAGTAGCACCCTACCCTGGGGTTCTCTTCCCGTGTTCCCCCCTTTGGGCCTAACACGAGCCCCTTGGGCTTCTCCCTGGTGCTCTTTGCAAGTGGGACTCAGGTGGCCTTAGCTGTGCCTGTCCCCCAAGATCCTCTTTGTCCCTTCTCAGGGTTGGGGTATTACACCCCGAACTACAGTGCCCTCGCTGGCACTGTGCACCTTGTCAGGGCTGGCAAGCACATGTGCCTACATATGTGGATGCGCCCCCACTCAGTTGCTAGATTTGGCACAGGTAAAAACACTTTGAGCATTTTATCTGGCTAAAGACTACACAATCAAGCCAAAAGTAACTTACCAAAAAGGCCTACCCTGCTCATGTTTTTCATTCAAGTAGTTCTATTAAAAGACAGAGTTAATCATATAATTAAGAGGTGCAAGATTTGGTTCTTAATAAGTCTAGCTGTTCCTACTTGTGTCTACTCTATAACCGCATTAAACGTGACCCACCAAAGAAAGTAAAAGTATGCCTATGTTCATTTTCTTTGTGGTGTATAAACATGGCCCAATGTGTTTATGTTTTTAGGGGGAGAATGGCTCAAAGTTCTCTTTGGCTTTTCCCACTTTGTTCAATAAGTCATTGTTCCATGGAAACTTTTTTTTCTTTTACCATCTCTACAACTTCAACATCCAATTAATATTTTGGAATTGGGAAGATATACACCATCTTCATGGTCTATGAACACAAAGCATTTCATTACATTCTCTGGATAAAAAGCATGGAAAATTAGCTTTGAAATAACAGATTCTTCAAAATACGTAACAAAGAAAATCTAGGTAATCTCTAATACATGTTTTATGTTATTTTAGTATGTATACCTTTATATGAAATACAACTTTTCAATTAAAAAATCAAGGTACCTCAAGATAATAAGATATAAATACCTATATTTATATAATGAATTATATACTTAATCATAAATGCCTGGATCACAAGCCTTGAGGCAGTTCTAACTTTATGTATTTCTCTCTGCTAACTTCTTGTACTTTGCAAAGAAAGCAGAGCAATCTCCTTTTTTAAAGTTGCCTCACTACCAAATTGCACAAGAACCAGTTGCTGTACATACACAGGAGACAGTGTTTCCAGAATTGCAAAATGATTCTTGTCTAATGCTGTAAGTGTCTCATTTCAGGGAAGAGAGGACTGACACTTTGGATTTAAAGTGGAACACACCAGAATCAGGAGCAAATGGATGTATCTTATATCAGCTTAGTTTCCTCGGACCTACATTTCATCTGCCAGCATTCAAACTGCAGATGTTTCTTCCATGGTAGGGCAGCTTTAGGGCAGAATTTTGAGGAAGTTCTGGGAGGGAACCTAGCAAGGCTTTTCCCCAGTGACAGTATTTCTGCAGGAGACAACTGGACCCTACAGAGGGATGTTTTCAATTTCAACTCTTTTGATTGAAAGATAAACACTAACAGTTTCCTTTTTTCAATACATGGTGTCTTCGAGAATGCTTACACTGGATTCTGAAAATCAAATAAGTTGTTAATAAATTCTCTGAGACCCTTTTACTAAATAATAGTAGAGTCAAGATTTCAGAATTCAAAATCTCACAAAGAGACTGGGTTGTCATTTTTGTTTAAGTACACCCTAAATAAGAATGTTTCCATCAGGAAGTAAAATAAAGACCTGACAGCTTATCATATTGATTCCACTGTTCTGGCTACCACACATACAAACTACATTTTCTTAGTATTTTGAATCCCACTCCTGATGAACTTTCATCTAAGTAATCTCCAGACCTGCATTTTTCAGTGCTTTATTATCCTTTTTTTTTTTTTTTTTTTTTTTTTTTTTTTTTTTATTTTCTCTCATAATAAACACGCCATATGGAGGATCTAACTTGGAAAACATCATAAAATTCAAATGAAGCATCCACTCTTGCTGAGTTCAACATTGTTACTGGGAAACATAAATGAAAGTCCACTTCAAACCCACAT
>NW_017728886.1:60059726-60061737 GCF_001723895.1 Crocodylus porosus
TCTCCAGACCTGCATTTTTCAGTGCTTTATTATCTTTTTTTTTTTTTTTTTTTTTTTTTTTTTTTTTTTGATTTGCTATACTAGTTTGATCGCCATAAGGAGCAACAAATCAGGAAAACATCATAAAATTCAAATGAAGCATCCACTCTTGCTGAGTTCAACATTGTTACTGGGAAACATAAATGAAAGTCCACTTCAAACCCACATACAGAGAATTCTGATTGATGTGAGGCAAATGTATATGTTTGTTTCTTAAAGTGCAAACTCCCTTCCTGTACAATAGAAACATCATCAATTACTATGTTTTAAGTGATACATGGTTATATAAAATATCATGCTAAGTAAGAGGCATTTGTTGTTTCCTGCAGAAATTGTATCTGCTCCCATTTTATTAAAGTGCTATATAGATAAACTTCACCTCTGTGCATTCAGTTTAAGCTGTGAATTATTACTTTGTAAAAATAGGGAACCTTGGAAAACTCTTGATGCAAATACCATTTATTTATAAAGTGTCTTCTGGGATGTCACGTGGTTTACAGTAAGACTACTCAATTAATAAAAAAGCTTTTCTCAGCAAGTATTTCTAGTTTAATGTCCATAAACTATATCATGCAAGGCTAACAGTATTCAAAGACATTCATGGCAATATACTAAGGGAGAGCAAACAGATGCCAAAATCAACATAGTGTCACTTTTTCGTAGCTTTAATTTAACAAAAAGCTCTGAGCACAGACTGACACATTTTCAAGTTACTATTCATGATCCTTATCTTGCCCCTTTACCAGCATCAGAATACCTCACTATATTTATTTAGTTTATTTTCACAATGCCTGTGTGAGATAGGGAAGGGCTATTACTCCTACTTTGCAGAGGAGGAACTGGGGCATAAGAGGTGAGATCAGGATACAGTTTGGTTCACTGGATATTAATATGGGACTGGGATGGAATCTAGATGCCCAAGTTCCAAAAAAGATTTGTGTTGGCTCTATGCCAACAGCCACAATACACATTTTGTGCCTGAATTCAGAGAACAATTCCATTTAAGACTGCAAATTTTTTCTAGGCATCAACATTGTTGCTGGCTCTACTTGGCCCCACCAATTCTTGTGCATCTTTCTGCATGGTGGTGCAGCTTCAGTAGAAGAGGTGGAAGCCCATTCTATACCCAGATTGTTAGGGTCCTCTCCTAGGAAGTGGGAGACATGGGTTTAAATTTCCTGAAGGTGAGGGTGGATTTCTCAATTTGTGAGTGAGAAGTTTGTCCATTAGTCTATTGGGCAAAAGGTGTGCACAGCCATGTGACTATTTTCAGAAACCGCTGGGCAGCTATCCTCAGAAGTGAGACTATATTATGCACCTATGGCACTAAATGATCGCTAAAGCATAATGCACCCAGAGTGAACACGGAATATGCCTCACACTATTCAACTTAACTAAAATCTAACTTTATTAATACATTAAATTTTATCTTAGTAATTTAGAGAGAGAGAAAAAACATGTAGTCCAGTAGTTTCATCCAATCCCAGATGTTACTCCACTTACAAAAAAAAGATGGCAAATCAGTTACAGTAAATGAAGGGTGGTCATCTGTGGGAAGTCTTTTGACTATTGTTTTCAGTCCAGATATTATTGGATGACAACACACCTAACTTCCTTGTTGCCCCCCCCCATATGCTTTTTCTTTAACTTCAGCCCTCTGGTGATGCTTCATTTCTGGGTACCATTGATTGGCTTCCCTGTGATCATCATACTGTTCATGCTTTTATTCTGTCATCATATTCCTTTGTTCAAACAAACCCATCACATACACACATCTCAGTTTGATCTTTTACTGGTGTGAGATAGTGCTTATACTAAGCAAGGCCTAGCATTAACAACAATGCACTAAAACTCCCAGAATGCTTCAAGGAGGTTGAGGAGTCAGCGATTGACATTCTGGTAATCACCTTCTGACCCTTAGATGAAAAGGGTCATCTGACAATGATAAAAATTGCAAGCAAGCAGCTTATAT
>NW_017728886.1:60062139-60071626 GCF_001723895.1 Crocodylus porosus
TGAGCAGTTGACCAGTTCTGAGACTACTGAATCAGGCAGCCGCACCTAGCCTTTGGGTTAGAAAGCAAGGGCCTGATTTGGGAACCTTGTGAACCAACAGACCTCCTTAGTTTATGACTTTGTGAAACAATAGAAGTTTTAAATTAAACATCCAGGTCTGAGCCTGTGCTTAATTCAGTCCTTACATAATTCGGCACAAACTCACACAACCGGTGTCTTAATTTGGGCATGCTCCAGACTCCTAATTTGGTCTGTCCATCAAAACTAGAAATTCCAAGGGCTCTGCAGTTGGGCATTGTCCAGCTTGTCCCCTTTTATCACCTTTCATTAACATATCCAATCATTTCATCCCTCTGATTCAGTCAGTTAGTGTCAAGTTCAGTTAATTTGAGCTAAAGCAGGGCTCACATTCTACATGCCTATGTTGATAATGATAGAACACAAGCTGCCTTATTACATTAATAAAAAAGAAAAGAAAAACTAGGGGTACACCAATCAAGATTTTTTGGGCCAATAGCAATGGCCAATTATTAACTAGCCATATTGGCCAATACTTATCTGATTGCCAATATGCAGCCTGGCAGCTTGGAGAGCAGTGTCTGGTTGCTAAGTCTGTTGGGAGAAGGTGCATGGGAAAGGGAAGGGTAGTGGGGGGGGAAGATTGACACCCCCAAGGTGAGGGAGGGAGTGGAGCTGGGACAGGGGCAGGCACTGCACAGCTGGGGTGGGGTGGGACACAGGATGGAGCCATGGGCAGCTCATCTGGAGAGCATGGGGAGGAAGGGTGGCTCCCACCAATGTGTGCACCCCCAAGAGAGGAATGAGGGGCATGGGCCCCCTGGATCTGTGCATGGGGTGAGGGTGGGCCCCAACCCCAACCCCACTCCCTCACCACCAGGGCCTTGATCTGCACCCCCATGCCTCTCCCCTCCCTCAATGCCTCTTTCCCCCCACAGACTTACAGCCCAGACACTACCCTCCAAGCTGCACGCTACATTCCTGGCTGCATACATGCTATGGCTGAACATATACATGTGGCATTTATTGGTGACATTATTGGCCACATCAGCCCAAAAAAGCTGATTGCCAATAATGTAGATTTTCCTTTTATCAGTGCCAATACGATATGGACCAACATATCAGTGCACCTCTGGGAAAAACAAAAAGTGAAAGTAAACTCAAGGCTAATAGCTGACAGTGCAGATACAAAATACAAAAGAAAAGTTCAAATAATACTGTAATTCACCATTGAAGCAGATGCAAATAAAGCTAAATGTGACAAGATATCCTAACAACTAGGCATAGTGAGTCACAAGCCTTTTCTTGTGAATTGAGCACTAATTTTTGTCCCTGCATACCAGGAAAATGCATTGCTGCTAGATTGCCAGGACCAACTCCTTTGCTGCTAGAGGTGCAACTATAAAAATTTTCTTGGCCAATACCAATAGCCAATGATTAATCAACCATGTTAACCAATGCCAATCCAATAACTGATATTTAGTAATAGTGCAAGTAATTTTAAACTAATGACATAAATAAACCTTTTTTCGTTTTGCATTTATAACTTATACACACACCCCTCCTGCCTGCTCCAGCCCTCAATGAGAAGGGCAGTGACCACCTTATTCCCCCACATCACCATCTCACCTATGGCTCCTCCTCACTCCCTGAACAGCCTGTGCTGCTGTCCTGGGTGGGCAGGGCAGACTCTCATGCAGACAGTGGCACCTGGTGCATTTGGGCCCCCAGAGCATGCCACTGCCTCAGAACTGGTGGGCCCCATGCAGCCAAGCTCCCACAGCCACTAGGGAGAAGCCGCTTTTGCAAGGCTCCCAGTGCCTGGAAAAATGGAATGTCCCTTGGCAGTGCCTTATCCCACCTGCACACAGCCCAACATCCCTACAGCAGCCCCATCACTCAGGCCCATGCTGCACATATGACATTACCTTGGCAGTGGCAGCAGCAACAGGAGCCAGTAACAGTCCCTTTGTTGCTGAGCATGATGTCCTCTGACTGCTCCCTGGTGCCCCCTCCCACGGCTTGCTGGTACCTAGAGTCTGCTGTGGACTCAGGCCAGTGATGCTGAGTGATGGGGTGCAGGGATCGGACTATACTCACCAGGGTGCTCTGAGCACACAGCCGTAATTATCAGCTATAACATCTGAAAAAAAGCCGGTAGCTGATAATATCATTTATCCTTTTATCAGTGCTGATCTGATAGCCAACTGATATATCAGTGCACCTTTAATTGCTATTTCTGTAACGTGCATTTTAAAATATGAATTTGATTATAAGAAAATTCAGGGCATGACAGCCTGGATTCCTCTATCTAGCCACAAAGCAGGTTCAGTTTAAGCAACATCAGTACTCAGTTTCCCTATCAATGAACAACCTCCTCAAACCTTAAGTTTATCAAACTCATCAGGCCCCACAGGACAGATGAGGGGAGAAGGCTCAATCTGCAGGCCAGTTTGAGCCTACAAACCAGCCCTGTACATTGGATCCAGTGTGCAGGAGCAGTCCAGAGTAGGTACCACATGCAGCATGCACTCCAAACTGGCCCCACACACTATGTGCAGTGTGCACCCAAGACCAGACCTGCATGTTGTTGCATACAGGTCACCAGGCCAGGCCAGTGCACAAGGCATGCACGTCCGGTCCCAGGCCCACAGGCAGCATCAAGACCAGATGATAGGGCTCTGTGAGTTGGCCCATGGGCTGAATCTCTGACACCCCTGAACTACAGGGTTAAGAAGATAACTCAGTCTTCTTTCCTTTCAATCTTTGGCATTCCTGATGTGACTGCTAACAAGGAAGCCATCTGTAAAATATGTAGCTTCTACTGACATAAAAGCCTAACATAGGAATCTACTGTGTTTTCTGCTCTGCATCAGTAAGTTTTGATTCAACACAGGGTGGGCCAAAAAAGGGAAAGGGTCTGGGGCCTGGAATGCATAACAAACTTCATAACGAAGTTTTTGAAACCTTTATTTTGCCTAATCCACTGATTCATCTCATTCTTTGCTGCTTAAAAGTTGATCATTCCAATTATTCCTAATGCAAGTATTAAGTGTAGTGCCAAACCCATGAGCTAGAGGGCTGATTTTTTTTAATTACCTACAAAGTAAATTAATGCAAATGAAAATCTAGTGCCATAAAACCAGATTCTGTTCTAATTGAAGGCAACAACAAAACTGTCATTGACCTCTGTGGCAGCAGGTTCAGGCCCATAACTTTCATATATTGTTCATTAAGTGACATAATCAGAAATATCATCTTACTCTATTAAAATGATATATATGTGGTGTGACAGCTAGCAGCATGGGAACTAGTCTGATGGGCATTATTAGAGGTTTTTAATGGTAGTTTGGGTATTTTTAATATCCAATTCTCAATGTTTGTTATGCTATCAGATTCTTTTCAGGATCTTTACCCATGGCATAGCTGAACTTGGAGGGAGACAAATATATACAATATTTCAAATTCCACAGCTTTGCACACATAGCATCTTGTGAGGCATGCACCATGTGGGGAACCAACACACTATAAGCAAGATGTTTTCCTCTGAGATTTGTCAGTGATTTAAAACATTTAACACTTTCCTCTTCTGCTGGCTTATAGAAATAATGCAGATTTTTATTTTGATTTACAGAACTGTGCAATTATTATAATAGATAACCTTTAATTATTGCAGAGGGAGTTTAGGCATTGAACCAATTCCATGTATTAGTTGATAGCAAATCCATTAACTGATTAACTGTGTTATCTGAAAAAAGTTTATTTTCCATATATTTATGCATTATGAAACCAAATCAAACTACATTTTACAAAATACTAATTTGAAGTTTGAAACATCTTACAGAAAATGGTTGAGTTAGGCAGTGATGAAATATCTTAAAGAATAATACATGCTTTAAAAATAGAAAATACTACAAAGGCATAAAAACAATATAAAAAATAACCCAAGGCACCACTAATTGAGTATGATTCAGTGCTTCCAGTAAATTCATGGCAGCTACAAGCAACAGAAAAACAGAGCTCTCTACCCTGAAGCACTGCCAATTTACTGTAGGAAATTGATCCAAAGGGTTTGAACATCTCATGGTTATAAGATTACCAACAATCACTCCCTCTTGGGGTTTCTTTCCTCTCCCAGAGTCATGGGCAGCTCCTTCAAAAAGTCATCACTTTGCCTGATATATTAAGATTTAGAAATTATTCTATGAGCTGATGCGTTTCTTTTCTTGACATTAGTCTTAGGAGTGCAGTTTGATCAGGAAGCCTGGGGCTAAATAACCCAGCATTCATAAACTATTCCAGCGTTTCTTGGAAACACCTGCACCTTGCAATTATTTCACTTGCTTCAAAATGTGTCAGAACGTTGTTTATTCGCACCATATTGATATCATGGCATATGACTTCATTGATACATTCGTTGCCTGATGGAACATGGCTCTGCATATAAAAACAGACCTATTTGAATCCTGTGTGACAAGTGAGCTACTTGATGCTTTTTCACTTTATTTCATAAGTCTTTGCTGACCTGTACTATTTCACACTGGGGCCTGGGCATGTCTACATGAGACATTTACTACAGAGCTGCCTAATTAGCTCCACAGCAATCTCAATGACTACACATGCAGCCCTATTGGACTGCGAGAAACTAATTAACTCCACCACAGGATAGTACTTGTAAATATAGGTACTATCCTGTAGCGAGGTTCTTTAGTACACAGAAACACACGTGTAGATACTGACGGGGCTGGCTGAGGCATGAGGTGCTTCAGTGCGGGGTCTGCCTGCTAGCCAGTCCTGCACTGGAGAACCCTTGTGCCCCAGCCAGCCCATCTGCAACACGTTGAGCCAGGTTGGAGCAGCTCTGGGCTGGCAGACTGATCCCTTGGGCTCCCTGCCAGCTGTGGCTGCTCTGACCCAACCCAGTGTGCTGTGGTCCTTGGCACATGTTCAAACTCAGCGCGTGGGAGCAATTAACTGCAGCATGATAAGCACAGGAGTTTATTGCTCTGTGCATATAGCATGCGTAGATGAGATAACATCTGTTATCCAAGGATCTGAGCACATTTACATGCATTACATAATTAATTCTAATGCACCTTTGTGAGATGTTATCCACAGATGGATAAAGTGTAGCACAGTGAGTTTATGTGTATTTTCAGGATAAAACAGCAAGTCAGTAGCAGAACTGAAAACAGAACTGCAAGGGAGAATTTGGCCCACTTTTTGGGACAGAACAAACTTCCTTCTGTATGCTTTCATGTAAAGGTCTAGACTCCAATAAAATAAAGATTGCAGCTAAATAATCTATTGCATTTAAATTAAGAGAGGAACCCATTAGGTGAGAAGGATAAACAATAGAATCAAAATGATACTTGGTAGCTTGGTAGTTCTTGGTTTCCTTAATCTAAAAAGAAAGTTAAAGAAGCAAAACAACAGTTAGCTTTCACGAGGAAGAAAACACAGATACAAGGCTGCTCTTATCTCTGAATGAGTACTCATTTACTGGGCAGAACTGATGATCCTGCTGGCTCAATGACCTGTTTCAGAGTGCCATGGAGTGGCTAACTGAAACACAAACCAACAACTGGGGAAAGGAAGGAAGGGGTTTATGGGTCTTCTTTTATCTTATTATTTTTATATAGTTCCATGTTACCTAAAAAAATGCAAGATCCCTGGAGAGACTCAAAGGCTCTTGCATGCAAGAAATAGTAATCCATTTGCTAGTTCTAGAAGTTGAATTTATTATCCCTAATTATAATAAAGTTGGTACCTGCTTTTTCTCAAATCTACTGTCTGTCCAGATTCGAATGTGCCCACGGCAAGGAAAATATTGTTTCCATTCCAATTGGTATAATGAGAAAATGTGTTTAACGTGTTGGCTGCAGCACAGTATTTATCAGAGGATTATCCTATGAAATTGTCAGTATATGGCATGATAATTAGATTTGTAACCTACAACCTGTCAAGTAAAAAGCAGCTTACTCCAACAAATGTATTTCTTTGCACTTCACAGGTGGAGCTTAATAAAGTGAACTACTTTAAAAAGTATTGAAGTAATAACCTGGTTGGCATTTCCATAAAGGGAAATGGAGATCTGATTTCTACAACTTGCTCAGCAATATTTTACTGTAGTTAAGGTTTTTTTCAGAAGTAGAGTTGACCACCTTCTCTTTCTCTTTTTTCTTTAAGAAAGAAAAAGCAGAGGGCCAAATTCAGTAGTGATGAAAACAGTGGTGTATGTGGTAGCATACCTTGCACCAACAGCAACCTTTCATTCCTAAGCACCTTCAGGCATCCCACACTGCAAAATCCACAGAGATTGTACCTGTTAAAGGATTTGCCCCAGATCAGCTGAGCAAATGCAATGCTGAGAGGCTGTGGTAAGCTACAGGATATGAGCCCGACTTGGGACCAGGTCAATATCTCACCAAAGATATGTTTAAGTATGTGGCAAAGTAACTCATTTTAAGAATATTAAACAAAGCAAAATAAATTAAGACACAAGGGGTGTGTCTACACAAGACACTTTACTGAGCAGCAAAGCTAATTACTGCTCAGTAAGCATCACTGTCTACATGTGCTCACCCTTACTGCACATGAATTTGTTCTACTCGGCTGTTAGTTTGCTACCTGCAAATTAACTGCTGAGTAATTACTGTACAGTATGGCACACATAAACAGTCAATCAGGAGCAAATTTGCTGCCTGGCAGCTGGGCAGCAGGGGGTGGGAGATTGCTCCCTACCCCAGGGAGCTGCCTGCAATCATAGGGCTGGGAGCTTCTTGCATGGGGAGAGTTCCCTGCCCAGCCTAGAGCTAGCTGAGACCTGCACATGACCAGGCAGTCCCCTATCGCCTCTGTACTGCACATGCAGACTTCCCTGCACAGGTCAGGGGTAGGTCCCAGCCCCACAGATTTTTCCCAGCACTGTACTCCAATCAGGTGATCGAGGCATGGGACTTGGAAAGAGCTGTGGAGGGAGAGCAGGCCCCATCCCCCTGTCCTGATTCGCCAGTGGGCAGCTAGCAGCAAGCGGGCGCTCACTGCTAGCTGCCTCACTGGCAATAGGGGCAGAGGGCTAGGACCTACCCCTCCCCTGCAGCTCTTTCCAAGCCTCCTGCCCCAAGCTGGGGAACCAGGGCCAGGAGCTCCCTGCTGCCAGGGCAGGAGGATACTGTCCCTACCTGGGCTCTGCCAACAGAGCCCACCCTGGCAGCAGGCAACTCCCGGGGGGAGGAAGCAATCTCCCAGCCCTAGCCAGGAAACATCTGTCTCCTGGCCCTGTGCTCCTTGCCAGCCCCTGGATTTAGCACCCAGGGGAGGCCTAGAGTTTCTCCTGGCTGCTGCAGGGGGATGGTGCAGGACCACAGAGGGCCAGGAGCAGCAAATCTCCTGAATCTCCACACATGTAGACGCATGTCCAGGGTGGGTTTACTCTAAAATAAATTACTGGGGGCAGGGGGCTGTAAATTACTCTAAAGTAAACACATCCCTAAGCATTTGCATGCAACCAAGGCTTAGCTAAATATCAAGTAAATACTGAACGTGATGGAAGTAGGTCTCACATACATTCAAGTGTTAAAGATGGTTTCTCTCAAAGTACCATCAGCCAATTCTGTTCTAATTCAGTTCCCAGGAGAGAACCAATCTGAACTGAAATTTAAACAGCAAGATAAACAATGGGTAATAATAGGGGAAACATTTTTTATTTACCACATTAAATATGGGTAAGAAGGTCAGGGTTCAAGTAACTAGCAACAGAAAGATGCGTATTGGACATGAGTTTGACTAATCCCTTCTATCAGTCCAAGGCATGGGAATGATGGTAAGGCTGGGGCATTGGAAAGGTTAATCTGAAGTATTTAGAGGAGGTTATAACCAGGGATCCTGGATTTCTCTGTTTAAAAATTATAAATTCTCTCATTAAAAATCCTGCAAATTCTCTGATTAAAAACCCCCAAATCCATGAACAAAATTAAATGCCACTATATTTGGTACCAGTTGAACATAATGTTTTATTGATATATTTACAATTTTAAAGCTATTTGGAAGCCTACCAGTGCCTCAGTCACTATAGTAAAATACATTCTAAATTCATGGAAAATCAGAGCTCTCCCTGCCCGCTTCAGTCACCAGGACAAGGGTCCAGCTGTGGCTGTCTCCCTGCCTCCCTCCCACCCCGCCACCCCCACTGCTTTGTGGCACTGGGTAGCCCTTATATGCTGCTGCCTTGCCCCTACAATTGCCACTCAGTCTCCACCCACAGCCCCCTGGCCCTGCCAGTGCCCCTCATACCCCACCTACAGCCCCCACAGCCCTGCTGGCTCCCCTCACTCAAGTGGGGAGCCAACCTTCCTGTAACAGGTTGTTACCCCCAGCAGCATTCTAGCAACCTGTGACAGGCACTCTTGAGGTCAATACATTGCTCCTGTATTTTGTCCTGTAGCCCACCTTTACTCACCTGCCATGTCTTAATGTAAATATTGTTCAGTTGTTCTTACAAGTGGGAGACTGCCTATTGTATGCCCTGACTAGGGCTGTCCTTGCATGCTCTGACCACTCCTATACATGCCTCATGCCTCGTAGATGTTTTTCGTATTTCTATGTTGGGGTTCTCAGCCATCACGGGCTTTTTGCCCCCATCTTTCTCTAGCTAGGCCTACCAGCCTAAATCCACCAGGTAATGTTTGACTCTGAGGATCTAGCTCCTTAATACTTTCTGGGCCCATGGCCCTCCCTTTGTGCTCACTACAACACCAGGCTTCTGGTCCCCTTTCACACCGCGCCCCTGGGCGCTGAGTTGTTGGGTTTTCTGCCTCCTCAGGCTTGACCCCTTCCTTATAGCCTGGGCTACTAACCTAGACCCACCCACTAGGACCCAGCTTCAAAGTCCTATTTTCCTGCAGCCAGCTCTGGGCCTCTGGCCTTGTACAGCTGTACCCACTAGTGCACTGGGCCCTTTGGCCTTTTATGACTAATGAGGCCTCCTCCCCTACAGCCTCAACCACAAAACACTGTAGTACCAATCAAACAAAAACAGTAAGCCCCTGGGCTATAACCAGGGGACTGCATGCTTAGGGGCAACCAACATGGGTTCATCAGTGGCTGGTCCTGTCAGACCAACCTGGTGGCCTTTAACAATCAGATCACCAGATCATTAGATGCAGGAGTAGCAGTGGATATAGTCTTCCTGGACTTCCGGAAGGCTTTCGACACTGTCTCTCACCCCGTTCTCTTTAAGAAACTGGGGGGCTGTGGCGTAGACACCCACACAGTCAAATGGGTCACCAACTGGATGGAGGGCCGCACCCAGAGGGTGGTGGTGGATGGGTCCTTCTCAGCTGGGCAGTGGGGTTCCGCAGGGCTCGGTCCTTGGGCCCGCACTGTTCAACTTCTTCATCAGTGATTTGGACAAGGGGGTAAAAAGCACCCTGTTCAAATTTGCTGATGACACTAAGATGTGGGGGGA
>NW_017728886.1:60072004-60083723 GCF_001723895.1 Crocodylus porosus
GGGGGATCAGCAGGCATTGGGGGAGTCTGTTCCCCTGAGCACCACCAGGAGTGACCAGGAATAACGGTCACAAGCTGGCAGAGGGTAGGTTTAGGTTAGATACGAGGAGGCGCTACTTCACGGTCAGGGCGGCTAGGGTCTGGAACCAACTTCCAAGAGAAGTTGTTCAGGCTTCTACTCTGGGGGTGTTTAAGAGGAGGTTAGAGGAACATCTTGCTGGGGTCGTTTGACCCCACTTTCTTTCCTGCCATGGCAGGGGGTTGGCCTAGATGATCTGCTCAGGTCCCTTCCGACCCTAGAAACTATGAAACTATGAAAATAAAGTTAAGGAAGGCAGTCTGCCAGCTCGCGTTTTCCACAGCTCTGTGCTTCTGCTTCCCACTGTAGGCTGTGCTTCTTCTTGTGGGGCTGCTGCAGAATCTCTGGGAGTCATCAGGAGTCCACCCTCTCTGTAGCCAAGCCCCCATATCCAGCTCAGCTCAGGGTTTTTATAGTTTTGGCCTACCCTCTTCTGGCCACCTAACTAGCTGGCAAGGCTCAGTTTTTAACCCCTACCTACCCTGCCAGCAGACTGTGCCCAGAAAGTTCTGGTCCCAAAGGGGCCAGCCTGCTTTCTGGTAACAGGGCTAGGGCTGTTACGACCCCCACCCCCCAGAAAAGCCACCTGCAGCCCCATTCAACTCTCTGCTTGGGTCCCAGGGCCACACATGGCCCTGGGCCCCAAGGCCCATGCACCTCCCAGGCTGGGCAGCAGCCCCAGCCCCAACCCTGCCCAACTCCCTCCCTCCCTCCCTCCCTACGAGGGCCTCAATTTCCCTGCCCCCCTCGCCCCTCAGCCCAGACTTACCTGCAGGAGCTGATCTCCAGAGCCAGGCTGACTGGCAGCCATGTGCATGGCACCTTCTGCCTCCTCCTGTTCCCCCCAACCCCTTGCAGCCTGGAACTCTGCCAGCCTGCAAGGGGAAACCCTCCTTAACCCACATTTTTCTCCTTTAAAGGAGTAAATCTGCGTTTTTCTCCTTACAATGAGAAAATCTGGGTTTTAAAATGTTTTTCTGTCACAAACAGAAAACCAGGACCCATGGTTTTAACATTCTACTGATATATTGGTGTTGTTATGCTGCAAATTAGTTACTTGTGCTTGATATCTATTTTCAAATGTGTCTCGTACAGACAGTACAAGCAGATTACACAGTAATGGAGCTTCTAAGGAAGAATATTTCCTGTTTCTCCTTTTGTCAAAGACGAAATTAAATATATCTGAAACAAAACAGATATCAATTTGCATACATAATGCAAGGTCCTTGGCTCTGACTGAGATACCCTCAGAGCAGTTGAAGATGCTGTCCTTGGGCTCTTCTGATGCTGAAGCCAGCTACATGCTGGGACAGGACCAGGAATTAAAGAAACCTTGAAATTTCTCTAATTTATACCAGCTGCCTATGACCCTAAAAAAAAAATCCATGAAGTTTAAGAGCATCAGACCATAAGGACACTACTGCAAATCCTTTTCTCCTGGGAATATCCCTCTAAAGAAGGAAGACAAGTGGAGCACAGACTGATCAAGGGGGCATAGCTTTACAAGAAGGATCCTGTTTTCTTGTACCATTAGTGTTGCAAGGCTGCTAGTGAAGACACACAAAGCAGGAAGAAAATTGTTTAAATAAAGAATTTCTATATTTTCAAATTCCAAAAATTGACAGCTCTCTTCCTTACATCCCCTCCCAGTGCCTGTCCTAGCACACATTAAAGTCTTTTCATTAAAATGATATGGCTCTTAGGTAGAAGTGTCCTCTTTTATCCTTCTAAAAACTAAAAAGAAAAGTACATTCTGATTATTATTTTCTGTTACACAAATCACTTCTTTAAGGCACTGCTCTATAATTGAGAGATGCATTCTATGCTCATTCCCATATCTGAGATACTATTTGGTGAAACAATAAGGCAGCTAAGGAACTGCAGACTACTGGAAAAAATCCACCTCAACCCTTTGGGCCTTGGCCCAGAGTTTGAAGATACTGGATCTTGGGCAAACAGAAATATTCTATCACAATATTCTATTTTGTTTTATCCGTTTCATTCTTGTCTAGATAATTATATTATCCTGTCAAAGAACACTAAAGTTTTTAATATACCAAACTATTTAGAACTGTATTTGTAAGACATATTACAAAATATGCAGCAAACATTACTGATGGATAAATGTTGTTATATTTTCTTTCCTTTTCTTTTTGCTGACCAAAGGAAACACCACAAGCCAGTGTCATGGTGCTATCACTGTAGAATTACAAGGGCAGTAAATGGCCCTCCCTGGTAGATTTAAGAATGTATAGATTCCTACACCAGTGGTTCTCAATCTTTTTTAAACTTAAGGCACCCCTACTTAGACTCAAGGTCTCCCATCAGAAAATGCAAGCTCTTAGTTAACCTTCACTTGTTCCTGGACTACGGAAAAATAATAGAGCAATTCTTCTGTTGCAAAAAATTCATAAAGACCACAAGTCAGAAATGTTTTTAATACTGAATTTCTGTTTGAAACATATGAATCACGTTTGCACAGCTAACAGTGCTAACATTGGGAGAAGTGTGAAGACCTGGGAAACTATAGACCAGTTAGCTTAACTTCTATTCCAGGGAAAATTCTAGAAACATTCATCAAAGAGGCTGTATGTGACAAACTTGCAGAAGGCATGATACTGAATGACAGCCAGCATGGGTTCATCATGGACAGGCCTTGTCTGACCAACCACATTTCTTTCTATGATCAGGTGACTCATCACCTGGATAAGAGAAAAGCCGTTGACGTCATATAGCTCGACTTCCAGAAAGTCTTTAACCTAGTATCTCACAGGGTACTGATCATAAAAACTGGAAGATATCAGGCTCAACTGTGGGACCGTCAAGTGGGTGCGAAACTGGTTCCAGGGTAGGACACAGAGAGTCCAAATGAATGGATCAGTGTCATCCTGGTGAGATGTGGGCAGCCGTATACCCCAGGGGTTAGTACTTGGCCCAGTGCTGTTCAATATCTTCATCAGTGACCTGGATGAGGGAGTGAAAAGCCCATTGGCCAAGTTCATGGACAACACCAAGATATGGGGTTGCACAGACACACCTGTAAATAGGCTGCAGATACAAGGAGACCTAGACAGGCTGGCATGTTGGGCAGAATGGAACCAGATGAAGTTCAACATAGAGAAATGCAAAGTGCTGCATCTGGGAAGGAAGAACCCCCAGCACACCTACAGGCTGGGTATCATTAACCTAACCAGCACTACAGATGAAAGAGATCTGGGGGTAACAATAGACCCCAACATGAATATGAGCCAGCAATGTGACACAGTAGCTGCTAGGGCCAATAAAACTCTGGCATGTATCAGTCGATTCATCTCCAGTAAATCCAAAGAAGTGATTCTCCTGCTTTACATTGGTGCAGCCGCAGCTGGAGTATTGAGTCCAGTTCTGGGCATTGCACTTCAACAGGGACGTGCTAAAGCTAGAGAGGGTCCACCCATTTGATCAGGGACTTGCATGGCAAGCCATACAAGGAGAGTCTGAGGGATCTCGGACTCTTCAGCACAAAGAAGAGAAGGCTGAGAGGGGACCTGATTGTGGCTTACTGCTATATCAGAGGTGTACATCAGGGGCTCAGTGAACAACACCTTCACCAGGGTGCCCTGGGGGGAAACTAGAAACAACGGCTACAAACTCCTGGAAGATAGTTTTGGGATGAACATTAGGAAAAACTTCTTTACAACTAGCATGTCTAGACTATGAAACAAGCTCCCCACAGAGGTCGTACAATCATCTACCCTAGAGGTCTTCAGGAGAAGACTGGACAGTCACCTGGCTGGGTTCATCTGACCCCAGATGTCTTTCCTGCTCACGCAGGGGGCTGGACCCGATGATCATTCAGGGTCCTTTCCAGCCCTGTGATTCTATGCTTCTATGATTGGGTGGTACCCTGCAGCACCCTTGAAAGGGTCTCAAGGCACCCTGGTTCAAAATCACTGGCATAGACTCAAGGTAAATATTCTCTTCTAAATACGGTTCCATTGCTCAGGCTCAAATTACATTACTGTGTCATTTTTGTGGATTTCTGTGGCATCAATGTTCGGAAGGGAAAATGTTTGTAGAAAAGATGCTTTTAAAACGAGTATCAAACTCATTTGACTCCATGGGCCAGATGATGGGCACAGGGCCAGTCTGTCAGCCAGCCCCACGTGCCAGATCCAGCCCATAGGACTGGTCTGGTACAGGCACTGCATGCAGTGTATGCCCTTTCAGTGCACATACCAATTCCAGCCCTGCACATGGTATGCACATGGCGTGTGGACTGGTCCATGGCAGGTTACACACAGCACACAGGGCTTGTCTGGGGCGTGCACTGCATATGATCCCTGTGCTGGACTGATCTTGCGTGCTGGATCCAGTATGTGGGGCCAGTCAGTGGGCCTGATCTGGACCAGCCCACGATCCAGCATACAAGGCCAGTCCAGTGTAGGTACCACATATATTATGAGTCGCAAACTAGCCCCATGCCACATGCAACCAGCATCAGATGGACTCCATGCACTGCATGAAGTGCAAAGGGCTAGGGGCAGTGTGTCCTGCATTCAGCTGGCAGCACCGCAGGCTGTATGATATGGCTCTGCAGGCTGCATTCAGCCTGCAGGCAGTATCTTTGATGCCCCTGCTCTAAAATATCAAACCAAGTATAAACCTTTATCTTTATGGTAAACCCTCATCCATCTACAAATACACTAAGGCCAACACATCTGAATCTTGGTGCTGTTTCTCTTGAAATTGAAGGGACCTAGAGGTGCTCTGCATCTGCAATTAAGCATATAATTTTGGAGGCAAAACATTGATCAAGATGCTCATGTTTCAAAAGTCTGTCTTGTATCAGAATTCAAAATGTTGCCCATGTTCACTTTTATTTTGGGATATTTTTTGTATTTCCTACTGGAATGATAAATTGCTATATAAAATGAACACCTAATGAGTTGTTCTAATGACAAAAACTAGATCATTATTTCCATATGTTTTTTCCTTTGTGAGTAATCAACAAACTTCTGCGGGAAGACAGGATTGGCTTCACTAGCTCAGACCACAATCACAAATCAAATCCAGAATCCTGTTTTCTCTAGCAGTACCAACTATTTTGTACATCAGAGAAAGAAGATAACTCTAACCTACCTAGCTGATTAAGTGAGACTGTACACTGATCATCTTAGGCCTTATTTCACCGAACACAGTTACAAATTATAGTAAAATTATCTAGCCTAGCTTAAAATTCAATAGCATATTTAAAATAACCATAATAATCATGCAAGATGTAAATCAGTCTTTTTCCTTCTACTTTCTTTGATAGATTAAAGATCAGATATCCAGATATAACTGATATTGAATATAATATCTTGATTTTTATGTAATGCCTTTTTACCTGGCTTTTTAACAGGTTTATTTGTTGCTCCTCAGCATTAAAAGGCCATGATGATTCAAACAGATAAAACCAAGTTCCAGAAGTGACTTAGTCATGCTCAGTGACTTGTTGACTTTGTGTGGGGCATAGGCTCCAAAGTACTTGAAGGCATATATATATATGCTACTCTGGCAGCAGTGCATTCGGGATTGGGTATTTCCAAGCATATCCCACCCATCCATTCTTTTACATATGCTCTCCACACCCAGAAATATGTGGGTGACACTGTTCCCCAGTAGTCACTCTGAAGCTTGTTGCAGACCAAAGTCTTGAGAGCTGTCACAGGAGGATGTCCCATGGCATTTTCACCAGTGTATTCCCAGGTTTGCTGCATGCACACACAAGCAGGTGACTGCATCATACTCAGGGACATCCCAGCTAGCAGAGTGCAGACATACTGTAAGTCGCATTTGAAAATGGAACTTAAACCTTGCAGCACTGAATTGACCAGGCCTGAAATGCCTTTAAAAATCTGGGCCAAAATCTCAAGTCACTGCCTGAGTGAACATCCCGGGATCTGGCTCGTAAACTAAATTATGAGAAATTTGTCCTGAAAAACTTCAAAGGTTTTGCCTAGCTAATATGCCCAAAGGTGTGTCTGGAGTCATTAGGGAACAAAGACCTGTCTGGGAAACATTATTAAGATTAATAACAGTGCATTCAAGATTGGAAGGAGGCAACCAGAGGGCATATTGCTTATTGCCCATATCTACTGGGGACTGAGATGAAAAATAAATCAAAGACAGACTGTTTTGGAAGAGGTTTTCAGGGAAATAAAGAACTGGTGTTTTTTTTCCTATTACAGATACACACACTCCTCCTTCCATCTGTGAGGATAGATTGAAAGGACACAGAGGTAGAAATAAGAGGTGGCCTTTGAACTGTGAGCTAAGTCAAGGAGTAACATTTTCATACATGCCTAAGTGACACTGGAGTTATTCTTAAACTCTTTCAAAAGTAATTTAGGAATTTAGGAGCCTGAATAAATAGAGTTTAGGTGACTAGGTCATAAGGAAATTTTACTTGAAGATTTAGGTACATAAGGAAATTTTAGTTAAGGATATTTCTGTAATCCCACATGCAAAATATTCATACTGGGGAACCTGAGCTTATTGCTTGTGTGGGAAGCAATAATAATATTATTTTAAGATTTGCCTGCATTTAACTGTTCTTTATTTTATGATTTTTCTCTTCATTTTTTATCTTGTGCCAAATAACCTTTGCTTTTGCATAAGGAAGTTGGATTTGCATTTGATGACTTGGAAAAAGCAATCCAAGCAGAGTATTTGATAAAGAATGAAATTACCCTCTGACTGTAATTAAGTATGCATAAATTTAGCATGGAAGAAGGATGTGAAGTAGCAGAGGCCCCGAGCAAAATCCTGTCAGAGGGCAAAGGAGTAGGGACAGGGACACAGGGGTGGGGGCATGGTATTACCTGTTCTGGGGACTCAAAGACCCTAACTGCAGGTGCAGCAGCTGCTACAGCAGCATGGTGTGCCAGCATGGCTGCTGAGGCACAGACTCCCCATTCTGGAGTCCCCTCTAAACTGGCTCTTGAGCCTGGTGCCCCACTCACCCACCCCTAGTTGTGCTACTATGCTAAGTCTGGCTAAATCAACCTAAACCAGTGGTGATGAACGCCATGGTGGATATGACAGGGGATGGAATACATAGACTAGACACACCCTGTACATATACTCTCCTTCTGAACTATCATCTACTAGCTACTGTCTGTGACAGGCCCCAGTATGGCACTTCTTATGTTTCATGTTCCAAAACATATTTCTTTTCACATATATCAGATGGCTAATTTATTTCCCTTGAAGGTTAGCCCCAGGGGAGGTGTATAACAGAAATTTTGGAATGGAAAAGAAACAGAGAGAAATGTATGACTATAACATCAGACTCATGGATTCCAATTACTCAGCTTGAATTCCTTAAAATTGCTAGTCAGAGGTAACAAGATAAAGGGAAATTGATTCAATCAGTTTTAAAGCAGTTTTCCTGAGCTACTGTAACTAGCATTTGACTGCTTTTATCCCTTTTGTTAGGAACAACTGAAAGAAAGAGATTTGCACTTGACTGGTCTTATTCTTTAGGCTAAAAGGTGCCTGTAGAAGTATATCCGGAGTGTATACTAATATAATTAGCAGAAAAGGAAAATGGCTCGTGCATGCGTGCATGCATGCGTGCGTGTGTGTGAGAGAGAGTTTTGAAATGTGTGAATTTAACCAATAAGGGCCACTTTTTGCCTACTGCAGGATTAATCAGGATAGCATACCTCTGCAGAATTAGGGTCTGGCTGAAAACAGCCAAGTAATTAGGCATTAGGTTTGTTGATAGACTGATTTTTTTCAAAAAATGTTTATTCACACGACTAAATTCACTTTGGCTAGTGGAGGGAAGTGGAAATAGCACCTGCATGCACTAATGAAGTCTGCTGTGCTCAGACAGTTTTCATCAGCTTTGCATGGAGGATTTGCCAGGAGTAAGAAGATTTACTACTCACCAAGGACTCTGTGGGACCCCCATATGCAGACGCAGTAGTGAAGATGTGCTTTCTTCCTTGCCATGTCTTTGTTGTGAATCTGCAGAATTTGAAGCTTCATTGGAACCTGACAGAGCCACACAGTGTGCATGTCTACACATGCCACCACATCCCCATAGCAACACACTATGGCGACGTAGCCCATTCCTACAATGAAGTAGCATCAAAAGGCGCAAACTGTAACGCCAACGCTACGTCACCATAGCAATGAGCTACCTCCCTACATCACATCATTACAACAATGTATCTGTCAAAAATTACTGAAATGACAGCACAGTAACAACTGTGCTTCAGGGGGCATGTGTAGACATTCCCACTAAATACTTCTGCTGGGCTATCAACCCTGCACCTTCATGCCCAGGTCACCCCAGTCCCCTAAAGATATGCTGAATTAAATGTATCCCTTGATATTGACATAATGCTCCCTTGCCATGATAGCCAATGGGATGGGTCTAGTTTTCCAGCAGTGAGACCGATTCATTTGAAAGGTTAGTGCCAGATGTTTTACAGAGCTAGGGCAAATGATGTTTCATGATGGTTAGATATTCTCAGAAGGAAAAAAAAAACAATTTTCCTGACTCCCCTCAAATTGTCCCTTATACAGTATTTTTCTATCTTCTTTCCTGTCAGAGCTAAGAACCTGGATCAAGGACCCAGTTTAAAACATTCAAACTGTTCAATCTAATCATGCTATTCAATCTTCAGGTATACGTGGCTCCTGGTCTTCTCAGAGTTTCACACTCTCCAAGATTTGAGCTACTGACAAGTTCTGCTACCCCTTCTTCACAGCTGTTCATTTTTCCTTCTATGTATTTTTATCATCCCCTCTCTCCAGGTGGTTTGTCCAAAATACGCAGGAATGGACACAGTGTTTAGCACAACAATATTCAAGTCATCCTACATGACCAGCAATAGAAATGTTATTACTGCTCAGCTTTCTTCCAAGTGATTGTGCTTTTACTGCCAAATGCAAATTGCAAGTACTTTTCCTCTTAATCACTCCCCATTCTGAAACACATTTGCAGCCACCTCATTTTAAAAGTCCAACAGTGATGACAAAAATAGTATAAATATAGGAAGTATGCTACATTCTAGGCTAGTCTTTTGAAATGCTTCTATGCTATTCTTGGACATGAAAAACTTTGTAATGCAGCATGCAATATGTCAAAGAGGATATATTCATAAATTTCCTTCAACAGAATGCTACAGTGAATTGTAGTATTATACAGAAGCACAGCTGCTGTGTAATACAGTCTTGCAGTTAAAAAACACTGTATAGTAGAAATCCTTTCAACATATAAACATTTCACTGGCACCATTCTCAAAATACTGGACATTTTCAGTGCACAGATTCCTAAAGTATAAACTGGTAAGCTGTATTAATGTGGCAGTAAAATGTACTAATCTGAAAACCACATTTGTAAAATATTTATGAATTCACATGGCTGTCACTAGAAAAAAACTGCACTGTCAGCTCAACCTCCCTTCTCAATCCCTTTTCCTTTCTGCCCTCTATCCACTGTTTGTATTCCATGAAATTCACAGCATGAGCATAAGAATATTATTTTGGAAATATAACAGTGGAAGATGGTTCATTTAAAAAAGAAAATACAGCTGCTGCTATCATATTTTGACACAGTCATTTGAATCATGGTACCCGTCACTCATTGATTTGGAAGTTGATTTGGTTTCCTTAATCGCTTCATTTGGAAAAAAAACCCCATATAAATACATGTCCTGTTTTTCTTTTCTTTCTTTTCAAATTATAAAGCAAACTGTCCAAATCTTACCCATGTAACTAGATAGCTAAGGCACGTGTCTCTCTGGCATAACTATGGGTAAAGTTTGGCCAGCTGTTAACATTGTTCCAAATCTGTGCTGTATAGAAATTATCTTTAATGAAATAGGTGTGAAATAAATGAACTGATATATAGGAGGGATATAGGTTGTAGCTGTGTTAGTCTAGAGGCAAAGGCATCCAAAACTGTTGAGGAAGAGGTGATATCTTTTATTAAACCAACTAGATTGGTCTAAAGATATCGCCTCTTCCTCAAGGGTTTTGGGTGCCTGATATATAGGAGGAATAGTGAACAACTTGCATTTCATGAGAAATATTTTTAAAAGTCAGATAGTCCCGTATAAACACATAGCATGTTAAGCCAGAGACAAGGAACAAACATGTTTGCATATGTCTGTGACACACAAACTTTTCAAATTAATGAGGGCATGGCTCACAAAAAATATTAAAGTAGTGCTTCTAAAGCATTTTCTTTAAAGGGACATCTGGGGTGAATTAGGCTGTTATTCAGACTGTAGCATTGCTACAGATGTTAAGGTGTAAATGTGTTTTGCAGGAACTGTAGATTATGTGCTCAGATGTATACTGCTTTTATTAGGAGCTCAAGCACCACATTTCGAGAAATATGAAGAATGACAGAAAAGAAAAGAAAATGCCTTTAGAGCTTAAATTACAACCACATCTAATGAACTCAGAGGTGTTTTCACTTACTTTGGTATTACTTTTCAACTCCTGCAGCTTAAATGAACCTAGTGATCATAACAGTAAATATGGGCTCAAAAGATATCCCAAGAGGTGTCATTAGTCACATATTACATACTTTTCTAATTTGTACACTTACCATGTTGCAGGATTTCACAGGACTGCTGAAACCTCCAGAATTTCATGTTTCCCTCAGCAGTCTACAATAACCCTTAGTCTGAATGACATGTATTATTTCCTCAATGAACATGTGATGTAGGGAGGTTTGTAAAAGATTTATCATAAGTAAAACTAGGTGTTTTATTTCCAATCTAATTGAATACATTATTGTGCTGTGTTTAAAAATGCCGTGTTGATGTATTACACCTCGGTACTACTACACACACATGCCATCTGCAGCCAGAAAGTTTATTAGACTACAAATCAGAATACAGATGTTGGTAGGAAGGCTAGGTGCGTTAAGTTACATATATGTTACTGAACAGTTTTAATACATAAGTCCCAGTGAGAAAATAAATAAAAACGTGATGAAATTGTTAAACAATTTGGTCTTCTTACCTGATGAAAATGAAGGTACTGACAGAAGTGAAATTCACTTTGCTGTATGGGTGATAAAGGGACTATAATGTTATTTTCCTATAGACTAAATGGCAGTAGATGCCACTAGATCCAGTAAGAGTTAACCATAGGATATAACTTCAAAGATCACCCTAGGGTAAAAGGTCAGCACCAAGTCATATGCATTGCTTAAATTCCACAAGAAGGGTGAAATTCACTCCACCTGCCTAAAGCCTAAATATTTGGACCCTCTGCAGGTGAAGTGCAGAGCTGTTGGGGGATGAGAACTCAACCCTTTGCTCAACCCATGCCCAGCATATAGGACTACTGTGAAACTCAACTCTGCAGTTGCTTTTTCAGCCTCTACAATTACACAGGGTATTAGGTTCCTTAGATCCATGTAAATTAATATAAATCTGGACTCTGTTTTTTGACCTGTCCTCAGCTCAGCCATCCAGTCATAGAATCAGAGAAAAGGAGAAACAAAAGAGGCCCCAGGAGATCACCTAATCTAGCCCCCTCCTCAAGGCAGGATTTCATAGATTTCATAGACATTAGGGCTGGAAGGGACCTCGGGAGATCATCGAGTCCAGCCCCCTGCCCAAAGGGCAGGAAGTCAGCTGGG
>NW_017728886.1:60083734-60098598 GCF_001723895.1 Crocodylus porosus
GCTGGCAACTGCGTGGGCTCTGCTGGGGCTGCAAGAGGTGTGAACCTGTTGCTAAGCTCTGGCGGGGCAGGGGCCTTGGTGCAGCGGGCCTTGGGTCCCTTGACCACCTTGGTCCATGCCCCTGACTGGGCAGAGCGGGAGGTCCCAGAGTCCTCCTTAGTCGCGGAGGGAGACAGAGAAGGATCATCCTTATCTAAACCATCCCAGCCAAGTGTTGTCTAAACTATTCTTAAAACTGCACAAACAAACATCTAGCACAGGGGTTTTCAACCTTTTTTAATAAGTATACCCCCAGCAACTCCCCTTTTAGTAAGTGTACTGCCTGGGGGGAAGGAGGGGGTGGTAAGCGGCTGGATGCCGAGTGGGGATGTTGCAAGTGGCAAAGCGGCGGCAGCACAGTATCTGTGCAGCCCTGCTCTCGCCCTGCCCCCAACCTGCTCCTGTGAGGCAGCAGCGTGGGGTGGTGGCACTCCATCCCTGCACACCCCCACGTGCCCCTTGGGACTTTTCAAAGTACCCCTAGGGGTACATGTACCCTTGGTTGACAACCCCTGATCTAGCACAATTTCCTAGTACACTGCCTGAAAACATCAAAAACACCTGAATTTCTTACAGGTAAAGCATCCAACACCCTCACTGGAGACCAAGTATTCCCCTTTCTGTCTTTCTATCCCCTCCATCAGCTTGTCCCTAACTCTTTCACTATTTCATCTTGTTTCATAACCAAGCCAGGCTGAAGCTCTGCTTCATTCTTCTGCTGTTGGGCATGATCCTCTCCAATTACCACCTGCTCTGGACTGCAAAGCTTTTCTTTTGATCTCTAAGCAATGCATGTCTGGCTGAGCTTCCAACTGTTGCTCTTTATAGCTCACTTGAGCCATAGTTACTCCAGGCCTTCCCTGACCAATACTTACCAATCTCTTCTGGAAAACCTCCATTGAAAGACATGCTACAGCTTCTGTAAACAGTCTGTTCCACTGCCTCACTGTTCACACTGAAAGAGTTTTTCTTGTTATCCAGTCTAAACTGACTTTGATGCAGTTTCAAGCTACTATCAGTCCTACTTTCTGCAACAAGAGAAGGTGCACCCCCTCTTCTTTGTGTCAGCCATTCAGATATTTGAAGACTAACACCATGCCCCTTCTTCTGCAAGCTTAACATACATATTTCTCTCAGTCTCTCTTTATATGGCTTGCCTTTCAACACCTTTAGTATTTTTGCTACCTGCCTTTCGACCCTCTCTAACTTCTCCATGTCTTTAAAACAGGGAGTGCAGGGCTACACACAATACTCTATGAAGCCTAACCATTTGAGTGATTTGAGTGGCACCTAATACTCCTGCTGATGCAGTCTGAAAACACATCTACATTTTTTAAGCTGGATCACTTTGCTGACTCACACTGAGTTCCACCAAGACCCCAAGATCTTTCTCCCCAGTGTTTCTGTCCAGCCAGTTGTCATCCATTTTGTATTTATGATTTGGACTGTTCTTCCCTAAGTGTAGCACCTTACATTTGTCAGCATTAGACTTCATCCTGATGTTGTTAACCTAGCTTTCCAATCTATCAAGGTACTTATTAATTTTACTCCTGTCCCCAAGTGTGTTTGCAGTCCTTCCCAGCTTTGTATCATCTGCAGATTTCCTTAGGAAGCTCTCTATTAATGATTTGGATACTGGAATACAGTTCTCTGTGGTTTTCTGAAGCTGAGTATGTGGGATTAGCAGTGACATCCCTTCCACAGCACATAAATTGCTCCACCAGCAGAATATCCATGCAGTTCCTTCTTGGGACTTACATATTGGGTAAGAATCTCGTGCTTGCCCTTCATATTACAGAAAAATTCATTAAAATCTATAAAAATAAAATGAAGTGTATGTCTGTATGTTTGCTTATAACTCGAGAATGGCTCTACTCTAAACCTGCCAAAATCACTGAATACCACTCAAGAAAAATTATAGGCGGGTTATTTTTCACTTTACCCTTTTTGAGGCTTCCAGTGACTGGGTTTACTTCACTTCTCAGATAGCAAACTGGCACCACTCCATTTTTGGATGCAGCGAATTTAGTTTAACTGTCATTATTATAAAATGAAGTGTATGTCTGTCTGTCTGTATGCACACTTATAACTTGAGAATGGCTGGTCCTATTTACTCTAAACCTTTCAAAATCACTGAATACCACCTGAAGAAAATTATAGGTGGGTTATTTTTCACTTGATCATTTTTGGGACTTCCAGTGACTATTTAAGGGAACAACGCTTTTCACGTGGACAGTTATATGTGGCTTGCTCCAGAGTTGGTAATCAGAGAGGGTTGTATATACTGGCACCAACAAGAAACACTGCAAACATTATTTACAAAGAAGTTCTACAATAAAGATCATTCATTTGGATGTCATTTGAAATGTCAATCCACATTAAATATTAAATGTTAAATATGTTGTACTACATTCTTTAAAAATAAACAATAATTTTGATCTAAATATGTTGTACTGAGTTCTTTGAAAATAAAAAAACCCCCACTGTAATTACAAAAATAAGGACCAGGGTGAAGAATGGGTCCTTCTGCCAGTTTCTGTATATGAAGCATAAGTGGTTCAGGCTTTATGCCCTTGATTTGTTTTTCTTCTACAGATACTTGCTTAGAAATAGCTATAAAAATCCATTATTTTGGAATAGGATTTAAAAATAATGTTGATAGTCATTATGTCATGCATTCTGAGGCAAGGACCATGTCTATAACATGTGCAGCAGGCTACACAGTTGTTACTGCCCAGTCATTTAGTACTTGCATACTGGCATTACTGCACAGTAGCATCCCTACAGTTTTTTTCAGACACTACTCCACAGTAGCAATGAACTTAAGAAGCATAAACTTGGGACCTACAACAGGACTTTTGCATAAATAGGACTTTCATCCAAAGGAAAGCCATAAATGGAGGGTATGAAAGGGTTAATCTAGCCTATCACTTTTACATTGTTACTAATACCAGAAATATATAGGGCCAAGTCCTAGTCTTGTGGTCAAAAGTCTGAGCTATATGAGCGACATTGCATTGCTTGATATACCTCTTTTTAACCTTGTTTCATATTTGTAGGTAATTCTTACAGCAGACTGTGATTTTTTGCCACACTTTTGAAGGTGCACAGATGGGCCAGTCTTGTAAAATTAACGTGTCTCATTAAAATAAGGGGAAATAAATTCTCAGTGGTCCCTACCCATCTAGCTCTACCAGAAAGCCCTAGTTCCTAACCTGTCACTAATTAGCCAACAGGAACGTTTCAGACTTATAGGCCTTCTGCTACTCACACCTCCTTGTCTTTCTGGGGCTAAGTACAGACAGTTAAAAAGCCCAAGGCTGAATCAATTCAGTCTTTGCAAGTTAGTCTAAGATGCACAGATTAATTTGAAAAAGAAATGATAGACATTTACATTTGATTCAGGAAATTCTGTCACATGCCTGCAGTGGCTTAGGCCAGAAGCCAGGGGGAGCTAGAGCATAGTTCTCTGGCTGTGTGTTCACTTCCTCTTCCTGCTGCCCCCCAGGTCTACATCAGTAGACCCAGATTTGCAGCCCAGAGTTACATCAGTAGGACTCTGCAGGGTTGCTCATCACTTTCTCTTCTGGCTACCTCTGGGATTTGTAGTCCACAGTCACAGCCAGCAGTAAGTTTGAGTGGGGTAAGGGATGTTTAACTCCCCTCCCTGGCGCAGACCCCAGCCAGGGTTTGTCTGGGTGGAAGGGGTAGTCCCTCCCTGTAGACTGGGCTGTATCTCCAGCTGGGCTCCCCACCCCCCACCAGCACCTTGTCAGCCAGCCCTTGCTGCTCCAGCTAGGGAGCAGAGGGGTGGGGCCAGCCCTGCTCTCTGAAGCAGTCAGCACAGTACAGCCTAGGGCTGGAAAACATGTTGGGATGCTGGGGGACTATGATTCCACTTGAACCAGGAAGGGGTCTGGGACAGAAGTTTCATAAGCAGGTTTGACCCAAATCAGTTAAGTCTGATACTACATTCAACTGGCTTTATCATAAACCAGTTTCAGCCATCTTGAAATTGGTTTATGTACACGGAGCTTCCGTTCTGTTACAAGTTTAAGTCAGTTTCTGATCACTTAAACTGGTTTATGTGTAACTTCTGTCCCTAGCCCAGAAGGAGTTACATCATGGGTGACCAACCTGCGACTCACATGCCACAAGTGGCATGGGCAGCCTCTGTGTATGGCATATGGCAGACTGGGGAGGAGGCAGGCAGCACAGTGGCAGACAAGGCAACAAGCAGAAAACAGAGCAACAGATGGGGCAGGAAGCAGAAAGCAAGGCAGAAGATCAAACCAAAGGAGATTGGAGTGGTACTTGGGAAAGCTGTCTAGCTAATTTGTGGTGCCTGTGACAAAAGGGTTGGCCCCCACTGAATTATATCATACTTCCCCTTAAACTAGAAGGTGTCTTATCATTCTACAGTCCACCCAGAAACACTTTGCCTAAGAGGGATGTAGGTATCGGTCTGTTAGCATCATCTCTGTAGAACCAGTCCTGCTCTGTGTGCCTCCACACTATCATTATGGAAGCACAGTATGATCCCATCATAAATTGGAACACTTGGAATTTTGAAGTTTAACATTATTTAAACTCAATCATTGCCATAAGGTCTTTTTTCAGATCAGTTTTGAAGACTGTTTCATTGTTTTGTTTTTCTGCCCAACACCACAGTTTAATTTTCACAGATCAAAGACAAAGCCCAGTACCTTTTCCTCCTGAAGCACTGAGATTCTGAACTCTACTCAATGTGTTGTTTTGAAAAAATAATCCTTCGTCTAAAATGGAAAAACTAGATAATCCTTCTTTTAAATCATCAGTAGAATGAAATTACTATGAAAAAATATAGTGAGCCACCACTACAACCCTGAAAACTAAAGGGAGGAGTTTTACACCATTAAGCACTCCCAAGCAAGGTTTTGTAACTGGGATTGCCACCCATATGGATTTGGAATGCATTTGTAGACCCATGATTTAGCAATTCAATTTACAAGGTGTTGCTAAATAGCAATACCATTGTACGATCAGCAAATGTTTGCAACGCAGTTGCAAATCTAGAGATGTTTCATTGCTCCTCACATTTCAATAGGAAAAAAGTTATTAGCAGAATACTATAATTTTTACAGCTTACTCATTAGAAATGAGAATTGTTTTGACAAAAGAGATTTTCTGACTAGATACAGTCAGGGCTGGCAAAGGCAGGCTTTTCAATGAAGGAAAAAATTGGAACAAATCAACTACCTAAATCTAAATTAGGAAGTATTTGTCTGAAATTGTTTGTCAGTTAATTACTTTAATGTTTGTGTGTGTGCGTGTGCATGTGTACACACACACACACGCACTATAGATCTGTGTATGTGTGTGTGTGTGTGTGTGTGTGTTTTTCCCTTTAGAACAAAAACTCCCTTTTAAATTCTTCTCAGTCAAGTTTCACTGACAAACTTGTTTGATGGGCATCAGGGACCTGAAGCAAGCTTCAAGGGAAAAAGTAACCATCACTCATGCTTCATTGGATTTCTATGACAGAATGATCAAATTCTGTAGAACCTGGCATAAGCACATCATTATCAAGCCCTGCTTTAGCATTTCTTAACTGATCACGATGCTGAGGTCCTTG
Source organism: Crocodylus porosus (assembly GCF_001723895.1). Classification (NCBI taxonomy): domain Eukaryota; kingdom Metazoa; phylum Chordata; order Crocodylia; family Crocodylidae; genus Crocodylus; species Crocodylus porosus. The sequence continues at coordinate 60,089,388 of NW_017728886.1, forward strand.
GTGACTCCTGTTTTCTGGCACTGTTTGTAGTTATTTGACCTTTTCTCAGTGGATAATCCACACAAAAAGCCCTAATTACTTCCCCAGCTTTGAGCGGTCCAGCAGTGTGAATAATCAATGATGCTGATTTAGGTATTGCACAATCAGATGCTTATGGTGTTTAAAGAACATTTTTCCATTGACCTGACACAGCTGTAGGACAATACCAAGCATTAAAGTTGCTGCTGTAATCACAAGTTGACCAAGTGACCTTGGGGGTCTGAAGTTGATTACTGGGGCCTTGATTAGACAGTGTCAGGATACACATCATAGCTTTAGTAAGAGTTCATCAGGTGTTAACAAAGCAGATTAAGTGCACAAAACACAAGATCTTAGTATGCAAAGCAACATTTACAAATAATACTAGCTGGACACTTCCAATGTGCAATTATCTCGGTTTTTATTTTAGCTGTGCAGAGAATATAGGATAGCTTTCTACCAAATTTGAGGTTGAAAGGATCTAACTGCAACAATTTAAAGGACTCTTCACTTTATAGCTACTGCAGAGAATCATATTTGTTTGCGTCTCATATTCACACTACATGAAGATGCATTTCATCAATGTGGATTATTTGGCTTAATATTATTATCTGCCCAATTTTTCACTGTTTTTTTTAAGCTTGTGCAGTTTTCTGTAAGGAACTTTGCCATTTCCAGGAATGAGCACTCTAAAAGGACAACTGACATTTGACTTGTGGATGGCCTTAAAACAAAACAAATAGGATGATTTTTTGGAAAAAAATAGGGAAAAGTGACATGAAGATAGCCTGAGTGTCTACACGTTGCCATACAGCAACATTGCTATGGCACCATGCTTTAGTATTTTCTTTTGGTAGTACTTCCTTTTGGAAGTACTAAAGCACAGTCCAGTAACCACCCATACTGCTCTGTGCACATGGCACATGGGTGGATTTCACCGCTACTTTGCTGTAGCGGCACACTAGAACAGGGGAGCGTGCCACTATGGCGAAGTAGCTGCTGATCACGTATAGACTCATGTGATCACTATACCACTGCAGTGCACCATGCAGTAACATAGCATGTCACTACAGCAACATAGGGTGACGTGTAGACACACCCTGTATATCAATATTAAAAATGCCTATTGCATAGGAGTGTGGTTGTGGCTGGGACCTCCTGAAAAGAAATGATTACCTCACTTGCTAATTACCTCACCCCACATGCTGTCCTAAAGCATTTTTAGAATTTCCCTCTGATGGCTTTTCTCTCGTGGTCAGCTCGCTTTCTTAAGTGTTGTCTATCAATCAGCTTGTCTTGACTAACTCACCTCTCCCCCTCCAGTGGGCAGGAGCATTTACTATAAGAGATTTGTTTTATTTCTGTTTTGTATACTTTGTTTCTCTCCTGGTAGTTGCTCAACTTTGAAAAGGATACTCAATATAATCAATTCCCTGATGGGCTTCAGCTCCAATATTGTTCAAGATCCATCCCCAGCAGCCCAGACTTCCTAATAACAAAAGGTGGACGTTGATTAAGCAAGACCCAGGCAGCCGACACCTTCTTCTTTAGAAGTAAAGGACAGGAAAGTCTTTTGTGCCTGGACTTTAAATTTAATTTATCTAGTGATTAACAAAGAATGCCTTGAAGATGCTGGAGTTAGAGAGCAGGATGGCTAACAAGGTCGACTTCAAGAGGAAAGAAATCACTCAAAAATACAACAGCTGCAACTAAGCACCCAGCTGTTCTCAGGCTACAGATCGCGCCTTGGAGGAAGCTGTAAAAGTCTCTTTGCCTGTGGGGCGAGAGACAATTGTTTCCACAGCTAAAAGCCCCACTTTGGTTGGGGCTCTCTGGACTCTGGTGGCTAAGATCAAGTGCAAGAAACAAAGCTTGTCTGTCCTTATTGACTGTTCTGTTGTGTCAATCCTGAAGTGTAAGATCCCCTTCTTTTGGTAATAGGAGGGCCCACAAACTGGGTCTCACAATATCAGGTAAGTACCCTAAATGCTAGGCAGTCAGGCTATATAGGCAGGTATGCTCTGCTCCTCAGAGAGAGCTACGTAGTTCTCTGGATGGATTAAAATTAGTAAAAACTACCCATTCCCAGGAGAGTGGTATGTCTCCTGAGGTGAGATGTGTTTGTCATGCTAGCTGTGGGAAGACCAAGACATAAAATAGGATTTAGGGTATACAGTCTAAACAACAAATGCGATATGTAGTCCAGGCAAACAAGCAGGCAGATATGAAGGGGATTAGGTAACAAACGTAACAGGATCGTCGGTGGCTGTGACAAGAATGCTTCTTCTGCCAGGTTGTACTTTATGGTGCGATTCTGGAACAGATAATGTTTTGAGAAGGACTTGAAGGTTTGGTGAGGGGTTTATGAATTTTAACTGGGAAATTACCTCCTACTCAGAAACAGCAGTGCAGAAGGAAGTGTTTATCAAGAATCGCAGAATCATGAAACTGAGGCTGCTGTCATTGGAGTCAACTTTGCAATAAGCAAAGAGGTTGGATAGGCAGAATGAAGTAAAGCTATGGAAGTCTTTAAAGGTAGAAAGCTAGAATTCTACTGCATTATATCCCTTTGCATAGCTCACAGTGGCCTGCTTTGGGGTACACACCTTTTGGAAACCTATCTACTCTTGTTCCGATTTTCTTCCCTTTGCTATATTTTATCCACAAAAGAGGATGCAACACCCTTGGCCTTATGGCAATGAGACTTGCCATGACACATAGCAAAACTGTCAAGCTTCCCTCTACTTTGATCTTCTTTAACACCAGTCAGAAGTTCTTAAATTCCACCTCTGTTCATCATGTGGTAAATAAGTGACAATACCATCCCATGTGCAATTGAAACTGAACTAATACATGATAGTCAGAAAAGTTATTGCAGAATGAGGAAAAAGGGACAGAACAGTGCATATCAAGTGAAGAAGGCAGACCCTTGAAAGAAACATTTAGCAAGTATACTGAAAAACTCAGAATGCAAGGTATGGATGTCCCCAGGCACTTCTAGTTTGTATACCTAGAATGCAGGAGGCAAAAAATCCAACTTTCTATAAAATTTTACTGACATTATAATATAATATTTTTGGAAGGATGAACTTAGTAGGAACATTGGGCGTATCCCCATGAGCATCCACATGCATTTCCCAGTCGACAAACAGCAGTGACACATAGTTGTGCCATTGCTACTTGTCCCTGAGGAATGCCCCTGCACACATGCTATGACATGCAGCAAATTGCCCTAGGTAGGTATAATGGGTGCCACCAGTATGAGTTGTGTTGTATACTGTGGGTGCCTCCCCTCCAGGGAAACCATCCCTTGAGCCCAGACAACTTGGCACCCAGCATGGCTTACTTATATTCTAACTGAAGTATACTCTGCATGAAGGCAACATTTGGGGCTCTGCCTCCCCTTTTATTCCTTCCACACGCCAGCCAGTTCACCATAGCAGCAATGTATTTCAGGCCTGTGAGCTGTATCCTCTGGCCACTGCAGGTAACACTCAGTCCTGAGTTGCAACTTTCAGTGCCTTCATACAAACAGCAGCACCATTCAGCAGCTTGGATGTTAGCTTTCTGTAAAATAAAGACTTTAAATCAAATTCCGCCCTGGCCCCCAGTATAACTAATGGCCAACCCAGTCCTTGGTCCTTAAGTGAACTTTTCTTTAGTTCTCTCTCCCCTCAACCTGGGTCACAGTTGCCCAGTTATGTGCATTCACTTGGCAATGTCCCTGCTACCACTCAGAGTTCATCCCTCCAAGAAAGGTAAGTCCAATAACCTCACTCATGTGTCCCAAAGCAAGGTTAGTTCTTTGTTTCTCTGTGTGTTGTAGGCATTGTGCAGAGAGACTCAGGGCTCCTTTCCCCTTCTGGATCCTGGAGTTCCTCCTAGGCTTTGCCACCTTCACCGCTGATCCAGGCATGCAGGCTTCCAGCGTCCTGGGCAGATCTGGCACCGGCACCAGCAGACATGGTAGAAACAGCCACGGCAGCAGTGGCTGTAACAGCCGCGGAGGCAGCAGGGAGCCCCTGACCCTGGGAAGCCCGACGGGGACCAAGGTTGCCAGCGGAGAGGCCAGCAGAGGCAGCGGCAGCAGCATCCGGAGCAGTGGGAGCGGCAGGAGATCCCCGAGCTGAGGCTCAGTGAGGATTGGAGACGCCGGCAAGGAGGCCAGCAGGAAAACTGGCAGTGGTGACCGCAGCGACAGTGGCAGGAGCAGCGGGGAGCCCCAAGCCAGAGAAGCCTGGTGAGACCCAAAGGAGACAACGAAGGAGACTGTGGTAACCCTGGGGCAGAACAGGGGCCAAGCCTATCTGCAGGCATCGGGGATGTAAGCCCGAGTGGAAGCAAGACCCGGAGAGGGGAAGAGAGGGGTCACAGCTGGGGATATGGCACGGGTCCCAATCCTTGGAGTGCCCTAGACTTAGGGCACCAAGGGTGCTAAGGGATACGGAGCGTGATGGGTGCTTCTTGGGTCCTTCCATCTTTTCCTTTTGCTCTTTAATTCACTTTTCTTCCTTGGGCTACACCTCACCAGTAGACACAGTGGAGGGTTTGTTCAGTCGGGGTCACAACGGGTGTTTTAGGGAAGTGGGACGAAGCTCTCAGAGTTAGGCAAGGGTGGCCTGGACCTCAGGGAAGAGAGAGAGAGAGAGAGAGAGAAGACAGGCCTGAGGACCAAAGATCTCCAGGCCCACCCACTGGAGTCTGACCAGAGGTCCAGGGTGACCATCATCGTGAGGTGACGTGGAGGCCCAAGAAGACATCTGAGGGGCTGGCCACGAACAAAATCAAGAGGCCAAACACAAAAGGGTGGCAACGTGGCTGGGGTGTAGAGGAGGTTGGAGCCCCATGAGTGCACGCCGAGTTGCGTGACAACCCTGTCCACTAAAAAGTCATCCAAAGTCGTGGCAGGCAAGTTAGGGGGTCTCCCAGAAAACGACCGGAGTATCCTCTGGGGTCTGCATGTGGGACCAAGGCAGACAAGATCGATTGCCTGGGTGAAGGCAGCGGTGGAATGGACTGTAGAGGAGAGGCAGGTACACTGGGATTTCCCAGTATCTAATTTTGGCTACAAGAACCTTTTCATATGTGCTACATGCATTTTGTGGTACCTGAAAAGCCTTTGAGGCACAGCAAAGTACACACTCCCACTTCATAGTTTCATAGTAGTTAGGGGTCAGAAGGGACCTGAATAGATAATCTAGTCTAACCCCCGCCACTGGCTGGAGCACACGCTGGGATCACATGACCCCAGACAGGTGCTCATCCAACTTCTTTTTGAATTTACCCAAGGTAGAAGCAAGGACCACTTCCCTAAGAAGTCGGTTCCAGATCCTAGCTACCCTAACAGTGAAATAGTGCCTCCTAATCTCTAATCTGAACATATTCTCCAGCAGCTTCTGGCCATTGTTCCTCATCACCCCAGGTGCTGCTGGGAGGAATAGGACCCTTCCTATTTGCTGCTGATCTCCCCTAATGAGTTTGTAGGCAGCCACCAAATCCTCCCCCAGCCTCCGCTTGCTGACGCTGAACGGGTTCAGGTCCCTCAGTCTCTCCTCATAGGCCCTGCCCTGTTGCCCTCCAACCAAGTGGGTGGCCCTCCTCTGAACCCTCTCCAGGCTGGCCACATCCTTCTTAAAGCGTGGTGCCCAGAACTGGATGCAGTACTCCAATTCAAGCCTGACCAAAGTCACATAGAGGGGGAGTATCACCTCTCTGGACCAGCTTGAGATGCATCTTTGGATGCATGACAAGGTGTAGTTGGCTTTGCTGGCTGCGGTCTGGCATTGGTGTCTCATGTTCATCTTGGAGTCAATAATGACTCCAAGATTCCTTTCCACCTCTGTGCTCACAAGGGGGGAGCTCCCCAGCTTGTATGTATGCTGTGGATTCCTTCTCCCAAGGTGCAGCACCCTGCATTTATCTACATTGAAGCCCATCCTATTCTCATCTACCCACTTCTGTAGTCTGTCTAAATCTAATTGCAGCCTCTCTCTCTCCCTTTGAGCGTACCTACCTCTCCCCACATCTTGGTGTCATCGGCAAATGTGGACAATGTGTTTTCTACCCCCTCGTCCAAGTCGCCAATGAAAATGTTGAACAGTGTAGGCCCCAGGACCGAGCCTTGGAGGACCCCACCATTCACATTCTGCCAGGTAGAGTATGACCCATCCACCACCACTCTCTGGGTGCGCCCCATCAGCCAATTTTTGACCCATCCAACTGTGTAGGCATCAATGCCACAGTCGCTCAATTTATTAATGAGAATGGGGTGAGAGAAAGTGTCAAAGGTCATCTTAAAGTCCAGAAAGACTCTACGTCCACAGCAACACCATCATCCAATGATTTAGTTACCTGGTCATAAAAGGCCATCAGGTTGGTCTGGCAGGACCTGCCTTTGATGAACCCATGTCGATTTTCCCTGGGCATGTTGGCCCCTCACAGGTGTGATCCTTGATAATTTTTTCAAGGATTTTCCCCAAGACCAATGTGAGGCTTATGGGCCTATAGTTTCCCACTTCCTCCCTTCTCCCTTTCTTATAAATGGGGACCACATTAGCTAGTTTCCAATCTCTCAGCACCTGGTCTATGGACCACAATTGCTCATACAGCCGGGCCAAGGGCACAGCAATGACCCCTGCCAGCTCCCTCAACACCCTTGGGTGGAGGGTATCAGGGCCTGCAGATTTAAAAACATCCAGCCCTTCCAGAAGATCCCTAACTACCTCTGCACAGACCCAAGGCCTAGCAGTGTTATCCCCAAGATTGCCCCTTCCTGTGGTGGGAAAGCTGTCCTGGTCCCTGTCCAAGAAAACAGAGGCAAAGAACTTGTTAAAAATTTCGGCTTTCTCATCTGGTGTAGCCACAAGATTACCATTTGAGTCTAACAAGGGCCCTACATTACCCAGTGCCTTCTTCTTACTCCCAATGTATTTGAAGAAGGACTTTTTGTTGTCCTTAATCCTGGTCGCTAGCCTGAGCTCCACCCCTGCCTTGGCCTTCCTAATGGCCCTCCAACACTCATGGGCCAAGGAGGAATATTCCTCCTTGGTAAGTATTCCTCCTTGGTGATAGCCTGTCTCTTCCACCAGGTGTACACTTCCTTTTTGGCCCTCAGGCATTCTTGAATGCCTTTGCTGAGTCATGGGGGTTTCAGAGCACTTTTACCCGCCTCCTTTCTCTCGGGGGCTGTCATACTCTGAGCCTGGAGGATGGTCCCCTTAAGGTACGACCATCCCTCATGGATTCCTATATCCTCTACCTTTTGGGCCATCAGTGCCTCCCACACTAATCTCCTAAGTTCATTGAAGTTGGCCCTTCTGAAGTCAGGGGCTTTAGTCTTGGTATAAGCCCTCAACACCCTGTGCTGGATGGTGAATTGTGGGGACAGAGCCATTGTCTCCAATATACTGGATATAAGCATGCTGTTCTTTAAATATATGTGACTGGGCTTTTCTACCCATGCATTTGATCTGGGCTTAGTTTACTCTGGTGTAAACTACTGTGGATTAAGTGCTGCTGGGCAGGTGTCTACACATGCTGGGACTAGGGAGTAGATTTACTGCTCTCAGACCCAAACTTCCTGCAGCCCTGCAGTGGGCCCCTGCTGCCACCAGGGGGAGCTCTAAGTTCCAGCTCCAGCTGGCAGCAGCTGACGGCCATCTTTAAAGGCACCCCCACCCTCTGCTCCCTGGCCAGCCACTTCCCTGCCCAGGCATAGTGTGCCCAGAGTGGGGGCAGCATGTGGCAGCTGTCTCCTTGTCCACCCTGCCTCCCATTGCTATGGCTGCTCCAGCCCCTACCCTGGCAGTGACAACCAGCACACTGTGCTCCTGCTGGCTGCTGTGATGACCCTGCTGGCCTACCAACACCAACTACCACATTGCCCATGGCTGTCTCACTCCTCCTGGCTCTGCCATGCCCAGCAAACACCTGCCTGCCCACAGTGCTTCATCCTAGGGCCACTACTGTACAGCTGCCACCTCCAAGGGCAGTGACAAGGGACTTCTGAATGCCACTGCCAGGGCCACCATCACCCTCCTGGTCTTCCAGCCCCACCACCTCTGGGCTCACCACGCCAGCCAGGATTGGTGGCTGTACATTGTCCAGCAGACCTGGGACAATGAGCAGTTGCTGGACACATTCCAACTGACCTGAGCCACCTTCCAGGACTTCCTCCAGCAGCTCCAGCCCTACCTGGAGTGGCAGCACATTGGTATGCTCCTGGCCCTCCCCACAGATACCCCGCTGGTCCTTGCCCTCCTAGCCAGCCACACCACCAGCCTCTGGTATGTCAGACACCTGTTTGGTGTGGGCAAGGCCACCACTGGGGAGGCCATTCTGGTGGTGTATGGGGCCCTTCAGGACATGCTGGGGCCCACCATATTCTGTGTCCATGAGCCCCAGTCAGCGGTGGCAGGGTTCTGTGCTCTGGGCTTCCCCCAGTGTATCCAGGCCATGGACAGGACCCATATCCCCATCACCTGCCCACCCCATGTAGACCAGCCCTACTACAGCCATAGGGGATTTCATTCCATGGTCTTGTCATGGACCACCATGGCACATTCACACACGTGAGGTCTGGTTGGGTGGGAAGCTACCATGATGCCTGTGTGTTTTGAAACTCTGGCCTGCTGGGGATGGTGGAGAGTGGGCACTTTGCATCATGGGTGCTGGACCTGCAGATGGGTACTATTGTGGTCCCATACCTGCTTATCAAGGAGTCTGCCTACCTACTCCTGCCCTACCTCATACAGTTCTGCACCAGGCACCTGGACCCCCATGAGGCCCACTTGAACTGCTTCCTGTGCTGGACCTGTGCAGGTGGGCAGTGAGGGTGAGCCAGTGGCCCTTGAGATGGCTGAAGGTACATCCCAGAACAGCTCCCCCAGGCCTCCCACTCATGGTGGCTCACCCTCACTGCCCACCTTGGGTTCGCATGCTACATCAAATCTGGGAGGCCTGGGGGAGCTGTTCTGGGAGGCCTAGACAGAGGAGCCATGGTAGACAGAGGATCCCTGGCAGTGAGAGCACCACCTGTCATGGTAGCAACAACAGCAGACCCCTCCACCAAGGCACCAGGAGAGCTGCGCACCCACCAGTAGGCCAGGGAACCAGGTGAAGGAGGCTCTAGCTGACCACCTCCTCCAGCACTCCCTGCTCTAGCCAGCCTGTGCTGCCACCCATAGACCTCCCC
>NW_017728886.1:60098698-60152448 GCF_001723895.1 Crocodylus porosus
CAAGTTTTTATTTCCCTCACATCAACTAGACCCCCCTAGCCCCTCCTTCCCCAACAAACAGATCCTCTCCACCACCTACCCCACTCACCACCAATAAAAAACCCTCTTCCCTGTGCAAACTATGTACAAAGTGCTTTTTGTGTTGCCCAGAAGTGGGGGATGTGGGATGGGGGCACACATGGGCAGAGCCTCTGGTCCTTCTCCCATAGGTGTGGATATCATAGCAAGTGTGGCAGGTGGGGGCCTCGCCCAGGGTTGATGGTGGCTGGTGGTCCCACAGTGGCTCACCCTCTGGCAGCTGGTGGCCAGGGCCAGCAGAACCAGCATGTGGTCCTGACCCCACTGCAGGCAGCTTTGGCTCTGTGCCCATGTGGAATCAGAGTGAGCAGTGGGCCTCAGCCCAGGTTGGGAGGCTGGGTACCAGGTCACCCAGGTCAGGGGCAGGCTTGGTGTTCCTGGCGGCTATAGGCAATGCAGGACCTCCTCCCAGGCCCAGGTGCAGGCCTGCTGCCAGGTGGGGCTAAGGTGACGGACTGAGCAGTGGGTGGCACAGAGGTAACTGCCAGGGCCAGAATCGTATCCACCATCCAGTGGCCATTATCCATGGCCTGCACAGCCCTGCCCAAAATGGTGTTCTGCTCCCTGACCAAGTCCAGCTGTTCAGACTCCAGGGCCAATAGCTGTGAAAGAACTCCCTGTTGGCCCAGTCCCACACGTACTTGCCAGCAACATCCTCCACCCGCCAGGCCTAAGAGTCCTCCAGATGGTCCTCCAACATCACCACCTGCCACTGTGGAGGACAGTGTGTCTGCCTCTGATGGATGGGTACATCCACAGCACCCCGGCTGTGGGCGGGCGGCAGTGACCCTAAGGCCACATCCCCACTGCTAAGTGTGACTTCTCCCCTGTGTCCAGCTGCAGGACCTACAGAGCCATGAAACAGAAGCTTTTTGTGACCGTTTGCAACATTTCAGAGATATGATACTCTGTACCAGGGGCTGTATGCTGCCCGGCCTCAGATTGGGAGTTAGCCATTTATGGGTGCCAAGGGACCATAGTAAGTCAAGCAAGCAGGCCTGGGCCCAGGCAGCTGCTAGCTGAGCCCCTCATCCCCATGTGTTCCCTTGGGGCTAGCAGGGCGCTGGGTGCTGGCCACAGGCAGTCTGCCTCCCCCACCCCATTCCCAGGCCAGGACAGGCAGGGGTTTTGGCAGTACCTCTTGCCATGACTCCTGACTTCACTGCCCACCCTCTCCTCCTGCAGGCCAACCACTCTGCTGTACTGCCAACCAGCCCACAACACCCAGGCTTGGGGGCACAGGGCTCCCAGATGACTGGGACAAGGAGCTACCTGTGCTCCCACCTCACCCACAGGGAGCTTCTCTGGGGATGCACCCCAGGGCCAGACTTCTGCCAAGCTGCCGCTGCACCCTGAGCATACCCCTGCTGTGCATGCCCCAGGAAGTGCACAATGAGCTATTTTCATGGATCAAAGGGTGCCCAACCCACTACACCCTGCTGCTGCTGATCCTCATGGTGCCCTGGCTGTGCACCTGGTATGGGACCATGAGCTACAACAGCACAGAAGGCAAGCCTGGGCTGCCCGGCAACCCTGCAACCTCCACCACTGCCTGGAGGGCTACACATCTCTGCCCACCTGCTGAGGAGGACATTGCTGCTGGCATCAACACATTCCTTGGCACGTGAGAGGCCTATGCCTGCCTAAATGCAGAGGCATGGGCTGCTCAATAAGGTTTTTCACTGCCTCCCATATCCCTGCGTGCTGAGGGTGTATGGGTAGGCTGGGTGGGGAGGAGCTAGGCTAGGGGAGTATGAGTAGGCTGGGTGGGGAGGAGGGGCAGGGCTAGGGGCCAGGGTAGAGGCTGAGGTGGCGTGGGCCCTCCCCCTAGTGCAAGAAAGGTAATTCCTCCCCCTAGTGCAAGAAAGGTAATTCCAGTAACCTTTCAGTTCTTTCCATGTTGCCAGGGCTGACATGGCTGGTGGCTCCACATGGTTCTACCTATCAGCGATGGCATGTACCTCCAGTCGGTATCCTTGGATGGGGGGTGTGGCATCCAGACACCTGGCCAAGGGCCCTCCCAGGGGAGGAGCTAGTACTGCCAGTGGCCAGGGGTGTCATGGCAGGCTGCGCCTCATGGCTGGCCCTGAAGCTGTGGAGCTGGCAAGGCAGGTGCTGGCCATGGCTCCCCAAGCTGCTGGTGGAGACTGAAGTTGGGGAGCTGGATTGGACAAGCTGCTGGATAGCTGAGGGGCTCCCCCAGTCATGTGTCACCAGGGATGCCAGGCCTGGATGGGGGCTCGGGCAGGCCACCTGTGCTGCTGTATACAGCATGGCTGTGCCTCAGGGCACAAGGATGGGTGCCAGCTGCCGCATAAAGGGCATGGACTTACGGACATTGCTGGACCAAAGATTGTGGTAGGTCACAGGGCTTTAATCTTTATGCAGAACTGCTGCACCAATCAGTTGTGCCCATGCTCCTGCATCTGGCCTGACAGGACCTCATAGATGTGCACATTGGAGAAGCCACCCTGGTCAAACTAGCACTTCTGCCTTGCCCCACAGTGCCATGACGTCACTGGTCTCTTCCTTGGTCCCGTTGAGGCCCTAGGTGGCTGGCACAGGAGTGGGCATGTGACCATCATGGGTCCCGCACTGGCTCTTTGGGCCCCTGCATGGCTGTCCCTGAGCTGCCAGGCCTAGACAGCTGCCTGCTGTGTCCAGTTCAAAATCAAGGCAGAGGACAGGCAGCACACAGTACAGTCAATGCCTCACAGCACCTGCAGACTCCAGGCAGGCTGCTGGGGGTATGCTGCAGGCAGATGGAGCTGGCTCTGCTGACCAGGAGCTGCCTGCAGCAGGCCTTAGGGGCTGGCCTTGGGGACTTAGGCCTGGCTGGAGGGATGCAGAAGTCTGCTGCACCCTACAGCACCCTGAGACCTCAGGTGGGGTGGTCCTACCAGATGTGTAGCAGTGTGGAGGCAGTGGCTCTGGGGTACAGGCAGGCTGGTACAGATAAGCTGTGGCCTGCCCAGGGGACACAGGGCCTGGAGTGCCTTCAGGCTCCCTATATGTGTGCCCCAGGGTTCAAAATATCTGCAGGCTTTTAAAGCCAGATATAGGGGCTGCCACAGAGACAGCTCAGTCCTAGGGCAGGAGAGGCTCCCAGCCTGGAGCCCTGGGGCTAGCTTCAGGCCAGTCCCCTAATGATTGGGCTGACTGGGGAGAAACCTTGCTGGGTGGTGAACACCATTCTGGCCCTGGGAGTCACCTCCATGCTGCCCAGTGCTTGGCCCTTGACCTTAGCCCCATCTGTCCCCTAAACAGCCACCCACCACACAGCAGAAAGCCTGCATCTGGGCCTGGAAGGAGGTCCTGAGCTGCCTCTAGCCACCAGGAGCACCTGGCCAGGCCCCTGCCCCAGGTGATCCACCATGCAGCCCCTGCACCGGGACCAAGGCCCACCACTCACCCTGGCTCCACACGGGTGCAGAGCTGAAGCTGCCTGCAGTGGGGCCAGGACTGCATGCTGGCTCTGCTGGCCCTGGCCACCAGCTGCCGGAGGGCGAGCCTCCCAGGTCGTATGTGCATGTTCGTTACTGTGCAGTAACTAATTAAACTTAAATTTGCCACCTACATTTGTAGGTAGCAAATTTACATGTGATTAAGGGTTTTAACTGTGCAGTAACTGTGCAGACATGTAGATGCATGCGCTTACTGCACAGTAAACTAGGCTACTGTGCAGTAAAGCATCATGTGTAGACATGCCCACTATTTCACAACTATTTTCTAGATGAATTATATTTATTGTCAATGATATTTTGTTTTTGGGGTGTTACTTTCACTTTCACTGCATAAAATTATCAGTTAAAAAATGTAGAAGTGGGCAGTGGAGTATTCCAAGCAAGTTAGCTAAATAAAACCTTGCAGTTAATCAAAAGACAAAAATAGCCTTTCTGCTCAGCTGGATTTTCTAGTATTAAATTGATTTAAATTGAAAATGGGTACAGTGAGGCAAACTCAAAGTTTCATTGTTTTTTCTGCCTTTCTATCAAGTGGATTATACAATACTGGATTTTTTTTCCCTAATAAAAGTACAATTTAAGCTCTTTTTAAACTCAGCTTCTTTGCACCATCTGGACATATCAACATTCTGAATTGAAAATGAGTTATCAGTATCATTTTTAAGTCCCAAAGTGTTCTTTCCTACCAACACACAAAACGTTTACTAATAAAAAAAAATCTGAATTTTTTAAGAAATGGCTTGTTTCTATTGTGTTACTGAGTGTGTGCAACAGTTAAAAAAAACCTACTTAAACTTTTGTGGTTAATGAACAGACAAGATTGCCTTTCATCTGGGCTGAGTTCACTAGTATTAATTGACCTGAGTTGAAATTAAGTTGAAGCAATCATTTCTTCCCTTTCCCAAGATTTTTACTGACTGCCCTGAACAGATTACAATAAGAATGAGGCAGTTAGCATTGTTTTCCTAAAAGTAAAAAATTCTCTAGTAGATTTCTGGTCTTTTAATGACATTGACTATCCCATACTTCCATATAACTTAAGATGCAACAAAAATCACTAACAGTTTTTAAGGGCGTTTTAAAGGTGTTGAATTGAAGCTCTACATACAAAAAATTCCAGCATATGGATGCAAAGCTGGTTTCTCTGGAAAGGATTTTCAAGAAAGGGTGTGGTTGTTATAAAAAAAGGAACAATCCATATCTTACTTATCCTATAGAAGGCAGGGTAGATTTGCACCTTATAGACTAAACAAAGTGTGCGTGCATGCATGCATGTGTAGCACGAGCTTTTGTGAGCTGAAGCTGAAGCTGATGTGATCTACTCATGTGTGTAAGTATCTACTATTTACCTTGGTTAGTCTATTAGGTGCAAATCTACCCTGCCTTCTACTGGACTTCAGACTAACACAGCTAACTATGTCTCTTATTTTTCCTATATCAGTGGAGTGTGGCAAGAAGTGGATTGTCCTGTCATTGTACATCACAACTGAGAAAATGGTATCTAAATACCAGGCACTTCAGAATCACATACAGGGTAACTACTTAAGAGATAAAAAGGAAGGGTGTTTACATAATGTTGCAAACAGTGATAAGCCTGTTGATTCTTATATCAATGATCATGTTAAGCAGTACATCAAATGATTAACATGTTTGCAGTTCATTGATCCCAGTCAAATAAAGGATGTATGGCTCCTAATGGAAATATAAGCATAGCTGCACATCACTGACATTTAGCTTGGCCTTGATCCACCTCCTGTTCAAGTGTGTAGAAGTCTTAAATTTAGATTGGGCTTACTGGGAGCATCTATATGTGCTATTAATAAGAGAGAGACTTACTGTGCAGTAAAATACTGTGCAGTAAGCCTTCCCTGGGAGCACCCTGGCACAGGGCTGCTCCTGTCCTATTCTATCCCCCTGCAGCAGCCAGGGGGAGCTCCATGCTCCCCTGAGGTGCTAACCCTGGGGCTGGCAGGGAGCATGGGGGACCATCCTGATGTCCATGGGTCCAGGAGAGCTCTACTGGCTGCAGCAGGGCCAAGAGAGCTTTGCTAGAAGCCGAGCAGTGCCAGGACTGAGGAGCTCTCTGCTTCTCTGCCCAGCCGGGGGCTCCCAGCAGCTATCCCACAAGTGGAACAGCTGCCTGAGCAGGGAAACAGTGCTGATTGGCTTCCAGCTCCTGTTGGGAGCCAGGAGCTTAGCAGCACCAGCATGGGGGACAGAGAACTCCCCTATCCTCTGTGGCCCCTCATGGTGGAGCAAATTTGCTCCTGGTCAGGGTTTACATGAGCGGTACTGCACAGTAACTAATATGCAATTAGTCTACTACCTGTATTTAAAGCTAGTAGAAAACCATGCATTTGCCTAATTTACTGTGCAGTAGCTGCTGCACACAGTCCCATGGCGACACCTTACTGTACAGTAATTTGTTTATTCTGCAGTAAAGGGCCTCATATAGATATGCCCACTGCTTAGCGTATGAATTAAACAAAGCCTTACACTGTATAAAATATGGTATAGCTTAAATACACTGAGGGCTTCTGTGCCTGGAGGCTTACACTTCTGTTCAGAAGAAACTTGTCAGAAGAAAAAGAATCAGTTATGTTACCAAGAGCATATAAAATCTTTCATACACCTCCAGGTCTCCAGGCATCTGGTGCTCAGCTTTACATGCCTGTGTGTCTCAGTGGGGAGCAGGACATGACTTATGTCTGATGACACAGATGCAGCAGTAATATTCCTTTAGCTTCTGAAAAATGCCTTAAAATTGCACTTCTCTGTTTTACATTTAGTTTACTTATTGATAAAATGCTTTTGTATTTCTTTAGGAAATAAATTCCTAGAAGTAGAAATACATATTTCCTAAATACAATATCATGCTTTTTTTCAAAGTATAAGGGTCATGGCTCGTTCATATGACTGCAATGTATAAAATTACTTGTAAAGCTACTTCAGTATATAAAACTGTATGTTTTACTATATTAAAGAATAACATACTTGTTTACTCCTTTGGCCTATGGATATTTTGCATTAATTTGATTTTTCAATCAAGAAATCTTCTCTCTCATATTTTCTCCCCAAATATTTAATTTTTGCAAAAAATATTGTCCACAGATAATCCTCTCTTTACAAATTTGTCTACCTGCTACATACTCAGAAGGATTAATCCTGATATTGACTTCATAATAATCTTCAGGTTTATAATCCCATTAGTATATATTTAAGTACAGAAACAAAGAAGGTAAATGGCCGTCTTATGTTTTAAAAAGTAAGCTATAGTGAAATAATACATTGGCTTGATTTGTTTAGCATTATCTTCAAGTCTGAATTTTTGTTTTCAGGTTTTCTTAGGAAAAAGTCCAATATTGTAGAGGTGTCCATTTCTGTGTTTTTAATCATTAGGCAAAAGGCTATTTATAGAAGCATTTACCACATCCTATGGGAAGGAAAAACAGGATGGTGTGTGAATCACCTCAGTTAAATCCAGTGTATTGTAATCTCTGGTATCATGGAACTTCATGCTCAAAGTGGTCTACTGGGAGTATTTCCTGCCACCAGCAATGGGTATCAGTCAGAATGGATAGGAATGTCCAATTGAGATTTTAAATCAGGGTAGGACACTGCCTAGTAAGAACTCAGTAATAAAACAAGGTAAACATACAGAGAAAGAAACTACTGCGATTTGGGTCCTGATTGTGCCTCCTTTCCTCACACTGGGTGTGTCTACACATGCAATGAATGTGTAGAAAGTGTACCGTACAGTAAAATACAGCATGTCTACATGTGCACCCGTTGGGAGCAAATTTACTCCCAGTGGGAGCAGTTAAGGGTAGAGCTACTCCTGCCATGCTTAAGTAGAGGGAAGGGCTGCGGAAGACGGGCCCCAGTAGTACGGAACCGCCTGGTGGGAGACGTGGGGGAAGACATGGTGAGAGGGACCACCAAGGGTCCAGTGAATTCATGGGCTGGGCGAAGACTGGAGGAGTGAACGTAGTAGCCAGCAGTCCAATATGGACCCAGTTCAGGGCCAGCTAGGGGCTTTAGGGGCCGGGGCCTGTTGGGGTAGAGCAGGCTGTGGGAGCAGGTGATAAGGGGGTAGAAGGCCTCTCCTAAGCAGCATATTTATTTCTCTGTTGTTGGTGTTTTTTTCTTTTGTTTTTCTTTTGGTTTCCCACTTTTGGAGGGGTTGCAAGGCATAGCATAGAGAGCCTGAGTGTTGGCTAAACCGAAAAGGGGTGAGCAGTCTCTAGGGAAGCTAGACAGTGGTGAGACCCGGTAGGGAGAGTGAGGGTTTGGTCCAGCCGACCCATAGCCCATCGCCGCAAGAGGACACAGGGCATCAATAGTCAGGGATCGGGCCAAAGGTCATCAGGAACCCGTCAAGGCAGGGTGCAAGGCGAGGTATAGGGAAGGTGGAGCCTCCCAGAAGATCGACGTCCAGCAGTCCCGTATGCACGAGAACCCTAGTAGTCAGAACTCCAACACTGAATTAAGATATGAAGTCGTGGCAAGTGAGACTGGGGGAGAGACTACCCAGGGGAGGGACGTCTATGTGGCAGGACCCTAGAAACGGATAAGTGGCCAACTCTAAACATCCAGAGCCGCATGGCACATGACCAGATGTTTGAGGCCAGACAGGCGTAACATGAACTGGTTGAAGCAGGTTGTTGGGAACCCATAAATGACGTGTAAGGGGGTCACAGAGGGGCACATGTCCCCCCGAGATGGGCCGCTGCCAAAGCCACCACCAGCTTCTGTGGGCAGTCATTACCGTTCCCCCTTGTGGCTGATGTGGCCACTGGGAGCTGCAGGCAGTCCCCGCTCACCACTCACCACCACCAACAACATGGAGAGAGGCTGTGGATGGTCCCCACTCACCACCCACCACAGACAGTGTGGATGGCACTACAGGTGCTCCCCACTCGCTGCCATGGTGCCCCCCCTGGGTCACGGGAGGCACCAGTTGTTCATGTGGGGACCTGTGCTGTTTAGTCAGGTGTCTGTACAGCACCACCTCCCTTGACATCAGCCTGACCCCTGTCACCTCTTCATGGAGCCATTTTACCTTTTTCTACACCCCCTGAGCTATGGAGGTGGTTGATGGTCTCTGTTGCTCCTTGGCAGATTTCCCTACGACAGCTGAGTCAAGTCCCTTGCCCCTCTCTGCATCTCCACACCCTCACTGGGCGTGTGAAGTTCATCTATTAGCCAGTTCAAGTCTCTGTGGTCCTTTCATAGGTCCTTGTGAAAGGTCCACTCCAATACAGCCTGGCAGTCTTCATCAGGGAGCAGCTCCATGATTGATAGCATATCTCTAGCTCTGACCACCTTCTGTATCTTCCTGTGGTTGGACACAGTCACTGGGCTTTCATTCTGTAGCCCATACTCACTCTGGAACTCATTCAGGACCAGGGATGTTCCATGGTCCATGGTCTCCCATTGGTTGGTGTGTACACCCCACACCATCTCAGGAGATGCCCTGCAAAATACTTGGCAGGGTAGGCTGTTTTGGTCTCTGCATTGGTCACCAGCTTGCAGATCTGCCTTGTGTACCTTGCCTGCAGGAACAGGTAGATGTCTGGCATCACCCTGCCCCCAGTCTATTTCTTTTTGTATAAGGTCTTTCTTGCCACCTTCTCTCCTCTGGATCCCCAGAAGATGCACATGGCTCTCTGGATTCTGTGGCTGACATGCTTTGGAGGAAGGAAGACTAGTGCAATGTACATAAGCACTGATAGCAAAACCACCTTCATGAGCACCATGTGCCCCGCATGGAGAGGTGATATGCATGCCACAGCCCCAGCCTCTGTTTCACCTTGGCCTCCTTTTTCTCCCAGGCCAACCTTCAACTCAGCTTGGGGTTGAACTCCACTCTGAGGATCTTGACCCCCTTGCAGGGAACCAAGACCCCTAGGGACTCTGGGTCCCCAAGGTCTCCCACAGCCAGACAGGTGCTCTTGCTCACATTGAGCTTGGTCCCCACCGCTGGCTCATAGACCTGTGTGTGCCATAGAGCTCTTTCTACTGAACTCTTATTCTGGCACAAGATGTTCAGGTCATCCATGTAGGCCAGGACTCTGGTCTCTTCCCTGCTTTTGCAGGGGATCTGGACTCTGCTCATCATGGGGTCTTGCCTGGTGTGCTGGGCCAGGGATTCAATGGCACAGATGAACAGGATCTGGGAGAACAAGCAGCCCTGGTGGACTCCTGACTCTGTTGCAGTCCATGTGCTCAAGAACCCATTGACCAGTCAGCTGCCTGCTGCTCAACCCCAGTTCTGAGATAGGAGTGGGGGCTGGGACTTGTCCTCTTCTACTGCAGCTGTCTGCTTCCAGGCCCCAGCTTCAAGATCAGAGCCAGGGTTGGGACACTGGAGCTGGCCCCAGGCAGGTGCCTGCTACTGGGGCTGGCTCCAATCTCAGAGATGGGGCTTGAGACAATTTTCCCTACCCCTGCAGCAGGCAGCTGCCAGCACTGGCTCTGAAACCTCTGAGTTACTGAGGGAAAGGCTCAAATCTTGTAGCCAGGGCTGGCATCTGCCTCCTGAGGAGACAATGAACATTATCCCAAGCCCCAGCTACAAGATTGGAGTTGGGGCCAGGCAGCTGCATGCTGTGGGGGTAGGGGACACTGTCCCAGCCCTACTCTGATCAGCCAATCAGCTTCCCAGAGGAGGGTATAGTTCTCCTGCCCCCACCTGTCTGAGTTAACTAGGAGCAATTTTCTCCTGGTCAGCTATGTAACTGTGCTACTGAACATTAGCTAATGGACAGTAAATCAAACAGTATTTACAGGTTTTAGAAAACTGTGCATTAGCCTATTTTAATGCACCATAGCTGCTGAGCACAGTTATATAGTGATGTTTTACTGTGCAGTAGATTAGTCTACTGCACAGTAAAGCACCTCATGTGTACACACCCGGTAAGTGGTACTTTTGCCACAAACAGTTGCACTCAGATCAATAAGGCTAATTGCATAATACTATATAGGTGAAGTTCAGTCCTGTGTAGAGCTCTCAAACAGGCCTACCATAAGTCACTGAAGTCCTTGTGCCACCTTTCTGAACAGACACGCATTCCATCCAACAAAGGGTAGTAAACTGTGGTAAACTAGGCAAAGATTTCAAATAGGATCCTGTCTGAGAGACCTGGGGAGAAGAATTTTTCCATAAAGAAAGAGACAAAACATTACATTTTTATATCTACAACTCACTCCAACACTACCAAAATGTTTATCAGTAATTCCATTCCATAGTCACAGTCACAATTAAAAACCTAGCCTG
Organism: Crocodylus porosus; assembly: GCF_001723895.1. NCBI lineage: Eukaryota > Metazoa > Chordata > Crocodylia > Crocodylidae > Crocodylus > Crocodylus porosus. The sequence goes on from NW_017728886.1 coordinate 60,109,520, forward strand.
CTTCCTCAGGTCAGGGACTGGTATAAGTGATCAGAAACTGATCTATACCTGTAACAGGACAGAAGTTCAGCACACAAAACCAGTCTATACCCGTAACACAATAGAAGTTTCACAGATTTCATAGACATTAGGGCTGGAAAGGACCTCGGAAGGTTATTGAGTCCAGCCCCCTACCCCAGGGGCAGGAAGTCAGCTGGGGTCACAGGATCCCAGCAAGATAAACATCCAAATGTCTCTTGAAGGCATTCAAAGCTTGAACCACCTCCGGCGGCAGTCTAGTCCAGACCTTGGGGGCTCAGACAGTAAAGAAGTTCTTCCTTATGTCCAGCCTGAAATGATCATGAAGGAGTTTGTGACCGTCCGACCTTGTCATCCCTTGGGGCGCTCTGGTGAACAGACATTCCCCCAGATCCTGGTGAACACCCCGATAAACTTATAGGTGGCCATCAGGTCACCCCTGAACCTGCATTTTTCCAGGCTGAAGAGTCCCATGGCTCTCAGACTCTCGTCATAAGGTCTGTTTTCCTGACCTCTGATCATGCGCGTGGCTCTCCTCTGCACCCTCTCAAACTTCTCCACATCCTTTTTGAATTGTGGAGCCCAAAATTGGATGCAGTACTCCAGCTGTGGCCTCACCAAGGCTGAGTACAACGGAAGAATGACATCTTGGGATTTGCTTGAGAAGCATTTATGGATGCAAGTCAGCGTTTTGCTTGCTTTAGTAGCTGCAGCATCACACTGAAGGTTCATGTTCATCTTGTGGTCGATCATGACCCCCAAGTCCCTTTTGCCCATAGTGCTAGTCAACGTAGCACTGCCAAACCTATAAGCATGCTGCAGGTTTTTCTTCCCATGGTGGAGATCCTTGCATTTTTCGGTGTTAAGCACCAGCAGGTTCTCATCCGCCTATTTCCTGAGCCTGTCAAGGTCAGCCCAGATCACCCTCCTGTCCTCAGGTGTGGATGCTTTACCCCAGAGTTTGGTGTCATCAGCGAACTTGGCCAGTCTGCTTCTGACACCAATGTCCACATCATTAATGAAGATGTTGAATAGTATAGGCCCAAGGACAGAGCCTTGTGGGACCCCACTGGTCACAGCGCATCATGACAATTGACTTCCATCAACCACCACCCTCTGGTTCCTACCATGGAGCCAATTCCCCAGCCAGTGGATCGTGAGGAGGCCGAGGCTGCAGTTAGCCAGTTTTGCTAAGAGGTGATCATGGGATACCAGATAAAAGGCTTTTTTAAAGTCAAGATATATTACATCAATCTCTTCTCCCTTGTTTAGGTGATAGGTCACCTGGTTGTAAAAGGAAATAAGATTGGTCAAGCAAGACCTACCTGCAACAAACCCATGCTGGCTATCCCTCAGGATGTTGCCATTAGCCAGTCTGTTAAGAATGGCTTCTGTAATAATCTTTTCTAAGACCTTCCCTGGGATAGAGGTCAGGTTGATGGGCCTGTAGTTTGCCGGATCCACTTTCCTCTCTTTCTTGAAGATAGGCACCACATTGGCCTTCTTCCAATCTTTGGGCACTTCACCAGAGCACCAGGAGCTCTCGAAGATCTGTGTCAGGGGCTGAGCTATGATGCTAGCCAGCTCCTTGAGTATTCTGAGGTGTAAACTATCAGAACCGGCTGACTTGAAGGTATCCAGCCTCCCAAGGTGTTCCTTCACAAGGTCAGCATTGATGGAGGGTAAGGAATCTCCCTCACCCAGGCCTCCCTGTCCAATAATGGGCAGGGGTGTCCCATGGGACTGGTGAAAGACCGATGCAAAGTACCCATTTAGCAAGTTGGCTTTTCCTGGGCGTCAGTTGTCAGTTGTCCCATCTGGTTTAGTAGGGGTCCAGTGTTGCACTTGCTTTTCCTCTGGCTCCCCACATATGTAAAAAAGGACTTTTTATTGTCTTTGATACGTATAGCTAGTTGGAGTTCCATCATAGCCTTGGCTTTCCTGGTTTGCTCCCTGCAGGTCTGGACCAGTGCAGAATATTCCTCCTTGGAGGTGGATTCAGTCCTCCATGCTTTTTACATGCAGGAGGTCCATTAGTTCCCTGGAGAGCCAAGGGGGCTGCTGTTCCCTTTTGCTGCCTTTCCTCCGAGATGAAATAGACTTTGCTTGTGCATCCAGGATCACTCCTCTGAGGATCAACCACTCGTCCTGAACTCCCCTCCCCTTTGGGTTGTGACCCTTTAAGGCCTCACTGACAAGCCTCCTGAGCTTGCCAAAGTCAGCTTTCCTGAAGTCGAGGACTTCTGTATTGCTGCCTGACTTGCCAGCTTTACAGCAGATGGTGAAGGTGATCAGTTCGTGGTCACTGTCATCCAGCTTCCCTTCGATTGTTATGTCACTGATTAGGTCATCCCCTGTTGCCAGAACCAGGTTGAGCAGAGCTTTACCTTTTGTCGGCCGTAGACTTCTTGAATCAGATAGAGCTCATCCATGCACGAGAGAAAGCTTTGTGACCACTTGGATTTGGCTGAGCTCTCTTCCCACGTGATGTCTGGGTAGTTGAAGTCTCCCATGACAACCATGTACTGGGAGCATGCAGCCTCAGCCAAACTATCAGTGCCGGCTGACTTGAAGGTATCCAGCCTTTCAAGGTGTTCCCTCACAAGGTCAGCATTGATGGAGGGTAAGGAATCTCCCTCACCTGGGCCTCCCTGTCCCATAATGGGTGGGGGCGTCCCATGGGACTGGTGAAAGACCAATGCAAAGTACCCATTTAGCAAGTTGGCTTTTCCTGGTCAAGCTCTTGATCCTGGGTAGGAGGTCTATAGTAGACTCCCACCATTGTGTCCCCTGTGCCTTGTTCCCCACGGATTTTAACCCAGAGGGTCTCCAGTCGTCCACCCTGGGTGCCAATGTCAGGGACGCATAGCTTTCCTTGACATAGAGAGCTACACCCCTGCCCCTTTGTCCACTCGATCCCTCCTGTTCAGGGTATAGCCGTCTATACCTGTGGTCCAGTCATGGGTGGAGTCCCACCAGGTCTCTGTTATTCCTATGAAATCATAGTTATTTGCGTTAAGCAGGAGGACAAGTTCCACCTGTTTATTCCCTAAGCTCCTGGAATTTGTGTACAAGCACACAAGTGTCCCTTTGGGGGCCCTTGCCTTGCCTACAGCTCGCTCCAGGGCTGGGGCAGGGGTGGGCTCCCTTAAGTGCCTTGGCCTGCTGGCTTTGCAAGCCAGCACACAGACTGGTTTGTGGCACACACAGACTGGTTTAAAAATAGCAGAACCCAGTCTAAGTTTTGCTTCTTCCCACCCCAACCAAAGGGCGAATGTATGCTCTGTTTGCTATGGATCTAAAGTACACCTCTTATAGAAAATCATGCAATTTAGATTGATCCCACCTCAGGCTTTTAGAATATATGTACCTAGCCCTAGAGTCTATTTTTCATGACAAACACAAACGATCAGAGCTTTCAGCCTTGTTTAAAGGCATGTGTCTGGTGAAGCAGCCAGTTTGCAATATTATATCATCATAGGTTTCCTTTAAGTGCGTGAACAAGCACTTGGACAGCCCTGCTCAGATTTAAGCAGCTTAGTGTAAAGCCACCTAAACATGAGTCAAGACTGCTGCATGCAAGCTTTTGCCACTTGCTAGGTGGCAAAGGCAGTCAGAGGCAAAGAAGTTAGGGGGCAGGGGGCCATTGGCAGGTCCAGGGGGGCTGGCTGGTTCACAGGGAAGCCTAGTCAGATGGGGGGCATGTAGAAAGAGCCTGTCAGGGTTGGGGTGTGTGAGAACAGCCCAGCACTCCAGCTATAAAAAGTGGATGGGCTTTCGCAGCTGCAGGGCTGTGCTAGGAGTGTATGCAAGTGTTTGTTAGGTTGGGTTAATCCATGCCAATCTAAAAATGGTTCTCATTTGATAAGAACTAACCTTAGATCAGGTATGCCATTGTTAGGGTGACCTAAACCCTGTGAACACTTGCACACCCAGCCATTTAGATCACCCTAAGCTTGGTTAGCGCAATCTAAATGCAACACTTGTACATATCCTAAGAAAGCTAAGGGATAATTCTCCGATTCTACCTACTTAAGCTATTTATAATTATAATGTAATAGGCAGAGATCTCCGTGTTTTATTACAGTTTTCTATTGGGAGATTTTATTCCAAAATGTCTTATTTTATAAACACAAACTAATTAAAATATTTTTCAATGAGGATAGGGACAGCTTTACTCAAATCAACAAATCATCAGAAAATGTCTAGTTTGTAATCACTTTGGTATGCACCTGCATTCCCAGATCTTTGTTACACTGGCCAGACTTGATACCACAGGAAGCTCATTTAATTTGGAATATATTGCAGAGCATTTTTGTGATATCTTTAATTGGACCAAATATGGTGATATATAATTAGGTTTGAAATTTGGAGACAGATAAATTCTAGGATTCATTCCTCTTTTTGCTTTTTTTTCCAATTCTGGTTTGTTATGTGGGTGTGGTTAAGTTAGGTTTAAAGTGTCTTGCCACAACTCTAGTTGAAGCCCTGTTCTGAATGCATGCCAAAAGTTCACTGCTGCTTGCTATAAATGGGCACCTGGTCATTTGTGCTGAGGAGTCAAAGGCATCTGGATGTGATGCTTGTGATATGACTCTCTTGTGTGCCACGGACTACAAAAACTGGTGGGCCAATGGGTCATTAAGCTTGGCGGGCCAATGAATCATTAAGCTTAGAGGGATCTTTTGACCATGTTTTTTTCTTTTTATAGTAGCTGGGGGGAGAGAACAATAATGAATGCATAACAGAGGAGCAAAGGGAGGAGAGAACAGGAGCTTCACAGAAATAAGAGAGTTACTTAGAAATGAAGGGAGAAAAACAGCTTCAGGAAGTGATCTTCACTATATATGATGCTATCTGCTAAACATGATAGAGTTAGATACTCCCAGGTCCTTTTATACCATTCCGGCAGCATAAGGAAATCTAATCAAAGGAAGTGAAGATTTGCCTGTGTTGAGATCCATGCTGCTGTGGCTAGATTGTCACTGGCACCTAAACTAACTAGTTTTAAAACTAGTGTGAATATCATTACATTACACTGCACAGGCACTTCTGTGCTGCATACCCTACATTGAATTAGTAGGAGGTGTGAAGGGCCCTCAGACTGTTGTCTGATGGAGCATATCCTTCATATATTCTGTATTCATCAAGATAAAAGCTAATTCTAAGAGACTTAGGTCTGTGCCACTGCAGCCACAACATTTCAAAACAATTGTGATGGACAAAGTTACAGAGGAAAGCAGCAAAAATAGTGACATTAAAAAACACAGCATTTAGAACAGAACCCCAGTACAGTCCCTTTTATTCTTACTAGTTAAGAACATTGTCAGTCATACCCTTAGCTGCCTTTCCTGGAATTGCGTCAAACTACATCAAATGAAGATCTGGTCAGCATACATGCATACTCGTCATAGTACAGTTTCAAAAACAGTCCCTCTTTAAGTGTTTTCAGTCTAAGGGCCAGACTGTGAAGACTTGAAGAAGGAAGAGGTTATTGTGAGTTAATTCTCTTCCTCTCCCTTATGCATAGGCACAGTCTTTGCCCTGCACCAAACCCAATGTCTATTCAAGGTTAATGGTGCTACTGATGCTAAGGGGAAAACATGAAAGGCATGAAAAATATCCTGAAACTTCTAACTATATTTCTTGTAGTTTTTCAGAAGCAAATAAAAGCAAGTGCTATAAATGGTCTAGCTATTCATTGTATGTATAATAGGGCACAAAAATAGTGGTGGGAAGTACATACTGTTTTTAACCATGCAACAGACTCACACTTGATGGTAAAATCAACGGGGAGGGAGTAAGTGGCTAAAGTTGATGCACCCTGGATATCTGTAGTGGCCAACCACAGTGAGGTTTCAGATAAACTTGTTATCTTGACAGCAAAAAGCAGCACTTGAAAGGCTTTGCACTCCAAGGGGCTTCTAATAGCTGATATGTAGGATATGGCCACCTTTTGAGAACTGGGAATGTACCACTTCCTGTGATTTCTCCATACTCAGCTTGAACATCTCTCCCCCTCATTAAATTAAGGATGGTCTACCACGATTTCTGTACTGGTTTATAGAGTTATATTGATTTAGTTTCATAGTGTTATATATAAAGATACACTGACATAATCACCATTTTATTTTTTCACTGAAACAATTATACTACTATCCGTAATGAGGATGCAGCTAAATTGGCTTAAGATGCCTGCCTTTATATCAGTATAATACCAGCACAGACATGTTTATACCATGATAACAGCATCAGTTCTTGGGGTTTGTACTACTTTTGCCATCTTGTTATCCCAGTATAGTTAAAGTGTACAGCTTTATGTTAAGATAAACCCTGCATGTATTTATACCGCTATATCAGTGTAACCACATTTACATTAGAGTTGCACTAGTTTAATTCTAACAACTAATCAGTACCAAATCTTTTTTCTATACAACCTCTCAGTTTATACCCTTGAAACTCCATCGCTAGGGGAGTTTCAACTATGACTAATAAAACACTTATATGCCAACACAGATGCTTAGTCCTGTTCACAAATGCCAGTGTAGTATAAATGACTATTTAGCAGTCACCTATTTTAATTTTACTTTAAACTTCCTAGGTAACTTAGTGTTATTTGTATGATTTTAACAGGGTCTCTATAATGAAAGATCACCTCAGCCTTTCTTTTTACATTTTAGAGAATTTTTATAATGAGACTGAAACACATTCTGGGTTTCCCATACAGAAACATTCTCAGTGGAGTGTTAAATTGGTTGGCAGTGTTTGAGAGAAGCTACTGAGTTAGCTTTTCAAGCTTTTTCTTGTGGAGTTCTTAATTACATCAGTTTCTGTATTTCAGTCCCTACCACAGCTCAGCCCACGTAGTTATTCATAGTTGCGGAATTTGAAAATTGTATATGGGACTCTTCTTCCACCCCAGCTGCCAAGAGTCACTGCCAGATGTAAATGTGATGATGTGTCTGTACATGTCACCGTTGCTAAACTGTAAGCAGAGGGAGAGAAAAGGCTGATTTAGAAAATAAACCTAAGGTACTTGATGAGTGAAATGTCAAGTAGATTCATGTCTGGCAAAGGATTCTTCCTTGTCCATCATCATCCAATCAATGACACTTGAACCTGGGTTGACCAGGTCATCACACCACACCTGCTCAAAGCTGAGGGAAATTAATAGGTCACTGTTTAGAATGACAATCAGTACACGAAGATATGCTAATCTAGTAGCCTTTCAAAGTGTTATTGTTTTACCCTGCAAAAGTCTCTGTGTATTACACACAGCAGAGTACCTGCTCTCTGTTCTTTACAAGAAGAGAAACAAAAGACCTTTAGGAAACTATCTCCCTGGTGGTTTCTGTCCGATTAGAAAGTCCTTGGGGGCTTAGTAGTATGAATTTCACAGCTTCCTCCCCAACACACACATGCATCAAGGTTAGAAGGATGTGCTTAGATCAAATCAAAAGGAGATTAAAGGAAAAGCGACCTCTGAGCAGTGTTCTTTTGCATATGAATGAATGTTTGTCATCAATGGTCCTTTACCATTTATTTTACATATCCTTCATTTTTGGGGAAGCAAAGTTCAAATGTTGCCACAAGACAGTAATGTCTTATACTCCCATTTTAGATTAGTGATATCATTTACAGTTAATTTGTTATACTTGTACATATTTGTTGTTGCATGTAATCCTTCAATTTGCTCAAGAGATTTCAGCAAGTCCCCAAGAAGATCAAAAGCTTTAAAGGTTTTGTTTGCATTTCCATGTAGGACTTACTACTTTCTCACTGAAAAATGGCCTAGAGAGCATTCTTTAAACCAGTGTTAACTGCCAACCAACAAAGCCTGCAGGGGAAGTCTTTGAGGTGTGCATGATCAAACAGAAATAAATTTTAACTTTTTTTTTTACAAGAAAACCCCCCTCTAACTTCCTATTGAACTCTGTCCTTATTGTCGGTTAAATATAAACTTTAAAAAAACTCTTCCTTAAAGGAGTAAATGGTACAGACTGTTTTCCCTAGCAGGGAGCTGTAAGAATCAGTGTGGTATTAAAAATAAAGATAGGAAAATTACCATTTTAAGGCACATTAATTTAAATCAGCATCTGATCCAGAATGCTTGTAATAACAGCTGTTCCTGTGCTTGGATCATCTTGCTCTGGCTGATGAATTAATTGAGGCAATCAATGAACTCGTTACAGGGGAAAAAAATCCTACTGAATTCTACAGTTTGTCAAGGCTGGGACTGAAGGATGGATCAGGATGCAAAAATGACTGTGGACCAAATTTTTCTTCCATTCACATGTGTATAATGCTTTGTCTCTGACTAGCTGCAACTGAAAGCAGAAATCAGTCCAGTATATTTTTAGCTAACATTAATAGTTGATAGAAAGGTAAAACAGAAATACAAACCTCAGTATCCAAGTTGGAGCTAGATTTTCAATAGGACTCAGCTCTCAACTGGACACTGAAATGCTGTGTACCAGGACTCTTATAGTGTCCATTTCACCATAGAATGAATCAAGTAACAAAGGAAATAATCTTGAAATATGATATGCAATCAATAATGCACTGGTTTACTACAAATTTTCGACTTTTGAAAACTTAAAGTGATGCATCTAATTGAATAAGTTGATTTTCAGAAGTGCTAAGCATTCAGTCCAGTAAAACAGTAAAGAGCTGAGTATGCAATATTTACAATGACAGAAGTAGTTAGCCATGTTAGTCTGAAGTCAGGCAGAAGGTAAAGTAGAGATGCACTTTATATACCAACTAAATGAGGGATGGAAAAGCTTTTGAGCAGGGCCAAATTAACCCTTTAGTGGGCCCTAGGCAAACAAACTTGTGGGCCCCCAGCTGAAAATGGAATTATTTTTATATTACTTTTTTCACTCAAAAAATATAGTATGTAAAATAAGCACAACTAGGCCCTTTCTTCACTTAGGGCCTTAGGCACATACCTAGTTTGCCTATGAGTTAATCTGGCCCTGCTTTTGTGAGCTCAAGTTCACTTCCCCAGACACTGAAAATGTCTTTTCACGGCATCTGATGAAGTGACCTCCGGTTCATGAAATCTTATGCATTTCTGATTTTCTTAGTCTATAAAGTACAACTCTACCCCACCTTCAGTATTTAAAGTACCAGCTTATGTGCCATTCCTGAAAACATTTAAGATTATGGAGCTACATATTCTATTATAACCACATCAATAACATGGCTTACAGCTGGCAGTCAGGGCAAATCAGAAATACTTCAGACTAAGTGCAGTCAATGCTGATTGGTACATTTTTTTAAGCTGTGTATCTCAGTATTTCAAACATGCAGACAATGGCCAATTTTTCTTGCTTACATTTGTGCAAGGCACATTCATTTGGTTTATCTTATGATTGATTGATTTTTTTTGTACTATTTTTGTTTATTTGGGTTTTGTTAGGCTTATTTCCTTCTTGACACTGATTTCTTTCTGGAAATAATAGCAGTTTAATGCCAACCATTGATAGCAGCTTGAAACAACTTATGCTTCTAATTTCTGCACATAACACCTGGATGTTGGTCAAACAGACACTATATAAATCTTGAAATTAAATAAATAATCACTGTACCAATGAACTATGTTAATGTAGTACTGAAAGAAGAGTATCTAGAATAGATTCACCATGGAAATCACTATATAGCATAAGGAGGCAAGGTTCTTTAAGTAGATGTGATATCTTTTATTAGACTAACTGAGTAGCTGGAAAAAAAGTTCTTGGCAAGCTATTGGGCTTCTTCAGGCATAGGGAGTCTCTGCTTGTTTGGGACTCCAAGTAATTTGATTCAGGCACTAATTTAACACAGACTTCAGTAGAAGCAAACCCTCTCACTTCCTTTGGCCCCACTTGGCTCTGCTGGATGCATGTTCCCAATGGTGCTCGATGCTAGGTGCCTGTGGGGGAATCTCTGCCAAGGAGAGGTCAGCTTGAAGTTCTGTGTGCAGAGTTTATATTAGGGATGAGGGAAATGGCAATGGGATGAGAGTGAACAGCAGGAGAATTAATTCCAGCAATGATTATTAAAGAGGATTTAGGCTATAAAGACATCACTAAATCTAGAAGAAAAGCACAAGAGCAGAATAATATCAAATGGAGATGTTAAATCCAGAGTACAGTTCATTTCCTCCCAGGAATATTATGACTTTAGTTGCCTCTTCTATTTTCTGTAGGTTTTCATTCCACACTCATGACTGCCATATCCAAGTACGTTCCAGTACTTCATTAAGCAATGAAACTAACATCTGTCACCTATTTGTTCTCTCTTCCTCTCCACACACAGTGGGACAAAGATAGGCAGTAGAGTACCTTCTTTTGGATGGTGCACATTTTTTAAGCATATGCATTTACTAAAGATTACATTACATAAGGTAAGATCTCTGGAGTGCACCTTGCTTTTGTAGCAGAAGATGGTGAGGACTCTTATTTCCAGAGTGAGTTCATTTCACTGGGTCAGATCAGGCCCCTCCCAAACCCTTGCTTCTTGCATGTTTCCCAGATTGTCACAGCTACAAGAACACTCCACTCCAGTATTTCGATCTCCCTTCCAGCCAAGCTTTCTCCTTATTACAGAGACTTCTATTATGCCTATAATTTGTATCTTCTTTACCATTTTACTACCAATAAGCTCTTACTGCCAATAAGCTCTAAAGCAGATAATAGGTCCTTACCACATCATCTGATGATCGAATTAATACACCATCAACTGTAATAAATGTTTTTTTTCTGGCTTAAGTGGTCATTAAATCAAGTCCTGTAAGTTCACAGGCCCTGTCTGCTCCTTTTTGTTTTTAAACTATGTGGCCAATATCACAGCAAGTTCTATGGGGTTTTTTTAATCCTTTATGCGTCCTTAGCTTTGTTACTTTATATTTCTTTACATTCAATTGCTTAATTCACTAACTGCTCACCACACTTTACTTAGGTTAAATGATTGTTATTCTAAATTTTATTGCCCCACTTCCTTACCCCAATTTTATTTACCCTGTGAATTTCCTCACTTTACTAGTACATTCTTTCCCCTGATTTATGGCATGAATAAAATTTGATGTTTATGATTCTTTACTGCTACTCTTCCTTCACTTTGAACAGTTAGCAGTCAACAAGAACTGTCAGACTTTCATTAATCACACCACTACTTTACCTTCCTGATATAGTAATATTTACCCTCCTTTCAAATTAGTCGTTCTATCTTCCTATAGTAAAATAATTTCTAAAGTTTGGGCGTTTTACATCCAGTGAAAGAAACAGTATATTCCTTACTCAGGCTTCCAAGGCTCAAATTTAAGAGAGTCATCAGCCTTTTGCAAATGCATGACAAAGATCCAAAGGAAACATTCAACAAAAATAGAAAATGACTCATGTAATGCTGTGAGGATTCCTTTCTTTAAGGGACTATTTTGTATATCCTTGGTTTCAAGATCTCACATTTCTGATGTTAATTTATTGTAACAAACAATAAGGGAACAGTGGGGTGTTTAATAGAACAGTAGGAAATTCAGATCTATGAGTGATGCCTTGTAATGGAGAACAGTTTAAAGGAGTTCTGAAACTGCCACTTTCTTAGCATTCACTCAAAACAGAAGTTGGCATTGGAAAGGTGGTGAAATATTCCTTGCATAAAATTCAGCCTCCATCTACATCTTTGAAATTAAACTTTTATGGCTAGTTCTGTGCTTAGTGGCAAGCTCAGTTTGCATTCCAAGGCAATCAGACCCTTGCTGATATCTTGACTAAGAGTTCAATCCCCACTGAAGGAATCTCACTAAACCATCAATGTGAGCTTTTACATGCATCCTTTTTCCTGTTGACCTCCTCTTTTGGGGTTAGCATTGAGTAGCTAGGCTTCAGCTGCTGAGTGGAGATGTGTTGAGTGTCTGATATGTCTTGTCATCATAAGCCCATGAGTTACAATTACACATGTTGTCCTTGGGTATTTCTATATGTTTTCTGATAAGTTGTTGAAGATGCAGATACTGCTCTAAACTCCTTTAGGAGTTACAAAATATGTGAGTATAGTATTTAAAAAAAGCAACAGGTAGCCTTTCCCTGTTTGTTTTTTACTTTAAGATATTTAACTTCTCAAAACTAGTTTTCCAGCTTTGTTATTTCAATTTTCTTAATAAAGCAGGGCTTAATGTTACCATTTACAAAATATGCTAAAGACTGCATAGTATTACTGAACTTGAAAATTGCATTATTTTGATGTCAGTGGTCAAGTAAAAAGTATTTTTTACTTTTTAAACTTGTTTTATACTTGTTGATACTGTAAAATGACCCAGAATCAGAAATGACCCAGAAATGACTTAAAAGTATTACTTAGTTGCACCCAAAGCCCTAGCTAGCATTATGCTATGTGGACAAAACTCAGTCCTTGCCTTGAAGCATTCACAGTTTATATTGACAAGTCAGAAAGAATGAAAGAGAAAGAGAGAGGACAAACAACAATGCCTGATGTAAAACTCGTATCATAGTGCAAGAGGACTGGTGTCACAGCTCTCAGGAAATATATTAAGAGACAACACAATGATAGTGATAAAATGGCAGGAGACTGGCTAAGGAGATATTAGTTTTATGCTTTCCCTGAGTTAGGGTCCTTTTAGAAACTTAAGTGCTTAGCAGGTTGAGTAAACAGCATTTATCGTACCCAAAAGTAATATGTGCTGCACAGTCTGAATACTAAATAAAGTTGTAACAGCTTTGTGGCATGTGCCTGAATCCTTCAAGCTAGCTATTTTAAAAAGATTTCTTGGTATATACAGAAAGGAAATTAACCACCCAGTTCCTATTTAAAAATCAGTAAGAATTTGGTGCCTAACCCCCTTGGGCCACTTAAAAAATCCTAGTCATTAAGAACATTTGTAAAATGTTAAAGTGCAGTCATTCAAAGAAGGAGGAATGCAAAGAGAAGGACATGAAGGTCATCAATGCTGTATTGTACTGCCATTTTCTTCATAGCTGAGATCTTTTTCACATTCTGTCTGCAGCTATGAAATTGCATTTAGACTTGGACCATCTCCTAGTTCAGATCCTGAAGAAACCTTGTGTCCTTGTTTTACTCAGATCAGGTCTTCTAGCTCTTTCTTAGCCTACCCAAATCTTGGCTACTGGTCAGAACTCATTCTCTATTTCTTTATCTCCCAATGAAAGTAAGCGAGGAGAAGATGGAGAGGAACAGAGAGTGAACAGGAAGACTGTATGAGATGCTGCAACTTACTTCCCAGCAAGGGAAGAAAGAAAGAATGATGGGGCAGGCAGTTTTGACACCAAAGAACCATGTATCAAGAGCTATTCCTAAGGACAGAATCAAGCCACAAGCTTCAGGATACACATGACAATCTCCTAGTAATTACAAATAAAATTTCTAATTCTGGGATCTACTCCATCTGACATCTGTCTGGACTCAGGCATTATGATGCAAATTGGATCAGTTTTGGCTTTCCTCTAACTAGGATGATTTACAATATTTCTGAAATTGTATCACTAAAACCTGAGGCTCAAATGATGAGTTGTTCCAATCCTTAATTATTTAACTGAAATAGCAAGTGTTCATATCCCATGATTAAGCTTAAAAAGTTATCATACTTTTTACCACGAGTGCCTGCAATTTCTTAGCTGCTTTAAGAGAAGTAAATTTCCTTAGCATCTAAACAAAGAGGTTTAGAGGCAGAAAAAAAGGATTGTTAGTTTTTGTGATAATTTTCCTGTAACGGTATAAGAAGATGTGAGGGGAGAGGGAGAAAGACAAACTAAAAACAGAGATTACATCTCTAAGGAGAGGGCATATGCTCCTGGTTTGTGCACCAATGCAAGGCAAGGTGCAGAACTTTTGAGGGCCAAAGGCACTATTCCTGGTTGATGCTATATTTCATATGAAGCTCTTGAACAGATGAGGTAAAGAGAAGGGAGTTGAAAGCAGAGGTGCTGTGCATGGAGGGAAACTCATATTGCACCTCCTGGAGCCTCAGTACATGCCTACAAAAATGTACTATATGTAGGAATGACAAAGGAGGGCTCACCACATCAAAAATAACTTTGGTGATTGGTGAAAACAATGAAGATGTGTTCAGTGCAGGTAATCCTGATGAACCCTCAACACAGATAAAAGCACAAGCAAGAAAAAAATGGAGTGTGTCTGAGAAAGAACAGAAGACACTGCAGTGGTAAAAATCCACATCTGGAATTCAGATTTCTCTAACAGGTCCTGTATGAAGACATCACTTGTGTTAAACCATCTCCCCTTAAACAAAACGGGAATCAATATGTTGGGACTAAAAACTGGGAGAGCTTGTTAAACAGACTTTAAAGTGGCAAAGGTTGGTTGAACTAAGCTGGGTTAATCTTGTTTGCCCGGTTGACACACTGTCAAGAAGAAACTATTCTTAAGGGAGCACAGCATTTCCTGGGAGATGCCAAACAGCCTTGACTATCATTAGGCCCAGTTCTTTTCTTGTTTAGACTGGTTTTCCACTAGCGTAACCTCCCTGACACCAGGTGAGTAATGGTGGACATCTATAACATTGAATATGCCTCATTAATTTCAGTAGAAACTAAAGTTCAACCTTGCACTATCAAGTGCTTCATAAGGAACATCCTACAATTGGAACCTCTGGGGAAGTAGTGCTCCACTGACTTCACCCCCACACTTTGAAAGCCACAATTAAAAATTAACACTAAAAACTAATGGAGGTTAGTACTAGGTGCATCTATACTTGAAATTACCCTGACACAATAGTCATGTGCTCCCAGGCACAGTGTTTACACAGGAGCCCAAAACTGCAGTGATTTGAGCTGGGGTGGAGCAACCCCAGTCTGGCAGGAGGTTCAAGGGAACATTTGAAAGAACTTTAAAATTCAATTTGAAAGAACTTTCTTCTTATAACTCCAAAGGAAAGTTCTACTCATCCCAGGGTGCATCTACACATGACACTACATTGCCATAGTGATGTGCTATGGTGATACAGAGTCCATGGATATCTACACATGATCAGTAGCTACTTGGCCGTAGTGGCATGCTCCCACATTATAGTGTGCTGTTACAGTGAAGTAGCTGCTAAAAATAACTGTGCGCTGCACATACGGCACAGTTACGGGTGGTTATTGCATCGTGCTTTAGTACGTCCAAAAGGAAGTATTAAAGCACGGTTCAGTAACATCATCAATTTAGGGCAACATGTAGATGTGCCCCCAGAGTAGAAAAAAAGAGATGCACATATGAACACACATTGTTGTTTGCAGACATGTTAAATCTTCCTTCAGATCTAAACAGAAGTAGTTCAGTTTTCCTTTTTCCACTTGTCTTAACAACCTGTGATTGGTCTGTTGTACAAGTTAATCAGAAAAAAGAGTTCTAGCAGATATTTTATGAGGGTATCAACTGTAAATAGCAAAAATGGAAAGGGAATTTCTCCTTGGAGCTTGCCAGATAATTTTGATGGATGACAGATGAATCTCTCATTACTCCTCCAAGTTCTAAAATAGCCTTCTAATCTTTTAAATATGGAGCTACCTATATCTCTTTTGTAATTTTAATCATTGAGGACATCTGAGTATGAGTTTCCTTCTACCCTGGAACAAGAACACTTCCAGAAAGAAGCCTGAAGGTTTGGGATTTTAAGGAAAATCTAAGAGTATTCACAATTATGTATCAGCTTGTATGCCAAAACCAAACCTGGTATAAACAGTACAAATCCATTGAGGTCAGTACTGTGCATTTGTTTATATCATGGCTGAGTTGAGCCATTCACCTTCAATGATTTCTGGATGCACACCAGCAGGTTCACAAAATTATTATCTTTGGTACTCAAGAGCACAGCATAGCTGACCTGCTGTAACAGGATTTAACCTTTTAAAACTTGCCAATCAAAAAATGTTCTACCTATCCAACTTGGCTATGGTAATATAGATGGAATTCACATAATTTTTGTCCCATGTTTGCACAGACTCTAAAACAATGGGGTCCATAACTAGGGACTTGTCTATGTTACCTTCAATTCTGACCACAGGACCACTGCTGAGAAGCACACACCACGCTCTCATTCTCATTCCAGGTTCACCATGTCTTAGAAATGAGGCACTGAAACTGCTTCAAAGCCATCCAATAGAAGTAGGAGTTTCCCTTATCTGTCTATAGCTACTCACTCCAGAAAAGCATTTGTGTAGAATTTTCTAAGGCCAGCATAAATGTATTAGAGATGCTCATACTTTTAAGATATATCTTCATGGAGAGAGTGTATGTTTTTCTAAATATTCACCTGCAAGCTGAAGAGGATTAATATCTTTAAACTGGCATGTTTACTAGTCCTCTAATCTGTTACATTTTTTTCCAACAAACATGTTTAGAGTCTAATCCAGGGATGGGCAATTATTTTGGGTGGAGGGCCGCTTAATGCGTTTTGGGAAGCCTTCAAGGGCCGCATGACAGGCAGCCAGGGGCAGATAAATATTAATTTTCTACATTTTTTCAGGGCCCCGCGGGCTGGATAGAATGGCCTGGCAGGCCACATACGGCCCATGAACCACATTTTGCCCACCTCTGGTCTAAACTAAGATGCTTTCTGCACATTATACTGGGGACTAAATTCAGTCTTGGTATACGTGGGTACAATTCCATCAACTTCTGTGAAGTTACCTTTTTTTGTGTCAGGACTAACTGTTGTCCCTTTATTGTATTGTTTGTGCATACACAGTATCTTTTAAAATGATGTGTGTTATTCCATTTAGAAGAACGTTTAGGTCTTACATGGGAACTAAAGGAGGGTTCGTCAAGTGCCTGCTACTGACTGGGTCATCTTTCAACAAAACATAAATCTAAAAATATGTACCAAACTTCCTGATGTTATAACAGTTTCAAGGAGGAGTACAGAAAGGACAATTAAGTGGCAAAAGGACAATTAAATGGCAACTATGAATACTCATCAAATGTCCCCAAGTATTTCTTTCAGGCTATCAAATTATGGCAGAGATGTTTATTTATTTCTAAGTAACCCAACATTATATCAACTAGGTATCTGATCCAATAGGACATGAACATAAAAATTCTGCTGTTACCCAGTATTTGGGTACAATTAAGAGATAGAAAATAAGTTTCTGATGGGACAGAAGTTTCATAAGTTATAGGAAGGTTATTTCTTCCTTCTCAACACTCCTTTCAGAGTCATTGTTACATTTTTGTTAATTTATTCATTTTTACGTAAGTCCACACAACTCTAGTATCTATCTATCTATCTATCTAATATTATTCAAAATGAATTTAGTTTTCATAATATAGTATTTTTAATTAATGTTAACTGTGATTTATGATCTGATTTTAATTAGCATGTATTTAGTCATTTTACAGTGTTTCTTGCTTAAAGTAATAGCAAGGGTTTTTTTTATTGATTAACCTACTTGCAAATTCATCACACAGGGACAGACAGTACCGTTATGCCCTAAAGAAAAGCCTTGGAGTAGTAGGATTATATTATGCAAATGGTTTTAAAATATTTTTAAACAGGCATTAGTTCAGCATTTAGATATTGGCTAAAGCACTTTAATATGCAAGACAGGATGTTAGATGGTTAGCTGATCCAAATGCCAGTCTATAGATTTGAAAGACTAAAGATCACATCACTGGGAGGTTGACAGAAGTGACACTTTGCAAAGTGCCAATGATTTATGCCAATGTCTTGCTTGATGATACCGTTATAGACAGCACTGTCATTACAAAGTCCCTAACGACTTCAGTCTACATTTATGGTGCACAAATTATAGGTGAGCCCAAAGATCGAAACCTCCCTGACTTTTAGATTTCAATGACCAAGTAATTCTCACTAGGCTCGGTTGTTTCATGCACCCTTATTTCCATACAATTCTTTAGCCCAGTACTAGAATTAAAATGTATCAAACAAATATATATATATATATATATATATATATAATATACTATTTATCAAATGGTATTGAGTGTTGCTGCTTCTGCATACTTCTTACGGATTCAGAGAATAAAATACACTGTAAGCACATATTCTACCAACTATTTTTTCACTTCAAACAGTATTTATGGCCTAGGCTTGTTGTTATGCAGGGACAGACAAATACAGGAACCAATTCCGCAAGGTACAGAGTTAGCTTTCCATGAGACACTTAGCTACTTCAGCTCCCCTTCATGTCACTGCTGTGGGACATCCAAACATCACAAGTCAGCCCACTTTCTAAAGAGCACCTTTTGAAACAAGGCTCCAGCGTAAGCTGTCAGTTTTATTATGGATCGACCTTCTCTGATGTGTATAATATTCTAATGTTGTGCAACACTTACTAATTCCTGAAGAGATTGGTAATACTGAAGCAAATTACATTTTTCTTCTCTTTAGTATATTCCCCAGTTCTTAAGGTTATGTTTTGAAATCAAGTAAGTAATTATATGAAAATACTATGAGAATGTTTCACTTCTTGGTACTTAATATATATTCTACTATGTAAAGAATTGAAAGGAAGGTCTATAAAAAGGGCTAATCACTGCAGTTTGACCTCTGGAAGGCTAAAAGAACTGCAACAATATTGCAGTTTTAGTGAATGTCCTTAGTTGAGTTCAGAATCAGTTGTAAAGGATGCAGAAGATAAGGTCTAACTAATATATAGTTGGTTAAATCCTAAAGATTCCTTTGTAGGTTTTACTATTTGTTCAGGCAAAACACCCATTGGGTGCATCCCGATGAGTGTGCATGTGCAGGGGTGCGCATTTCCTGTGCCACTGCTATTTGTCCCCAGGCACACCCCTTCATACATGCTCTGGCACACAACATATTAACGTGGAGGTGGTAGCGGGGCTGGGGCCAGCACCCCTGCCGGCCCCAACAGTCTTACCTGGGGTCTTGGGGGCCTCCCAGGGCAACAGCAGTGCCAAGCTGGCCACTCAGAGCCTGGCCAGCAGGCAGAGAATGGCTCTGACCATGTAGGCCCTGTTTCTGGCAGCGCATGCTGCTGCCATGTGAGCTACGCCACTTTTTTTAATGGTGTGTTTTTCTAACAGTGGGATCTCCTGGTGTCAAAAAAACTGCTGCACTGCAAATTAGCAGCACAGCAAAACAATGCACATGTACTGTCTGAGGTTTGTGGTGCCTCAAATGGATCTGAAACGCTACAAACTTTACATGTCTGCTCTTCAGGGTGTGCTCAATTACTTCAAAGGAAGTTTCTCTTAAATCAGAACTCACTGAAAACTAAAAATGTACCTGGGCTTTGTGTGTATCTGCACTATTAAACAGTACTAAAAATCCACAAGTGAAACAAACTTTTCAGTTCTGGAACTTTTTAAATCCTGCATCCAGATTTATTCACCAACCTAAAAATTGCTTTTTTTATTTCCAGCTTTGTTCAGTGGAGAAGAAAGGTTGGATCTGTGTGATCTTGGTGCTAGAAGTATTACCAGGTTTCAGGACATGTGTCTACATATTCATTAATGGACTTTTGGCAATGCACATTAAATTTAGTATCTCCATTGTGAGTTACTAGAAAAAAGCACATTATCCTATTTTAATGCACATTACTGAAAGCACACTTTTTATGATGCTTTAACGAGCATTAAAATAAGCTAATGCACATTAAAGCACACATGTAGACACACCCAGTGGTTGGCACTCACTGGCACAATATAGTGAAGTTGTCTTTTTTAGGGTAATGTGTAGGAGAGTAGGTGATGTTAACCCTCAGTTTCACCTGGGGTGACTCGCCTGCCATGACTTTATGATGGGAGAAAAGAAGAATTAATACCCACCCACCCCTGACAAAATATATGACAAATAGTTAAGTTTTAGCCAATCACGTGGATTTAGTTTATTGGACAACTCCCTTGTCTGTTAACTGAAATAAGTGCCTGTCACTTTAAGTGGTGAACTGCCACTTTTCCTGAGCCCAGGAACCTGTCTCTGAACCCTGCTCTCTCATCTTCTAGGGGTTCTCGATCCAGTTTCCCTATCAGTGTCCCAGTGATTATCCTGACCCGGGAAATAGGAATTCTTTCTCACCTTCTTTGGTGTTGGGATCCAGCTGTGGTCTGCATACCTGGCTATAATCCATTCTGGGTTTCTCTGTCCAACCATCCCGTCTGGTCTCTTGTCCTCGTCATGCCCCCAGGGGCGGTTACTCATTCTGAGTAGCCACCTTTTATTCCCCCGCTTCAGGTTTGCCCATGAAAGCCAGGCATTTGCCCGCGAAAATCAAAGTAATTAACTACCGGTGTCAGCTTTCTTCTCAGCCACACCAGCATTTTTCCCATGCTTGCCCCATTCCTGACCCCGCAGGATTACTCCTGGTCACTTCAGTAACAGGGTTGCCATGTCATGCTGTTAAATAACGTATCCAGTATTTTTTTGTTTTATTTATGTCTTTGGACATTTTCAAAATTTTACCCAGAGTCATCTATTCATATATTCATCGATTCACAGATTATTAGGGGCTGGAAGGGACCTTGTAGATCATCAGGTCCTGTCCGCCTGCACTAGGCAGGAAAAGACAACTGCAAGGTGACTGACCAGTCTCCTTTTGAAGATTTCCAGGGTAGGTGACTTCACCACCACTAGAGGGAGTTTATTCCACAGTCTGGACACCCTAACTGTGAAGGAGTTTTTCCTGGAATTGAGCCTGAAGCAGCCTTCCAGAAGTTTTTATCCATTGCTCATGGTCTTCCCCAGGGATGCCCTGGTGAACAGCTGCTCACGGAATTCTTGAGGTACTCCCCAATGTAACAGTAAGGCGCTACCAAGTCCCCTCTCAGCCTTCTCTTCTGTAGGCTGAAGCGGTCCAAGTCCCTCAGCTTCTCCTAGTATGGCTTGTCTTGTAAGTTCCTGATCATACGGGTGGCTCTTCTCTGGACACTCTCAAGTTTTTTCACATCCTTGTTGACGTGTGGTGCCCAGAACTAGACACAGTACTCCAGCTGAGGTTTCACCAGTGCGGAATACAGTGGGACTATCACTTCCTTAGTTTTGCATGAGATGTAACAGTTAATGCATGCCAGTGTGTTGTTTGCCCTGCTGGTCACAGCATTGCACTGCCAGCTCATGTTCATGCGATGGTCGATCACTCCCCCAGGTCGCTTTCAGCCGTGGTGCAAGTCAGATTAAAATTAATATCAATAGTAATATTACTATCACTTCAATATTAATATCACTTCCCCTACCCTGCCATGCTGCCACCTCAGGGTAGAACAGAATAGCTGTGGAACAGTTCACAGTAATGCAACTCAACAATTTAATATACCTTTAACACTCAACAGTTTAATACTAAAGGCTGGGCACACAGTACCACAGATGTTGGTTTAAAAGTCACATTAATCATTGCATATAATCAGGGATGTGATATACCTCCTTTTTTGAAGCTAGTAAATATCACATACTAACTTTGAGCTTTTCTTTACATTGCAATGAAAATATCACTTGGGTTTCATTCTGGCCTTCCAGCAAAATTCAAAATTTTGAAAGCTGAAGTTTCTCAACCAGCTCTACTAGCTTCCTTTTCCTAAATAGCCAGCCATCTCATCCACACATTACCTACTATATAACAAGCTCCTCTCGCATTTTATGCCCAATGCACTGCAGGATGCTTCCTTCCAGCAAGGAGCAGATCACGAGAGTATAGGAGGCAACTCAGCCACTTGGAATGATTGTAAGATTTGCCTTTCTGAACAAACCTGCTAATATCTGCAGATTACTAAACCTTTCCTAAAGATGCATTCGCCATCATATGGCAATTTTACCACAGGCTTCTGGTCCCCCTAGAGCAGGGGTGGGTAAAATACAGCCCACAGTGTGTCCCTCAGTCCTACCTGGCCCAGGTGCCTTCCAGCCCGTGGCACATCCTGCTGCCCCCTGGGCACACAGTGGAGCTGGGGTGGCTCCACAGCTGAACTGCCTTTCTAAGCAGCCCAGGCAGTGGTGACTCTTGGCTGCCACCACTCCTGGCCCCAGCCCCATGGTACAGGCGGGGACCCATGTGCACAGCCCCAACCCTGACTTGTCCCATGCCCACTCCAGACTTGGCCTGGCAGAACAGATCAGCTCCAGATCAACCAGAACCCATGTGCACAGCCCCAACCCCGGCCCACCCCATGCCTGTTCCAGACTCACTCACCCACACTGAGCAGCAACAGCCAGGCAGAAGCTGCTGCTTGGCGCATGGGAAAAGCAGCCCCTCCCCTTCACCGCTGCCAGGCCCTTCTTGCTGTAGCTCCCCAGAGCCCACACCTGGGCTGTCCTGTGGCTCCTCTGCATTGCCACCACTGCCCTACTGGGTGGCCAGGAGGCAGCAGTAATAGTGGTGGAGAGGAGACACAGGGCAGCCAGGGCACGGGCTCCAGGTGGCTGGATCAAGAAGGGCCCAGCAGTGGCGAGGGGGAGGGGCTGCTTTTCCCCCATGCGCAGCAGCAGCTTCTGCCTAGCCAGTGCCAGTGCCAGTGCTCAGTGTGGGTGGACAGTCTGAAGTAGGCGTGGGGCAAGCTGGCTTTGGGCTCTGATCACAGGTTCTGGCTGGTCCGCTCTGGCTGGGATGAGTCAGAGCGGGTGTGGGGTAGGCCGGGGTTAGGGCTGGGGCTACTCACTGTTGGAGATAGCAGGGAAGAGCCACAGGGCATGCAGAATCTGAGCTGTTGTGGGGGGTGGGGGGAGTAGGTGCTGACTGGCCCACAGCAACTCTCCAGAACCACCTATGTGGCCACAGGACCAAATAATTGCTCACCCCTGCCCTAGAGAAACTGACACAGGAGGTGAAAACCTACAGAGAACAGGACTACTTGTCCTCTAGAATTCATTTATACATACCGTTAATGTAAGGGAAACCAGGAGTAATTGGGACCTAACAGTGGGACTGAAAAGGATAGAAAGCTAAGACCAAGAAGAGGATGGTTCAAGAATAGGAATTAGATTTCTTTTCCATTAGTGTTGGCTGTCTTTCTTCATGAGTGTCCACTTAGATTTATTAATTGTGTTCATTTCTCCCCAAAAGATTCAGGAGCAAAGAAAAGGAATAGGCATGAAATTCCTTCTCCTCTGCCCCTCCCAATAAACCTAAACCAATAATTTTAAAAAGGGGAAACCCTCAAAGATCTGAAGACTCCTCCATATTGAGTCCCTTCATTCAAAGTATTCGCATTTCAGCTGAGTATATGGCATGCCTTACACTTCACACATGCAAAATAAGTGGCTAAAAGAGAGAAGCCTTCCAGGACTTTCAGTAATTTAAAGTCCATAGTCTCTCAATGGCCAGGAGCTGTTAAGGGTCACATCCTTCAGGATCCTTCATTTTTTTAATTCATCTTCTTTGGTCCTAAATTTGCTGTCAGGCGGTTCTAAACATTCACATGAAAATTCCTTGAATTCTACCACAAAAATGAAGTTCTCTCTACTAGTCATCTTTTTAGAAACAAAATTTTCACCCAAGAATAAAAAAAAAAATTAATCTTTGAGGAGAAATTCTAGGGATTATTATAAAACAGGTGAGAAATGTCCCACTTTCCCCCCATGTTAGTCTTTTGAGTGTCTATGACCTGAGCAGGAGTCCACATGTTCCACTCTGCATAATTCAATAAAAAAACAAACTATGGAAGGATCATTCGCTTTTGTTTTGTGCTTTGGCATCATTATGTCTCCTCAAGAAAAAAATACAGCCTCCTATTTTAGCAGGTATGCTTTATACCAGAACTAGTGCTTTCTGCATTTTTCCTTGTAATCACGGTTAATTCCCACTGGAAGTGAATCCATTAACACAACACACAAAGCCACTCAAGCAAACACGCAGATTCTGTTCAGGGGATGAATGTCAGGATAGGAACAGTGTCCTTTTCTGTGAATTACTATACAGCAGTTGGCTGTGTTCTGGAAGTCATCCTCTCAAAACACATTCTTCCCAAGGTCAGCTTTGTAATTTACCTCCAAGTCTACCTCTCAAAAAAGCTTTTCATTTTCAGTTCATGCCCACAGAACTCTCACTAATATCAGCAGAATGGTGAACAAGATTTTATCCCATTTTAGGGCTTTTCTAAGACATTTTATCCAGTCTCAGGAGAAGGATCAGTCCAGCAGATGGGATCCTCATGCAGTGTAAAAAATTATGGTGGTTCCCTTGGGGGCCAGTACAGGCACATAGCCAGAGACAGTGGCTGGTTACCAGGGAAAGGGAAAAATATGTCCTTAGAGCTATTAGCATTTGATACAAGAAGGCTACTCCAGTTTGTCCTGGGAGACAGGTAAATTTTTACAAATGCTCCTGTTGTGCAGTCGTTCCCTATGCAGAGCTCCTGTTGACTTACGAGAAGAGTTTTATGTGATATATGCTTGTAGAATCTGTCACAATTGCAATTAATGTCATAATTTATATGAGAATAAGCATGTGAATTAAAAGTTATTTCTTGTTACCTATTTTTTGATATTATAGTTATGACTAGAAACATTTTAAGTCATCACCACTTTGTGATATGCGTACTACAGGCAATTAGAAAAATGCTGGGAAAACTGAATTTATCAGGAATTCCTAGTTCTCATATTCAGCTAACTTCATGAAAGGAAGTTCTAGGCAGTTAAGTTAATCTTTGCAAGACTAAAAGCTTAAAAGAAGGCTGAAAAGACCATTGAAGGTCAGAATTTACATATTGATCAAACTGTAAGTTTATACTCTTGCAAACATGTAATTAACTTTGCTGTTATTGAATTTTGGTTCACAACCAATTTTATTAGTCATAGTATCACCAGTAATTCCACTGGACTGAAGCATGAGTGACAGATGTTTGTAACAATATAGAGTGCATACTAATATGTTGTGATTACATGTAGATTGAAACCACTTGAAACATTTGTTGGTTTGAAGGAAATGTTTTTATAACACTGTCACTCCTGTCAGTAAAATGAAAAATGGAATCTGTATGATAATCAATTTTCAAAGTTCCAAACCATTGTATCCGTCACCCAGTAATAAATAAACCCACTTAAAAACAGCTCATAGGTTAATCAAATACGTAAGTACATTTGAAACAGCCTTTATTTGCACATCAGTTTTATGGCTCTGATTCCTCATCCCAAACATAATTCATGAATCCAAAGAAAATCTTCACATTTTATTGTGACCTGGAAAGAGTGGCAACTATGAGGGAGTATGTGCTGATGGGAAGAAATAAAAAAGCCAGCATGGCAGAATATGGGTCAAAACCTATTTCAAATTCACACACCTAAGTGGCCCTTGTGTGGCCACATGAGTACTATTTCAGACACTTTTGTGGCTTTAGATTGTATTTCTACCTGTGACAGACTAGGACTGCTCAGGTATGTGTATCACTGCCTGGAGGAGGACCCTCCTATCTGCTAATCCAGTAGTCACTTACTTACCCAAGGAATGGGAGACCCAGATGCTCACTCCACACCCTCACACTACAAGTTTTTGGAATGTGCACCTCCTATTCCCCAGAAAAGCAGCTCAACTGTCAGCCCATGGGCAAGCCCAGGGTCATCCAACCTCTATGTTCCTAGGGGACTACATGCCTTGGGGGCCATGGGCCACACCAAGCAAGGCACAGGCTACTGGGCTGCATGCTGTGCAGATATATTCTCCCCTGCACCCATCTGCTCCACACGTCCATGCAGGCATCCTTGCCCACCACTGCACTGCATTCCACCCTCCCCCCACCCTCATCAATTGCTGCATTGCACAGGCACAAATCCCCCCATGTGTGCAGCCCCAGATTCATTCTCAGCTCTTTGCTCAGCACACTACAGTGCTCTGCCCTCTGGGGCAGAGGCAGAAAGTGGCAACTGGAAGAGGAAGGGGAAACCCAGAGGCTCCATTGCTGCTGGAGCAGTGGAGGGGGAAAGGCAGTCAGGTAAGAGTCCAGGGGCCATACGTTAAACCCATGCAGGCTACATGCAGTCTGCAGGCCACCAGTTGGATATCCTTGAGCTACTCATTGCCCAGAGCACCCTCCAGAACTCCATTTGAGGCTGGCCAACTGGGCAACCAAGAAGGAAAGATATGTGGGGCCAGGAGGAAAAGAAACAAGTCAAAGGGAGGATGAGTCATATGCTGCTCTGGAAAGGAGGGGATACCAGATCCAGCCACTACCCCAAATGGCTTTTCCACATCTTACATCCCATACTCATCGGATAAAAAAGATAGACAACAGTGAAATGGTTTCTATGCCATTGGGGTATGGTCTACCCCCTTCTCCTTTGTTCTTCTGCAACTTAGATTTTTGGGCACTGACACAGTGTTAAATGCATACCCAGGTAGATCTATTCTGTCCCACAGCCTACACAAACAGCACAGATCCTTCTGAGCATGCTATGAATCCAAACTCTGTGCAAGTCCCAAGTATCTCTTTGGCACATAAAGGTGAAATAGAAGGTATTTCACCTTCTGCATTTCAGGATCCCAAGCCTTGAATAAAGTGAAGCAGAGAGTGTTAACCAGGGATCCGGATTTTCCATTTGTCATGGAAAAATGCAGAAAAACCCAGATTTTCTCACTTTCAAGAGAAAAACATGGATTTTCTCCTTGAAAGGAGAAAAACATGGGAAATGGCGGGTTTCCCCTTGCAGGCTGGCAGAATTCCAGCCTGCAAGGGGCTGTGGGGGTTGGGGAGCAGGAGGAGGGCAATCAGGCAGGGGGTGCCATGTGCATGTGAGCACATACACATTTACATGGCAGCCAGGCAGCTGGAGAGCAGGGTCGGAAGCTGAGGATCCCATGGTGAGTGAGGGAGTGAGTTGGGCAGGGCTGCTACCCAGCTGAGGTGTGGGGCTTGAGGCCCAATGCCATGTGTGGCTGCAGAGCCTGGGCAAGGAGCAGGATGGAGCCACAAGTAGCTTGTCTGGAGGGTGGAGGGGAGCTGGGTCCCCGCTGCTGTGCACACCCCTGGGGGAAATATGAGGGCATATGCCACCCAGATCTGTGCATGGCATGGGAGCAATGCAGGCTGCCCGCTGTGGGCTTGGGGTTTGGGGCTCCCTGCCTTGCTGCCCTCCCCCTCAGGCCTCCATGGCCCAGCAAGCAAAACCCAGTACAGCTGGGCAGAGTGGGGCAGGGAAGCTTGGTGCTGCTACCAGGAGCCCCGCGCCACCATGGCAAGGCACCCCCTGCCCACCCAGCAGCACAGAGCTGTACCCCCTGCTGCTGCCAGGTGGGCATGAATGGCAGCATGGGCCTTGCAGCAGTAGCATCAGGCTCCTCCACCCAGACCTGCTCTGCCCTGCTGTGCCAGATCTCACCCACTGGGCCATGGAGGCCCTAAGGGGAAGGCAGCAGTGTGAAGAGCCTGAGCCTGCAGCAGGCAGCCCATGCCTTCCCCCCTCCCCCCAGGCTCTGTTTCAGCTGTGCCTATATGGAAGGGGAAACCAGGCTCCAGGCTCTGTTCTGCCACAGCAGTCAGTGCCACCAACATGGGGCAGCCAGGGCTTGGGTCCTACTGCAGGGGCAGGGGGCTGTGGACCCAGGTCCTTGGCTCCATAGCTGTGGCAGCTGGGGGCTCCCTCCAGCAAGCTGGGTGAGCTGGAGGGCTGTGGGTGAGAAGTAAGGGGTACCAGCAGGGGTGGGCAGGCTGTGGGTGGGGACTAAGGGGCACCATCAGGGCCAGTGGGTTGTGGCTGGGGGGTGAGAGGCAATGACATGGGCAGGGCTCCTCAGCACCACAAAGCCGTGGCAGGCAGAAGGACTGCTGCAGCTGGACCCATATCCTGGTGAGCTAAGGGGGCAGGGGGAGCTCTTATTTTCCAAGAAGAAAACCCTAATTCAAACACAAACATTTATAGGTATTTAGAATTTATTTTATTACAGTGAGTAGGCTTCCAAACTGCTTTAAAATTGTAAATATATCAATAAAACATTGTGTTCAAATGATACCTATATGCATAGTGGCGTTTCATTTTAATCAAGTAAAAATGCAGATTTGGGGGGTATTAATCAGAGAATTTGAAATGTTTTATATAAGAGAGAACCAGGATCCCTGGCAATAACCAGTCAGGCAGCACTAAAGAGCCCAGGCTATAGTTTAAAGTGATGCAGGTATTCCCACTTTGCTAAATTACAGATCCACCCTCAAACAATAAAAAAAGTGAGCTGGATTCTGTGCTGGCTCATGCATCATCAAGAGTCTCATTGACAAGTTCCAATTATGTTATGAAGTTCACAACAACTCTCAGATGTTATATAAAAGATATACAAGAACTAGTCCATGTGCAGTCTTGGCCCAATACAAATAGAGAGCATAATACAAATGAAGGTAAATTCTTCACATCCTTAAAGCTAATACTAATGAATAGTAATAATAATAACTAAAACTCCTGATTCTCAGTAAATTTTTGCCTGGGTAAGGAATGAGAACAGAGAACAGAATTTGTTTTAAGGCACTGTGCTACATTGAGGACCACATGGGCTAAGGACAGAAGTTACACATAGACAGGTTTAAGACCAGAAACTGGTTTAAACCTGAAACAGAACAGAATCTCAGTGCACATAAACCAGCTTCAAAATGACTGAAGCTAACTTAAGGTAAACCTGGTTGAATGTAGTATCAGACTTAACTGATCTGGGTCAAACCTGTTTATGAAACTTCTGTCCCAGACCCCTCCCTGATTCAAGTTAAATCACTGTTCCCCAGCATGCTTTGCAGCCCTGGGCTTGGCTGTACTGTCTGCTCCAGAAAGCAGGGCTGTCCCCGTCCCTCTGCTATCTAGCTGGAGCAATGAGGGCTGGCTGAAAAGGGGAAATGGGTGGCAAGCCTGGCTGAAGATGTAGCCTAGTCTGCAGGGAGGGGGGTGGAACTGCCCTCCTCCAGGAAAACCCCAGCTGAGGTCTGGGACCAGAGAGGGGAGTTAAATACCCTTTCCCCTGCTCAAACTTACTGCTGGCTGCAACTGTGGACTACAAACCCTGGAAGCATGTAGAAGCAGGAAGAGGAAGTGATGGGCAACCCTTTAGAGTCCTGCTGCTGTGAGTCTGGGCTGAAAATTGCAGGGACCTCAGGGGCAGCAGGAAGAGGAAGCAAACACACAGCCTGTGCTGGCTAGGTGCCAGAGAGATGTGGTCTAGCACCCACCCCCACAACATTTCTGGCTTGAGCCACTGCAGGCATGTGCCTGCATTTCCTAAATCAAAGGTAAATGTCTGTTCACTTATGTTTCATTTTAATCTCTGCAGTTTAGACTAGCCTACGAAGACTAAATCAATTCAGCCTTAGGCTTTCTGACTGTCTGTACTTAGCCATAGAGTAATGCTGCCTCATTAGAATGTGTATGGCATTATACCCCAGGCAGATACAATAATACAACCTAATGTTTTCTAGCATAATGCAGCAATTGCCCCAACCCTCAAGAAAGGAAGAAGCTGCTTTTCTCAGTGACCAGCTAGCCCCACCAAGGCCCTGCCTTCTCCCCTCCCCGTTTGGAAAGGCTAACACGCATAGTGGCACTACTCTCACGTATCTCTTGCCCGAATGTATGGAATACCCTTGTGCATTCCCAACCTGTTCATCCTCACAAGGACTGATAGCAGCCAGATCTTGAGTTAGGGATCTAAACAATACATTTCTATTGTCAAAAGATATAAAAAGGTAAAACAGAGCAAACAGGAACTTGCTAATGAACTGAATGAAACACACTGACTGAA
This sequence comes from Crocodylus porosus, assembly GCF_001723895.1. Lineage (NCBI taxonomy): Eukaryota > Metazoa > Chordata > Crocodylia > Crocodylidae > Crocodylus > Crocodylus porosus. Next base: position 60,139,177 of record NW_017728886.1, read on the forward strand.
AGGGGGGTTGCAGTCTTTCCATGCTCACAAGCCACCATGTCCAATGACAGAACTCTCTACACAAGAATGATTAATAAGTGATCAGAATATAGCTCATTACAAAATGTTTGCTCTTTTTTTGCTCTGTTCAAAATGTGCTCCCCTTTCAGCAGAGAAGCCCCTTTTATTACTATAGGCAATTTCATAGATTTCATAGACATCAGGGCTGGAAGGGACCTCGGGAGATCATCGAGTCCAGCCCCCCGCCCAAAGGGCAGGAAGTCAGCTGGGGTCATAGGATCCCAGCAAGATAAGCATCCAATGTACCCTTTGACCCAGAAGTGACCTTTTAAAATTATGTTACCTATTGCTCAAGGGTTTCATTGCTAGACAGACAGGACAGTGAAAACCAAAGACTATCACAAAGGTATCCAAGATAGTTATCACCACCTCAGCAGACTGTCATGCCATCAGAACACAATGCTGTCAGCCATCATCTCCAGATCAATACGGCCATCAGTGACAGAAGCTCCCCATCCACTCAGGTCATTCCTAATTCACTAGGTATGATAGAACCTGAAAGCACTATATCATGCTGTGCTCTTTAGGAAGAGCAACATGACTATTAAAGGTGGAAGCAAAGTAATGTTATGTCAGGCCTCAGACTGTAGCCAGTTGAAATTTGCTTGGAAATATTAAAAACAGCATTGATTCTCCATATGTCATAATTAAGTTTCCATTCTAAGAGAATGTAGCATGGAACAGGAAAGGGCTTTCTGAAAAAGATTTTCTTTTAAAGAATTGTCATATGCCATTTGTAGTGTAGCTAGTTGGAAATGGTACCATTGCTAGAAATTCATCTGGCCAAATATTTTAGAGATGGAGAAAGAAAATGGATTTGGTCACATTTCAATGCTGAAAAGTGAACTGTTCCATTTTGCATCTAATTTGAATAAATTACTATATCTGCAATCAACTATCAATGAGTCTCCTTAACAATTTGTTATTAAAAAAACAATACATCAACCACTATGTGTCTGAAATCACTAGATCCAAGCCTAAGCCCAGACAGGAACCTTTTATCTGGAATTTCCCCATCTCCTAAATTCAGGGGAAATGTCAGCAAAGGAAGGAGGCATGTCAGAGCTCCACCATCCTGCACAGCTGTTTAGGTTATGTAGGATTCCTTAGGGACCATGTTCCACTGAGCTGATTTAAGCAGCCTGGGGCTTTTCCATCTTATGCCGGAGCCTTATGCAAAGCATAAGAAAACTTCAGATACCTGGAGAATCTGACCCAAAGATCCTTCCTTAAGGAAAAGGATGAAAGAGCTACTTCTCATATCACCCTGGAGCTTGCAGGCTCTTTATCTACCTACCTCAGGCAATAAAGATACCAGGGTGATAGGTTTCATATTCTCACATTGTAGTTGTAAGAGTTTTCCCGTAAACACCAGAACAGGACACCTGCTTTCTGATAATCTGTTTGAGTTAGGGGCAGAATCAGAGAAGGAGGGTACCCTCTCTTCTCCATGACTGAGCCCATGTATTCTTTTTTTGGATGTTGTTCCTTATCTGATTTTTCAGTAAGTGAGGGCCAAGTTACAGACCAGTCAAAACCGAAAATTAAGCAACTGCTAAGGGTTTCTAAATGTTGTTCACAAGAATCTAATACCTCAAGGGAAAATTCAGACTTGTTTTAAAATGCAGAAAGTATACAAACACTATAGACAAGCTATCTTCAAACCTAATACTGGAATTGCTCTTTTTTCAAGTGGTTTTCTTAATTATGCGAGAGCAATAGACTTTTGCTCAGTTGCATTCTTCTTATTTTAAATAATTAGAATTCTACTTCAGTAGCTACATCAGATGAATGAAAACCTCTCTAGGATCCAAGTTCAGAGGAGAATCTATACCTTACAGACTCCTTTACCAAGGAAGTTACATCACTTCAACATCTTGAATTTGGCCCATAGAATTTTAAGGGATCCATGTCGACAATTGGTTATAAAAGAGAAAGAGATCTAGCAGCATGTCTGAAGTGAGCAACTAAAGGGCCAATATTAAGCTTGTACCTTCCTCCTTATCATGTACATTATGGCTTAGACTCCTCCATATTCACCCTAGGTCAAACACAATTTGTCAGACACTGACTCACATTTGGGAGTTGTGTGGAGCTGCACAACAGCTGGGGTGCTCTAGCAGGCAAACTTCCCTCAGCAGCAACCTAGCCTACAGGGGGAAAGTACATGCTATAGCATTATTGAGATGGTAGGGCTTGCTTCCTCCATGCCCCCGCAGGCTAACAATGGGGGCCTGGCCTTGCCTTTTCACACCTGCAACTCTTGAAGTGAGCTGCACCCCTGAGGGTGCTAGAAAGAATCCTTCCCTTCACTTGCCTGAACAAAAAGATTGTGTCAGGGCCTTGCACAGGGTGTCTGAGCATGGGGGTAGGCTTCCTTAGCTTTTAACTCACCTTCATGAGCCTTTGCACTGTAACCATGCACAATCCACCCCTTTTTCTCCAGACATTTGTTATGATAAATTATGGGCAGCTTGGGACAAAGGATATGTTTTTATTTAAGAAGCCATGAACCTGAGAGATCCAGTATTTTATACTTTGCTTTTACCAAACAGACTAACTTCTGACTTCAGTAACATTCACGTAACCACAATGAAGACAGCAAGTGTATCCGAGAACAAATCTGGCCCTCGGTCATTAAAATATGATTTCAATGAACATGAATAGAAACAAAGGCGAAAAAGAATCTCTACTTCCATATCAATGTTCCAGATATTTTGCATTCATACAGAACAGGGTTCATGAACTCTTTCTAACCATGTTAACAATCCACTGAGTTTCTAAAGAAGCAGCAGGGGTTGGAATTAGAAGTCTCCCCCATATACATCAATAACACCATTCTTGACACACTGATGGGATTTCCAGGGTGTTCTTTGCAGAAGATTTAGCAGCCCCAGTAAGCAACACTCAGCAGTGGTATCTCAATATGCCTTGCAGGAAGAAAAAAAAATCCAGAGTTGGTAGTTCAAAATTGAACGTGAGACTATTTACATGTGATTTCTTGTGCAAAACAAGTCATAGCTCAGGACTATTTTAAAAGCATTCTTCTTACTGACCGCTGTAAATCTGATTGCATTAAATAGATATTACTACAGAAGCTGATAACTGTAGTTTTAATATGGCCATTTTTAATTCACAAGGTAGATGCGGAAAAAAATGCAAATTAATCAATGATACTAGAAAAGTGCTGATGCCTCACTCACAAAGGAAGATTGCATGGCTAGCAAGGACATGCAACCCATGTACTTTTAGTTCCAAGTCACTGGCAAGGAGGTGCAGAGAGGGCAGAACCTCAGCTGAAGGGAGCCAGTTGTATCTGATGGAGAACTGCCCCAAGAAAAGTGTAAAGAAATACATCAAAGTTATTTCTGTTTTGCAGGGTTTGAAAGCAGCCCACACTTCAATTTTTCAACATTTCTCAGAAGTTTAAAATTGAAAGAGTCTTTTCATTTACTGAAAACCAGGATTTTTTTTGTTGGGGGAAGTATTCAATAATGATTTTAGTAACTTCTTGAAAAAAAGAAGAATGAGTCTATTTTGTACCATGGGAAATGGAAACAATTTTGAAGCTTTGGGGTTTTAGAAAGTGTCAGCCAGCCCTAATGTTTTGTAAATGGTTATTTCACATATGTTAAATCAGTTTGATATAAAAGGAAGTATTTGAAAATACAAACTGTAGCTTGTACAGTATGCAAGTACAGTGTGCCTCAAAACTACATATGTAGAGCTTATCTCTCCTTACAACACTTTTCGAGACAGCACTGTACAGATTTCAGTTTGATTCAGGAGCACAAAACCTATTAATCCAGTGCAAGATTTTTATAACTAACTATATTCAATCAAGGTTTCTTTGTGGTATTTTTATAGCTCAAAAAACCTCCTATTAGACTGCACGGAAAACAATTTGGATAGTGTTAACCCATTTCTGATTGTTGCCAATCTCTTTCTGACTTAGCAAAAATACAAACCATATGTGTGGTAGTTGTGGAAATTTTCACAGGAGAGATACTTACGGTGTCCCACTTTCCTAAAAGGGAATCTATGGCATATTGCTGAACAAGCTAGCCTTGGTACTCCACCCAGGTTAATAAAACCCCACTGAGAAACACTGAGCTGTTACATCTATGCTGCTTCCAATCCAGTGCTTAGTTTATTCAGACTGTAGCTTTGAGTATCTCTGCACAGAACTGCATTATGTGATGTAGGTAGACTTACCCTTTATCACTTAGCAGATTTCATGCATGTGGCAAAAATACATGAACATTACGGTCTGTGGAGAGGTGGAGAATGTTGAGGAAGTGGGAGATTCAGATTATAAAGAGGATTTAGATTAAGAGGGAGGAAAAAACCCTCTGCATTTCTCCTAGTTCTCCTGTTAATAGTTACTTCACAAGCCTTGAAGTCTAAAGTCTTGATCTTAGAAGAGATATTTTATTCCAATACAAAGACTCTTATGAGCACACAGAGGCCCAAGGGCTTGTGTGTGGTACTGTTCAGGTATGTGCCTTCTTGCCTGGAGCACTTTGTAATATCAGGGACAAATACTAGCCTGTTCTCATTACCAATAGTTTCACCCTTCCTCACTTCTAAAAATATGCACGTGACATATTCAGAGATTTTTCACAATATCTGGATTTCCATTTCCATTGTCCCAGCATTAGGGGAGATCTTAAATGTGATTCTCTGATCTAGAAAAGTCCAAAGTCTGAGGCTCAACATGCTGTTCGTCAAAGTCTAAGATTACCGCTGTTTTTATCTGGCAATGTGCCTGAGTAAAACCAAGTACAATCGTTAACGTTTGGCTGATATCTTAAAAAGACTAGAATAGCAGTACCTAAGTATCAATTAATTTATCTAGCACAAAAAATGTGCTGTAGGGTAATTATTTGTTGTGCTGTTTAGCATGATACGTATCTGGCAAAATTCACCCGAAGTTTTCAAGGTACATGACAAATGTATTTACCTGTGATGCGCAAAATCCTTCAGTTCTGATAGCGTGACTGGAAGCAATAAGAGGCACTGGCACCTTGGGGAAGGTGTGATACGTGCACTTTAGTGTGCTGCACTGCATCATCAAGAAATGAGTATAGAAACCTGGTTAAAACCCATTTGTAATGACTGTGCTATTTTGGTATACACACATCCTAACAAAGTTGTGTAAGGCATCCCTTCCGTTTTTAGTCTAAGTAGTTTCTGGAAAGCTCAGAGGAGGGTTTGGGGTGGGGGGAAAGAGTTGTTTTGTTTCTAAGGAATAATCTGAATGACAACAAGAAAGAACCCTTTTAAAACAAAAACAGAAAGGTCATTCCATACACACTGAAAGCACAAAGAAAAGAAAGGCAATAGGAACTGGATAAGAAAGTTGTCAGTGAATCAGAAAGGTGTCAAATGCAACAGGAGATAATGGGGTGAGGTATATGGTTTATGTATTCATGTTTTATTACATTTGATAAATAAAACATACACAAAAATACCTGAATATGCAATAATCATCCTCCCTAGATCAAGTAAATATTCCTTATTATTTGGAAGAAGGATAACTGAACAAGAGTGCTCGTGACAGACAGTATTTGCTGAAACTGCCCTGATGAAAAGTGAAATAGAATGGGTAAACTTTCAATTACCCTAACACAAGCTAGGTAGCACAGCCCAGAGGTAACCTTTGCCAGCAGTGGCATAACTTTGACATGCTCAGAGGGCACTTAGCACAAGTTAATAAGCTTTAAATGTGTGGACACTTGCATTATAAGTGCTGTTAGTATGGCTTAAGTGTAATGTGTAGCATTACCCTAAATTAGCAGAAAGAAAGAATTAATTTCCCATCATGGAAGCTCAGCATGTCAGTCCTCAGGATGTGCCCAGGCCAGACTGGAATCCCCAAAATCACACCATTACTAGTAGATTCAATCAGTATTACACAAGTTGTTGAAACCTACGAAACAGACTGCTGGAATACTACTAAAATAGTTTTAGAAATGTTCCTGTGTGGGCTTGGAATGGTTTCCACAAGATAATGTTATATTATTCTGGCATGCAACAGGATTGGCAGTTCCCTGGAACTTTATGGGACCTCCGGCTCCACTTTTGAGCGGCATGTGCTGCCTATGAATGCACTACTCCGCTTTTTCTTCCCAGGATTTTTTTTACCCCTGGGGGCATAAAAAAAACCTGCAGGAAAAAATGTGGAGCAGTGCATGCACAGGCAACAACTCCCTTGCAGCACATAGAGCATCTGAATGTGCGGTGTGTGGCACCACAGACATGAGCCACACTCATCTGGATGCAACCATAATGAGTAACCATAAAAACAGGACATGTAAAATACGACAAAAAAGAGGCTATGGAGTTTAATTTCCACAGGAATGGAGGATAAAAATTAGCTGTAAAAGGTGACGTTAAAATAATTAAAAGTCAGCATTCCTCTGCTCCAGGAAAAAACATGAAGTTATAAAATCTACATTTAAGAAGGAACAACTTCCCCACCCCCCCATCCTGCCTTAAGAATCAAAAGCTTGATTTGTGAACTGAAGGTCCTGTCTGTCTTTCTCCTCAGGCCCACATGCCTCTGAGGTATTATACAGATGTCTTTAAAAAGTACTTTGTAGTTTTGCTAATATTAAGAGCTGCAAATACTTGCAGTAATATGAGTATTTGCCTCATGTTTCCCCTAATTTTAAAGTACAATGAAGAATGCCAGAAGTTTTGAGATTTCTACTGAGACTTACTGGGTATAAAGCATATAGCAAGAGTTAACACATTTTAGATTAATGAAAGAGGTTTTGTATGCAATGTAATATGTTTTTCCTAAAAAAGAAAAAATGCAGTGAAAGGAAGGAAGGAATTCCACTATCCAGGACTTCCATGGTTTCCAGAGAACTGAAAGTAGCGTGTGTAAATTTCATAACCTGGATTATTTGGTTATATATACCACATGCACACCTTGTTTCAAGCAGCTTAGGTGCATGGCTGGATTAAAACATAGGCAAACTAGGCACATGCCTAGAAGAAGGGGCCCAGTTGTGCTTATTTTACTTATTATAATTACTGAGTGAAAAAAGTCAGGGGCAGTGGCAATGCATAGGGGATGCACAGGGGTGCACGTGCACCCCCTGAAAGTGCTGGTGCACCCCCTGACCAGGTGTGCCCCCCACTTAGGCGATGGGCAGCGGAGGCAGGTGGGAGTGCCAGTGCTCCCTGCTGTGAGCACTGACTAGGGAGTGGGAGCTCCGGATGTAACGCCGCAGCCGGCTCCGGGAGTGCCATGGCCACTTCCTGGTCTGTGAGTTTTGCCATGTGGGGGACCACCCCCAGTTGCTGACTGGTCACTGGGGGAGGAGGCACATGTCCCCCCCCAACTAAGTGGCACCAGTAGCTCATGGTAGGGAGCCATGAGTTTGTTTGCCTAGGGCCCACTAAAGGATTAATCCAGCCCTGCTTAGGTGCTCTATGGCAGAAAGCCATTTTGTGATGTATTTGAATTGCAAGAGTGGAGCTCTTCTTACTTCTAGAAGGCAAGGTCCCAATTCCAGAAACATGAGGTGTATAGATATTTCCCATATCTTTCTAAACTTCCTCCACAGCTGTCGGGAGACCACTGCTGAAAAATAAGCTCCACCAACTCATTTCCACTTCGCATGCACCACTTGCTGGCCTCATGAGGTCCCCACTGGGATGGTGCTGTGCACACCTATAACCACACTCAGGACCATGCCTGAAACCACCATCCCTTGAATATCCTGGAACATATTCCAAAGCGAGACTGCACAATGTTTTGTTGCAGGCAGTGGGTGGGGATTGTTTCTCTGCAACCATGTTGGGATTGTTGCAGGAAAGGTACAGACATACCCATGAGGGACATAAGACAGGGAATCAGAATGGAAGCCACTATTCAGCCTTAGCTAAAACAAGGTGCAACTTCAGCCTGCAGTAATACATAGCCCTAGTTATGATAAACTAATTGTACCTGTGTCTGTCAAACAAATACTTGATAGTTTCTGTATCCCCAGAGTGAACAATAATTGTTTCTGAAAGGTGTTGCCTTTCCCACATGAAGAAATGTGAAATGTAATCCTCTGTGGGCCTCTAAAACTACTGTATATGCCAGCACCAGAGGTAAGGGTTTTCATAGATAAAAGAGACACCAAACTGTATCAGAGCTGAAGCAGTATTTTAGCCCTTCTTTTTTCAAAGGTATCTTTGAAAGTGTAACTAGATGTAATTAGATCCAAAGGCAGAAAATGTATATCACTGGTCTTTTTCCCCCACAAAAAATCACACTGTTCTTTTGTCTCCATCCAACATATAGAGCCTGTGAGAGAAATAAGGGTCAGAAGAACAGCTCTTCTGTCTCCAGCCTTCCCACTGATTTCTCTTGATGCCTCTTTTTCCCCATCTCCACTTTTGCCACTTTTGTCTATTTACACTACAAACTCTTTGGACAGGGACTGCCTTATTATCTTGTGGCCTCCCAGCATGAAAAACAATGGGCTCCTGATTTATCATGATAACTTGTGTAGGTGTTTGCTATTATTTGGGGATCTAAGAACAGACAGAAATATTCATACAGCAAGGGACTGGGGTGGTACCCAAAGACTTTCCACAAGCAGGACTAAAGAATCATCTCACCTGCCCTTCTCAAGATCATCAGGAACAGCGGTATGATGATTATAGAGTGGAGCTGGTTATGCCAGGCTGTGTATGAACAAAAACATTGATTTCTAGATCCATCAAGCACACTGGGGTCAGCTCAGATTTAGAAACTTTTGTATAAAGCTCTTTATATCCTGCAGGATTTCAAGCTACATGGTGTGCAATCAAGCCTAGTAATGAAACTGATTGTTGTAGAGTTGTCAAAAGTATCTATTTTTGGAATTGCCAGACATCACACGTTTATAGTTCTATTTTTCTTTTACATTGAAGACTTTAATCTTTTGCTAGAGTTTCTTATTGGACACCTGCCCAGGGACAAAGAATGATATTTTTTTTGATAGTGTCAGAGCTTCTCTTAGAGATTTAGAAGAACTACTGCTGAACTACTGTTTCCTTCTCCCCTCATCACCTCCAAAAAAATGTATGGGAATTAGTGGAAGTATGTTGAAATAACTTTACCTTGGGATAACAGCCTTTTGCTTATCTCCTATCTATCTGTCACACTGTCTAACTTCTGTATTATTATCTACCTTTGGGCAGCTCACACGCTACAAAAGCTGTCAATCTGTCCTCACTCCTGGGTATTTAGTGTAAACCAAACAAAGGTATGTTGAAGGTATACCAAGAAAGAAAGTCATTTTCTACTTCCCTCCCTAACAAAGTCAGAGGTAACTAAACGAGTGGCCCTGCAGCACTCCAGATGTGAAATAGTAGCACAACACACAGAACAAACACTTTTTGCCTCGGGGATCTGTTAGTAATTTTGACAGCAGAAGCACTCTAAACCCATATTTTAAAAAATGATAGTGAGATAAGTTAGCATCCCATGCATTCACAAAGGTAAACCCTGGCAAGGAACTATGGACTACAGTTGTCTCATTTGTATTTTAAGTTTTCACACTACACCAGTGATAGCAGCACTAGTGACTATCTCTCTCTGTAGGATACATGGGGTTGGAGAGAGAAACAGAGATGAGAGATGGAAATTAGCCAGAAGTGTCTGTTTTACTTTTCCCAAATTTAAAATGGTAGGGGTCCAAGAGCAACAATCAGTGCTGTGGGGGTTGCTGCACCCCCTGCACCCAGCCTTTCCAGAGGGGCAAACTGCACCTTAAAGGCACCAGCTGGAGACTTCTTTTTTAAGTCCCCAGAGCACATAAGAATCCCTCTCTCTTCTTCTCAGCAGCAGCTCCTCTCCTCTCCCACATGCTCCTCATCCTCTCTGCATATATCTTGGGACTCAAGAAGCCCCCTGCCCTTGGAGCAACCAGGGACAGCAGTAGTGAAGGGGAGAAGAGGGCCTACTGGGAGTGCGGGGAATTCTTACTTGCTTTATCGTGACCTAAAAAATAAGTCCCCATCTGCTGCTCCTGCAGTATGGTTGGAAAGGGGGGAGCAATCATATCACTGTATTCCTTTTGGATCTGCCCCTCATAGCACCCAAACTACCTTGGTCTCACTGTACAAACCACTATAGAATTATAAGGAGAGCCCCTTCCTTGAAGATCCTACTATCCAAGAAGTAGATATAACCATAAAGGGGTGGGGGAGGGGGGAGAAGAGAGAGAGGGAGGCACAAAGTACAGTGAGACAGTTATGATCAATGTGATAAACAGAAGTCACAGCACCTCAGTTACTAATTGTCACCACATTTCTGTTGTCAGTGCTATTCTGAAATTTCGCATTATGCCAAAAGGTTAAATCCGGACCCTTGCTTCCTCTCTCCATCTATCCAAAATTACCACTACATTGACATATACTTTCTTTTCTCTGCCATTCCTGTTTTAAGTTTCCACTATTTTTCTTGTCACATTTTTCCCTTCCCTCCCCCGTGTTTCTTCTTCTATTGTGCAGGAGCTCCTGTCTCTCCATTTTTTGTGTCCCAGCCTCTGTCCTCTTGACTCCCACTCTGCACTGCTTCCAATTTTTTCCTCTCATCTTCACCTCTGATGCATATATTTTTCCCCCATCCTTCTCACACTTTCCTTCCCGTCTCTTTGGCAGGTGTATTTATATCTAAATACAAGCTATAGAGAAAGATGGCTCCACATCTGCAAAAAACTAGGTTGGCATAGGAATACGTCACACATGCATACATGGTTTATTTCCTCAATGCCTCTCCTTCCACATCCAGTCTTCTGCCTTTGTCCATTTTAAACTCTGCTAACATCATGATCCATTTTTTACTTTATTTTTTCACTCCGTTCCCTCCCCTTCTCTTTGTTCCCAATTTTTACAAGCTGCCTTAAGATGAACATGAACCTAGTAATATTTAAGACAGTTTCAAATTCTGATATATTTAACCATGTTGATAATCAGGAAACATTGATCCTTGATTGGGATGGGTAGATCAGAGGTGTGATTATGAGAAGTATAGTAGAATCTCCATGGAGGCTAACTAACAGAATCATAGAAAATTAGGGTTGAAGGGACCTCAGAAGGCCATCTAGTCCAGCTCCTGCTCAAAGCAGGACCATCCCCAACTAGATCATTCCAGCCAGGGCTGTGTTGAGCCAGGCCTTAAAAACCTTCAAGGGTGGAGATTCCACAACTTCTCTAGGTAACCCATTCCAATGCTTCACCATCCTCCTAGTGAGAAAGGTTTTCCTAATATCTAACCTAAACTTCCTTTGCTGCAACTTGAGACCGCTGCTCCTTGTTCTGTCATCTGCCACCACTGAGAACAGTCTAGCTTCATCCTCTTTGGAACCACCCTTCAGGTAATTAAAGGCTGCTACCGAATCCCCCCCACCCCCATCTTCTCTTCTGCAGACTAAATAAGCCGAGTTCCCTCAGCCTCTCCTCAGACGTTGTGTGCCCCAGCCAGCTAGCCATTTTTGTTGCTTTCCATTGGACACTCTACAACTTGTCCACATCCTTGCTATAGTGGGGGCCCCAAAACTGGACCCGTTATTCCAGATGTGGCCTTACAGTGTAAAATACAGTGGAATAATTACTTCTCTTGATCTCCTGGCAAAGCTCCTACTAATGCAGCCCAGTATGCTGTTAGCCTTCTTGGCAACAAAGGCACACTGTTGACTCATATCCAGCTTATTGTCCATGGTAACCCCCAGGTCTTTTTCTGCAGAGCTGCTGCTTAGCCAGTTGGTCCACAGCCTGTACTCGTGCATGGGATTGTTGGTGGCAGTACTGGTGTACTGGTGCATGGGATTGCTGCTGGTTTAAGTTAAATCAGACTCCCCCAGCATCCTGGCATGCTCTCTGGGCTAGGCTGGACTTTCTGATCTACAGCAGGGCTGACCCTCTCCTCTGCTCCCTGGCTCCAGTAGAGATTGCTGATAATGTTCCTCTGTTGTTTTCTTAACTCAGCATTGAGTTAGGGGTGATGAACACTATATTAGCAATTCCCTGCTGGGCTGGTCAGGAGTTGGGGGGAACCCCTCTCTAACCAGAGTGTCCCACCAGGGCAAGGCCATGCCCCCGCCTCAGCTCAGCACTGAGGAAGGGACAGGAGGGCTTCTCTGGTGTCCCCCAGCTCCTAGCCTGAGCTACTGCAGGCATGTGCCTGCATTTTTTCAGTCCAGAGAGGATGTCTTTACAGTTACAAACTTCATAGTTTCATAGTTGGTTTACCCTAGCTAAGTTAGACTAACCTGCAAAGATTGAATCAATTCAGGCTCAGGTTTTTTGAATGTCTATCCCTACCCCTTGAGATTTCTCTTGGCCAGATCCAAAGAGGAGTTCCAGAGGAATATTCCAGAGGAGAATGGCTGGACTAATTTAGGATGTAGGATCCTTACAGCTTCCAGTCTCCCCAACCTCCACATATTTGATTTATCTGGAGACTTTTGAGGGCTATAATTACCCCCGGTGTAGCACTACTGCCCAGAATGGGAGCAAAGCTAGCTCTTCAGTCATAGGCGACATGAAGGAGGGAATGGGACAGGGAGGGTAAGGGATGTGCCCCCGAGACTGGCCACTGCCAAAGCCACTGCCGGCTTTTGCAGGCAGTTGCCACTCATACCGCCCAGCCACCCCCACTGCTAAAGTGGCCAGCAGCATTTGTGGGCAGTTGCCACTTGCTGCTTACCACCACCTCCTCCACCGACACCATGGGTGGTGGCTGCAGGTAGTCCCAACTCACTGACACCATGGGCAGTAGCTGTGGGCAGTCTCTGCTCACTACCATGATGCCCCCCCAGTCGTGGGAGGCACCAGTCATTCATGTCTTCAGTTCCCATTTACCACTTCCAACAGAAGTTGGAAAGAACCTTTCTGAAAGATTCAGTGCAGCAGAGTACTGTGCAGTCCATTTGCTCCTGTTAGTGACATGAGATGATATGGATGTGCGCTAGGGCTTTATGAAGCTTTGGGTGCTGATTCAATTCAGAGAAGATTCGGCCTGATCTGGCGGCCGAATCTCCAAATCTGAATCAAATCAGGAGACCAATAAAAAGGTCTGAATCAATTCAAAGCTTTCCAAATCAATTCAGAAAAGATTCGGAGAGCTTCAGAGATTCAGGCACGGAGATTCAGGCAGTCCTGACTCGCCTCCACAGGGAGTTAGACCCAGACTCTGTGCCGCTAAATAGGAGGCGGGGG